>NC_090660.1:76465478-77071055 GCF_013368605.1 Nyctibius grandis
ATCCTGTACTTTAATTCTACTGTCCTATTCATTTGTTATGTGACTCCGATACATTCCGTTCATAAAATACAGAAAATACATTATTTATTTTCCTAACTAGTAAAATCACAGAGACTATTTTCTAACATTTATAAATTGATTTGAGCATATTATATGCTCGTGATTAAGCATTTACTTTTATGACTGTCTTGGAAGTCAGTTTTGTTTCTAACTCAAATGAAGGATTAGGCCATAATGAAACCATATGTTCTGTATTTAGATTATCACCAGACATACAGTAGTGTCTATTTGGACTTTTTATATATTTTACTATTTTTAAATATTAAAATATGCAGGTTAGAAAATGATCTTTTTTTTGAAGTCTTCACTATCTCTGTTGTCATAGGTCTCTCTTGCTATTATTTATGTATCAATAGGTATACTGTCACATAAAATCACACATACAGAATGCACAATATAGATTTTTCTTTCTGTTACTGTATATTATATTCTATTCATTATAACAAAACATCTCTTCCTCAGATGACTCTCAAGACAATATGAACTCTGTGTTGTGATCTGGAGGGCTTGCATTATACATTTGCCTGGAGCTTTCATTATTAATAGACCCTTCATGAGCACCTCTTAGCTAACTGACATTCATTTGAGACCACTGGATTCCTCAACTTCCCTGACCTTGCAGCATTAACTCAAGATTCATGGTCTCAAGTAAATAAATCAAATAAAATATCTTCATTATGAGGTCTCAAAAGTTGCTAAGTTGATGGCAAAATAGACATAATAAAATTATATTGAAAAATGTTTCTCTAAAACAATACGCTTTTATCCTCCAGTTTACAATATTTTTTCTATTATTTCTATTAAAGCAAAACAATAATTTAAATTATTTTCAATTAGAGTGAAAATTCTAGCATTCTGCTAGTATTTTAAAGTAAAAATAAGTATTGATTTAATTATTTTTTTAAATTATTTTCATGAGTATTTGAACAATCAAATTAACATCACAGGTTTTTTACAGTAGCATTAGTCTTTGACAGCTATAATATGTTAGTCAGTACAACCGTAATATGAGACTCTGGTAGGGATAGGTATTGGACTTGTTTTATGTCAAGGCTTCCTTCAGATTTTTCCATAGACTCCCTGCTGAATGGTTTTTCTTTTTAACCTGTCCTGAGCCTCTCCTGTGTTTTGAGTTACTTACTCTAAGCACTTTATTCCTTTGTTTCCAGCACTTGGAGAAGCAGAACCTGAGAGGAGAGACACTCGCAGAAACATCCCAGCCCCACTGCAGACAATGGTGAAACCCCCTTGGTTTTTGGGAGTCCTGAATGTGACCCTCAGCAACGTGCAGCAGGCAGCTGGCAGCAACTGTGGAAACCTGCCCTTTGATGCCCTTTCCAGCACTGAAGTTGGTGTTTGTACACAAAACATGCTAATAAGGAGGGTGTTTCTTGAACCCTCATAAGATACCCAGATATCTGTAGTGCACAATATGTATCAGAGTCCCCAGGTTCATTCCTCCTAGCACAGCTGAATTTCCAAGTGTCTAAGACTCATCCCCTTGCCTTGATGAGCCATTTGTCCCTCACAGAGTTTCTTCTAATTCAGAGGAGCACAAAGTCCTGCTCAGAGCCGCAGGAGAATTTCACCAGTGAAAGTTCAATATGTGTGTGATAAATCAGAACAGCTGATTAATAGCATAGATGTCTTTGCCATGTAGTTAAGAGGAGATCCGAGGAAACAGGTGGGGATAATGGACCCTTTAGGCAGACACAATCCTCTGTCTAGGTGGACATGCTGTTTCACAGGAGCTCTTTTTAAAATCTGTGTTAGCAGAAGATGCACAAACTCTAGGCCATGCCCCAGGTACATGGCTAGTCCTGAAATCCTCGCAGCTGTGTCATTTTACCCTCTCTGGGATATGTATTTCTGTTTGAGGGATCTGATGTAGCATGTTTTCAGAAATACAAGTCCATCATTTTATTTTCAATACACTATTTTCAAGAGATTAGGCAAAGGGTACTGTGTTTAGACTTATATTTGTCAAGGCACTGTAAAAAGAGAGATGATAAACTATGCACAAGGATATTTGTGTACATAAGCTCGCTGAATTTTCCTTTGAAAGCAAATCACCCCCCCAAATGCAAATAAGAAGTTTTCATCTGATGTGCCAACTTAGGAACTTAATTTAAGTGATTTGAATATATACCTGGGAGTATCTTTTTCCACTGACTACAGAAAAAGTCCAAGGTAATTGCCTGGGATAAATTATTCACTAAAGTTAGGTTCCTGAACTTAGACAGTATGAGTGTCTCTATTGCCCATCTTTTATCTTAGGCTGCTAAAGGTGGGCAGCCAGCAGCTGGGATGTTGTCCTGGTTTGGCCTAAACCAGGCCGATTTTCCTTTCAGTGATTTTTGCTTTCAGCTAAGTCTCCTCTAAGTAACTGCACTTTCTGAAACTAACTGCATGTTTCTGCAGACAGTGTCTGCTTCCAGGACTGATAACGCTTGAAGTTTGTAGTTATCACTGAGGCACCGGTAGGGATGTTGTGCAGAAAGGCTCTTGCTGTACTTATTCTTGAGAGAAACCAAGGTCACTGCTGAATTCCTCACTGCTTACAAGTGAAGAGCCGAAGGGGGGTCGCAGCTGCAGGGGGGAGTGGACAGGGCAGGTGACCCAAAATTGACCAACGAGGGTATTCCATCCCATACACGTCATTCTCGGTATAAAGCGGGGGGATCACGAGGGTCTCGCTCTTTTTCTGCTATGGCCGGTGTCCAAGGAGGACTCCGTCTGTTTTCCTGCTGCCCCCAATCCCGATCCGTGCATCCCTGAATCCAGCTCTCCACCGTCGCTAGGCCCAGCCTGGGCCTTCCCGGAGCCTGCCCTGCAGTGCTGGTGGTGACGTGGCTGACTTCAGGGGAGCTCAATCTTGGTTTTTTATATATATTTGTATATATTTGATTATTTCTATTATTATTATTATACTCTTTTTTCATTATTATAGTTTATTAAAACTGTTTTAACTTTCCAACCCGTAAGTCTCTCTCCCTTTTCCCTTTCCCTTTCCCTCTGGGGGGAGGGGGGGGGAATAACAGAGAGCATCTGCCACAGGTTTAATAGCCGGCCCAGCTTTAAACCGTGACAGATGTAAAAACATAAGCAATCACATCTGGTCAAAGAGTGAAAAAAGTAAGCCAAAATATTTACAGTGACATGTCCCTATTTTTAATAAAAATTATTTTGAAAACCTTTTGAAGATTTGCCCTACTGGGAGCAATTTTTTCACACTCCCTGGAGAAGGACATTGCTTCTGGAAATTGTACCTATTTCGACTTGCACAGAACATGAAAATGGCTTGGGATTAACCCAAGGCAAGATGACACCTCATAAGGTTTCATGTTTTTTTGAATGTTTGGAAACCCTTCAAAGGGCACACCAACTTGCAGAGAGTTAGGGTAATACTAAAGCAACCCAGAAATACAGAGCAAGAACAATACCAGCTCCTTCCCAGAGGTGTTTGTGGCGAATGACGCATCTGTGTGTGGTCACTGGTGGCCTCTCTCCCACTGAGGGTGAGACGCCATGGCTTGTGGCTTCCACGGAGGTTCAGGCTAAGGAGTGAGTGTGCAAAGCAAACGTGAGGCACCGTACACAGTCCTGTGCACATGGTTCCTGCAAACTGCAGGCCATGGGACAGATCGGAGGGCGCCAGCCAGGATGGGATATAAAGGGCTTTGCTCTGTTCCTGTTCCAGTGAAGAATAAAATACCAGGCCTATTTGCCTGACTTTGGAGAAAAGCCAAGGATTTATCCTGTGGGGAATAAATTATATGCATAAAATATGAGGCATCAGGTAATGTAATTAGCTCAATTTAGATGCACTATTGACATGACACTAGTGCTTATTACTAATGAATACACTGCTAGTGAATCATTAATAATGTGAGTATCTAGCTACCATGCTTATGAATGCTTTATTGTGGAAAGGTGGAAAGTTCATTTAAGCTGTAGGATTTTGTGGGCCAGTTGTTTGCTTTGCTTTTGACCTTTTTGATTGCTATTCTGAATTAGGTTTGTGAACAAAAGGAAAGAATGAGAGTTGAGTTTTGAAGGAAATTGGGTGTCAAGGATAATGGGCATGTCTTGAATACCTTCACTACATCTTTTTTGTGTCACACTTCCAGGTAAGTGCCAGGGAAGGTGGGCAGAGGGCACAGACATCTAGAAATAACTGTGAGTAAGAAACAAATCAGCAATGAGCAGACCTAGCAGAGGATATGCTGCAAGAAGAGCATTTAGAGTCAGAGGAAAAGGAGACACTTTCAGAAGGGATTTGCAAAGGTACAGAGACAGCCTCAGAGGTGTGGAAGTGTGAAATAAAATGGCTGCAGGGGTCTGCCTTGCTGCATGGGCCGTATCCTGAGCCTCACTAAGGCTCTCATCCTAAAAACTGGATCTACTCAAAGAGCTGCAGTTATGGAAACCGGGACTTTGAGCAGGGACACTCCGCAGTGTGCCGCATGACTTAGGGAGTAAGGAAGGGCTCAGGTTTTGTCCAAGCCTTGTGCAAGTTCATTAAACTTCAGCTGCGGCTTCTGGAGCCAGAGGGTTAATAACAATCCCTGACCTGGCAAACTGGTGGCTTTGGGGAAGCTCTGTTTTTTAAGGCAGCGCTGGGCTCTGGCTTTTCTCAGGAGGGCACCAGCACAGAATCAAATAAGATCCATTGTAGCCTGATGTTTTGGTGCTCACCAGAGACCACATAGACACACAGGGCTGGATCTGGGGAGTGCTCTGTGTTTCAGGCCTCTCTCAGGACTTGCTGCTACATCCCAGGATAGCTGCTATTTAGTGAAATAAGTCAGGGGACTCCAGGTGTATCAAAACTGCATGGATAACAAGCTTTGTGTTGGACACACTAGCTGGAGCCTGACTAACCCCAAAATATTTTACAACCTGTTTGGAATATGAGTACTAGGATGCAGAGATGTGGGATCTTTTGACAAGCTGGCTCGGCTTCTGTTTTTGAAGCAATTCAACTGATGAGCTTATGCAAGCCCAGGATCACCCCTTGGTATGCCTTTGCTAATTGACTGAAGCTTTGCTAATACTAACATTTTCCCATGCAAACAGGAACATCTTTTTGAAAAAGATGTCTGCCTTATAGGAAATAAAGTTTTCAATCAAAAAAGAACAAGGACAATTTCTCTTAATTTTGGAGTATTCAAAGTTACTTTATCAGTTCTGAGCCCGGGGCACTGAACAAGCACCCACAGAGACTCTCCACATGTGGCCACAGTGCAACATCCAGCAGCGATTTTGCATTTTCAAACCAGCCCCAAAATCTACCCTGGATTTCCCAGTTCCATTCTCCTAGGTACTTCCACAGTCCTTAAGACAAAATTTCCTGTAAACAGGTCGCATGTAGCATGTCAGATGAATAGAAATTTTATAAATCCCACCTTAAGAAGAAGAGTTGTCTCCAACACCTACTTAATTAATGTAAAATCTTCCTTTGATGGGGATGCCCCAGGCACAAAAAGAATAGCTCTGAGCAAGATGACTTGTAGAAGCTTTTGTTTTACATAGCCCCACAACTTTTGTTAAATTTCCAGCTGAAAAGCAAACTACTCTGTCATGAAGGCAAAATTTACTCCTATGTTTCAGTTTGTGCATTGTTTTTTCCCCTGAGATTCACCAATTGAAAACCATATTGCATTTGTTTGGGGGTAAACATTTTACAGGTTTACAGTCACATTTTGTTCTCAGTTCCTAAGTATGGATCTGATTTGTGTGAGCAGGATTGTATCTTCATTGCAAACTCACCACCCAAAAGAACAAACTGGTCAGGATGTTTCATGACCTTGACCTTCACCTCTGAACTCACTTTATTAGTCTGCAGAACCAAACACGAAATAAATGTACTCAGAGTTGCTTGACCTTTTCAGCTCACACCCTGCACCCTGCACAGACCCTTTTGCATCAGTTTTTTTCCTTTTTCTTAATCCAGATTAGTCATGTGAGCCATAGGAATCCACTAACCCTTGATGTATCAGATTGTATTGAACTATTTTGACAAAGGCGTCAGGTTTTTGAACACAGTGGACGCAAAAAAATCACACAGTATTTACGATATATGAACTAAATCAGTTCCTCTTGTAGAGATCATTTGCTTATGAGTAAAACAACAACTTGTAGAAAGGCTATCCTCTGAAAAAAAGGCAGAACTGTAAGTGAACATGTGCTGCATTGTTTTTTCATAGATTATGCATTAGTTTAGCACAGTATATGAATTTGTAAAGGAAAATGAATAGACTCTAGGAAGCAAGCACTACTTGTAAGCTAGATGATTTCTGTGTGTGCTCTCCTGGGTTCTCCTTCTTTCTTTCTTGAATTACAGTATCTTAGAGGGGACTGCGAGTGATTCCAGTGCAAAAGGCAGCCACAGAGTGTACAATAATTCTCCTGGAAGCCAGACTTTCATTTTTTTCTGGCATGCTGTACATCAGGCAGAGCGTTACAATCTGGACTGCAGCTGATAAAAATGGGAGTCTTCCTCTCCTTATAAGCCATAAGCACTTGCGATGATTTTCCCCAGCAGACCATTCCTGTGTGAACATGCAATAAAAGGTCCCAAATCTCCAGTCAGGTATGGGTGTATGGAGCCTGAAACCCAATGAGGCTCTACACTAACTACAGCCCTGTATCCACCCCACAATGGCTCAGATTTCAGGATCAATGCTGTAATTATCCCATACTTGAAAAGTATGCTAAAAAAATGTTTTTTGCCAAACAGAGAAGAAGGAAATGGAAAAGTCATTTCCAGTGTGAACAGACATGTCTATGCCATAAAGACAATTGGGATTAGTTTCAACAGAGTTGTCAGCTGTCACTGTCAACCCTGGGAGTGTTTAATCATTGTGGTAGTGATATATCCTCAGTATGGGAGGTGCTATTAAGGTGTTGTATTTCCTTCTAAAAGCTTCTAACAATCTCCTTTCTTAGAATGACTGCCCTGGTGTTACACAGTTGGTAGTTAGGAGCAAGCACAGTACTTACCATCCAGTATTCAGATTTTCAGTGGGTATTTTGTGCCGGCTTGGGTCATGGAAAGTTTTGACACATAAGGAGGGCTGTGTGTCCCCAGGTTTGCTCTTGTTTTTCTTCCAGGCTGCTTGCCTTCCTAGTTTCAGTTCTTGTTTCTCTAAGTTTTGCTCCCCAAATGCCAAATATTTCCACTCCATGCTCACAGATGAGCTTTACAGCATGTGCACAGTAAATGCAATACTTCTGTATCACATCAGACCTACTGCACATGTGCACATATCGTGTGTATAGTAAATGTGGAGAGGGCCTGATGCTTATTTAAAACAGTATGCTCCTGCATGCAACACTTCACAGCTCATGCACACATATTTCTTCATGGTCAGTTCTTGACTACAGTATGCCTTCCTCCGTCTCCCATCCTTCTCTCCATCCTGCTGTCCACAGGGGAATAATTTTCAAAAAAGCTGTTTCCATTCTGGACCCCCATGGAGGATGGTGTGTTGTATGCTGGGTTCCTGTGACAGCCCGGCTGCAAACACGGTATGGCAGGGCTGTAGGTTATTTTGAGCTTTTATAAAAACTTGGGTGTCTGAACATAAGAAAAGACACTTTTTTTTTCAGAAAAATCTGGGCCCAACAGCAGATCCTGAAATATTTGAAACCCTGGATTGCCGTGTGTGTTCTTCTGTCTGCTCAGCAATATGCTTTGAATAGAAAATTAAATAACAATATTGTAAAGAAGATTGATTTCAGGCCACATCTCAGCCCTTCAGAAGCACCAGCTGAGCGGGCGGCTGGCATGGCCAGGGTCTCCCTCCCTCCCTCACCCCCACTCCGCTCTGCCGCAGCTGCTGGGGGGTCTGCAGAGCCCTGTGGGGCCTCATGCCCGCCTGCTGCCCACGGGCAGGTGATGCTGCATTACTGGAGACCCTCTGGCACACCCCGTCCTGCCACATCCCAGTGCTGCCACCCTGCTACGGCAAGCGCCTGTCACATGGCATCGGTGGCTTTGTAGAAAGCCCCACAGTAGTGCTTGACTCATCTCTGCAAACATGCTTATCTCTGGCAATTTATCTGTAATGCTGCAAAAAATTATGCATTTAAATAATTTGGATATATATTACTCTGTTCAGTAACTATGTAGAGGAGCTGAGAAATATCCGCCAAACTGATAAGTGCAACGAACATTAAAGTTCAGTTTAATAAATTTGGAGAAGAATTGACTACAGGGTGATTTCAGAGCTGTGCTCACTAAGCTACATTTCAGTACAAGGCACATAAAGGCACACACTGATGCATAAAATTCACGTAATCATGTGCTGAAAGGTGGACCAGGTTACTGACAGCAGAGTTTGGCTGCAACCATAAATAGTCCTAAAAGGTTTCCTATAGGAGACAGTTTATTACCCACAGCACCTGTACAAATCACAGACGTGCATATTTTTCAATCGTTCCCTGAATATCTCACATACTGCAGAAACCAGTGTCTGTATTGAGGGTACTGTAAATTGTAAATTAGTACTTAATAAACTTGTGAAAAGAAAAAGACTTCTGCCCTTCCCACATTTTTGGGGGGTCTTTTGTAGCTGGTTACTGTGGTGGTGGTAATATAAAATGCTGTGTATGTATATGAATATGTTCATATATTTTGACAGACACCTGCAATTATTCAGGAGCTTTCTCATTTAGATTTGCATTGGTGAATATTCTTACTATTAATTTATGTGCATGTGAAAGGTGAATATTAAGGTAAGTCAAGTGTCTTGTAGTTTTATATTTGACAGTTTTTATGTATTTCTTCATAACTTCAAAAAGTTAGAAAGTTTTATGAACTTTCCATCCTCTTGCCACCCCCAGATTTGCCAACATCTTGTGCTGTTCATTACTCATGGTAATTCACTTCCAGTAAAGAAGATGGATTTTTAACTAAGGAAGTTAGAAATGGTTTCGTAATAAAATAACAGTCCTCCAGGCTTCAGAAAAACACAGGTGAGCTCACATGAACCGGTGAGCTCTACTTCTATAGTGGCTGTTGAATAATGCAATAGCTCTCCAGCTCATTTGGAAATGAGCCATTATTTGAGCCCGGAAGTCTGGGCCCAGAGAGTGGTGGTACTGCATCCAGTTGGTGTCCGGACACTAGTGGTGTCCCCTAGGGCTCAGTACTGGGCCCAGTCCTGTTTAATATCTTTATTGATGATCTGGATAAGGGTATCGAGTGCACGCTCAGTAAATTTGCGGACGACACTAAGTTGGGTGAGAGTGTTGATCTGCCTGAGGGTAGGAAGACTCTGCAGAGGGATCTGGACAGGTTAGATAGACAGGCCGAGACCAATGGCATGAAGTTCAACAAAGCCAAGTGCCGGGTCCTACACTTAGGCCACAACAACCCCATACAGTGCTACAGGCTGAGGGAAGAGTGGTTGGAAAGCGGCCTGATGGAAAAGGACCTGGAGGTATTGGTGGACAGCTGGCTGAACATGAGCCAGCAATGTGCCCAGGTGGCCAAGAGGCCAACAGCATCCTGGCGTGTATCAGGAATAGTGTGGCCAGCAGGACTAGGGAAGTGATCGTTCCCCTGTACTCGGCACTGGTGAGGCCACACCTCGAATACTGTGTTCAGTTTTGGGCCTCTCACTACAAGAAAGACATTGAGGTGCTGGAGAAAGTCCAAAGAAGGGCAACAAAGCTGGTGAAGGGTCTAGAGGGTATGACCTATGAGGAACGGCTGAGGGAACTGGGATTGTTTAGCCTGGAGAAAAGGAGGCTGAGGGGAGACGTTATTGCTCTCTACAACTACCTGAAAAGAGGTTGTAGTGGCATGGGGGTTGGCCTCTTCTCCCAGGCAACTAGTGACAGGACTAGAAGACATAGCCTCAAGCTGCGCCAGGGGAGGTTCAGGTTAGACATTAGGAAAAATTTCTTCACAGAAAGGGTTATTAGGCATTGGAACGGGCTACCCAGGGAGGTGGTGGAGTCACCATCTCTGGAGGTGTTTAAGAAAAGACTGGATGTGGCACTTGGTGCCATGGTCTAGCTGACACAGTGGTGTTAGGTCAAAGGTTGGACTCGATGATCCCACAGGTCTCTTCCAACCTAGCTGACTCTGTGATTCTGTGATTTTTCTTGTGGTATAGCTTAACTCCATTGAAAACAGAGTTTTCAGTCAACTGAAGCTGACTTACAGCCTAATTCACAGCAAGTTTCTGATTAACAATCTTTACTGTTCCCTCTGTTCTTCACCCTTTTCTTTTAATCACTCTCCAGCAACTGAAAAAATGGGATAATATTTGTGCTTAAGCTAAACTCTCAAACCCATCATGTTCAAATTGATTTGAATTTGGGGAAAATGAGTTTGTACAGGCCAGAAAACATGACTGCCCTGCAGAAGTGCCTGAAATTACCCATGATAATTGTTTTCATATTATCTCTACTGTAACTCTACAGTGATATATTTACTGCCTGTTCTGGCAGAGACACAACAGCGCAATGTGGGCAAGCACGTGTCAGGCATTCCTGTGTTTGTAACTATGGTTCCTTGCACATACCAGATGAACTGAAGCATGGCACAAGTGCCTGTGTGTTTCTTCAGTCTAAATCTGTACACTTGCTCTAAGCTTTCACCAGCCTGGCAGAGGAATCTCTTGGATTTAGACTTTTCGATATATAGAAATTTTTACTAAATAACAAGAGTGATGAAATGTTGAGACCATCTTCTACATGTCTGATACAAATCAGGAGGCCAAATTTTTACTCATATGAGCAGTTCAATTAATTTCAATGAGATCATTTTTATGGGCATAGTGGACAAATATTAGCAAAAATTGAGACTTTAGTTTTTTATTACATTTGTTATGAATGAATGTGACATAACTACAAAACTGGGAAGTGAACTTAGTGAAACTGTTAAGTACTACAAAGGGTACTACCAGGGAAATCCTGGTTCCAATGAAATTAATGGGAAACCTGATGTATAGGACAAGCGTCAGAAATATGGTGTATAACCACAAGAATTCTCAGGCATATGCTCTTAGTTAAACAGTTTAGAAATTTTACTTCTTACATAAAATCTAATATTAAAAATATTTGTGTTAGTTTAGAACTCAAATAATTTGTAGAGCTCTTCATTTCAACAGATCACCTTTCACATGGCCGGTTTTCTTATTTGTGATAGAAGACTAAAATTTGTTTCCACTGCAGGATATAATTGTGTTCTGTGTGAAGTATTGTAGGAGAATTGGGAGTATGTGATATTTTTTCTAATTAAAGCCAGGCTTCTGCCTAATTACATCTGAGTAAGGATTTCAAAACCTGGGTCTGACAGATTTTGTGTGTGTGATAATTTTATTGTGGCAAATAAATTAGATTCAGTCTTATGAAGCTACATTCATTGCAAGATAGGAAAAGAGGACCAGGCCAAGACGACTTAATCTTTACAACTGCTGGAAACGCCTTGTGAAATTTAGTAGTCTCGGGAATATTTTGAAACAACCTCTGAGTGTCTGTGTCCAGACTGAGCTGGAAGCTGGAATGGTGGATCAGAGTTGCTCCCAGATTTTCCAGCTATATCCCTTGTCTTCAACTGGGGCTTCTGCAGGAAAGTCCTGGGGGTTGGGTTTAGGAAAAACATATGCTATTTGTATATGTTGCAGCCTATAGAAAAAAAAAAAAAAGACTGCTGTGGTTTTTTTTTATATCAATGCATTCTGAAAAGTATTTGAGTTCTCCTTTCAATAACCGGCCAGAAAATATTTACAATTATTTTAAGTTCCCCATAGTCTAAACAAATTTATTCATTAAAAACAACTGAGTAATAAAAACAAACATATCCAACCATGTAAACCAAATGCAAAAATCTGCCAGTCATTTGTGAAAATGGTTTTGATTTTACTATATTTAAATTGGTGGGGGTATTATTAACCACTGATGTGGTTTTACATAAAGAGATTAATAAAATAGGTGGCATTAGTGAAATGCAAAAAAATGTGTCAGGGAAGTTATTTTCACCTAACAATGTTGAGAGGAAAAAGCAATAGGCACCATGCATTTTTTTGAAGCATATCTACTCTGTACCATCTTTTATGAGAGGAAATCACAGAATCACAGAATCACAGAATGTTAGGGATTGGAAGGGACCTCGAAAGATCATCTAGTCCAATCCCCCTGCCGGAGCAGGATTACCTAGATCATATCACACAGGAACGCGTCCAGGCGGGTTTTGAATGTCTCCAGAGAAGGAGACTCCACAACCTCTCTGGGCAGCCTGTTCCAGTGTTCAGTTACCCTCACCGTAAAGAAGTTTTTCCTCATATTTAAGTGGAACCTCCTGTGTTCCAGCTTGCACCCATTGCCCCTTGTCCTGTCAAGGGATGTCACTGAGAAGAGCCTGGCTCCATCCTCATGACACTTGCCCTTTCCATATTTATAAACATTAATGAGGTCACCCCTCAGTCTCCTCTTCTCCAAGCTAAAGAGACCCAGCTCCCTCAGTCTCTCCTCATAAGGGAGATGTTCCACTCCCTTAATCATCTTCGTGGCTCTGCGCTGGACTCTCTCTAGCAGTTCCCTGTCCTTCTTGAACTGAGGGGCCCAGAACTGGACACAATATTCCAGATGCGGCCTCACCAGGGCAGAGTAGAGGGGGGAGGAGAACCTCTCTTGACCTGCTGACCACACCCCTTCTAATACACCCCAGGATGCCATTGGCCTTCTTGGCCACAAGGGCACACTGCTGGCTCATGGTCATCCTGCTGTCCACTAGGACCCCCAGGTCCCTTTCTCCTACGCTGGTCTCCAACAGGTCTGCCCCCAACTTGTACTCATACATGGGGTTGTTCTTGCCCAGATGCAGGACTCTACACTTGCCCTTGTTATATTTCATTAAATTTCTCCCCGCCCAACTCTCCAGTCTGTCCAGGTCCCTCTGAATGGCTGCGCAGCCTTCCGGCGCGTCAGCCACTCCTCCCAGTTTGGTGTCATCAGCGAACTTGCTGACAGTGCACTCTATTCCCTCATCCAAGTCATTAATGAATATATTGAATAGAACTGGTCCCAGTACCGACCCTTGAGGGACTCCGCTAGACACAGGCCTCCAACTGGACTCAGTCCCATTGACCACCACTCTCTGGCTTCTTTCCTTCAGCCAGTTCACAATCCACCTCACTACCCGATCATCCAGACCACACTTCCCCAGTTTAGCTGCGAGGATGCTGTGGGAGACCGTGTCAAACGCTTTACTGAAATCGAGATAGACCACATCCACAGCTTTACCATCATCTATCCACCGGGTTACGTCCTCATAAAAGGCTATCAAGTTGGTTAAGCATGACTTCCCCTTGGTGAAGCCATGTTGACTGCCCCTAATGATCCCCCTATCCTTGATGTGCCTAGAGACAGCACCAAGAACAAGTTGTTCCATCACCTTTCCGGGGATGGAGGTGAGGCTGACCGGTCTATAGTTACCCGGGTCCTCCTTCTTGCCCTTTTTGAAGACTGGAGTGACATTCGCTTTCCTCCAGTCCTCAGGCACCTCTCCCGTTGCCCACGACTTAGCAAAGATGATGGACAGTGGCCTAGCAATGACTTCCGCCAGCTCCCTCAGCACCTGCGGGTGCATCCCATCAGGGCCCATGGATTTATGGACGTCCAGATTGCTTAATTGGTCCCTGACCCAGCCCTCATCTACCAAGACAGATTCCCCCTCTATCCTGACTTCTTCTGGGGCCTCAGGGGTCCGGGGCTCCTCAGGACAGCTTCCAGCAGTATAGACAGAGGCAAAGAAGGCATTCAGTAACTCCGCCTTCTTTTTATCCTCTGTCTCCAGGGCCCCCACCTCATTCATCAGTGGGCCTACATTGCCTCTAGTGTTGGCTTTACCTGCAATGTATTTGAAGAAGCCCTTTCTGTTGTCCTTGACCTCTCTTGCAAGGTTTAATTCCAAGGAGGCCTTAGCTTTCCTAGTTGCCTCCCTACATCCTCTGACAACAGACTTATATTCCTCCCAAGTGGCCAGCCCCTCCTTCCATGATCTGGACACCCTCTTCTTCCACTTGAGTTTGCCCAGCAGTTCCCTGTTTAACCATGCAGGTCTCCTGGTACCCTTCCTTGACTTCCTACTTGTTGGGATGCTCTGATGTTGAGCTCGGAAGAAGCAGTCCTTGAATGCTAACCAACTATCTTGGGCCCCCTTACCTTCTAGTACCCTGTCCCATGGGATTTCCCCTAGCAATTGTTTGAAAAGGCCAAAGTTGGCCCTACTGAAGTTCAGGGTTGTGATTCTGCTAGCTATTCTGTTCCTGCCACATGAGATCCTGAACTCTACCATCTCATGGTCACTACAACCAAGGCTGCCCTCAACCTTCACCTCTTCAACCAGACCCTCCTTGTTAGTGAGGATAAGATCCAGCAACACTCCTCTCCTAGTTGGCTCATCCACCATTTGCATCAGAAAGTTATCATCAATGCACTGGAGGAACCTCCTGGACTGAGGATGGCTGGCTGAGTAGGCCTCCCAGCAAATATCAGGGTAGTTGAAATCCCCCACAACAACCAGATCCTGTAATTGCGAGACTGCTCTCAGCTGCCTGTAGAAGGCCTCATCACCCTCCTCATCCTGATCCGGTGGCCTGTAATAGACACCCACAACAGTATCACCCCTGCCAGCCTGCCCCTTAATTCGCACCCACAAACTCTCAACTCGCTCCTGATCCGCCCCTGGACAGAACTCAATACATTCTAGTTGCTCACTCACATAAAGAGCAACTCCACCACCTCTCCTTAGCGGCCTGTCTTTCCTGAACAGGACATAGCCATCCATGACCACATTCCAGTCATGCGAGGCATCCCACCAAGTCTCTGTAATTGCCACTAGATCATAGCCCCCCGACCGAACACGGATTTCCAACTCCTCCTGTTTATTCCCCATGCTGCGTGCATTGGTGTACAGGCATTTCAGGGAGCGAGCTGAGCACACCGATTTCACCCTAGGGGGATGGAAGGCCTCCTGGTCTACCTCAACACTAGAGCGTTGCCCCAGTGGTGCAAGCCCAGCTACTACCCCATCCCCCTTCGAATCTAGTTCAAAGCTCTCCGAATGAGCCCTGCTAATTCCTGTCCCAGAACCCTTTTGCCCCTGCGACATAAACCTTTCCCATGTATTACCGTCACGCCTGGTGTCTTATAAAACCAGCCATTATCAAAGAACCCAAAGCCCTGCCTGTAGCACCAGTCTCGTAGCCAGGCGTTAATAGAGAGAATCCTACTATTCCATCCCACGTCATCACCTGAAAATGGAAGGAGGGAGGAGAAAACAACTTGTGCCCCAGACTCTTTCACCAACCGTCCTAGGGCCTTGTAGTCTTTCTTCATCCCCCTCAGACTACGGGATGCAGCTTCTTCCGCACCTGTCTGGAAGATCAGCAGGGGGTAGTAGTCTGTGGCCTTCACCAGGTTGGGGAGTTTCCTGGTGATATCCCTAATTCGGGCTCCAGGCAGACTGCAGACCTCCCTGTGATGGGGGTCAGCTCTGCATATTGGGCCCTCAGTTCCCTTTAGGAAGGAGTCTCCAACCACTAAAACTCTTCTCTTCTTCCTTGTGGAGGAGGTAGCTATACGCCTGTCAGGTTTTTCTGACTGTGGTGGGACCTCTAATATAGGCTGCCTTTCCACCACATCCCCATTGGACTGGCTGTATTCCACTAGGGCTTCATATCTATTTCTCAGAGGCACCTGTGGAGGCGAGGTAGGCAAGGAGGACACTCGCCTTTTGCCACGGCCATAGACTTGCCTCCACTCACTCCTTTCCTCTAGGTTATTGTTTTCCACCTGAGAGGGGCAGAGTACAAGGGTCCCTCGATCCTGGGAGCTCTCCGGCAGGTGCTCCCATTTTTGTTGCAGGGAGGGCAGAGCCTGGCTCCACCAGTCTATCTCCATTTCAGCCTCCCAAATGCTCCTAAGCCTTTCTACTTCGGCTTGAAGCCTTTCAACCTGGCTTTGCAGCTGTGCCGCTCGGCCGAGCAGATCATCTACTTGCTCACAGCGCACACAGCCCCCTGTCACCACAGAGACGCTGTAGCATTCCCTGCAGCCTGCAACCTGCACCATTGCCTCCTTCCGTGGGAGCTCTGTCTGGGTTCCCACATCCATTTTGGTCTTCTTCCACCGGGTAGATACCATTGTTCTTTCACTGAGCTGGGAAATACCTGTTGGTGACACCCCTGGTTCACAGCTCCTTGGCGCCTTCACTGCTTGGCTGGTTCACAGCTCCTTGGCACCTTCCTCACCTTGTGCACTGGGAGGGAGTCAGCGCCCTCCCCAACAAGCTGCAAACGGCTGTGGCCTCCCCCGCCCTGGGACACACCCAGTCACTGCTGACTCTCCCTCTCCCCTCTGTGCAGGGACTAGTCCCTGTCCTCCAGGAGGCTCTTTATCACCCGATCGACAGGGGGTGGTGTTACGCCCCCCCCTCTCCTGATTCGTTGCCGGGAACTTCCGAGTCCAGGGGGAAGCAGCTCGGGGCTGCTGCTCGGGGGGCCCAAAGTATGAAAACCACCCAGTACAGCCCGATCTCGCCTCGCCCCGCACTCACCTCAGTCGCTGCCGCTGCTGCCGACTGGCAAAATCCAGAACTACAGTGATAAATGCTCAGTGATAAACGCTCAGTTGCTTACAGAAATCAGTAACATAAACTGTGCTCTAATACTCTACTTTTCTTATAGTGCACATGCAGCTCACTCTGAGTTGGAGCACACCATGACCAGACTGTGAGGGTTCTCAGTGATCTTGATTCTGTAAAGCACAAATTTTATCAGCAGTAGAAAATACATCTCCTACAGGAATCTCTCCAGGAATAAAAACCTGTTTTTTTTTTTTCTTACAGCTTTGTTAGTAATTTTATCTGTGTGTAAATTGCAATATAGTTCTCTGATTCACAGAAGAGAGAGAATTTGGTTGTTACAACAGGTTCATAAAGTGATATCTCATTATTTCTTGCTGGACCAAAGTAAGAATAGCTGAACTATTTAATGGTATAAAAAGTGCTGGATAATTTGGGCTTTTGACTGTTTTGTCCACCAAGAAGGTGGACATTTTTATCAGAAGACTGATACATTTCCTAAATACAAATGCCACATCTCAAATTTATATCAAAACCTCATTTTTGGTAACATAAATTCAAAATGTTGCGATTCAAACCTTTAGTTCAAAACAAAACACATTGTCTCCAATTTGCTCAGCAAAAATACCATTTAAACATAATGAGTTTCAAGATTTCCTAGCAAACATTTTTCATTTCAGCAAAACACTGTATTCTATGGAGCAAATGTATTGGCTAAAATCTTTGCATTTAGCACATTTCCCACAACATGAAATGCCAATTTGGGCTTATTCTGTGCCTAGTAACTGCATTTCTGTAACTTTGTGGCTAGCTTTCATAATACTTTTCCAGCACAGTATGTTACTCAAGTTAGAACAATATTTAATTAAATACATTAACAAATATAGTGGGACAAGCCTGAACAAATCTGGAACAAGATTCACTGACTTCCAGGGAGTTCATAAGGATTTACACGATTACTAACAGAGAGCAACATTTGGCCCTGCTTCTTTGCTATATCACAGAATCACAGAATCACAGAATGGTTGGGGTTGGAAGGGACCTCTGGAGACCATCTAGTCCAACCCCCTGCCA
Source organism: Nyctibius grandis (assembly GCF_013368605.1). Lineage (NCBI taxonomy): Eukaryota > Metazoa > Chordata > Aves > Nyctibiiformes > Nyctibiidae > Nyctibius > Nyctibius grandis. Next base: position 76,483,219 of record NC_090660.1, read on the forward strand.
AAGCAGGTTCCCCTAGAACACGTTGCACAGGGTCACGTCCAGGCGGCTTTTGAATATCTCCAGAGAAGGAGACTCCACAAACTCCCTGTGCAGCCTGTTCCAGTGCTCTGCCACCCTCAAAGTAAAGAAGTTTTTCCTCATATTCAGGTGGAACTTCCCATGTTTCAGTTTGTGCCCGTTGCCCCTTGTCCTGTTGCTGGGCAACACTGAGAAGAGTCTGGTGACTCTATATATCCTCATATATGTACTCATATATATCCACATATATAGTCTGGTGACTATATATCCTCATATACAATTTATAAAACTCAAATTTTGACTCTCCCAGCCTCTCCACACATTAATATCTTTATCTGATAGCACAACAGTGTCTAAATCTCCTCACTTAGGACACAAGGAGATTTCTGATGCCAGAGGTTCAGAACCCCATTGAGTTGTGCTTTCACCTGCAGCCTTCAGAGGTGGGGAGGAGTGTTGCCGCTGCTTTGCAGCCACGGTTCATCTGTGATGGGCCTGAAAACCAGCATCTGCTCTGCTCTGCAGGCTCTTTGTGTAACCATCGCTGTCCTTGGACAAAACCTTCACCTTCTCTTCACCCCCATGTCATCCCCTTGGGGTGATTGTGCAAGCAGCCAGCAGATCACTCAGCAGCTCTCCTGCACCTCTGAGACATGCACAGGGCAATGGGAAGGCAGCTGCATGTGGATCGCAAGGCACTTTCTTGTCCTAATTTGTTCATTTTCCAGACGTTTTCAATGCTATTACTAACTGCAGATACGGGACTGCTTTTCTTCCGTGCAACTCCCCTGCACAGAGCGGTGCGGTGGACCTCGTAAGGAACTGGCTATGGTGACACTGAAACGCTGGCACAACTTCATAGAGATAGAGAAGAGCTGCCAGCCCATTCACAGACTTTTTCCCTCCCTGGCCAAGGACATGTCCTCCCTTTCTGGAGTAGCTTCTCTTCCAGGGACAGAGGGAAAAGCGCCAGTACACAGAATTTGCTCCAATTCTGCCATCTTGATCCAAATTAAAGTCACAGGTGAGGGGATAGCCTGTAACTGCCCCTTTTTAGGCTAGCATGGATTTAGCTGAAATTATGTTTACCATGTTTTTAAGGATATTTACATATGGTTTTTGACTATGAAAAAGTACATTGGAAAATGTGTAAAATACCACAGCCTGTGAGACAAGCAAATCCTTTCTCCTTCCAGCCAAGTTAATGCCCAGTTGCATATGTCTGCAGTAAATCTTCACCTTCTTCAACACCTCTGCATGATTTGCTGTCTCTAGATATACTGACACCTTTTCTCATGTGAGAACTTTATGGCTTGATAACCATAAAGGGACAGCTGGCTCAGCAGAGTGGTTACTTACTCTCACCTCCTAGTTAGTAGGAATTTATATATATAGAAATGCATGTACAATTCTCATTTGTAACCTGATCTACCAGAAATGTTCCTTTATGTATAAGCTTATTACTGTGAAGACACGTCTTATATCAGCAGTGGCTTTGTAAGTCCCTTTGTAATAATATAGCTATTAGCAATGGGCTCAGTCTGAACACTCCTGAGCTCTGGAAGAGGCTGGATCCAGTCCTCAATCTGAGCCAATGGGTCAGGCCTATTTCCAGCTTCAACTGCCTCTGTCTATGCTGTACAGAAAAATCAAAGGCATAGATAGGTATTACTTAGAAAAAATACTTAAATTGCCGGTGCTGAAAGTACTTTTGTGGCTGCTTTTGTAAACAAGGAAAAGATCAAAGCATTAAAAAGGTTCTCTTCATTCCTCCCTCTTCCTTTCTCAGTGTTGTGCTGATGATGTTTAATTGCGGAGGTGATGCGTTAAGAGCCCCATTTGCGTGGGGCTGGGGTTCCCTGTGATTTCCCCTCTGCAGGAGCAGCAGACTGTCTCGTGCTTTGCAGACCAGGCAGACCTGAAAGGACAGTGACTAATTACCTTCATTTATCATGCTTCCAGGTACCCTTTCAGGTAATCTGATTGAAATCTCCTACTTGTCAATGGCTCAGGAGTCATCAGTTCACAGGACTATCACAGAAAAGTAGTGAGATTTTGGTATCACATGTGTCAATTGCTAATAAAACTTAAGCCTTTAGTATTGCCTTTAGAAATGTTAAATTCAACAATAATTTTAGCTTTGAGGTTCCTGTTCCCTCATTTCACTGGGATGAACAGACAGTCCAGGAAAACTGTTATTCCCAGGTGGCCGGGAAAGAAAGGGTAAGGGAGCAAGCAGGAGCATCACCATGTCTGACCCGGGAAACCTGTTGCTATTGAACTGCTTTCCTTTAGCTTCCCGGCAGCATTAAGGCATCCCGTGAATGTATCCTTTTTTGCACAGGGGAAGAAGTGGGGACCATACACTGCCTCTCACCTGTGAGCTTCTGCTGGAGATTTTCCTCCTCTCATGCCACTGAGGAGAGGTCCTGGCCACAAGGAATGTGTTTAGTAGAGCCATAAAAATTGCCTTTCCTCACCTGTGGTGAGGAAAAGCACATGTACAGGACGGGGACAGTGGCTGGAATGCATCCAACCATGGCCTTCTCGGCACGAGAAAGGCTTTTCATTGTTGCTCCCTTTCAGCTGGCTGAACCCTGAAGAATCTGTTAGGAAAAAAAGAGTTGGAGGTAGAGAGATAGAATAGTTAGAAGCAGCAGTTGTCATGTTTCTCAGAAGTCAGAAAGCCCACCACCTCTCCCAGCAACTGCAAGGACACCCCATAGTACAATAACAAAAAGCTGTCTTTGCTTGATGGTTTCTATCATAAAAATTCCTACGCCTGGACTGCCCTGATGTTGTTTTGAGAAGTTTCTTAAAAATTACCTTTTTCTGCCAAATTAATGGTACCTCTTCTCAAAGCTTGTCTCTTGCCAGCATGTTTTCTTTTCAGTTCAAGATGTAGAAAATATTCTTCTTTACTTTTACACACTGCTTTATTACATTCTTCCCAATTCATGGCATGTGCCTTAAGTCCTGTAATATGAAATTCCCAATTATTTAATTAAAATTTTAAGCCTCATGCTCCTCTCTTGGTAAAAGTCACAATACTCTACCCAGACCCCAGGACTCCTTATCAGGTTTTTTCCCCTAACTGAATGAAATGTTACCTTGCAATTCCAAGCACTTAAGAAATGTGTTTGTGCACTTTGCTGGAGACTAGATTAATTGGTTCAGAAAGCACCTTCCCTTCCTCTGTTCATAACTCTTTTGTTACCTTTTTCAAAATTCACCCAAGATAAGAGTTAATCTTCAGTTAGGGAGAGTTGTATCTCATTGTGCTCATTCTCTATACCATTAATCTGAACCTTTCCCCTTGAAATCCCACGATTTGAGCACAAATATCTTCTGCATGGAAAGATGTCAATTTTCAGGCATGAAAATGAAACAGTAAAAAATATTTTTTTTCCAATTGCAATATTCCACAAGAGAAAAAAACCTCAATAAAATTAATTATTGTTTAGACAGAAATTTTATTTTCCTATTTGGTGCATTCTTGGAATGGAAAATGTTGAATTGGTCCATTGAATTAAGATCCAAAATTTCCTTTATTTAATGTTCTAGAGCTCTGCTAAATATATTTTCAGCCAGATCAGTAGCACTGTAAGTCTATGGTTTTGCTAGTCATATGCTCTATGGTATTGAGTTACCTCAATGATATATTTTGGATTCCACACACATCCATTACTGTACAATGGGCAAGCACTTTCCTATTGGCTATGCTCTCTTACATATTTCCTTGCACTTAACTGACATCCTCAAATACTTATTCTGTTTGTTAAATACATATTTATAATTTAATAATACATTCCAAGAACGATCGTTTAAAGCATCAGGTACTTGGAAAGTTTGCAGAGCAAAGCCAGTGCATACTTGTACACATTTCATGACCTTTTGCCAACATATCTTGCATTTTCCTTGACCCATTCCTTGCTTTTACAGCTTAAATCAGAGTTTTCCTGAAAAAAATGTTTCTTTTTAGGATCACCTCATAATTCGGAATGTAATCACTTGGCTCTGTCTTATTTGAATTCTGCACCAACAATCAGAACCTGAGTCCAGTCAACTATCTGAGCTCTTGACTGTCTCCAAATTTTTTGGGTCTCACACCTTGCTGATTTTCCATTCACTGAGCGGGTACGAAGAGTTTGTGTCAATACCCTACTACGTTCCCTGGCAATTTTTCTAATGCAATACAATTTATATTAAGGCTCTATAGTTCCCAAGCTTTTATACAGGAAAGAAAAATTGCAACATTGTTCACACTTCTGATATGCCTCAGAATGGTGACAGGAATCAACAGAAGCCAATGAAAAAATTCCCCTTCCTGGGCAGAGGGAGGGAAAAAGCCTATGGTATGTAATTATTTCTACAATTCATCTAGAAAGATATTTGACTATGATCTGACCTGTTTTCTCTTTGATACAAATGAAACTCCTAAAAAAACCTGAAGTGAGATTACCAATGACAAGGGGAAAAAAAAAAATCAATGATGTGCAACATGAGACTGTAGTCAAAGTCTTTTGAAATCTCTATTTTATCTAACTTAATGAACTTTCCTTGAATGTCACTGGAATGTCTACAGTCACTGGACTGTGCATTCATAATAGTTTGCAGTAAGAAACACAAGGTAGAATGCTTTTTGTGTGATTTTGCTTCACCGATTTTGGAAGGCACATCCTGATACACCCCCCTGCCATTCCAGAAACTGTCCCATACCATTGCGTGACATCTCATTGTCCTGGTTTGGCCTAAACCAGGCCGATTTTCCTTTCAGTGATTTTTACTTTCAGCTAAGTCTCCTCTAAGTAACTGCACTTTCTGAAATTAACTGCATGTTTTGCAGACAGTGTCTGCTTCCAGGACTGATAACGCTCGAAGTTTGTAGTTATCGCTGAGGCACCGGTAGGGATGTTGTGCAGAAAGGCTCTTGCTGTACTTAGTCTTAGAGAAACCAAGGTCACTGCTGAATTCCTCACTGCTTACGAGTGAAGAGCCAAAGGGGGGTCGCAGCTGCAGGGGGGAGCAGACAGGGCAGGTGACCCAAAATTGACCAACGAGGTATTCCATCCCATACACGTCATTCTTGGTATAAAGCGGGGGGATCACGAGGGTCTCGCTCTCTTTCTGCTATGGCCGGTGTCCAAGGAGGACTCCGTCTGTTTTCCTGCTGCCCCCAATCCCGATCCGTGCATCCCTGAATCCAGCTCTCCACCGTCGCTAGGCCCAGCCTGGGCCTTCCCGGAGCCTGCCCTGCAGTGACGGTGGTGACGTGGCTGACTTCAGGGGAGCTCAGTCTTGGTTTTGTATATATATTTGTATATATTTGATTATTTCTATTATTATTATTATACTCTTTTCCATTATTATAGTTTATTAAAACTGTTTTAACTTTCCAACCCAGAAGTCTCTCTCCCTTTTCCCTTTCCCTTTCCCTCTGGGGGGAGGGGGGGGGATAACAGAGAGCATCTGCCGCAGGTTTAATAGCCGGCCCAGCTTTAAACCGTGACACTCATGCACAGTATTATGCCAGATGTTCAGTGGGGCAAGAGGGCTTTTGCCTATCTGGCTATGCAGGAAAGTTCAGCTCTGAAGGGGAAAGGAGAGATGCCTCTTTTGGCCACTTCACAGAATCACAGAATCACAGAATCACAGAATGTTAGGGATTGGAAGGGACCTCGAAAGATCATCTAGTCCAATACCCCTGTCGGGGAAGGATTGCCTAGACCATATCACACAGGAACGCGTCCAGGTGGGTTTTGAATGTCTCCAGAGAAGGAGACTCCACAACCTCTCTGGGCAGCCTGTTCCAGTGTTCAGTCACCCTCACCGTAAAGAAGTTTTTCCTCATATTTAAGTGGAACCTCCTGTGTTCCAGCTTGCACCCATTGCTCCTTGTCCTGTCAAGGGATGCCACTGAGAAAAGCCTGGCTCCATCCTCTTGACACTTGCCCTTGACATATTTATAAACATTATTGAGGTCACCCCTCAGTCTCCTCTTCTCCAAGCTAAAGAGACCCAGCTCCCTCAGTCTCTCCTCATAAGGGAGATGTTCCACTCCCTTAATCATCTTCGTGTCTCTGCGCTGGACTCTCTCTAGCAGTTCTTGTACATGAAAAGGGTTGTTTGAAATTTCTCAGAGTTGTTCCAGTTGTTAGAAGGAGTTTCAGGAAAGATGGATTACTGGAGATGAGATAACCAAGGTAATAACCGATCCAAACTGGACTTTATCCCTGAGGTTGGTCTACAACTTATCAAAGCAAGTGTATGTTTATAGGTGATAACACCTTAAAACTGAATCACTTCTTCTGCATGTAGTCATGTCTCCTAAAGTGAATATGTTTGGCCTGATTCCAGAGTCCTGACAGACAGAAAGGGAAGACAAACTCATGGCTGCGGTGGTGTTACTCAGGGTTTGGGTGGAGGTGAGGGGGGCAGGGTTGGGTTTTTATTTTTATTTTGTAACAGAGGCCCAGGGTAATTCATAGAATCACAGAATCACAGAATGGTTTTGGTTGGAAGGGACCTTAAAGATTAACTAGTTCCAACCCCCCTGCCATAGGCAGGGACACCTTTCCACTAGACCAGGTTGCTCAAAGCCCCATCCAACCTGGCCTTAAACACTGCCAGGGAGGGGGCACCTACAACTTCTCTGGGCAACCTGTTCCAGTGTCTCACCACCCTCACAGGAAAGAAATTCATCCTAATATCTAATCTAAATCTACCTCTTTCAGTTTAAAACCATTACCCCTCATCCTATCACTACTTGCCCTTGTAAAAAGTCTCTCTCCACCTTTCCTGTAAGCCCCCTTCAGGTACTGGAAGGTGCTAGAAGGTCTTCCTGGAGCCTTCTCTTCTCCAGGCTGAACAACCCCAACTCTCTCAGCCTATCTACATAGGAGAGGTGCTCCAGCCTTCTGATCATCTTCGTGGCCCTCCTCTGGACTCGTTCCAATAGCTTCATGTCCTTCTTATGTTGGGGCCCCGGAGCTGGATGACAGTACTCCAGGTGGGGTCTCACGAGAGTGGAGTAGAGGGTCAGAATCACCTCCCTTGACCTGCCGGCCACTCTGCTTTTGATGCAGCCCAGGACACGGTTGGCCTTCTGGACTGCAAGTGCACACTGCCGACTTGTGTTGAGCTTCTCATCAACCATCACCCCCAAGTCCTTCTCCTCAGGGCTGCTCTCAATCCATTCTCCACCCAGCCTGTATTTGTGCTTGGAATTGCCACCAACCCACGTGCAGGACCTTGCACTTGGCCTTGTTGAACTTCATGGGGTTCACACAGGCCCAGCTCTCAAGCCTGTCAAAGTCCCTTTGGATGACATTAGTCACTCTTCCCTGTCCACCAGCGCTGTAAACCATCACAGAAGGCCACCAAATTTGTCAGGCATGATTTGCCCTTAGTGAAGCATGTTGGCTGTCACCAATCACCTCCTTGATTTCTGTGTGCCTCAGTATAGTTTCCACGAGGATCTCCTGAAGATGCTCAGGCAGGAAGAAGTGTATCCGTTCCAGCTGGGCTGAGACAGGCAGGTGCTGCATTTTGTTTTCCTCATGAGAAGCGGTGATGGCTCGCCATGTCTGCTGCCCCAGGAAGGGTAAGAGACACAGGTTGTGCTGCAGGAAGGCAGGAGGCAGCATGTAGGAGGCAGCATGTGCTCAGGACTGGGATGCAGCCTGGGAATCCCACCCAGGGACCGCTGACTGTGCAGCTCTGGCCAGCAGCAAGGTCAAAGATCCTGGAGACACAGACTGTCACTGACAGTTTGATTTAAGTTCATCTGTCTGGGTGACTTCTTAGGCAATTAGCTGTGCATTGTGGGTAATCCACAGAAATATCCCTGTAACCCAGGGGGCTGAGATTAAAAACTATAAAATGATTTCTCCAGGCTGGACAACAAAAGCCTGAAGCCATGTGAATATCTGCAGAGATTGTGTTTCAGGGCATAGATTGTGTCAGTAATCATTAATGTGCTACCCTTAGGTATCACGATAAAATTTTCCACTGTAGAGAAGAATTAGCGAGGTTAACTTTTTAGTGTTGAGAAATTATAAAGAAAAAATAAATCAGCAAGTACCTGTAAACACTCCTAGTCTGCAGGTAAGATATCCCAAAACCACCTGTTGGATGAAAAAAAACACAGCTATGAGAGACCTCCACTCAAATTACAGTGTGAAAAATAAAGAATGAGTCTGTATGACTGACTGTACCCTTTTAGCATTGCCAAACAGACCCAGAAAATTAAATTGATTTGACCTGACTGCATGATTTGTGTTATTTTTCAAACACATCTTTTTCTTGCTGAGAACATTTTTTCAGGAGTTTGTTCATCAAATTGCAATTATTTTAACGTTATGAACTGCGAGCCATCACTAGGTTAACCACAGTTTTATTACTGTGATAGGCAAATAAAGCAAGTGCACCAGCTTGCAGTGGGTTCTGCTATTCCTGGAACCAGTTTCCAGCTGGAATGCTCCCTTCACTGCAGTGGAGTAGTGCTGGAGCAGACTTTCACCAGCACCTCCCATTGCTCGGCCTCTGCAGCTCCGCGGGGTCTCCACTGATGTAGTAGGTCTCTGTGACGGTGGGTTAATCCCAGTGAGTTACTGCTGCAGGAAGGAGACCTCCTAGTACAACAAGCATAGTCTAGCAATTCCTTGGGAGAGTTTCTTAGCATTGCTTTAGCTTCTTGTAGATTTTTTTTAAAGGTTCAGAGAACAGCTGAGGTCAGAAGGGACCTCTCTGGAGATCGCCAAGTCCAACCGCCCCCCCCCCCAAATGATGTAGTCAGACTTTGCTGTGCCTTTCTATAAATGTCTGCTTTGAGATGCTTTGACTTAAATCATAAAGAAGAAATCTACAAAAGCTGTTAAAATCAACCAAAGCTGTTAAATATCTGCTTTGAGATGCATTGGTTCACCAGCTGAGCAGCTCACCGACTGTAAACAAGTGACAATTCAATAAACATTTTGGGAACTCGGGATGAACTGAACAACTTGACTTTTGGCTTTTGCAGGCTTGAAGAAACATATTTACTCAAAAGGGGGAAGACTGGCTTCTCTCGTGGAAGGAGGTCATTGAGGCCTGAGGCAAAGGTACATCAAAGCATGGGCAGGACATCAAGTACATGAGCACTGTCGTTTCCTTCAATGGGACTGCTCCCAAGCTGAGGGTGAAACCAACAGTTAAATGCTTTCCTGGGCTTGTGCTTTACCTTGCACAGATTTTTAAGGCATGATTTCAGAGATACGGTTCATTTTTTTAAGCATTAAACAATACTTCATGCTATTGCAGGCTAATATAACAAGACGGGTTCACTTTATACAGTAAATTAAAAAATAAATCCGTCCTCAGTTTTCATCTGAGGTTGACGTTTCCCTTGCTCTCTTTGTGTATAAATTGCAAAGTGGTAGCCTAAGGGAAGGTGTTTGAAGAATTCTGTGTTCGTAAATGGTCTATATTATATTTTATATATGTAGGCAGCAGCTCCACTTTTAGGCCTGAGGGGGAGGCAATGGTTTCCTGTGTCACAGAGCCGCAGCTCCTGTCTGTAAGCAGGTACACAAAGCTCCCTTTAACTGGCTCGAAAGGAGCGGTGAGATGAAACATGCCCACTGAAGGTTAACAGATCTGTCCGTCAAGACTGCTTTTCGCTGAACATGGCGTTTGTTTACACTCAGCTAAGACTTTTAGCATTTTCAGGCCTATAAGAGGCTTTGGCTGGTAGCCCTGCTGTTGATTGTCATATTCCCTAGCTAGAAATGTCAGTTACCACTTCTCTTTCTTCTTCCGTTCATTAAACTTTTTGTATATTTTCTCTGTCATTCCCAGGAATTAGTGATGACATGTTCCATTTGCATATTACTGTAGTTCTTCCAGGGGATGTGAGTGCACACAGAGCTTGCAGCTTTTAACCCACTAGGGATTCAGGGAACCAGGAGCGACATAATATCATCTGAATATTATTTGTAGCATCTTGTGTATAGAAAAGCCTAGTGAAAAGATAAGAGCTGTTCATCTGGAATTGAATATGCACACATATTGCTTTCTTTCATGGACCTACCACTGAGCATTTTCTCCACAGATGACAGGAAGGTATTTCTGGAAATCTATCACAGTATAACTAACTGGAAAGATCTCGCAACTAAAATTGTTTAACCCACCCTTTTGTTACCGTGTGGCACTGAGTCGTCAGCGTGGCCACACAGCTGATTTCTCAGATTTGCTATTGAAGAACCCTCATGGGGTCATTGCTTCACGCTGCCTGCCTGCGAAATTACCACGGGCTTTCTCTGCTTCTCTCCCGTGCTAAGGTCCAGGGGAGTAGCGCTCCCCCTCTTTCCTTAAGACAGAAGACCTTCATAATATACAGAATACTCCTCTGTGCAGGGCCAAGGCTCAAGATCACCTAAGCAAAACTTCAGTCATGGCCGGATGATGTAGCCCAGCTGCTGCTGATTCATGTCTGGGGGTTTCCACCCCAGATCACTCTGTCCAGCCATTTTTTCCCCTGGTTCATTCACAAACCCAAAGTAAAGTTGACTGACAACTAGTTACACCAGCAGAACTGAGGAGGCAATAGCTTCAGGGAGGAGCGTAGGAGCAAGCAGCTGGGCATCAGTGGCAGCTGACTTAATTTTCCTACCACAGCTGTCTTTGGCTTGTTGCAACAATGAACTGGAGTGGCTTAACTACACTGGTGTCACGGTTTAAAGCTGGGCCGGCTATTAAAGCTGTGGCAGATGTTCTCTATTAACCCTCCCCCATGCCCCAGAAGGGAAAGGGAAAAGGGAGAGAGACTTACGGGTTGGAAAGTTAAAACAGTTTTAATAAACCGTAATAATGAAAAAGAGTATAATAATAATAATGGAAATAATTAAATATATACAAATATATACAAAACCAAGATCGAGCTCCCCCAGATGTCAGTTACGTCACCCCCGTCACTGCAGGGCAGGCTCCGGGAAGGCCCAGGCTGGGCCCAGCGACGGACGGGAACTGGATTCAGGGATGCACGGATCGGGATCGGGGGCAGCAGGAAAACAGACAGAGTCCTCTTTGGACACTGGCCACAGAAGAAGGGAGCGAGACCCTCATGATCCCCCTGCTTTATACTGAGAATGACGTGTATGGGATGGAATACCTCGTTGGTCAATTTTGGGTGACCTGTCCTGTCCACTCCTCCCTGGAGGTGCAACCGTCCTGCAGCTCTTCACTCGTAATTAGTGAGGAATTTAGCAGTGACCTTGGTTTCTCTACAAATAAGTACAGCAAGAGCCTTTCTGCATAACATCCCTACCGGTGCCTCAGTGATAACTACAAACTTGGAGCATTATCAGTCCTAGAAGCAGACACTGTCTGCAAAACATGCAGTTAGTTTCAGAAAGTGCAGTTACTTAGAAGAAACTTAGCTGAAAGTAAAAATCACGGAAAGGAAATTGGTCTGGTTTAGGTCAAACCAGGACAACTGGAGTCATTTCAAATACATCTACCTAGCTAAAAGTTATGAGCCTGTCCTAGCTCATGAGCTAAAGTCCCTTTGGTGTCTAGAAAAGAGGCAAGTACCTCCAGAAGGAAGTTCATCTGTCTGAGGTTCTTTCAGAGCAACTCCTCTGACTCGGTCTCCCTGGGTGATGGTGAAAGCACAGATTAGGGCAACCAGGCTGTATGGATTGGTCTGAGATGTCCAGGGATCCAAGAAAGTTTTCAAGCCATTATGTTGTACAGATTTTAGTAACACCAGTGAATACCCTGCAAGGGATTCGTCTAGGAAGTGTCTTCCTCCTTCATATGAGTCTTAGACCCCCTCTTATTCATTTCAAACCTGCAGTGGGACAGAAGGAGACTTTCTCCTCCTCATGCTCCCTGACATGTTTGCCATTCCCATTATAGCCATTAATCCCATGTTTAGAGTCAAGCCCTAGCCCAGATGGCTAGATTAGACTATCTTTCTAACCTCAGATGGTTAAAATCTAGGGAAATTAATTGCATTTTTAAAGGATAAATATGACCACACTGGCTTTAAATTAGTTAGCTCAGGGAACGTTAGCAAGTAGCTACAGCAGCAGGGAGCTCAGCTCAGGCTGCAAAACCTGCCTTTATAAAAAGTTTCGTCAAATACTCAAGCCAGCACTCCATTCAAGCAGGGCTGCATCCACAGCAGTATCCAGTAGCTACTCAAAATCTAAGGCTGCATCACACAAGTTACCTATATAGTAATGAAATGTGCATGATGTTACTCCCTGTCAGCCCCAAATTGGACTCCAGACAGCCTTTGGCAAAGACTCTGCCATAGAAAGGCTGTCATTTATTAAAAGACCCACAGTAATCCCAGCTCAATTTGTGGCCAGCACTTGGCTTTTATGTATGATGAATTAGAAAGTGGGATGGTTCCTCCTCACGCTACAGGTTTCATTTTACTCTTCTTTGTGAGAAATTCTTCCCTTTCAACCTACAGACCTGGAAAGCATTTCAAAGCCTATCCTGTTCATGTGGTAGTTTGGTAACTCCTCAAGAACTGGTGAATTTAGAAAGTGACACTGTTCCCCACTTTCAATTCCTGAAGCATATCTCAGAGCCACTCAGGTTGCTTCCATTTTGTACCACTTCTGTTTTTTCAGAGGTAACTTATTTGGTGTTAGCTGGTAAAACAATGTAACTACATTTCTAATAATTCAACTGGACCAGCTGAACATCTTCTATGTCAGCATGAATACTGTAAAGGGAAAATCCTTCTGACAAAATATTTTAAAAATGCCCTACAGAAACTTGCACAAATTGTAAGTAAATGCTTACTTTTTTCAAACACACCTTTTTATTTGTTTTTTTTTTTCAGTGAAGTAGTCCCTTTAAGAAAAGTTCTATAACTATTTTACAATTGCAAACTGTAATGTGCATGTCAGGCTGTACATCCTCCTGTTATCCTCTGGGCAGTCCAGTGAAATCTCTGCTAGACACCATATGCAACACAGCACAGCTGCTGTCAGATTCGGTTTCATTAGCCACTTCCTGCGGCTCTGTGCTGTTGCTGCGACTCTCAGCTATCCTCCTGCCCTTCCTTCAGTTCACTTCCCTCTCATTTATTCTCAGTAGAGTCATATACTCTAAGGTACATCAGCTCTGGTGTCTTTTCTGAACAGTTTTCAAAAGAACTGGTACTCTTCAAGCATGCACGGATGAATATATCCAGTTTCACAAAAGTATACATAAATTGTTTGGAAAGAGGGAAAATTCAGGCAATGGCCTCAAGGTTAGCAGGCAGCAGGGCTGCATTTGTAGCTTGCACATCAGCAAATTATTTACATGGCCTGAAAGTGCATTGAGCACAGCCATTGACGGAGAAGGGAAGGGACTGCCATAATTTGAAGCATGAATGCACTTTCTGTGTAAATTCAAAAATGAGGGCATATGCTGAAACTGTGCCACATACTGCTCTCCGAGGTGCTCTGCAAAGACAATAAGTTGTACATGTTCACAGAGTACAATTTGGCTTGCTGTACATCCTACAGTAGGTTGTTTGCAGGAATTTGCTAACTTTGGATAAGGATGTTGTACTTGATCTGTTTAAAACAGAGGCTCTTCAGTGCAGATGGTCTTTCTTCATGATTTTACAATATTAACCCAATGGAAGGGGGTGGCTTGTCAATGCTATATGATAAGAACCATAATGCTACTGATCTAACAGGCACTTACAGCTGCCTAGGAATTTTCTCCTTTTACATTATTACTATTCTTAAAATTCCACCTTTCAAGCTGGATTAGACTCCTGAAGGAGTGTTTTGGTTTGTTTTGCAGTCTTTCCTTTGTCTATTTTCCATTAGTTTACAAAACATTTTTAAGGGAACAAAATCATTTTTGATTTTATAACAAATATTAACACTTTTTTTTTTGTAATAGCTGTAGCTTCGAAGTATTTCTCGGGTAAAGAATTGAATTTGGTACATAAATAGTTCCATGGTCTGAAACGTTCCAGCGTTTCAACAGTCTGATCAAAGTCCATTTTCTTTTGTCCAGATTATCACAGTTAAGTATATGCAGCTTTTGCAGAAAGCACAAAGTGATTGTTTTCCTAACTACCTGCCTCTCAATTTTCTCCTGCCTCTGTGCATGCTTGTGTAAGTAACCTGAGATGAGTGTTCAGTCTCTGAGGCTACAACTATTCTAGTAAATTAAAAAGTGGCAAGGAATGTTCCCAGGCACTGGGCTTCAATTGCCTGTACTCCTAAATTTTTAAAAAGTTCCCAGGGATGGTTTTGGCTGACACCAAATAGCACTCTCCTGGACAATACCCAAGCATGGTCTGAGGGCAACTCGAATGCAGGGATCCTTCTTTGGAGGGCAAGAGTGTGACAATGTGAACCCAAGTGCCAGTTGCGCTTACTGCCAGAGGGTGGTTCCAAGCACGTTTAGTTTATTAGTTCAGATACAATTTGAGTGGTATTAGGGGACCTCTACTTCTTTGATATTTGAAGGACCTATAAAATACCCCTCTCATTTCAAAGGAACTGTTAATGGACCCACAGAAACTTTGATGTACCAAGACACTTAACCAAATAAGTAGTTCTGTGACAGTCAGCAGCGTAACTCATACGCTTGAGGTCAGCTCCATCCTCGTCACATTTCTGGGTTGGAGCCTAAAGTATGTGAGCTTTGAGCTTTCTGGCCTCACTGGATTTGGTCTCTTGTTACATTGTGAAAAGTATCTGAGGAGAAACAAGACAAATTCAGCCCAAATTCAGAAAGAAGGCCTTTTTTAGTACAACTGCTCTGTTCATCTGTACTGAAATATTTGGTGTCTGGCCACTTGTACAGTTACTCTAGATCTAACTTGCATAATGTAGAAACAGAAAAAGGCATCAGGTCATACCTCATGACACCTGTCTCAGCAGACTGATGACAGCACCCATGTTGTCATCCAAATTAGCATCTTCAAAATTGCACAGCTTAGGGTCAAGGCCCGTATAGCTGAAGGCTAACATGGCTGACTCAAAACTGACAGGTGTCATTCACATCTGAAATGATAAAACAGAAAAGTTAGTACATTTATCACTGATGAAAGAGAGAAAATTTATTTCACTTAATTTTAAGCATCTGAAAGCTAGATCTCTGATCTAACCTAGCTTAGGTTTCCTCTGAGAGAGAACGACACTAAGAGAAGTTCTGGTAGCTCAAAGAGTGATCTTAAAATGAAAGGCTTATGAACATACCTTGAGGTTGTTGTACTTTTACATAGCTAGAAGTGAATCCTACTTTAAATCCTTACATGAGGATTTGGATATCTTTCTGAAAAATAGATGCTGTTTCAGTTAGATATAATGGGTCTGGAGTTACTCAGTGAAATTGTGTGGTCTATGTTCATATTAGAGGAACTTAACAGTACCTTGGGGTTTAAAAGCTAATGGTCAATGAAATTTTGCAAAGAGGACAACATGCACTGAGTGAAACGAGCACGACATATAAGTAGGCATACTATGCACACAGATGGTTTTGCATGTTTGTGTCTACCAGAATCCAAAGCCATATATTCAGCATCAGTATTTGACAGGGCATCATTTGGTATTGGACAGCCTTTGTGCCAAACAGCTAAAACCACAATGTTGTTTTGAATGTGGGTCTTGGTTTGCCTTCGCTGCTGCTTGTAAGAAGTGTTAGCAGAAACTTTGCCAATAACACCAAAGGGATTCCCAGGTAGATAACTGAGCTTTGATGATCATTTATTCACATGAAGCTCAGGATGTGGTGAAAACTCCAGCAGACTTGGGAAGCCAAGCACTCATTGCAATAACTAAGCAATACAGCTCTGACCAAGAAACAGGTATCTTCTGCTAGGATGGATTAAGAAGGGGCAGCTGAGAAAGCTGACAAAAGATTAGAACAGACAAACATTTTTTGACCAGCTTTACTATCATTTATCAACAATGACAAACCTCCGAAAAGTGGACTGTAAATCTTGAGTACCCCAAAAGGGAGAAAAGAAATCCAGGGAAATAAAACCTGTATAACCTGTGGGCGAGTTTGTTGGTCAGGGCCAAAGGCAAAAGGCTGCTATGAAGTGAGGGCAGACAGAACACCTATGTCAAGAAAAAGCAGCTAAGAAAAGAAGAGTCTGGCTATTTATTCAGACCAGAGGAAGCCCAGAATGTTGTGGGCTAATGTGGCATCCTTGTGAGGATCAGACTGGTGGCCAGCCTCAGCTCCATGAAGCTTGTCTGGTGGTATTCTTCGATGGAGTGTGCCTGCAACAGTTCCCATAAGACTAGTTACAACAGGAACTGACCGGGTAGGATGCACAGAGGTTGCTGGGAGTACCCATCAGAGCAACAGGATAATCAGTCCAGCCTGACATAGTAACAAGCAGACAGCAAATAGTCTGGGTGTGAAAGAACATCCCTGCCAGTGCTGTATAGCTCGATTATAAATAGCTGGGTATATGGACTTCCAGTATTTATTAAAGACTTTTTACCTCTCCTTCTGCTTTGGATTAAAAACCAGCAATCTTTTAGAAAAAAGGCCAGCAACTCAGATGAGGATTTTCTAAGTCCAGAGAGCACAACAGCCTTCAAAGTGGGAAACACGAAAGTTAATTGCTGCTTCTCTTCTGCCCCTTCCCCTTGAACAATTTGTCATATCTGATTGAGGCTGGCTGATTTTATAGTGCAGATGACAGGTCTAGGCAGGCACTGCTGCTTGTACAGTAGAACTAGGAGGGAAGCCCAGGCAAATCTGTGCCAGCTCATGAAGTTAAAACAATTTTGCATATAAAAAGGAAACCATATCTAATTAACACAAGGCAGGTGGTCTTGTTGGAAAACTAAAATCCAAACTAGGTCACAAGGGAATACAGGACTTGGCAGATGAAACTGTAACTGAAATCATCTCCCAAGACCAGCCAAGTGAGAGCAGAGCCAACTACCCTTATGAAAAAATATGCCTGTGCCAGTTATTTCTGGGAAAAACAAGCCAAGGACAAATGACTGCAGCTCTCAGAATGAGCATGATTGCATTTAGTCTTCAGGGCTTTGTTTCTAAAAGGTTTTTTTGTTAAATGCCAATCTTATTTGGCCAGATTCACAGCAAGATCAAAATCAGCTTTCATGGTGTTTTAAGAAAATCAGCAGGGAAGACGATTGGGGGGGTATCAAATATTAAAATGAAGAGGAGGGTGTGAAAATTTATGTTAAATTTAGGTGGGGCTTGGAGGAAGCAATAGATCCTGCTGAGTTACAAAAGCAAAAGCAGATACCAGGAAAGGACAGAGCTGGCTGTATATCAACTACAGTATTGGGGATTGTGGCTGTTACCAAAAAGGAGGGGGGAGGTTTTGTTTGGAAGAAAGAAATGGAGAAAGTGAGATTTGTGAGGTGAAAGACTCTGCTCTTATGCTGAAAATAAGGACTGGTCAAATAAAAGTACAGTGTCTTAAAACTTACCATGAGTAGTGTATAGGCTTTGGGAAACTGAACACCCAGATCGCATTTTCAATCGGTGGCCCTTAGGGATACAGAAATTATTCCCTCCCCTCAAACTCCTGAAATGTAATGTTATGACATACCTAAATGCAAGAGCAGGCTGATGGAGACTTACCCCCACACTAGAGAAATAGTTGATAGATTTGGACTTTTAAAAGCTTATGAAAGCTTGCAACTGTGTAATGTAATAGTATGTACAAAGCCCCAGCTTTTTCTGCTGTTGCAGGTAGATTATTCCACTGCCTCACCATACTCATGGTCAGAGTATGTGTAGTTCTCCATGTGAAAAACTTCAGCTGTGCATTTAATGCATACTGAAAATACAGCCTGTAAGGTCAATTGACTGTAGTTTAATGGAGTCCTTTGGCAAGCAATTCGGTGAAGAGCTAATTGTAATCAGCGAGCAGTAAAAGTAGCTCTTTAGCTTTAATCAGCCTCATGGTACCATTTATACCTAGTACTATAAACACTATTATGGTAATTTTATAACAATTCGTGTTCATACTTTACTGAGATTATGATTGTTCTCCTTTACGCTGCAATGCCCGTATGCACTCACTCACATATATATAGCATTATATGCATGCCTAAAATACAAAGGGCCAAGCTGTTAGCTGGTCAATACTGGTGTAACCTACTGATGCCAGGTGGAGCCCATATACTTGCATGAAATCCCTGTCTTGCAAATATTTTTCAGCCCTATTTAAATATGTATAAGGCAAAGCATAAAATACTAAGGGATCAGGGTTTTCTTGTAAAGAAAGTTTGGGGCATGGAACAATGTCTTCTGCCAGATCAGACTGGAGTACTTGAAGACCTAACTTACCTTGTTTCTCCATTGCTGGCTCACTGGACCTTCTCCCAGCCTTCAGCTCTGTGTTATGCAGGCCGCTCAGGGTAAATGAGGACAGATAAACTTCAAAACTCATCAATGTGGTTTGAGCAAATCCACTAACCCTGTGCTGAAGCAGATTAGGGAACACTTGCCATGCTTACTGCTGAGCCTGTATTAGCATAGCAAACATCTGTCAGGGTGAGTAACATCTTCTGGCACCACGAGGTTTGCAAGGTAAATGTGTCATGCACAAGAGAAATGTGCTCAGTCATAACAACTACTTCTTTCCTTACAGAGACAGAAAGGAGAAGTGATTTGTCACAAAAGGCATAGGAAACTCTTTCATCTAGGAAACAGCAGCATGGAGAGGGAAAAAAGCAAAGACTGGGAGGACATGAAAAGGGTAAAGTTAATGCCAGAAGTTGGAGCAGAAGCATGAGAATGCATTTTATGGCACTTAATGCATGAGAAGAGCTGTCAAGCTTCTGCACCAGGCTGGTAATAGGCCATGCAGGAGAT
This sequence comes from Nyctibius grandis, assembly GCF_013368605.1. NCBI lineage: Eukaryota > Metazoa > Chordata > Aves > Nyctibiiformes > Nyctibiidae > Nyctibius > Nyctibius grandis. The sequence goes on from NC_090660.1 coordinate 76,502,065, forward strand.
AGCATTCATTTCGTCAAGACAAAAGGAGAGTTTAATCCCCCTTTCATATCATGTTCTCACTAATTAACTGCTCCCAAGACATTGCCCTGCTCACTGCTTTTCTTATGTCCCTCCAAAAGTCCTCAGTTCTTAAAAAATAACCTATTTTAAAAACAAAAAAGCAATCTGACAACTCAGCACTCAGCATCTCTTTTCTTTCCATGTCTACTTTAAGCAAAATACTGTCCTTCCAATAGGCAAAAATCCTCTCTGAATGGGAGCCAAAGCAGCTGAGTACCATTGCTTTACAGCTCCATACCATCACTGACCTGCTGCAGGAAACTACTCAGATCATTTGGGAACTTTCTATAGTTTGTGCAGAGAGGAGTGATGGACTAATTTATACAGTCATCATAATCTCTATAGAAACATTTCTCATTGTCTTGAGGGAAACATATCTGAATTTGTAAGAACCTTTATTGCTTATATTAAAACTATTCTCATGGACAATTATCATACCTGTTGACTTGGGCATTCAGTTGAAACCGAGCTATTAAAAAAACACCCTGAGGTGATCTTTGTAAGACTTTTAATTATTGAGTTAAATAAAACATCAGTTGTCTTTTAATGAAATGTGTCACTCCATTCAGCCTTTCCCTTGGGTTTACCAAGTGTGTTCAAATAAACACTTAGAGACAGCTCTGTTATCATCATTATTACATTTATAGTGCTAGATAAGTGCCTGTTGTATTCTAGAGAGAGACAGATAGTAGTCTAAGTATGCTTGGACTATTTAGCAATGTAAATGAAATTCACAGGAAAAGAGTCTTTAGGAGAATGAAATCGAAGAAGGTCAGTATTTGGCTCCATAGAGCAAAGCTGACAGTCTGTATTACAAACTAACATTGCATGGCTACAGAAAAAAAACAGGCACTTTAATAAGAACGTTAATTAATGTGTTCAGCACAGGTGACATAGCCAAATGCTATTCTCTGACCATTCATAGAGGTGCCAGACCTGAAATACTCCCAAAGTACAGGAAAGCAATGTCCAGGGCTGGACTTTTCCTCTGCCAGGATAAATCTGTTGTTCATATGGCACTGAGCCCAGGCACACTGAGAAACCCATTATGGTTTTGTTGTGCATGAAGTCCAAGGGAAGAGAGTGTCCAAAATGGCCTGGGAATCCCATTATGGAACTTCATGAGGTTTGCCCGGAGGCCTTAGATGCTCCCATCCCCGTCAGGGCATATGCTGGATGCGTATGTTCACGGCCCTGACCTCCAGCAGGGACAGAGGCAGCACTGAGAGACAGCCCCTGCTTTGCAAAGCAGGAGCGGTCCTTGGCAGGATGAAGTGCTTCACTGGTGTAAAGCATCTTCTCTGTCTTTAACTAGGCAGCATAGTGACAGGGTAGCATCTTTGCTATCAGAGTGCTGCTGTTTTGTAACCACTTAAAAGTTAAAACAATGGTTACCCTGAAAGGGAAGCAATATACGCTTAGATGATACATATGTCACTGTTGGACTTGACCCAAAGCACACTTTGAGTGAAATTAGAGTCATCCTATTGGCCGCCCTAGGATTTGGATGATGCCAGTTTGGCTCCCTGACCACCAGGCACAATTTGTACTGTTCATGCAGATTATATTGTTACCCTTTTCAACTTGATTAGCTATGCCAAAAAAATGGAGGCTTGAAGGTTATTCTCTTTAAGAAGAGAAATCGATGACAGAGTTAGGTAGCTTGTCTGCAGTTCTCTCTGGCTACAAGCCCTGTGTTCTTGAACGCAGGTAGTATTGAACAATGGGAGACAACTTTGGTTTTAGCAGCAAAATTTTTAGGGTAGCTTACCCACAAAAGCTCTTTTTCCTCTTGATGACTCTGCTGGATCAGGCCATTCTTCAACTTCCTTTCTGCTTTTTAGCTTCATGCCACTGCATCTGCACAGCCTTTTCTACAAGGAGCAGAAGCGCACACGCACACACAAATGCATATACACACATCCAACCATAACCCACTTAACGTAGGGCCAAAGCCCTTCTGCCCAACTTGTATACCTTTTTGAGCAGGATCTTATATCCCTTTGAGTGGAGGCATAGGCTTGTGTTCTGGTTTGGGAGGCTGCTATCATTTCAGCTACATACTTCTACAGAGGCACTTAATAGTTTTTTCCAGCCTTTTTAAATGAAGGGTGGCAGCTTAGTCCACTTCCTTCAGTGAATTCATGCCTAGCCTGTTTCAGACAGCCTGTTTCGCTGTAGCCGTTCCTCAGACTGCATGATTCTCTCTATACATTGCTCTTTCATTAGGTATCGTATTTTCTGCATGTTTTGTGTATTTTATGCACTATGAAAATCAATAAAACAGATTGAACAATGAAACGTTAGTGAATAACAACTGAGAGACTGCAGCTGTTTCATTTTAAGATGCTTTTAATCTTCATCACCATAGCCAACAGCATGCTCTTGAACAACAATATTTACCAAGACAGATGTACTGCCCTCGTCATGATAAATCGCTGAAAAACCTACTCAGCTGCAAGTGCTGCTGTGAGTGATGCGAGTCTGTTCAGTGAACCCTCCTCCATCAAAATCAAGAGTCTCTGTGCAGGATCTGTTTCAAACACCCAGATCCATGGAATCATTCCATAAAGTGACTGAACCAGCGCAGCCCATGCTCTTTCCATGTCTGCTTATCTACCTAGGGACACACGGGAAAGTTAAGGCAAACCAGCTCAAGGTGGGAAGTCACTGCACATAAATTAGAGCATGCTAATCCCTTCCACAGATGCTCTCATTTAGGTGTAAAATGGTTTAAGGTTATTGAAGTTCCATGCCACCCTTGGCAGGATTTATTTACATTTCCTGTAGGAGGCTGTGGTTTGAAGTTACAAAATGGTCAACAGTGATACCAGCTGAAGAGAAATTTCCCCAGTTAAAAAAACAAAAGAAAACATGGTCAAAAAAAATTTTTTTAACTGATTTTGCATCTAGATCAGTTCACTAATCGTATTCACAGTGAAGTCACACAAATAGCATGCTAGAAGCTCTCCTTTTTTCAGATAGTTTGTTCTGGATACATTGAGGTTTTATGTCCATGTTTTACTTTAAGCAGTTAAGGGTAGTCCCATTGTAATCAATCTTGTTCAGTTCTGCCCTATTTACTAGCATAGTAATTGTAAAAGTAATTTCTAATGAATGTCCTAATTAGCTAAATATGTACAGCCGTAATTAAGGCGGAAACAAAACAATATCTATTCACAAGTTTTCCTCATCAACCGGTACTTCTGTGAACCCTTTCGGTACTTGCACAGTTGCAATGCAGAATCAGTGAGTAACTTGAAATCAGTGCAGTTATGGTTAGTGAGGTATAATTCAAGAAGTATAAAGCTCACCTTACTGAGATTGGTGTACGAGGTCATTAGGTACCTTGGACTCATAGCACCTCAGAAAACACCTGAGATTGCAAGTCTCTGTAATCAGTCTTCTAGCTCAGAGACCTATGTGGAGATAAGGAAGTTTGGGACAGGAAGAGGAGTTGGAACCAGAGTGTGAGTGAGTGTGTACGAAGTGGAAGGAAAGTGTGTGAGAGACCAGTTGTGAGTGGTAGCACTTGAACCCCCTCTAGGAGCTCCAGGAAACAGGACAGCGTTTGGCAATCTCAGGAATTAGACCTGGAGGTGATCCCCTGACACGGGGATGGACTGGAGCTTCTTCCTGTTGTAGGGAAAACCTCGTTAACTCTACAACAACACAGCAGAAACTACTGAGCTGGTACTGCCTGACCAAACAAGAGGCAATGACCTTTATTCTGCACTTTGCTGTGGTTGGACACACTGGATAAATATTGAGAGATCTGCCGTTAAGGTACATGGGACTATTCAGGAATATTAATCTACATTGCTAAAGAACAGGTCGACAGAATTCCAGTGCATTTGAAAATGTTTGAAACTATTTAAAAATTCCCTTTCACTAAACCCATTATCTGTTTAGGATTATTTTAACATTAGTCAGTAACATTCTTTGAATAACAGACTAGTGTCTAGCTCCCTGGCAAAACTCACCTTGATCTGTGTTATCACTTAGACTCCACCTGAAAACATAATTAATTTAAATAAGCAATAGAGACTGAAATAAAATTCCATTCATGCTTAACTCTCCAATATGGTTGTGAAAAACCTTTCTTCTTTAGCCAGTCTTATGTTACATGCTGGATGGTCTTTGCTTTGACCACCTCATAAAAAAAGGCTCATAAATACTTTTCATGTGTTATTTAAACTAGCGGTACTCCCTGAGGCACCATGCTTTTATTTTTAAAAATCCTTTGTGTATTCCTAAAGCATTTCTAAACCAGTAGCAGAGGTAAATGTGTATTTTAACCCAGGAAAGCCATGTTCTGTCAATATCAGATCACAAATTTTCTTACTCCATGCTGATAATAATAAAACAGTTCTAGCAACTTCCACCTGATTTATGTGCTTTCCTTCTAAAAATGATCAATTTTTGAGTATGACTGAAAATAAAATAACTGAAATTATTTTGCCTGACTAGAGGTTTTCCAAACCCAAAAATGCATTCCTAGTATGCTACCACAGGCACAAGCAAGAGACCAAGAGCCTCTCCCCCCGGTGCTGCCTGGAAATCATAGAATCATAGTATCATTTAGGTTGGAAAAGACCTTTAAGATCATCGAGTCCAACTGCAAACCTAACACTACCAAGCCCACCACTAGACCATGTCCCTAAGCACCACATCTACATGTCTTTTAAATACCTCCAGGGATGGTGACTCAACCACTTCCCTGGGCAGTCTGTTCCAATGCTTGACAGCCCTTTTGGTGAAGAAATTTTTCCTAACATCCAGTCTAAACCTCCCCTGCCACTACTTGAAGCAGTTTCCTCTTGTCCTAGTGCTTGTTACTTGGGAGAAGATACCAACACCCACCTCGCTACAACCTCCTTTCAGGTAGTTGTAGAGAGTGATAAGGTCTCCCCTCAGCCTCCTTTTCTCCAGATTAAACAACCCCAGTTCACTCAGCCACTTCTCACAAGACTTGTGCTCTAGACCATTCACCAGCTTCATTGCCCTTCTTTGGACTCTCTCCAGCACCTCAATGTCTTTCTTGTAGTGAGGGGCCCAAACCTGAACACAGTATTCGAGGTGCAGTGTCACCAGTGCCCAGTACAGGGGGATGATCACTTCCCTAGTCCTGCTGGCCACACCATTTCTGATACAAACCAGGATGCTGTCGGCATTCTTGGCCACCTGGGCACACTGCTGGCTCATATTCTGCCAGCTGTTGACCAATACCCCCAGGTCCTTTTCCACCAGGCAGCTTTCCAGCCACTCTTCCCCAAGCCTGTAGTGTTGCATGGGGTTATTGTGACCCAAGTGCAGGACCTGACACTTGGCCTTGTTGAACCTCATACAATTGGCCTCGGCCCATCGATCCAACATGTTCAGATCCTTCTAATTTTTTCCCTGCATAGCCTCACGACACCTTTGTGGTCCTCCTGCGTCACCTGCCACTTCTTCCAAAGGTCATAAACTCTCCTTTTTTTTTCCTGAGTTCCAGCCAAAGGTCTCTGTTCAGCCAGGTCAGTCTTCTTCCCTGCTGGCTCATCTTTTGGCACATGGGGACAACCTGCTCCTGTGCCGTTAAGATTTCTTTCTTGAAGAATGTCCAGCCTTCCTGGACCCCTTTGCCCTTCAGGACTGCCTCCCAAGGGACTCTGTCAACCAGGCTCCTAAACAGGCCAAAGTCTGCCCTCTGGAAGTCCAAGGAAGCTGACAAGTGTAGATACCAGTAGAATTAAGTTGTACTGCAGCAGAAGAACCTAGACTCACAGTGTAGGAAACAAAAAATATACAGCAATATGGAAGGAATATTACATTTAACAAAATCAAATGTAACGTAGGATTTAAACTAAAAAGATTAGAAAATAGGTAGGAAGAATAAGCATTAGACAACTGGATAAACCCAGATATTCCAGAAAATCTAGAGTGGCTCTTGGATGTTCCAGTCCTGCTCCTCATTTACTTTTCACCAGGGGAAAATAAACCCAACAAAACCCTTTTTGGACCACCGCCTGAGCATATTCTTCTTGGCAATTTATAACCTGCGAGCTGATTGCATTATCACGAATTAAGGCAGAAATGACATCATCCTGAGTGAGACAGGTGTTCTCATCCCAACCTCCTTGAAGACCCAGGCTGTTGTGCCCACACAAAATGCTGACAATAAAGCCAAGAGAGAGAAGGCAGGATTTCTATGCTAAATCTTTGCCTTAGACACTGCTGCTGCAGCAGCGTCTCCTTCGACACATGGAGGTCAGCTGGTAGAAAAAGTAACATCTTCTCTTTTGCTCATGGAGTTTGTAATCTCTGCCAGCACCTGATAGGCCTTTAAAGGTTCATATTTCTTTAATGGATAAATCCCTATTAAATAGTTTTGCCTCCTTCAGAAGAACCTGCAAAACACTTGCTCTCGCTGAGAGAAATCACTAAGACCCACTTACAGCTTAAGATGTAGCTGACTTGCTAGATACTATATTTTAGAACAAATGTTACAGAAAACCGTTTACATATTATTTTTACCCGATATTTAATCAAATGCTTATGTTGTCAAGAGTTCCTTTCCACTTACCCTCACAGTTTTAAAAAAACAAATACTGAGGAAAACAAAAGTAATCAATTCCCCCACTCCTTGCCCAGCCATCCCAATTACAGAATCACAGAATCACAGAATGTTAGGGATTGGAAGGGACCTCGAAAGATCATCTAGTCCAATCCCCCTGTCGGAGTAGGATTGCCTAGACCATATCACACAGGAACGCATCCAGGAGGGTTTTGAATGTCTCCAGAGAAGGAGACTCCACAACCTCTCTGGGCAGCCTGTTCCAGTGTTCGGTCACCCTCACCGTAAAGAAGTTTTTCCTCATATTTATGTGGAACCTCCTGTGTTCCAGCTTGCACCCATTACCCCTTGTCCTGTCAAGGGAAGTCACTGAGAAGAGCCTGGCTCCATCCTCATGACACTTGCCCTTTACATATTTATAAACATTAATGAGGTCACCCCTCAGTCTCCTCTTCTCTAAGCTAAAGAGACCCAGCTCCCTCAGCCTCTCCTCATAAGGGAGATGTTCCACTCCCTTAATCATCTTCGTGGCTCTGCGCTGGACTCTCTCTAGCAGTTCCCTGTCCTTCTTGAACTGAGGGGCCCAGAACTGGACACAATATTCCAGATGCGGCCTCACCAGGGCAGAGTAGAGGGGGAGGAGAACCTCTCTTGACCTGCTAACCACACCCCTTCTAATACACCCCAGGATGCCATTGGCCTTCTTGGCCACAAGGGCACACTGCTGGCTCATGGTCATCCTGCTGTCCACTAGGACCCCCAGATCCCTTTCTCCTACGCTGCTCTCCAACAGGTCTGTCCCCAACTTGTACTCATACATGGGGTTGTTCTTGCCCAGATGCAGGACTCTACACTTGCCCTTGTTATATTTCATTAAATTTCTCCCCGCCCAACTCTCCAGCCTGTCCAGGTCTCTCTGAATGGCTGCGCAGCCTTCTGGTGCGTCAGCCACTCCTCCCAGTTTGGTGTCATCAGCGAACTTGCTGACAGTGCACTCTATTCCCTCATCCAAGTCATTAATGAATATATTGAATAGAACTGGTCCCAGTACCGACCCTTGAGGGACTCCGCTAGACACAGGCCTCCAACTGGACTCAGTCCCATTGACCACCACTCTCTGGCTTCTTTCCTTCAGCCAGTTCACAATCCACCTCACTACCCGATCATCCAGACCACACTTCCTCAGTTTAGCTGCGAGGATGCTGTGGGAGACCGTGTCAAACGCTTTACTGAAATCGAGATAGACCACATCCACAGCTTTACCATCATCTATCCACCGGGTTATGTCCTCATAAAAGGCTATCAAGTTGGTTAAGCATGACTTCCCCTTGGTGAAGCCATGCTGAGTGCCCCTAATGATCCTCCTATCCTTGATGTGCCTAGAGACAGCACCAAGGACAAGTTGTTCCATCACCTTTCCAGGGATGGAGGTGAGGCTGACCGGTCTATAGTTACCCGGGTCCTCCTTCTTGCCCGTTTTGAAGACTGGAGTGACATTCGCTTTCCTCCAGTCCTCAGGCACCTCTCCCGTTGCCCACGACTTAGCAAAGATGATGGAGAGTGGCCTAGTAATGACTTCCGCCAGCTCCCTCAGTACCCGCGGGTGCATCCCATCAGGGCCCATGGATTTATGGACGTCCAGATTGCTTAATTGGTCCCTGACCCAGCCCTCATCTACCAAGACAGATTCCCTCTCTATCCTGACTTCTTCTGGGGCCTCAGGGGCCCGGGGCTCCTCAGGACAGCCTCCAGCAGTATAGACAGAGGCAAAGAAGGCATTCAGTAACTCTGCCTTCTTTTTATCCTCTGTCTCCAGGGCCCCCACCTCATTCATCAGTGGGCCTACATTGCCTCTAGTGTTGGCTTTACCTGCAATGTATTTGAAGAAGCCCTTTCTGTTGTCCTTGACCTCTCTTGCAAGGTTTAATTCCAAGGAGGCCTTAGCTTTCCTAGTTGCCTCCCTACATCCTCTGACAACAGACTTATATTCCTCCCAAGTGGCCAGCCCCTCCTTCCATGATCTGTACACCCTCTTCTTCCACTTGAGTTTGCCCAGCAGTTCCCTGTTTAACCATGCAGGTCTCCTGCTACCCTTCCTTGACTTCCTACCTGTTGGGATGCTCTGATCTTGAGCTCGGAAGAAGCAGTCCTTGAATGCTAACCAACTATCTTGGGCCCCCTTACCTTCTAGTACCCTGTCCCATGGGATTTCCCCTAGAAATTGCTTGAAAAGGCCAAAGTTGGCCCTACTGAAGTCCAGGGTTGTGATTCTGCTAGCTATTACTGCGTAGCCAACCAGGCATGAAAAATATAAGGAAGAAAAAGAGATTTATGTAGAGTTTAGGGTTATATTTGGTAAGGGAGACAGAAAAGTGGCATCAGAACTGGTCTAATAACACTGGAATTGAAACAGCTTTTTCTGTATAACTATTTTTTCTTCTCTCTCTCACGCTCAGATAATTCCCTTCAGACAAAAGCAACTCCTTCATAACACCCTTACTGTTTAGCTGACACAGTAGCTCTAGGATTCAATCCCAGTTCAAATTTCATAAAATGTGAAAGGTTGCTGGGCTGTAATTATTTGGCACACACCTTCATGGTAGCCAACATGGGAGCCATGGCCCAAGGCAGAAGTGGAGTTATAAGCTCTGCTTGTAGAAGGATTTCACCTCCAAATATCTTACCAAATTCAAGAGATGAGATTCCTCCCTGCAGAGTCACCAGCCTTGAATTTAGAGTGGTGGGAGAGCAGAAAGTGTCATCTCTGTATACTTTTGCTGTGTGGCCACCAAGGATGACTGTTTTCTCTATCTCTTACTGCACCCTACATACCACAAGGAAAGCCAGAGGCGGGGGCCACAATTTGCACACTCTCAAGGGACATGGAAATTCATCAGGAGGAGGAGGAGGAAGAGGCAGATAAGAAGAAGGAGGTGTCCTGTCTCACAAACATCAGGACATCTGGTTGATCCACTGGGATCTGTGGGGAGTAAAGTCAATAGAACAATTGAAATAGAAATGTACATACAATTAAATACTGACATCACTGAAAACATTTGACCTTTTTTGTATGTCCGAGAAGTGCACAGTGCTTCACAACTCTAATCATGCCAGTGTCTCAACAGCTATTTTGTGTATGGTATTTTCTTTACTAAGAGGTAAGAGATGTCAGATAGAGTCAAAAAGTCACTTACATATTATGACATGGGGAATCAGAGGATGAAACCCAGCCATCCTGAATACTGGAGCTGCATCTGTCCTTGTTCTCCTTCCAGTGCGCTACTGTCGACTCACAGGAGATATTAGCTCAAACTGAGAAGTGCTTTTCCATGATGTGCATTGGTTGGAGGGCAACAGTTGATAAGGACAGGGGCTTTTTGCTGCTGGCCATATTCATGCTTTGCCTTCCTATGGGACCTAAGGCAGTGTCCCATAGGGGATACATGTGCTGTACAACTCTGCATATTGTCCAGTATTTCAGCTCTAGCTCTGAAGGGGCTCAGGTGTCCCTGCAAGTGCAGCAGAGGTGCAAGTGAAGGTCCCCCATTCAGGAGAGGGTCATACGTGGCAGCGCTGCAGTCGGATGAGCCTGGCAGCTCCTGCTGTGGAGCACTGCCTGCTCTCCTCACTCTGGAGAGAGATGGGTTAAGCCCCAGTCCAATTATTACAAGATATTTCAGCTACCATGGACTCTAAACTTAACCACAGGTGCTGGCAATGGCATGCAACATGGTCTGTAAGCCAAATCATTTCTCCTAGCCTGGCAGTTCCTTTCTCCCAAACTGCTGCCCATGTTTTAGTATCTGGGAGATAAGTAATGATTGCTGTCTTTCCATCAGTTATTTTATTCAACCAAAACCATTTATTTATTTTGCTGCTTTTAATTCTATTCTGCCCTGTCCTATCCTATCCTATGCTTTTATTTTATATTTAAAGATCCAGAATGATTGTTATCTACCAAGCAACCTCAATAACCCTTAAAGGAAGGAATAGTAGAATGTTTGCAGACTGATGTAGTCAGCATCTGGCAAGCTGAAATGCTGTGGCAAAGCTGCAGAGACCACAAGCTAGGTTTGTGGGCATAGGCTTTTACCATTATCCTATTTGTTTTTTTAGGTCTTTGGTCTTTTTCAGCAGCTGTGCCAATTAGTGTTACTAAAACATGGTTCTTTAGGATTTACTGTCTGTGCTACAGAGCTGAGGGTTTGGGGAGTTCTGGCAGAAGAAAACATTGGTGCTGATGGTTAAATGAAATGACACAGTTGCATGGGTTCAACTTTTGGCTGAGTAATTTCAAATCACAGCTGTGCCTTTCGATTTATATTTGTTTGTCTTCCTTTTTGCAGCAAAGAAAACTACAAACCTCTGTAGGTTTACAGGAATAGATGAGGATGACAGAGTTGGTTATAGCCTGACTGCTAGGGCTCCGTAGTTTATTTTTTCATGGACTATATCACTAACAGCATGCTTAATCTATGTTTTGGAGAACCAATGATTAATTTTATTTATACACTTAATGCAATTGTTTCCTTCTGGCATTGTTTAGACAGGCTTAAATTTTGCATACTGTTGTTAAGGAGTATTGTCATGAGTTTGAAACAAAGCCTTTTTTCTAGCCATAGGCACAAATACATGGTATTTTGTTTATTTTACCCAGGCCACCTTTGGAAAACACTGAACTTGAACATGAAACAGAAAATTCTCTTTCAAGTGAAGATATAAAATGAATGAGACATGAGGACCTGACGTGTGACTCAGTGACTTGACTTGAATTTAATAAACAGGAATCCATCCTGCGTAGAAGAGCCAATATGCCATGACAACAAGCCACAGCTCTGACATTTCACAGTTCACATTCTTGCAGCATTAATACACTGACTGTGAATGTAGGGAATTAATATTATTTAATACCAAAAGACCAAGACCAATGGAGCTGACGAATGTACTCTGCAGATATATGAAATAGGGCTGTATACAGAACAGGTTGAACCCAGCCATGGCAGAGCACTCCTGCATATACGGTGTTGACGCTGTTAATGAGAAAGATGAGCACGGACACATATGCTGCTGCCTCTGCTTCCTGACTTATCGTGTCAAATGACTGATATAACAGAAGATGAAGGTGATTGGTGGCTAAAATACTGATTTCTGCATATATTTAGGTTCATAACAGAGTCTATCTGAAGATGGGTGGGAAGGACACGTGGTGGCCCTGGGTCCATTTGGGAACTCCTCACACCCACACTGATACTAACTGTGCAACTGATGTTGGAAGTGAAATCCAAGTGACTGGGAATGAAAACACACAGGTTAGAGATCTAGGGCATACTTGTTCACATGTTTTAGCATGTTCATCTACCAGTTCAGCCACAAACATACTGTATCTTGGTTAGCTTTTCTCACTTAGTTACCCTCTTGCAGATGAAAAACAATGTCATTTGGTTATTTAGGTGGATTAGTAAATCAAAGGGCCAAAATCCAAATCTCAATCTCTCTACTGAATTGTGGGAATAACTGGATTTAATCTCAGGCTGCAGCTGTCCCTTATTTTTGATTGAAAGTATAATTGAAGGGGGTCTACTTTCCATTTCCAGTTAGAAAAGAGTGGATTAAATTTTTTTTTTCCATCTACGAGAGCCAAAATCTCCCTATGCTTTATGCCTCTGAATGAACAAAAACCAATGAATCTCACCTACAAATCTAATAAAGTCTAATTAACAGGCTGAGTTGAAAGCAGCATTCATAGCTCATCTTCAGATTTATGTTACACAATGAAGCATTTACAATAGTCTATTCTTCTTTTACAGAACAATTAGGTCATCATTTCAAATAAGATTTTCATTTCTACAAAATTATTGGCAATTAGTTTGTCATCTGGATAGTAAAACCATCTGTCCAGAACTATTCCCACCAGGAAATGGAGGGTTTAGAAATCCCATGTACTTCCACACTTTAAAACGATACCACAAATATTCAGCAGAAAGCCACTGTCTAAGAATGAAACCGGTGTCTTGTGGAACAGACTCCTTTTGCCAGCATGTTTTCAAAATTACTAGAATGGTTTTTAGAAACCTGACCAGAGACAACATAACCGTTCAAAGTCCTGCCAGAGACCTACACAAGGTTTGAACATCACTCTATATTTGGTACAGATGAAAGAGTAATTAGAAGTCTGTGGAAAATATTAGTATCTGAACTGTAACTTTTTCTGCACATTTCAGGTACAGTATTCTCCATCTCAGAACAGAAGGAAATGTATTATGTACTATTATGGAAGTATTAAAGAGCTTCTGTCTCAGATGTCAATGTTTAAAACATTGGGGTATCATTGAATATGGAGGAGGACATTGCACCCAGTAGGAATAAGTTAAAATGGCAAGAACAGGATCATAGAAGATCAGTTCTTCATAGACAAATGGGGGTGAAAATGTGGTCAAAAAAAAAAAAAAGAGGAGCATGAGGTCCATATCTTCTCTCATCACCCAGCAGCCCAGCTCAGGCCTTGGACTGCTCAGCAGGAAGGAGGAAATAACATCAAACCACATTCCCAAGCAAAACAACGTTCAAGAACCAAATGAAAGTCTTCAGAAAAAGCTCTGGCTTGGCGTTGCCATAGCAATCATCAGGTTTATCTCGTTTCTATTCCTAGTGGAAAAAAAAGAGCAAATATTAAGCAAAAAGGCCGATAAGCTTTAAGGGTCTGCTACAGTTACAGATCTGCACAGATGCCCATAACTTTTATAGAAACCAATGGGTGACCCAATGTCTGGGATTTGTAATAGACAGTTTACATTCAGGTTTTGACGGAAATTTAGTCTTTTACTTCAATGGAACCAATTTTATAGCCACTGTAAATGAATTCCGATTCTGCTTATCTGTAAGAAAGAAAATTACCAAAAATAGTTCAGAAACTGAAGTTCTCAGCTGTCATTAACACACAAATATATTAGCCTGTTTCCTATGTTAAGCAAGAACAGCCAATGGTAACAAGAGCACCTTCACTCCCCAGATGATATTAACATTGGCTCTGTTACCTGCTGTGCACCCATCTCCTGGTTTGGGTCTTCTGCAGGGAAATGCCCAAAGACCTTCAGCAAAATCCTCAGACCTGCTGGTTCACACAGCAGCTGGAGCAACGGGGAAGGGAATCAGGTGGCATAAGAGCAAGGATTTGAGAAATGCTGGCCCAAAAGATTATAGAAAGATGGATTTCAGCTGGATTGTAAGAACTCAAAAAAAGGATTGCTAACATTCACAAGAACATATTTTTTCCCATGTAATTGTCGTTTCAAAGGGATATTGCAACCGTGATTACTTCTCTTTTCATTTTATTTTGCTGAGCTGTCCTTGTCTTCTAGAGAACTAAGTATATAGTTTAGGGGGTTTTTCAATTCCTGTTTAAATACTTTCTGTCTTAAAACAAAAGAGTTCCAGGAAGGCTGTTACTGGGGATAAATCTGGGCCTTTTAAATTGAATTTCAAACTCTCATTTTATAAGAAGATAGCAGGAGCAGTCCTAGAGGATTTACCTGCTGTGTAGTGGAGATATTACTGGACCAACCTCCTGTGACCCCAAATTAATGACAAGTACCAAATGGTGTGTAAGTAGACCTCTGATGTCTATGACAGAGATGCTCTACTGAATGTTTAGTGAGTCACATATACATAATGACTGCATAGACAGATTTAGGAGCTGGAATATGAATTTAATGCAAGGTTAATAATCCCTTCTGGAATTATAGCATTTATTGAGGTAAAAGGGAATGTCATTATTTTGTTTCTAGTCAGTTCCTCATCTTTGTACCAAGAACTGCATTTGTTTACTCCAGAAAGGAGGGTAAACAGGTATCGTGACTCCCTCCTGCTGAATGTTTCAGCCCACCCAATGGATTTTGCCGAGAAGAGCAAAGGGCATGAATGTCATTCAGTGGTGTGAGTGCACGCCTCTAGAGGCAGGAGCCCCGAGCTAAGTGCCAGCTCCCAGGACCTTCTGTTTTTTGCATTACGCAGCTATAAAGGCAAAGCGTTCTTGCTGTGCAAACACCATCCTCGTGTGCTTCTCAGAGAGCCTGCATGCTCACTTGCTCCCTCTCTCCCGTCTTCTTCCAATCCCACAAAAATCTTCTGCCTCTCCGAGAATATTAACAGCAGGCAGCCTCCCAGGAATACAACACGTAGATCTGGATAGGGTTGAAAGCAGACTTGGATTAAAGTCACCTCTATCCTGTGTGAGCGGTCACTAATCACTAAGGTTCTGCAGAGAGGCTGAGCAGCAGGAGCTGCTCGGGACATGGGGCACCTCCCACCATGTGCCTCAGCATGGGCAGCCTCTGCTCCTGCAAAGGAAAGGGCTCCCAGCTGTCAGTCAAGGGGCGAGATGTAGTGCCCAGGCTCCTGGCGAGGGCATGATTTCGTGCGCAGCTCTGGTGCTGGTAGCTGGCGTCAGCGGCTCCTCACCGAGGCTCTCAGCTCTCTCCATGGAGAGCACGTAGGCCCAGCTGAAGCTCTGGATGCCCCGTGGTTGGCCAGCCACAGTGACACTTAGCTTTGCTGAGTCCAAGCCTTTTTTAGGCTGAGGCCTTAACAACATGCCTGGGTCATTCTGTGGCAGAGCCAAGAAATGAAATTTGCTTTCCTAAATGTAACGTTAATTCACTCCATGCCAGACAACTCGTCATTCTTCCTCACTCCTTGCTTTGGATTATTTTTCCCCATATTTATTCTCTCACATTTTTCAAATCAAATTACTTTTTTTTTCTTTCTTTTACTAACCACTCTCCACCTCCTCTGCATTGTATCTCCTATCTCTGCAGTCCCAGCTGCTCAGTTTAATGCAATCTCTAGATCTCACCTCACTTCCACGTCAAATCTGACATGAGTTGGCAATGAAGAAAACGAAGCAGACTGGGGCTTCCTTTGCAAATGCTTCAGTTCCCACTTCGGAAAATAATGCTGCATCTATACATAAGACTGGAAACAGCACAGTGTCAAAGGCCAGCCCTTTGGGGAGCAGTAGTCAGCAGTCCACGCAAAAGATTTCAAAGAGCGGGTGAGAAACAAACCCCAAGCCACAAATACCTCTTCCCAGCAAAATAACTGCCAGAGGCAGTGAAGCAATGGAAAGGGCGGATCACTAATAACATACTTACTTGTGCCTTGGGCTGACTTCCACAAGGTGTTAGTTGGCAACGTCATGTGGCTTCCATGAGAGCTGGCAGAGCTGTATTTTCCTTTGGGTAAGTCCAAATCTTTTGTTTTCCTTCCGCTGCTACTCTAACACCATTAGGAGGATCTAATAGCCACTTAAAAACCAGAAATGGCAATGTAGAATATTAGTACAGAATGAAAAATATATCTTTCCCCAGTGTATCAGAAGGTGGAAGTTTATTTGCTGACAAACAGCTGCAAAGAAGGATAGGGGGTGTGTGTGCATGCGCGCCTGCAGCCACCCTCCTCTTGATTCACACCATACTCATCTGAGGCCCACCCTGAGTTATAGCACATCCTTGTTCTCCTTGCCATGGCCAAGCTGGCCATCTACACCATGAAGCTGGTGGGATAGGGTAGCTGTGAGCCTGTGGGGCCTTGTCCCATCACGTCCCTGGGCAGAGCAGTGGGCAGCTGCTGGGGGCCACCTGGGAGTGCTGGGTGCTCCACTCAGTGACCCTTCCTGATTACCTACAGACCTTCTTTGGAGCCTTGCAACCCTCACACCTCTCTGTTTTTTTCAACCTAGGAGCTGACTGTTTTCACCTGCTTTTTTGCTTTACTGGCACAAGCAAGCTGGATGGTTTTGTTAGAGCCAGTCCCTGGCTAAAAGGAGAACGACAGAAGTGGCAGCTGTGCAGCCTTGCCATTGACAAAGAACAGAGGAAGACTGGTGCAGGACTGTGCCTCTCCCTTAGCATATGACACAAAGCAAAAAGTCTCTTGACACCCATCCTTTACTCCTGTTGCAGGACAGAATTCAAGCATCACAACACTGAGAGAAGCAGAAATTTGAAGGAAAATGCAAAAGAGAATTTCTAACAGTATTTTATTGGCTTGCCTTTCAAGCATTTTTGAGGCAAAATACCAGTCACTGAGCATGCTTTCCAGTCATGAAAGACATAAATAACAATAACTACTATTACTAATTTTACTTTCTTGGCACTACCTCGAAGTTACATAGCTCTAATGATTTTGATGCGTTTTATTCTTAGAACTAAAGCTATTACAGCTGAACATTGTTATCTGTGAGCATCTAAGAAATGGAAACTTCAAGCTGACATGTTCCAAAAAGCAGACTCCAAGCTTATGAGCTACCTACATCATAACACAATGCCCTTCACTTTACAGGAATGTCTGCTTTCTTACAAGATTTTGATTTAAGTAGGATCTTCATAGGAAGTTCCTTAAAAAAGAATTTTCTGAGCATTGAGAGGCTCAGAAAAGAAAGCCACTGACTTCAGAGGGGATTTAGATGCCTATGGCAGCAGACTGGTTCTGCGCTGAAAACACATAATTTAACTCCAAGCATCTGACTTCCATGGCGATGCTAAATGCATAGAAGCAGTTTCTTTGTTGGTCTTGGTTTTGCTTCCATTTGTTAGGTTGTCAGCTTTAAAAGAAAGCGATGGAAATATAAACAAAAAGCTCAATTTCATCTTCACATTATAAGTAAAAGTTTGTAAAGCTGTAACTGTGATTTGCCACTGTAAACTCAATGCTTTAATGGATTACAGCAGAATAATTTATTGCATCTGGCTTCTTTTGCCTCAAAACCAGCAATAGTATTGTACATATAATCATTTTAAGATGCAAAAATTTAAAATAAACGAGGTACCCGAGGCAAATTTTTAATACAAGTATGTGTATTCATGTATCAAAGGAACTGACTCACAGAGTAGAATATTTAGGCTACAGAGCCTCCATCGGTAATGTCAGATAATGTTTAGCTACAGGCCTTCCAGGGTTCTGGAAGCAAATGTTTGGAGCTAAGCAACAGTTGCAATTTCATGTTCTTGGTTTAAGACTAATCTGAGATCAGGAGCAATGATGAAAGAGGATGTCTTTAAAACATTGTGATCATCCACCAGCCTAAACACCAAAACCTCCAAAATGAGTTCAACAGAACAGTCAGTGCATTTTCATGGGCCGTGCGGGAGCACACCTGAGCACTGCATTCAGTGCATCAAGGGGAGGAGATAGCTTTAGAGGTGGCTTTTTAAAGCGAGGCCAGCTGGCAAGGGGATTTCAGGCTCCAAAAGACCTCTATCCTAGTAATCACAAGAAACGGCAAACCTCAGAGGCTTTGTTTATCACTCACAGAAGCAAATTGCAAAACCTCATGAAATTACAGCCACTATGCTTATTCCAGAGTTCTACTGTTTGGAAGAATTTGTTCAATTTTTCTGTAACAGAGAAAACTCCACTTTGAGCCTTATGAGGGTAAGCCACTTCCTAAGGGAAGACAATTTCTGGCACCTGGTGGCACAGTGGAACTGAGTCCTTCACACACGGTGGGACTGGAGATCTTGCAACAAGCACTGCCAAAGAACAAGCTACAGCGCAGCAAAACCCAAGTAAACATTTGTTGGAGGAAAGGCAAAAGTGCAGAAGACACAAGAAAGGAAAGGAGTTTGGCACATGGAGGTTGATAATACTACAGCTTAGTTTGTTGCCCACAACCTTTTATTCAGGTTATTTTCCTCTTCCATGGGACTGAGGGAGATGGTAAAGGCTAGATACAGAAAGAACTGAAGTTACTTAAAGTGAGACTTAGGTAAACTCTACAATGAAACTATCATCCTGTTCCTTACCTAAAATTATCTGATACCGTGTTTTGTAAAGTTAAGAGTTATTTGCATTTAGTTGTTTCACCTCTTTACATATGCCCAGTCCTGGTTCCCAGCTCACTCCCAGGGCCATCAGAGAGTTGGAAAGTAGACACTTCTTCTCCTAAATCTCGTAAGGACCTGACTTGCCAGGCACTTCCAGCACCTGAAATGCCAGTAGGATCAGGTTGCTCAGAAAACATGGCAGATATCAGTTAATTCTACACCAGGCAGGGAATGGGTTCAATGCACTCCTTTTTGTCACTACTGTTATAATTGGACAGTTCAAGAAAAAGCTATTCTGACTTAATCCCTTTTCTCTCCAAGAAGACACAAACTTTGCTAAGTCATGCCTTAGCTTGTGGCACTGTCCATCTCTCCTTTTGAAGCTGTATCACAACGTAGCAACAGCACTGAGGTCTCACTACACCAGAAAGTGAGCACAAGTACCCACTAGCCTCCATTCAAGGCTCTCACTCATGGGTGCAAGAGTGAAGAGAGCTCTTCTCTAGCCAAACAACCATACATGGTTGATGGACACATTTTCTCCTCCTGGCTGATCCTGCTTTTCCCTTCAGTGCAGCCATACTCACTCTTTGGCTCACTGACGTCTTTTCTGCACTCTCTGGCTCAACTAACTCCTTTGTGCAGGGTGGCACAGCAGTACCAGGAGGAGTGGGGGATGTTTCTTGGGCAGATTAGTCTAGAAGTTGTTAATTAGGATAAACTTGTGGAAGGCAAGATGAGGGTTTGAGCATGCCCCTCCCTCTCCTTAGAAGAGCAAATGAAACCCACACTCTGGATCAATATTTCAAGGCTCTGCAATAAAGCATCTGCCATAAAATGGTGGGCACTGCCACTCTTCCCCTGACTTAAAGGGCGGCCCTCCTCCATGCTTGCATAAGATAAATACCAGTCCTGAATTCCCAGAGATGTTCAGGCCTGTAGATCCTCAGAGGACAGGAGACTTGCTGTAGCCCTGAGTGAGATGTCTGAACAATGGAATTCATCCATTCAGCACACGGATTGCTTCGGATGACATTCAGAGGCACTGCAGCACCTAACGTTCAGGCATTTACTTCTACGACTCACTTAGGCACACATTTCCAGGACACCATACACCAAGCCCCTGTTCTGCACTGACCTTCTCTAGCTCCTGCTGATAAGCAAAACAACTGCTGCCCATCTACCTGAGCCTTTTGTAAACTAGATGCAAATATTTTTATTCTATTTAATGCCTCAGCTGGGCACAAGCAGGTGAACAACTTCTGCCTTGTGAAGCAAAGAGATGAGAGATGTGTCCTCGTTCCCGACCTAGAGGGCAGAAATATCATAGACTTGCATATAAGACAATTGCTTAATACGTTCACAAATCAATTTTATTAATTTAAAACAAAATTGAAGAAAAATTCTGTACACAATTGTGGACACAACACACTTTTTGTACAATAAGGCCTAGATAAACTGTTTGTTTTTTTCAGTCCGTGAGTGACTAAAAGTTGAAAAGAGCCAAAAAAAAAAAAAAAAAAGACAACCAACCCCCCATCACTGTCTACTTTGCTTGAGGAAAAAGAAGGCTAATTATAGTCTCAACTCTAAAAACTACCCACAATGTGCTTTATATACGTGTGTGAGTACTGCATGAATTCCAGCACTCATACTGGGTAAAGTAAAGCACATGTGCAAGTCTTGGTAGGATAAAAACCTCTCTGTTGGTAATAAAGCAATCCACAAACACTGAATTCTAGCAGCAATGTGATTCCTCCAATAGAGGAGGGTGTTGTTGTGTAGCTACATTGGTGCTTTGTAGCCTTGCAGGTAGCTGTTTCAAGGCTGGTGTTTTTAGCAAAAGAAAACAAGAAGAAAAGCTGGAAATGAACCAAAAAAGAAGAGACTGCTTTTTAACAGATATTTAAATCGGGTAAAGGGAATTGGTACAATTCAAGCCGAAAAGTCAGACTCACAGTTTATCTGACCAAGTAGCTCATTCAAGATTAGGAAAGTCACAAGTCACAGACAGACACAGTCTAAGTTTGTCCTGTAAATGGGTATAGACAAAAGCACATTTTAACTCCTTAGCAATAACTATTTCAGTATTTCCATTGCCGGCAATGGATGTTATATCTTAGGAAAATCTGACTCCTGGTGGAAGAGGATTAAAAAACTTAAATGTATATGAGTATTCTTGTTCAATTTCTCCAAAATATTCCCATTTCTAATTTCTAAAAATAATGATGATTGTAGTTACCTTCATTTTTGCATGAGACAAAAACTATTCGGTACCAAGATTCCAGTTTAAGTCATGTCTTAAAATATATTTGTGTTCTCTCCCTATTTCTTTATGGAACGAATCTGCTAATACATTTTTCAATACTTTAAAAAAGGGTTAATATGTTAACTTTAAAAAAGAAAACAGAAGACGGCAAAGGACTCCTCTTCAGTTGTGTTTTATCTACATTTCCTTCATGGGGGGAAAGAAATCAATCTTTTCATAATCAGAGTAGGTGAGAAAAGAAAAAGGCAGAGAAACAGCTGAGAAGAACAAAACCCAATTCTTATTGACACTTGACATCCATGCTTTTGGTCTTGACAAATTTATCTAAAAAAATCCATTATCTACATATTTATATCCAACACATTGATAAGGCACTGCACAACAGTTTGTGCACACGTGGCCTCATTCTTCACCAACAAGGCGTTACTATCTTTCAATAGCGTTTACCTTAACAATATGTAAAAGTATCATTCATTATTACAAATTTACACAAAAAATTCTTCCTGTACATGATTGTCTCAGTGATGTACCTATTAGTTTAAATTAGACATATTTTAAACTACTCTGTGATGTGCTAAAATCAAAAGTAGTTGCTGTACCATAAGGCAAAGGCTTATAATTAGCCTTTAATCCTATTATACATATCCTCAGTTATATGATGTCAAAATATAGTCTGTTCATAAATAAGTAAAGATGTACAGAGTACCCTGGGTATGAGAAACCAAAAAGTAAACCTTCTTCACAAGAAAATTACTCCACTGGCATTTTGAAAAATCTCAGTCTTCATTGTGCAATCAAGTTTGCTGTGTTGAAGAAATGGTGTGTGTCACATTGAAGAGTCTAAAAACAACAAAGCATTTGCAGGTCCTTTTTTTTTCTTCACAGGTATGAACCTTTTATTTCCTTTTTTTTTTTCCTTCTCTATTTCTTTTGGTAGCAAATACGGTAAAGATGAGTTGTTGAAACATTTGCATGGCTTATTTTCATTGGACTTGCAGTACCAGAGTCAACAGCTGTTCTGAAGAAAAAGACATGCTCCTCCGTTTACTGAAAGGGCAAGGGTTAAGACCAATTGCAGCTGTACGTCAACATGTTGAAATCACAAAGTTCTGTAGTCCAATGCTGACATAAGACACAGGCATCCTGTCCACGGGCAGAAGGAGGCTCTGGGGTTTCAAAGTGCTGCTGAGCTGCTACAAGTACTCCAGTTCCAAGGCATGGTGAAGGGCCATAAGGTCAGAGTGGCTCGAGATCCTCCAAAATGGCATAGCGTGCTGTGAACAGCACAGACAACATGTAAAAATAACCCCAAGCATTCTGGTATTTAGACCCACCCATTGTCTTTCGCAAGGATAGGGAACACTGCGAGGAGAGAAAAAGAGCTCTTAAAACCTCGAGCCCTTCACGTTCATCTCTGGTTTCTCTGACCCACCCTCGCAGCATAAATTCTCAATAATAACAAATCTATTTACCGACAGGAACAACAGCAAACATGTCAGGAGATCATAAAGAAGGGAGGGGTTTCTCATATCTTTATAAGAAAAAGAGATTTCAGCACGTTGCAGAAGAGAATATTATTTCTAGAAAAAAATTAAGAAAAATAACTTATTCACGAAGCATGCAGGTAGTTTGAGGAAGGGAACAGAACTTGATTAAAAAACAAAAAATAAAGGAAATAAAAGTATTATTTACTATCAAAACGTGTTTGTTCCTTGAGGAACTATCCCTGGCAGGTGAGTTAAGAACATAGCCATGGTGATTCAGAATAGCTCATATGTTGCTCACATCTCTTTGAAAGGAATTTTATCTCAGTGGTTTGTATAACTTCACTCATTGTTAGCACTGATCTTAAAACATCTTTTCCATATGGGACAATTTTTAAATAGATACATATTTTCTTCCTATTAGCTGTAATAAAATCTGTCTGGAGCACAAATACATTTGCAAAGAACCTGAATAAACCAAAACCACAAATATCAGGCAAAAGCACACATTACCTCATCCATGAAGGGTAAAAATCTGATTAAGAACTATCTTTAAACCAGGGATTATAGTGTCAGCAAGAACTTTTGCATAAATAAAAAAAAAAGATAACCATCAGCTTTTGTCAAGAAAATATTCTATAAATCCCATGGGAAAATAGTTTCAATTCAACAATGTTCTGAAGGCTAACATGATCATGCTCACCTTTTCATTGGGTCAGCTTGTGCCCTGGCATCTTTAGAGGCAAACCACAAGCTATTTATTATTACAATAGCTTCTGAGTTCCCCAAGCATTTTATCTACAACTTCTCAGGGAGGCTTTCTTCATCCTCCTTCAGCACTTCCTGAGTAAATTCCTAATTCTATGAAATCAGTGGCAAAACTCCATCTCTTCTGATTATCACTTCTACGCTGACCTCCTTTTTTTCATTCAGGTCTTCTCCTCAAATTTAAGTTAGAGAACAATTTCAAAAACAACGTGAAACTCTGTTTCCAGCTGCGTGTTTGCTCTAAGCCCTGTAATTTTACCCTATACCTACCTCAGAAGGCAAACACCTTAGCACAGAACCCATCATAAATTTGTCTTTAGAAGCTCAGGTAAACATCTGACAGTGTATAATTAATTATTGTTTTTAGAAGAATGCTGCTTCAATCCAGATAATGATGTGATGATGAGTTGCATTGAATTTATAGAAGAAAGCAGAGATTTTTAAAAGAAATGTAAGCATGTAAGTAGCAGCAACTCTCTCTGGTCATATGGCAACCGTTAAGGAGCAATCAACTGTGGCTCTTGCAAGAGTCAGAGAAGATAATAGTGAATTAATTCATATTAATAAACAAGACTAAAGAGTCATACTTGATCAGCAAGGGAGCACTGTAAGGAATCTGGAAAATGCGCACCCAATGAAGGACAAGCGTTAGCAAGTACAGTTGCACAACCAGAGGGACTGCAGAGTGAAGGAGGCGGCGCTGAGCACCCAGTGCCCATGTTTCAGGGTTTTCGCTTCAGAATAGCTCTAGTCTGCCATCATGGAAAGAGTCCCCATCAGAAGCTGCAGACCGTTTGGTGAGCACCTGGACAATATATTGTTCTTTAGTTCTATCTAAAAGAAATCTGGTGCGGTTTTTTTTCCCCTAAAACCAGTCCAAGGATGTTAATCAAAGCATAGTGAGGGGGAATGACTGGAAGGTCTGCTTCGCTATGACACTTCTGATCTGAATTAAAATGTTATATGGATGCATCAACAGATGTCCACATTCAGAGTATACCTAGCTTTTAGAGCACAAAAATTTCTTCAGGAAGAAAATAAAATGACCCACAAGGGAGCACCATTGATAAGAGTTTCTGTTCGGCTTCACTTTAGCAAAGCCTTCAGAAACAGCTGACTAAATCTCAGCTGGAAGATAAATGTATGAGCAATAGCTGCTTATGAAGAGAACAAACCAAATAAACGAAATCATTCACAGACAATTGAGATGTTTGGGAAAAACACGATTTCCAACACACTTTTAGAGATTAATCCTTTCTGTAAGAAGGAAGTGTTAAACACTGACTATAACACCTACTATTTCTACATCTTCAATCTAGACTTCCATTGTACTGTCTCTATGCTCCACCAGCAACAGGAACTAGCTCACTCAGTTAATACTCCATATCCTGATGTCTTCCCTGTTACATTTTACAGATAGTCTATCCTCTACGCTCTGTCAGGTCAGACACTGCTGCTTTCCAACTCAAATCTTCCCTGAAGATTCATTTCTTGCACCATGTTCAGGAAACGAACCAGCAAGAGCAAAACGAAATAAAAATTCCTAATCATGCTGTTCTCCGGACTCTCCAAAAGCTTCTGTGCACCTATCTCTTATTCAGGCTGCGAGATCTTCCTGGCAGAATTTGTAACATCTGATAGGGGTATTACATCAAGGACAAACAGGCACAGGTTTGTGCTTGCAGCAGGTCCGTGCAGTGTTTGCCAGCTGACTGCACTTGGCCGGTGGTGCTCAGCAGTGCTGCCTCGCTTTCTTGAGCAGCTGCAGTTTCCCTCTTCTCTCACAAGCCCCCTGCCAGGTAAGGGCCTACCTGCTCCCTCCACCAGCCAGCCATAGCTCCCTGCTTCTCTTTTAGTCAGCTTGGCACCAGCTCTGCCCCAGCCACTGAGTCAGGGAGATGTAAATAGCATACCTAAGATGTGGCGTGGTGAAGAGTTTGGTGGACACCTGCCTTTGCGTAGTGTCTCTGCAGAAGCCAAGAGTCAATAACCTGGATGCCCTCCAAGGTCATACAGCAAACTAATGAATAGGGAGAATTGTAGTAATAAATTCTTGGCTTCCAGCTCCCACTTCATGCAGCTCCAGCATTATACTGCTTCCCTAGTAACAACCTCAGCACCACAGAGCGTACACACACCAGGCAGCTAGGGCAGTTAAAGACCCTGATTGATTTAACAGAAGGTTTAGCTTCTGCTAAATCAAATCACAGCGATTCTTGCTAGATGCCCATATGCAATATCGAGTTTTGGATTACCCTCAGCTGTTTATGGTCAGATTTTAACCCAAAACTTTAAGTGGTCATTATTGTGGCTATATCTTTCCATTTCAAATTCATTCAAGTGTCCTCCGCTTTATTTATGCCTGTCTGTGAAAGGAGTATACTTCCATTTACTCCATGTAGTTACAGGAATGAGGTGTGGAATGATTCTGGAGAGTCACATGAAAATAAAGAGGTTGTGTAAACCTCAGGATTATAATTATCTTCAGTTCTCCTGCATATAGGTCAAAAGACCAGTGGCACACTCCCAACAAATAAAGCACGCCAGGAACGCGGCGGCTGCACGGGGCTGGAATCTGCACTGGCGCTCTCTGCACGGCCGAACGCGGCCGATTCAGATCTCTATCAGTCTGACCCTACGGCACAGCCTTCATTGCTAAGGGGAGGGGAAACGAACCCGATACAGATCTATATATATCTATCTTATATGTTTGCGTATGTATATACAGTCTCACATGCATATGTATCCATATATACACGTGTTCACAGGGCATATACAGTAATTTTCACCTTATCTAAGATAACATATGATCGTACAAAACTAAAACATTTAAAGTAACAAAATTATCATACAAAACCTTATACATTATTCCTGTATTAACATGCCCCATTTATCCACAACTATTCAGCCCTGTCAAAAGTGGCAACACACCCATGACACAGAAGTACATTTTTTCTTACCAAAGGACTGGGCAAGAGTTTCTTTGTATATATATTTACTAAATATTGCCTTTAGAAAGCCATCCCTGCCAGTGCTTAGCACACACATCATGTGCAACACGTGTCTTCTATTCTGAGCACACTGAAAAATGCTAATATCTCATTTGCTGCTGTGGCAGAATGGATGACAAATGCTAATTGCTAACAAATAGCCAGTGTAACTGGATGCATTAGTATCTAATGAAACCATAAGAAAGCTTTTCTTATTGCATATTGGAGGAATATGCATCTAGACTGGTAGTAAAACAATGATTTTTTGTACTATTTCAGTATCTTCCACGTAAATAGGAAGATTTGTCTTTTAAAAAACATGAATTGTTTGGTAGATGATACTTGGTAATAAGTATATTTCTGAACTTTTTAATGACTTAATTTTGATGACATTTTGAAATGAAATATGGTGGCAAACGTTTGAATTTGATTTTGGTGTAAAAAGCATGAAATGTTAAATTATTAATTTAGTAAATCTAATGATTAGAATATTACTACATAACCTAAAACATTAAGGTATTTTATTTCTGAAATAGAGGCAATATTATTTTTCAGCGTGTATTTACTAAAAGAACAAAACTTCAACTATTTTATTCAACAAAATAAAGTGTTTCTATTAATACATGCACAAAACGAAGCCCTTTTTTTTGATGGCAACACCAAAAAGTGCAGACTATCCTCCTTGCTTCAATGAATACATATTTATACAAAAACCTTACTCCTGAGATTTGTGACAGATTTGAATAGAAAAGTCATCAGTTTCTGTCATCTTTCACGGTATTTTTGTTGTGTTCCTGCCAGATTTGCTAAGCGGTCGTCTTTACTTCCTATCCCAAACCTGACCAGCACAGTGTGACTGTGAGCTTAAAAGCAGTGGCATATTGGATACCCATTTATATTCTATTTATTGCTCCACAAAGATTTATGATTTTTCCTCCCAGTTTCCCTCCGAGGCAGCATGACCATTTTGGAGACAAAGGGAGAAGCCAATTTGCCCAGGCTCTCCCGAATCACCTGATGTAAAATCCAGCTCCTCAGTGCAGAGAGCCTCCTCCTTTGTCTCCTCTCGCAAATTAGAAATCCTTTGGAGGATTCTCCTAAGTAGAAAAACTCAGGAGTTGGTTTTTTTTTCTGCCTTATGAGTATTTCCCAAACAAAACAAAACAAAGCAAAACAAAACATAACACATCTAAACAAAACAAAAACCAAAACACAAAATAAAACAAAGCAAAGCAAAACAAAATGCCAAGACAATGGAGTCTCTGGCAGAAAATCCAAGAAACTTATTCTGCGAACAGGCGTGTCACCGCAGTGGCACTCAGATGCGGTGGCTCTGACCCACACGGCACCCG
Source organism: Nyctibius grandis (assembly GCF_013368605.1). Taxonomy (NCBI): domain Eukaryota; kingdom Metazoa; phylum Chordata; class Aves; order Nyctibiiformes; family Nyctibiidae; genus Nyctibius; species Nyctibius grandis. The sequence continues at coordinate 76,529,366 of NC_090660.1, forward strand.
CGCCGATGCTGGCAGCCGTCCTGAGCACCTCTCAGCTCTCACACCGGTTTCTCTCTCCCCTCCTCCCTCTTTTCCTGGGGAAGCTGATCCGAAGGTGGCAACCTCTGCGTGAACCCTGGCATTACAGCCACCCTGCCTGTGTGCTAAACTGATCCAGAAAGGTATGATTATTCCTCAGTCTGCAACGCAAACGTCCTGAGAATTTAAATTGTCTTACAAAATATTCTGCTGGAAGTGACAGCTAAACAAAGGTGTTGATACCATGGCTTGTCCTGTGCTACGTGAAATGTAAAAGCGTGCAGTTTCCTCAGTGTACTGTATATATTTTCATCAATCAGAAGAGGCATTTAATGAAAAAAATCTATCCTAAAATGCTTCTCAAAAGAGCAATGAACTTTTAAATGGTATTTAAAAGTTTCTATTATTGAATTTTTACAATAATGACAATAATAAAAAGATTTAAAATGTGTCCTTTATTTTTCCTATACTTGTATTGACTCAGGATTTTCCGTGAATGAAGGACATCATAAATGAAAATCTTGTTTTATGATGAAGCAATTGATAAATTATTGGTAAATTAGTTTTCGTATCAAAACTTATCTTTCTTAACTCCTAAGCTGGAAGTTCAGCTGTTTTCACTAAATGAACACAGAACAAAAAAGTCTCTCAAATTAAATAGGTTTGAATTTATATGCTCACTTAAAAATACTCATTATAGTTTACAGGTAATCAATTAAGTGCTATTTAAAGAAGGGTGTACTGTTTACGCTCTAAGTAGTGTACAGAAACGTACATATGCTAAGGGCTTCACCTCAGGTCAAACTCCTTCAGCAAGTGCTGTGCAAAGGGATAACACAAAAGCTGTCCTTGCCCTGAGAATATCACGAAACCCAACATGCTGATGGCAAGGAAGGTAGGAAGGAGCCAGCTAACAAGGTTCAGGGGATAAGCAAGGCAATGGGGTACATCATGGGACAGTTATGTCACTTTGGATTGATGGGCTTTGGGTGTTCTTGAAGGGGTAAATCTTCTTCTGTTTTGTTCGCACACTCTCCAGAGAAGGTCTAGGCTTTTACTATTTTCTAATACAGTGATACCATTTATTCCTTAGACAGGGTATACATCTTTAAACTGAAGCACAGTATACACTAGGGTGCAGTCCCATGCTCACTCCTCCTAATAACCCTAAAAACAACCTGAGAAGCAGATAACCAAAAAGGCATCATCTGAGTCGGGAGCAGCTTCTCGTACCACAAGGCACGGTGTGGTTCTTGCTCTTGCAGGATGCGAGGGCCAAAAGTTAAGAGGCAAATCCTGCTTTCACAGTGTGAAATGGTGACTTCTTTTTTGGTGGAGTAAGAAGCAGGACAAGAATCACAGAAGCATTTTCCTTAATCAAATTAATAGCTTCTGCAGAAAGGCAGGGCTGCTGGTCTACTTTTTGACTTCTCTGGCATTGCTGCAGCAGATAATTTAATCCAGAGCATCTAACATGCTTTGAATCTGAAAATTCCTTCCACCAAGACAGAATACACAGAAGTAATGGCACAAAGGAACTTTCTATACTGCTACTCCTCTTAGCAACTGGAAAGGCTTTTTCTTATGCTTTTCTGAATCATGTTTCCTGTCAAAAAAAAGCATTGAATTAGATAATGTTACTGAAAGGACTACTCCTGCCATTATCATATACAACACTATTTCACCAAGCAACAGAAAAGGAACAAAGAGAAGAATTTTTTTTCTCCCCTGATCTTAAATGCAGCTTTTAAAATGTAATCATTTACAGAGGGAAAACATTTCTCCGCAAAGATGAAAGGCATTTCTGAAGGAGAAAGGAGCAAACTGTTCCCGTCAGTCCGCCAAAGGGATATATGAAACTGAGACTCTGCGAAGAGCTCCCGGGACGAGCTGGGAACCTACCCGCAATGCTTCGGGGGCACAAAACCCAGCTTTCGTGAAGCAAAACCAGTCAATGGTTGCTAAAATGCCATGCGGACTAATTAGTTTCACTTCTCCAATTTAGAAAGTTACAGTGGAAACAGATATAGAAGTACCACAGAGAGTTTCGTGGTAAAAAAGCAGCTGTGTAAAAGCAATTTACCTGTAAAAGGAAGCAAGAACAGAAATCCCCATTTTCCTCCTCTTTCTCCTATTGTTCAGATAGCCAATATTATGCCTCATTCCCCCAAGAGAAGACTGTATCTGCTGTACTTGGGTAGTACAGCAAGGCTAGGAACACTACCTATTATTTGTCAGTGGGAAGTATTGCTTTTTAATGGAGCTTACTGCACACTGGGAAAAAAAAGTGAATTTTTCCCTTCTTCCCAGAGTAAAGCAAAAAATAATAAAGACATAGTCAACTAGTATCCTCTGCTCAGTTAACTGAGGTTATGAATGCAGGACAAGCTGCAAGTAGTTATCTGAAGGCAGAATCCAAATTATGGATGCACAAGAAAACTGAAATTTATGTATACCTACTCCTGTCCTACATACCTTTTCAAGGTGTGACATATACGTATTTCACATAGTCAAATCACACACTGCCTTTGATCAGCAAGAATTGCCATTTTCTGCTTACATTCATAACATCCTATGCGGTATTTTGGGATGCCAATGAAAACAGAACTATTAGCTCTTGGCACAAAAGCTGGGGTCCATTTTCTGGCTCCTTTTTTGAAATACATCAAACATACATAGCTAGTTTAATGTCTTTTGGAGAACAGCAGGGCACATTATTATCTACAGCTTTATGCAGCTTTCTACTAGATATGGTCAAAACATTATTTCACAAAGCAAAGATACAAAACCCAAATGTCAATGCGTGATGTCCCATGCCAAAGAAAAGACAATTTTGCTTTCAGACTCTTGAAATCAACCCACACTGAGAAAGGGCCATTACCTTTTTTGCGCCTTGTTCTTCTTCCACACCATCCCCTATAACAACATACACTACTTTTCTTCCGAATCTTTGAATTATTCGCTCAAAACAACTTTCCTTTCCTGAAAGAAAGAAAAAGATCAGACTGTTCAGGATAGGTGGTGGTGGAATGACATCTAATAAATCACTTTTTTTCCCAAATATCCCCAACACTTTGAATACGTAATTAGAGCTATTGCAAGAGAAGAGCCTCTCCTGCAGGACGGCTTACCAAGGCTGATTGTGGTGTTACTCCCACCACAGCAGCTGACAGGCAACCTTAAAATCTGCTCCGTGAGGTCCTTTAGCACACATGCCATCATAGACAGAGCAGACTAGAGGTCCGCAATATCGCCTTTCTTGTCTCCTTCTCTAATCTGAGACAGGTTTTGGGGGAATTTCGCTACCAGGAGAATTCTCTACTGGCTGTTTACAGCCACTATCCTGAACTGAGCAAATTGATTGAACCTGAGTTGAAATTCTAGCTTTTTCTCTACAACCTGTGACAAGATTAATCATGGCTCCTGAAACAGTAGTATTTCGACTTAGAAGGTCACCTAAAAGATTTAGATTGAAATGCCTGTAATCCAATACATGGGCAAGGTCCTTGATCCTGCACTGGGATCCATTAACGTGGCTGATTACTTCACTGCACAGACCTAGGGACATGATCCCAGTGCTCCAGTCCTACATGTAGGTACCGATACTGGTAAGCTTCAGGTACTGGGAAGCCAGAAAGAATGCTTACAGTTGAATTTTATCAAGTGTCCCCATTCTGAAAGATCACTTCAGTCTGGTCATAGTACATGCTTACAGTGCCTACAGCAACCAACTGGAAAAATCATGTTTTTCAAAATAGTTATTTCAGCTACAGAACAATACCAGCGTAAGAACAAATAGGTTGGGAATTAAAAAAAGGTTTCTAGCCAGCAGAGAAGCCAAACTACTCAAAGACACCCTTTAACAGTAGTACCAGGCATAAGAAACCTCCAACACTAACTAGGTTGAAACGGTGCTTGAAAATTATGAATCGTGTCATGTTACAAAAATCTCATTATTTCCTGTGACAGTCAGTGACTGAACACAGTTTTCCAAAAATACTCTTCTGTCCTGTGTACGTGAAGTCACAAGTGAATATTTATTAAAAAGTTTTAATTAAAATGTGTATTTAAAGTATTATAATTCAAAGTTTTAATTTACTTTAAAGTTTTGACAGACAGTACCATAACATTTCTATCCAGAAAAAACAGTTTTAAGTCTTTTTTGGTAATGCTTTCAAATTTCTACATAAAACTCTCAACCAAGTTTTTTTTAAAAAACAAAACCAAACAAAAATAACCCCCCATTTTTTCTTGGCCATTTGAACTTCCTGTATTACAGATACTTAAGAACACACGAAAAATGTTTTCATGTAGCCCATAATTTTGAGAGAATCTGAGACAGAAGAGATATGTCATAATTATGTTAAAAACTACAAGCACTGTTGCCATCTGGTCCTATGTACTTCTACATACTCAGAAAAACATCTTTTATATTGAATCAGAAAACAGAAATAAACATTTGCCCAACTGAAGCTTATTACAGTCAGTATGAATGAACTTAAATAATTACATTCTGCAGCAAAACATTCTTGCTTCTGGTAAATGGTTTACCAAAATTTGCTCCAGAGCCCATGAAAACAAACGGAGCCAGGTCTTACCTTTACAGACTTTCTTCTGCTAATCTGGGGAGACTTCAGTGTTCTGTACTCACAGCCTACTAAAAAGCCTTCTCAACTGCTACACAGCCTCACAGTTTTGAGAAATGATGACAAAAAACCAATTATATTTCCTCCTAATAGAGGCTGCAGCAGTGTTAATAGAGCTATATGAAGCTTTCTGTGCTGGATGATGACGAACATTTGAAAAGCACTTTTAGGATGCTTTAGCATGAAAAGTGTTTCATGAGATCAGGTATTAGTAATCTCTATATTTGCTACAGCGAATGCATGTAAGAAATAAATATAGACTGCAATATCTTTTTATTTAGAATTACCGCTTCAAGTGTATCACAACATATAAAAATAGCTCACCTATTTTAGTTGCACTGTAAATATTCTCTATGGGAAATACAACCCCTAGTCCATATAACAAGACTTTTGCCAGAGCTGGAATTAGCTGAGTAGTTGTTACGAGAATGTTCACACAGTTTGTCCTATGGAAGAGAAAATGCAAATATCCTTTTTTTAACAAAACTAAACAGAACAAGGAAAACCTTATTCCTCCCATCAGAACCCCTCACTATTATTATTGCCACTTACAAAGAAAGAGGTTTTTTTCCACCTTACAGGAGAGTAAGGTACAGAGTGGCATGGTCAGACCAGAACAAGGAATGAGAAGAAGGTCTTCCAGGTTCAGCATTTTGCCCACCAGATCAGGCAGCCTCTTCCAGATCATCAGCAGACATCCTTAAGTTTCCTAACTACCCCGTAGTCTTCGTACTCACCTTGAATGAATAAGGGTGAGTGCTTTCAGTGCAAGTGTTAACCAAGAATCCGTCAAAGCTTCAATTTCTGCTCTTAGTTGTAACCAAGCCTCTCTTTTTGCTGGACCAAGAAGACCTGTGGAGTAGATAAGGGCATGTCTGCACCGAAATTAAGTAATGTTCTGTCATTTTCCTTTGGTTTCATTAGCTCAGAGACAATTTTCCACACACTGCAAACTAAACAGCTCACTAAACACTACCATGTTAAAAAAGGAACAGAAACCAAAAGTTCTTCCTTGTGACTACTTCTCATCTATATTTGTTATATACTTCAGAGTCACTTGCCTCCAACATTATTTTTGTAGGTATTGTATATTTCTTTTACTCGTCTGTAGCGGAAAGCCAATTTTCGCATCCAGTCCACTCCTCCGCGCACCCCCGTCGCGAGGCACAAATTCGCACTGGTGGCGGCCGCGGGAAAGCCGTCTGTGCCGAAGTTATAGGTGCTAGTCAGAGATAAGAAAACTCCCAGATTAACAAAAGGCAACAGGCTACATCCACCCACCAGCTACTCACTTTGCTGGGTTGCAAAGGCTAAGGCAGCTAAAAAGACAGCGGGCTACTGCAAGTGTTACAGCAGTCCATTGCTTTCCCAGGAAGGAACTTGCAAAGCAACATGCAATCTTGTTCAGTTCTCTTGTACCTTAAATCTTGACCGTTGTCGTCTGAAGACACGTCGTCAATGTGAACCTGGTCGCATTCCTAAGGTGACAGAAAGACTTCATAACTTTCTTGATCTTGCAAATCTCGAAAATAAAGCTATAAAAAACTATGAACAATCTACTCATCAGGGATATTTTTAATTGTGGAAATCAGTAGATGGCAGTCTTGTTAAAACAACTATTTTACCTATTCCTTGTGCTCATTTCTTAGAATAAATGTGCACCAACATTACCTACTACTGTTAAATGGCTTTCCAAAAACACATTTTTATGTTTAGAAAGGAAAGTGGTTAAAAACAATTAGCATATGTGGTCCATAAACGATCTTGTAGCCTTTCAGGTACCTTAAAACATCATGCTGCTCAAAGCTGATTCAGTGTAGTGCATAAGTGTAACTGAAACCAGACATTTTGGTAAATGCAACATATTAGAAAAATTAAACCTGATGCTAACCGCCAATGAAATTATGACCTCTGATTGCTGTTGAGCCACACACCAACACAGCCTGAGGCCAGTGTTTCAGAGGAGCGCAGACGAAAAATCTGTTCCTAGTTTGCCATTCATTTGAGAGTTGTGAGTTTCCTTCTCTCTCTTTGGTCTTAGTGCATGAAAGCAGCATGCAAAGATGAAGAAAATCTGAACAGAAATAGCCAAATCAAACCAACTTTCTTCAGCGACTAACACGGCACATTCATAATTAGCTTTGTCCATCACTAAATTAAAAATCATAATGTGTATTATTTATCCACAAAAAACATTAGAACATTGCTATTAACAATTTAACTTTTGGCAGGAAAACAAATAAACCTCTGGCACTCTAGATCAATCTCAATTCAATGCTTGAAACAATAATGGATTTCAAGTATTTTAATAATTTCCTCTTCTCTTTCTTAATGTGAAGTCCTATAACAAACATGATCTATTTTAAACATGAAAATACTGCAATCTTTTATTTTTGTGTTACTGCTTTCCTCTGAACAAATTTCTCTCTCTCTCCATGGATTTGTGAGGAAGGGAGGGAAGATAGAAGTGGAAAGAAACTCAAACCAGCTGTTCCCTAACAGAATTAAAATCATGACCCTCAACCCTTTTTCTAAAACATCTATTTTCCAGCCAACCCTCTCCCAGCAAGCAGCAAGCTCCAAGGAGGAAAAGACTTTGACCCTGTAACCTTCTCCTCCTCTCCTGAGGTCAACAACCTCAGATAAGAAAAAAGCTGAAGAAGTCTATTTGGCCTCACATGATGGCTGTGGATTCTAGATTTTTAAAAACATAGGTCTACGAAAAATACCTCAGAAACTTTTCAAACACTTTGAAGAACAAGGTGTGGTCTTTTGCACTTGTACAACACATACGTATTCTTATTGCAATATGCACTCTCTTGTATTTTACACATAGGAAGCTTGTGCTAGAGAGAAAGGTAAGAGCGACCACCAGCACAGGAAAGACCATACTACATTTGCTCACATTTAACCACCATACAGTGAATTTCCTCCTCTGGCAGACAAAATGTATTAGATGTACAGACACAGCTGAAACTACAAGTGTGAACATATGTTGCCAGGCTTTGAAAATCAACTTGGCTAGAAAAAAGATGGAAGCTTCTTCAGCAAGTTATCAAATTCACAGAAATCAAGTTTTTTTGTTTAAAACTGCAAGGTCCTCTCCCTCCAAATGCCTATGAAGTTAACGATTCAAATATGAACTGAGTGTAAGTTAATGAAGGGATACTCTCCTGAATCCACGAGTTTCCCATTGTAGTTACTCTTCCACTGCTCAGTGACTTCTCAAAGTCTCCATGGATAGAAAACTTAAGCTTCAGTTGTCAATGTAGCAGTGAATATTAAGTCAATAGCCTCCTCCCCCAGCCTGGAAACTATGAATGACAACTGGCACAAGTCGCTAGAGAAGAGGATTCAAAACAGAAATCTGGGAAAAAGATTCTAAGGGAATCTAAGGGAAAAACTAAGGGAAGGAGTAGAAGATGAGCTTCTCCCGGGAGTGGTTGAAAGAAGGAATAACCCAACAGACTTCCAAATTCAGCTCGCTCAGGCAACAGAGAGACAGGAAAGATGACACCACTACATCTTAGATCCCATAGTTAGAGAGGACCTGAGGACTTGGAATTTTAATTTATGCTGCAAGATCTTGGGACCATCACAAGCCCTGGGACATCACAGACATTATCCCTGTTTGTCTAACCATCTGCTTGGTAGGTAGAAAGTGAGAACTGAAATGATACATTAGAAATAGAAATCATGGTATTGAAAGAAAGAGGGATTTTGGAGAGAAAAACCCAGAAAAGAAATCAGAGACCAAAACCTGGTGGGGCAAAGGTATAGAAACAGTGTCAAGAAAGTACACAAAGTGAAGAAAAGGTCACAAACACTACAAATTTCAGATGAACTACTGAATACAATGGAGAGAGATAGTGTCCTTTTTTGTCAGTAATAGAAGAAAAAAACCTAAATTCAGGAAGGGCATGAAGCAAAATTAAAGCACAAGAGGTACATGTTATAATTTGGAAAAGATTAAAGACCAATGTGATTGACACAATGTTACAAGAAAATGAAGGTCACAAATAGTGCATGACTATTTTGTTCCTGTTGAGTGGCAGGACACAGCTTTGAGGCTAAATGTGAGCTTTGAGTGCCAGCTATTTTTTCACGCTGTCTAGCTGACTTCGAGCTAATGAGTGATGGGTGCATTTTTCAACCCCTGAACATGGGAAGGAAAAACACACATTTAGCAATTGGTCTTTTAGCAGTAAAGTTATTCATCAGGAATACCTCTTCAAAGAAGCCAACTACCTGCCCAGTGTTAATTGATCCGGTCCAACCTTGCTTCAGAACACCTTGTATTTGTTTTCATCTGCTTGCTTTGTGTGGAGCATTTTGTTCGTGAGCAAAGACTACCTGAGACACTGTTCAGTCCCCTGATCAGTTATAAGCAAGCACCCACACATTCAACATATTAAAATAGCAGTTTACTCAATATGCACCATAATCAGGAATATGCTAAAATGAAGTTTGACACTGACCAACAAATAAAGTATGCTCTTCCAACCAGTACCTTTTTGCAAAAAAGATTTTTAATAAAAATACGAAGACTCATAAAATCTTCAAGTACTTCCCAAGAAAGCTTCTGTGATGGGAGCTAACTTAGAGCTAAACAGCCATTCAGAAAAAAAAAAAGACACTGGTTTGTTTGCAGGCTTGCCATTTCAAACTTTTACAGATATATTTGACACTTCTGTAAAATTTTCATAGGAAATACAGTACTAATATTCTCCTCCTAGTTTCTCCGGCAAAGTGATATCTGAAATTAATATTGAAAGTCCCTGAAGAAACACTATAAATATGTTATCTATGCAGATATATTTTGTTATGACAAAATCAGTTTAGCAGTCAGCTCCAAAGCAGAACATTAAAATTGTTGGATTCTCTTAAAATAGGCTGAATTGGCAAGTAAGGAGCAAAATGTCCTGTGGTTTATGTATAAAGATTATGCAGCAAGCTGTGTTTTGTTCCTAAAGGTGTTGACCTTGCAACTTCAGTGTATCCAGTTTGAAATCTTCATGAGGGACTGCAAGTGATGACATGTTTGCACTGAAGGTTTGGATTTCAGTCAGACAGGCTGAGATGCAGCTCTGCACTTTGGGATCAATCCCTGGAAAGCAAAATATACTTGGTACAGTTCAGGGATAATACTTTCAGAAGGGCAAAGCATCTTAGGCATCTAAACCCTGTTCTCACGTAAGTCTTCTAAACTGCACTGATTTTGATGAAACCCTTGCCAAGGTGCTTAATTCACATTTGAAAATGAGATTTGGGCTACTAAAACATACAGAAACTTTAAAAGACCTTATTCATGGTGCTGTATGCATGTTCTGTGTATGAGGGGCAGACACAGGATAGGACACGTGTTTGCAAAGGGTAATTTAGTCTAGGGAAGCGACGCTGCTCTGATTCATATCTCTGCTGCAGATCCTTTGCAGCCGTGGCCAGCAATCACAGGGCAAGTTGGTCAGAAACCTGGAGCGGTTGTTTATTCTCGCTTGGTTTTCTGTGCGACCAGCACAGTAGCTTGACAGTGCTGTGGGAAACAGCAGGAGAGTGGGGCTGGGTGGTGGGAGTGGGACTGGTCCTCCTGGCAGAAGCCTGGCAGCTGCCCAAGGCAGCACCCTCAGAGCTACGTCAAATAAGTGCTGTCTGGAAGTTGGGGAGATTTGTTCAAAAAGCTTTAAGGAGAATTACACTTTAAGAAAGAATTCAAGGCAGAGAGAAAATTCATCTTCTGCAAAGGGAGACAGCACGTCTTGTCGGCCTCTTCTCCCAGGCAACTAGCGATAGGAGAAGAGGACATAGCCTCAAGCTTTGCCAGGGGAGGTTCAGGTTGGACATTAGGAAGAATTTCTTCTCAGAAAGGGTTATTAGACATTGGAATGGGCTGCCCAGGGAGGTGGTGGAGTCACCATCTCTGGATGTATTTAAAAAAAGACTGGACATGGCACTTAGTGCCATGGTCTAGTTGACATGGTGGTGTCAGGGCAATGGTTGGACTCGATGATCCCAGAGGTCTCTTCCAACCTGACTGACTCTGTGATTCTGTGATTCTGTCTTTTCAGTTCAGGTACAGTTCAGGAAAGCATGCTGTGAAATGCAGGAGGATTTAAAAGCCTGTACGAGGGAGAGCCCAGCAAAAGCTATTGTCAAGGGAGAGAAAGGAGACATTTCCTGTATACCTTTAAAGTGCAAGTTTGGATGAGGGAGGACTCTAGGCAGGTGTTATAAAACATTAGTAACATGCTCAAAGCATGCTCAAAGATAGGATGTTAATGGTGATATTGGGGGTTGTCTGTGGACTTAACAATCAGCTTAAGGAAAAATGAGAGTGTCAGCATGTGTAACTTAGCAAACCCACTGATGGTAGTTTAAGAAGTTACTGTCCATGCTGGCCTTTGCTGTTCTCTCGCACAGCTGGCTTGCATGGATCCATGTGTTTGTGTCCCTCAGACCTTTCAGTGCCACTGCTGGTAGCTTAGCTTGAAACAAATCTGCAGCAGCCCAATTAAACCAACAGACGTTGCATGGAGTAAGTGAGACTTGTTTCTATGTTCCCTTCCATCAGCTCTGCTTTGAGGCTTGAAGCGGCAGCAGATACGTGATTGCAGGAGCTCTGTAAATGCTGCAATCATTTGCTAAGTGAAAATATGTCCCCAGTGAAATGCAGTAAGCCAAAGAAAAACAACAATCAAAAATGAATGACTAGATGAGTCTAGCCTGAGACTTGTACATGGAAAGCTTGTCTCTTCTCCTTCCTCCTTTCCCAAAACATTTGCTAACTCCTTCCTGCTAACTTCTCCTCCTTCTCTTTTCTGTTTTTGTACGACGAGCCAAAAACTCACAGAGATGCTCCACAGTCATCATTCATAGCTCTTAAAATGCCTGGACCTATGTAGTCTTCTGGAATCATTCCTTTAAACTAACTTAGGATCTTTATAAAGATTCATATGCAAAGCATTAGGTTATGGCAGAAATGTTCTGCAAATATTTATATTACTTTGCTCCTTTGCTACCACCCGTCAAGTTGTGCACTTCTGACATAATTATGTAAAATATGCCTCACTACTCAATTTACTGTAGGAAAATTAATAATAATAACAAAAAGATATTAAGGCTGTTACAAGAGTTCCTCTTATCTGTGCCAATACTACATGTCAAGTGGAGTGACGTAATGGCTAGCATGCTGATCATCTACATTTCTGTGTTACAAAACTAACAAAAATAAATCTAATAATTCTGCTCTCTTTGAATAAACACTGAGTGTAAGATAACTCTGGACAAGTTTGCACATTATGAAAAGGAATAACGTGAATAATATTATGAACATAACCTCAGAGGATGCCAAAGTATTACAGTCCCAAATCTGCTTATTATAGCTAAAATACGTTTCCGCATTTGGTTAATCTTCTTAATTTACCGTGAGAAAACTAACACCTCACTGTCAACTAATTGTTTCAATACCTTAGTCTGCAAAGTCAAATGAGAGAGGGCGGGGGGAAAAAACCCCCAACAACCACCCTTCAGAACAAGCTATTTTCATTTTGCCTTTACATCAGCACGCCCATTGAGACAGCCTGGAAGCTGGCCAACTCACAGGAAATGATTGCTGGGATTCTCTGTTCCTCTCATATCTGTCATTACGCAATTATATCCACTGCTTCATTTTCCCTACTGAACAGTAGAGAAATTTGGTCATGTACATGTGAGAACAGATCTGGCAAAACAAGTTAAAGCTGCAATCCTTTATAAATGTGATGTATCTGAAAAAAACCTTAATTTAAAAAAAAATCCTTTGGTGTACACTGCTGTGTTTTTTATGCAGCTTTTACGACAGCAGTATCTCTGTCTACGTCTTTTCCAGAAATAAGATATATACCCTTTAAGATATATACCCTTTCAGATTATTATCTGCTCCACAAATACTCATCACTTCTATAAGCCATCACAACATGCTTCTTTGGGAAACACAGGCTTAGAGATTGCCAAGGAATGTTTTTCCAAGAAAGAACTGCATATTCCAAAGCTAGTTTGCATTTTTTTTTATAAATCTGTTGGCTTCTACACCTTTTTACTTATAGCTGTAATTATCTTCCTGCAAAATAAAATGCAGATTGCTCCAACTAGTCTCTGTTCTAATTTTAGAAAAACAACATGCAAGGATCGCAACATTATTTAATAGTAGTCATTAAACTTGACAAATAAATCTCTGTTTTTTACTTGACTAGAAGGATAGCAATATCTCTAGTATGCATACCGGTTAGAAAATTGACATTACATAGAACAACACACCTATATCCCATATATATGTGTACGGCCTGTGCCAAATGCTCCTCTACTGTACTTACTAAATATACAAAAACCTCTGCACTTCCTTTTAAGCCGAAGCAATAAAGGCTGAAGTGCTGAACTTCCTAACCCATCATCACGGACTGCCTGTTAACATACAGCACAAATCCATGTGAAAAAGCAGAGACTACGGTTCGCAGGTTCTCAATACTGGCACTCAATTGGCAGGACCTGTCATCTCTGTCTAGCCTGCACTTTGTGACCCTAACATTTTCTCTTCTTTCCCACCACAATTATTTGGCGCTGAAGAAAAAAGGTGCAGATTACCTGTGGGTCAGGCACAGGATATGAAGAACAAAGAGAGTTCTTGAAATCCACTTCACTCTGTCTGACAATTTGTGGATGAACAGTCAGGGAATTAAATCAGGCTGTGAAGACTTTCAAAACACTCACATTTTAAACTTAAGACTATAAAGAGCAGCTTACAGTGCAAAAAAAAAAAAACAAACCCACAACAAAAACCCAAACCCTACCTTTTACTGTCAAAATAGCACAAAAAGAAAACAATATTTTTTATTTAAAAAAATAAATTTAAGGCTATTAGCTGTATAAACTATTAGCTATTGTAAACAGTGAGGACTAAGAACTAAAACTATTTAACAAACTCATTTTTATAGCCGATGACTTAGAAGTGCTCTCCTGCATTGAACACATAACCCTTTTAGAACACACAATGGATGCCATTCTTTTCTAACAGAAAAAGTGATTAAAATCCTATTATTTTGCTTGGTCACACGAACAAATACATTTGGATTAAATATGATACTCCTAAAGTAAACAGTATTTGTTCCAAAATGAATACAGATCTGATTCTGCAACTTGTGTTTATTGAAGTAGCTACACTAAAATCAAGGTTTACATTTTCATTTCAGCTGCACCTTGTAACTGGAAGAATCCAATTTAAAATAAAACATGACCTGGAGAAGTATCTATACAGCAACTGTAACATGACAGTTACATTCCCACAGCAAAATAAAACTCTATTTTGCTAGTTCTCTTTACGTCATAAGTGTCATGAAGCAGGTGTTTCAAGAACTGATAGTGTCTCGGTATCAATTACTTGATACATTGAAATCTTTCTATTGAAAAGGAAGACCAAAGTGTAAAATCGTACCCCTAGCACAGGGTCAGTAGAGCTCAGGACAGTCACAGTAAGTGTAGCCCTCCAAACCCCAGAGCTTTCTCGCTTGCTTTAGGGTGTAGATTTGTTGTTTGGGTTCCAGTTCAGAGATACTCCCTATCGTTCCGAATATGCTCACTACATTCCAGTTGTTCAGACAAGATAAAACATAAAACTATTCTGTTTCTGCAGTGTATGATCTTACTCAGGGAAGTGTTTTGGGGTGCCTCCCTAACAATCAATTCTTACTACAACTCTGACAAAATAATTTGTTATTCTATTTCTGTACATTTTGCAGGAAAAGAGAAGCGAAGAGGAGGGTGTCAGAGAAAGAAATTTACTCATAGACAGAAACAGCTAAATATGACTCAAGTTTATCTGTTTAAAGAGTCTGTGTCACTCCTGGAACGGACAGTGTTAAGTTCAAAATGTCAAATTCACTTTATTTTAAAAGTTCAGCACTTCACATTGTAAATACCTTCTTTACGACAGGATTGATGTTATCTGCAGATATATACTTTTGTAAGAAGAAAAAATTCTCTGACTAATGAAAGCCAGTGAAAATAAAATATGAATGTGTTTAAAGAAGCAACAGAAGCCATGAACGTGGTCAGCAAGTCATGAATTATTCCCAAACGTATTAACTTGAAAGTATACTTTTTACTAAAGGTTGTTCAAACATATTTAAATTATAAACAATTTCAAAACTAAACTTATGAGAAGAATGATTTTTCCCTAAAAGCCTGAAAACAATCTCAGGAAATGAGAGTGCTCTTGTGGTTCACATGGAAATTTTCACAAAAAGATGTAAGGTCTCTCTTACAGTCCTGCGCAACCAATTCATTTAAACATGCCGTGCCTTGGTGCTGTTGATCATCTCCTAAATGCATGTGTCTGAATGAAAGAGACGATGCTTTGCGCTATCGAGTCTCCCATCCTTGTAATTATCTGCTAATGGGACAAAGACTGGGATTAAAATTCTCTCTGATAACCCTGCCAGTACAGACAGCTAAAACTTTCCCTCCTATGGGCAGCCTGAAGACCTTTGCGTGACACTTTGCATTTTTCTCCTTCCTTTTCTTTTCCTGCTCAGTGTTGTGGGGCAGATGTTGACCCCTGTGCCACTGCTCAGTGGCAGAGGTAGGGAAGTGAGCTGAGGCACCACTGCCTTGTCCAGCTGGAGCAGAGGACGACTATCTGCTTTGCCAGAGCTCTAGGAGTGCCAGCTGGATAGGCAAGAGTTTCTGTGCCACCCTACAGCCTTACGTTTAGAGAAAGGGAGAAGCAACAGGAAGGTAAATAAAGTGATAAAGTGATGCTATGAGCTTACTAGGCTCCTGTGTATTTCAGCTGAGCTGTACGTGTGCAAAGACCACTCCATCTGATTTTCTTGAGACAGGAAATCATATAGGGTCTATTTTCAGTGGTACCTAGAATGAAGGTACTCATCACTGGCCACATGAAAGAAGTTAAGTGGTTAATAAGTTGCATAAGCCTATAGGAATGATCTTCTCAAGTAAGCTAAGGAGGTATTTGTTATTCTTCGTAGCTCTAACACTCATGAACCACAGCAGCACATTCCACAACAGCCAGGCATCGTGCATTTCGAAGCTTTTAGCTGGGTTTTGTGCACACCAGCAAAGCCACAGTTCTGCCTATGAATAAAGACTTTGTTTTGCATTACTGTTCATTTACCTACAGCTACATGTGCGGTGTAATTTAGTCCCACGTTCATGAAGTGGAACTTCATGAACTTTCTGCAAGTTACCTATGGTTGTGGTATCACATAGACAAGAAATTATTTCCAGTCGTTCTCTTATATACGTATCAGGGAAAATTCCTTACCATGATTTGTATTTCCTTTCCTTTCTTTCCTTCCTTCCTGCAGTGAAACTGAGCTGTTCCTGGATTGCTGCTGTGGAAAACTAAATGCAAATAGATGGGCTTTGTGTCTCAGTCTGAATGTGCTAAGATAACTGCTGTGATGCTTGCTGGAAGGGAGTCCACAATTGTTGATGGGTTCATTAGAAAGTGAACTCTCCTACACTTCATAGGACTTAAAGTACCTTAAAAATTAGGCTGACACCTACAAATAAATGTAGTGCTGTAAAAAAACCCCAAAACTCTACTGAAGCTTTTGGAATAATCACATTTGGCTTTCCCGGAACTCTGTTGCTGAAGGTGAACTATCAGAAGTTGAATCATGGGCTCCCCATAAAGCATACCTAGACACAAGTCTGGTCGGGAGGTTCCCATTACAGATGTTACAAACATCAGGAGAAGGTGCACTCTTATTTCAGCCAAATGAGAAAAGGCATTTTTGAATAGATATTTCTCTGCAGGGCCCTAGATCACTCTACTCTGGATGACCAGATATTAGTTCAGCTGCCATCCTTACGCTATTTAGGGGTGAGAGGGAGATAATTCAGCCAGCTCCATCTGAAGTTTTCCTCTCCCTGCAACCACCCCTTGTATCTCACCAGGAATAACGTTTATTCAACAGCCTTTCCTGTAATTGCTTATTTTTTTGAGTTTGATTGCCCAGAAATCTACTTTCAGTATGTTCTACAGTCCTTTCTACCCGTTTCTGTAATAACTGACTACAGTTGTTTCTTATTCGACATCCAGCTAAACAATTAGGAAGTAAAGGACGAAAGGTTCGCTAAAACTTTCTAGGATCCATCCTCCAATCACAGTCAAAACAGACCAACTCTGCCAAAATCAGACTGGTGCCTCAAGAAAAACAGCTATTGCTCACAGCAGTAGAACCAGACCTAGTGGTCTGAACATGAACTTCTGTCTATTGTTCATGGCTAAATGAAGGTCATCTGGCAAAAACCTACCACTTTATGAAAAGCTGGACTGTTATATTCTCAATTTTTGTATTATCAGCAATAAATATTCACGTGACCAACACGAATGATTACATTCAACAATCACCAAGAGCTGATTCTGCTTTCAGCTGCATCTTTAACTATCACTCTCCTTTGAAAACTATTTTCAAACAAAATTGATTTGTTTCATAGACTGTTTTTTAAATATTTCTAGTGAAGAAATATTTCTTAGAATATTAACGAATGCACATGCTATTTTTCTGGTTTGAGAGAATGTGAAATGTAATGTTCTTAAGAAATTTATTTTCTTTGGCATCATCTTAGTCAATATTTACTTTTGGGTGAGTAAACCCACTCCTTTACCTCAAGAGAGGTTAACCTCCACCTATCAACAACACTGTTGCTCTGTACTGGATAAGTATTTTTGTTCCCCTGACATTGACACAGCTAGGTTGACTTTCTTCCTTGCTGGTACATCATTGGTGAATCCAGCACAACAAAGGAAATTCATGCCATAACACTACATTGAGGTCTTGAAATGCTCTGAGACAAGTTCTCAAATGAAATGTTTAAAACAGAACTGGGGTAATTGTGCATGAGGGAAACAAAGAGCAGGAAGCACTCAAAGCTGCCGTGTTTACCTCTTAAACAGCTGCTACCTATTGCTTTAAAAAAAAATTCCCAACCAAAATAGTAACAAACCCCTCCATCCTCCAACAACTTTCTTTATGAATGATCGAACAATTAAAACCCATAAAGTTGTGTATGGTTTGGGGAGAATCATTAAATTCTATGTAACTTTACTCCTCATCTCGAATGGAAGATAATACCAGCTCTAACGGTAGTGCTGCAGACTTAATCAATGGTTTAATCTTTTAAGCATTCTGAAAGCTTATCACAAACTGAACCTAAATGCAGTAACTGTTAATGCCAACTAAGTTCATTAATATATTAATGCATTCTCCATGGCACTTCCCTTCTAATAATATTATTTCAAAAAACATAAAGAAGTAAAAAATAGACAAGTGATACTAAGAATAATTATAACTAATGATTATAAAATAATAAGATCTAAGAAAAGGAAAAAAAATTCTCCTTTCTCCTGAATTATTTTAATTCATACCTACCAATATTTTATGTTATCTCAAGGACAAGGGTATAACTTTGCAGTAACTTTACTGATTTCTGAAGCATTATTTCACACCCCTGCAACTGAAAGCCTAGAAGTCTCACTTGCTTTATGGACAAGAGAAATGGGAGCTATTAAGCAATACACATAATTACAAGTAACTTGTTTTGGAACAGCAGTACTTAGAGAAGCAAGACTGATTTACTGTTGTTCTGATTTCTTCTTTTTCAATGGGTTACCCCATCATTTTGTAAACATAATTTGTCACCAACACCAGCCAGAGTTCTCTGTAACTACTTTTTGCCTTTCTTTCAGATCTGTTATCCCTGCTGAGAGAATCTACTAAAGAAGAATTTTTCATACTGACACCAACTGTAGTCTTGCTGTGAATAACCACATTCCCATAAAAATCATTCCATTTATTGCAAAGTTGTTGGCAGACCATAGGAATAATAGTCAACTCAGGAAACCTTTTATCCTGAAATCACACAGCTTAACCCTTTGCATGACCACATGAAGTTTACACATAAAAGCTATATTACCACACTGGTGATTTAGTGCTTTAGTAAAAGCGTTTTTGTTGTTGGCAGTTTTTAAAATTAGTTTTTCACAATACTACTTTTAACTAAAAAGAAAAAAAAAGATTGAATTGGAATCAATCAAGGAGTATTCAGGGTTTTTTCTTAATATACAATGTTGTATTTAAAATTACAGACTCTTTCCCAATACATGAAATAATACAGTAGCATAGATGCTTGAGTGTGGTTTTGATTATAAACTAAAAATTTACAGTCATACAAAAATTTTTCGTCTCTATTTTTCCTACCTTCCTATGGTAAGGAAAGATGTATGAATTTACAATATGATGGAACAATTAGAAAAAAAAACATTTGCTTTATGATTTTTTTTGTGGAAGATACTTCTGTTAGTCATTATATTTGCTTTGTTAAACACCAAACTAATGGAAGTTAGATTCAGGAAAGAGACATTAGTTTTGTTAGTCCTCTTGACAATTTGGGAGTCAGAGGTTGCTTATATTCAAATTTCTATCTGAATTTATTAAAGTCATAGAACAAAAAAAATCAGTGTATGTTTTCACTGTCTTTTTTGTTCTGTTTTTCAACCCTTATTTGTAGGTAATTATGGCTTGATTTATGCTTCATTCATTTGACCAAGGCCATAACGGAAGATTTGGAGTTGCAAACACACCTTTAAGAAAAATACACACATTTTGTTCCAATAAATTAATTGAAATATTTGGCTTGTTTTTTTAAACTTTTCAGTCAGAGAAAATTCTTAGAAAACCTCTTACTTGAGTTACAACTGCTGCTGCAATTGGCTCTCGCCCTTGCCT
Organism: Nyctibius grandis; assembly: GCF_013368605.1. Classification (NCBI taxonomy): domain Eukaryota; kingdom Metazoa; phylum Chordata; class Aves; order Nyctibiiformes; family Nyctibiidae; genus Nyctibius; species Nyctibius grandis. The sequence continues at coordinate 76,548,816 of NC_090660.1, forward strand.
ACCAGTGTTAGGGAAGGCGTTATTCCCCTGTGTATCCATACTTAACATTCGCAATGCGAGTTGAACAAATATGCAGAAGAAAAAGAGGAGACCTTTCAACTGATTGAAGTGATTTTCTACAGTTCAGAAAGATCATTTGCTTAGATATAGCTGATCTTTCTTGTGGCAATAATATTTCAGCTGAGCTCAGTACTCATGTCAGCAGTCTGTACTCTGCTGTCAGTGAACATGTAAGAACTATCATCTCCCGACTGCATCTAGCACTGTAGGTACGTTCAGAAAGCACCTGGACTGCCCTGTTCTGACTGGACAAGGATCTTGGGAAAAAAAACTCAAACAAATACTTCATTCCTTCAATACCTCATTGTTTCTTTTGTTAAGCTTTTAATTTACATTTTTTGAAATCCTCATTAAATCCTCACGCTTTAACAGCACACATTAAGATCGCTTTAGTCCACTACAGAATCACCCAGCCTCGTGACCATATCTAAAGACAGATTTTAAAAATACAATCAACAACGGCCAAATTTCACTTTAAAACACGGAAAAATACAAGTGATACTGCAATGACTAAAGGGAACAATCCCCTCCCCCTTTCTTTAAAGTTTCATTAGACCACTGAACTGGATGAAATTCAGATAGAGGCCTTATTGTAACCACACTGAAACAGTAGAAATCTCCCGAGACCGTGAAACTCAAACATTTTGGGAACCAACTTCAAGCACTCCTTTCGTGCTTTTAAAACAAAATGAATGAAAGACACTTCTTAATTTTTCACCCTGTAGCAACATTTTAATATGATTCCTACAAAAGCCCCAGCACAAACATATCTGTTTAAAATACATATGCATGCATATTTTCTTAAAATTTAAATGACAATAATAGCAGTCACGTAACCACACAAGCACAAACTGCATGATGGCTCTCAAAACGCCAGACAACTGCAGTGATAACACTGTAAATTCGTGATAAAATTAAACCTAGGCTAAAGAGGTTGACAGAAACTACCTACCATGCATACTGCTAGAGATGCTTACGCTGTGATTTCAAAATTGCATTTATGTGAGGACAGGCTAATGTGCTGTCACCCTGCAAAATGGCATGTAAGGATAACACTTCGTCTCACCTAGCTTTCCCACCATTTTCAGAGGCTAACCCACTCATAATACCAACCTGAATAATGCAAATCTGAGGTTTGCAGGTTAAGATGGTACCCAAATCAACAAGGAGAGATTTTTTTTAAAGGTGACTATTATGTTCTCTTCAGGTTATCCTCTGGGTTTTGCATTGGAAGAGTCTAGTGAGGAAAAAAAATGTTTTGCCTCAAAGTGGTGGAATCAGCACAAAATAACTGCATTACACGAACAGAAAGGGTGGGCTGGGAAAGATATTTGAGTGTAAATTAATGTTGATCTTAGCTGGAATAACTTGCACTCTTCAGCATTCGGAGCTGCACCAGGGACTTAACTGGATGTACGAGATTTTACATATCTGTCAGCTTAATCAGAGACCAAAACACAAAATCCACTGCTCAGGAATATTATTTGAAATTGTGAAACTTTTTAGATTTTCAGGTTATAATCTAATAATGTTTTACTTCAGAAACATATGAATGAGTCATAATTACAGTATTGACATCTGTAGTAGTAGATAGGCTTTTGTTCAGTGGTATTAATAATATTTAAAGAAAATGTAAAAACCACTTTGTTCACATCAACTCCATGAAATATTAAAATCCAAAGAGAAGCCTCTCTATGCAAGAATAAATGGAAATAAATGCATAAATTAACAGCAACGTTAACTGCTTTTGCCATTACTATCAACTATCTACTCATTCATTTGGCATCACTGTTCTATTATTTTAGATTTCTGGGTTAAGTTAAATAATAAAAAGAGGCTATTCATATCTGAAATGACAATTCTGGCACTAAGAGGCCTTCAGGATGAATCACATCATTACTTGATTTTGGATCGAACATGCTGAACCATCAAGCAGTGTATCACATCTGTGCTTAGGGCACAATCTGCATTGGCAGAAGAGCTCTGTGGCATATATCAAGGGTTCTGCAACCCCTCAAAAGTAAAAGTTCATTACAGGCAAGTGTTTATATGTGTCAGCAATATAAGGTAAGCCAGTGTTTTGAAATCTGTTACTGGATTGACAGCAAAAGCATGGAAATAGACTGCAAACTTCTCAGTCTGTTAAATTTCTTACAGTGAATTTTGCATCTCTTAATTTTCATCAAGCCTTAGATTTTTTAGAACAATAATATTGTTTCATTATTGTTTGTAAGAGAATTTGCAAAGTGCTGTCTCACATCACTCGTTCTATAGCAATCTTTATGTTACCTTTCAGAGCCTGCCGCTGCAGCACAATGCTAACGTTTTTGTTGCAATTCAAGCTGCCATACCTGGGGTAGATCTGTAATTCCAGTAACAGACCCTGTCTACATACTGCTTCAATGCAGATATTACAATGGCTGGTCACAAGTGGTGTTCCCCAGGGCTCAGTATTGGGGCCAGTTCTGTTTAATATCTTTATCAACGATCTGGATGAGGGGATCGAGTGCACCCTCAGTAAGTTCGCAGATGACACGAAGTTAGGTGGGAGTGTTGATCTGCTTGAGGGTAGGAAGGTTCTGCAGAGGGATCTGGACAGGCTGGATCGATGGGCCGAGGCCAGCTGTATTGAGGTTCAACAGGCCAAGTGTCAGGTCCTGCACTTGGGTCACAACAACCCCATGCAACACTACAGGCTTGGGGAAGAGTGTCTGGAAAGTGGCCTGGTGGAAAAGGACCTGGGGGTGTTGGTTGATGGCCGGCTGAATATGAGCCAGCAGTGTGCCCAGGTGGCCAAGACTGCCAACAGCATCCTGGTTTGTATCAGAAATGGTGTGGCCAGCAGGAATAGGGAAGTGACCATCCCCCTGTACTGGGCACTGGTGAGGCCACACCTCGAATACTATGTTCAGTTTTGGGTCCCTCACTGCAAGCAAGACATTGAGGTGCTGGAGAGAGTCCAAAGAAGGGCAACGAAGCTGGTGAAGGGTCTAGAGCACAAGTCCTATGAAGAGCGGCTGAGGGAACTGGGGTTGTTTAGCCTGGAGAAAAGGAGACTCAGGGAAGACCTTATTGCTCTCTACAGTTACCTGAAAGGAGGCTGTAGCAAGGAGGGTGTCGGTATCTTCTCCCAAGTAACAAGTGATAGGACAAGAGGAAACTGCCTCAAGTTGTGGCAGGGGAGGTTTAGATTGGATATCAGGAAAAATTTCATCACTGAAAGGGTTATCAAGCATTGGAACAGGCTGCACAGGGAAGTGGTGTAGTCACCATCCCTGGAGGTATTCAAAAGATGTGTAGATGTGGTGCTTAGGGACATGGTTTAGTGATGGACTTGGCAGTGCTGGGTTAACTGTTGGACCTGATGATCTTAAAGGTCTTTTCCAACCAAAACGATTCTATGACTATACGGAATTCATACTGGTACAAGTACAGACACCTGAAACACTGCAATGATTAGTGATGACTGATGTCCTTCTGCTCTAAACATTGGGGTGTTTTCTTAAACTGTGGTTTTAAAAAAATGGACTTTACTTGAAATGTATGAATAACTGCAACTGGAACAATTACAACTTAAAAAATAATCCAAAATAAAAACCAATACAAAACAAATTAGCAAATACAATGGAAAACTGGAAAGTTTTCTTGGATGACTATTTGCAATGTTTTTTTGTCCTTTTTTTTTGAAGTTGTTTGAATACACACATTTTATAATTGTGCCAGCAAAGAGAGCATTCATGCCAGGATGTTCCTGAGGAGTGAGACATTAAAAAGACCAAGTTGAATCATTGTTAGAAAGCCAACTACAACTGTACACAATAACAAATACTACAGTCACCAGACTCGGCTGTCTCTTTTCCCTTGTGAGTACTCTATGACAGAATTATCATCCTTGTATCTGTAGATACCATCCTTATCACCATCATCATCCCTATCTGTAGATGAGGACACTAAGGCACAGTGATCAGGAATTATAAAGTAGTGGCAACCACAAAAATGGACCTCATATCACTTCATTCTACACTAATATGTATGTAAAATATGTGCACCAGACAACAGATTAGTATACAATGCCAGCAAAGGCTTACCTTGTAAATGTTCAGAGCTTAGAGCATGGCTTCAGACACAAAACTATCTTGATCTGATTTTTTCTATGCAGAGAAGATAAGCAAGCTTTTCTCTCTGGTGATCCTGTTCTCACAATCCTCCCTCTCCAATTCCTTGGTCTGCCTGGCTTTGTCTGAAGCTCCTCCAACTCCCATCAGTGACTGTGGACCTCTGTACAGCTCAGTTAAGTTTAAATCTAGGCAACATCATACCTATCACACCTGCCCAAAGCTGGCTCTATGACATTTCCACAAGGTGTGAGAGAATAAATGATGGACTTCCACACTGCTAATAGTGGCCAACCTGCTCTCCCAGCTTGCTCTGGAGCTTGCTCCAAGCCTGCACTTAAGGGCTGGCTTGCATCCAAGCAGTTCACTTGATAGATTACTTGACTCTAGGACCAGATGTGCTAAAATGCTTTCAGAAAGAGGAACGTTTTACCCTACAGTAGTCATGGTTCTTTGAGATGTGCAGTAACCTGCACACAATAAGTCTGTTGAATGTTATTATTCAATAATGTATATTATCATAATGCCCACGATTCCAAATCCTGCTTCAGAGTGCTACTGTGCTAGAAGCTACCAGCCTGAGTCATATTAAAGTATCAAGGTCTGAGGGGAAATAGTTTCCTTTTCTCCTTCAGATTAAAGAAACAGAACATATGGCTAGATTGCTTCAAAGGCATTCCAACAGGGCACTGCATGGTACGCTGGGGACATAGTTGTGTGCACGGTCACTGAAGGACCTGGGAGGAAAGTCACTTAGTCTCCTGCGGTGTTACTGAGACCTACAAAGGAGAAAATTCTCAGGCTGATGAAAAGAAGAATATATGTCTCTGTCACGAAGAAAAGGTCTCCTTGGGGCCTAGAAGTGATTTATACAGTGCATTTGCTTCCAGCAGCAGGGAGGCAGCCTAGTTTCACCTGTAAGAATTGAAGGCAAAGGCCAAAGAGGGACTAACGTTGGAGTAAGTTTTGCTTTGTGATAAGGCTTCACAGTTGCTGTGCTGGGGTTTTGTTGTTTCCTTTCTTACTCCTGAGCTCTCCCTACAATCTTGCTGGAGCACGTCTTGGAGAAATCCCTTTAGTGCCCAGTGTTAGTACGGAAGGTATCACCATCTGCTTTAGTGCCATGCAAGTCTGCATTCCAACGTGGGCCTTAGAGGTCCTTTACATTTCCTTAGGGAACAGAAGGGCTCTGCATACTGCTGGGCATCAGACAGCCCAGTCACATTTCAAGTAGAAAAGCTGCTCTCCACACAGCCTTGAGCTTGCAAAGGAATACAAGGGAAAGGTAGTGTTGATAAATACTGCTACTCTGATGACTGGGAGCTACAAACAAGGAAAGCAGGCACATCCACAGAGTAAATTATGCAGAAAACAATCCACAAAGGGCAGTTTTCATAAAAAATACCCGGCAGTTAATTTCTCCCTATCAACTTCTAGATCTGAGTAAATCCAGATCTTACCAGTAGGAGTCCTGGAAAGATTTATAGCCATATGGGTGGAGGTTTACAGGGCAAACACAGAGCATGAGAGTGCAAGGAAGGAAATGCTGTTTATTCTTTGCTTGAAACTGTGAAAAGATGCATCTATGTAAATCAGTATCTCGATGCTTCATGAGAACCAGGTATGTTCCCTGTATGTGTAAAGTGTGGGATTTGTAAAACGTTTCTGTATTAATCTAACTTTATTTAATGGAGTGCAGAGGCAGAAGAGTTAGAGCAACGCAGACGGCTGCTCTTGTGCTGCTCCCCGGCGTGGGAGGACCAGACAACCCTGCCAGTGACTGGCGGGCAGGACAGCAGAGCAAAGGTGCTGCCTGGCGGCCAGGGGTGGGAAGCGAGCACCACGGCCCCCGCCTGCCCGGGCTGCCGCTCCAGCCAGCCGTGGTTACAGACAGAGCTGCACCTCATGGAAATTCAGAAGGACCATGACAGGCTTGAGAGCTGGACCTGTGCAAACCGCATGAAGTTCAACAAGGCTAACTACAAGGTCCTGCATGTGGGTCAGGACAATCCCAAGCACAAATACAGGCTGGGTGGAGAATGGATTGAGAGCAGCCCTGAGGAGAAGGACTTGGGGGTGATGGTTGATGAGAAGCTCAACACAAGTCGGCAGTGTGCACTTGCAGCCCAGAAGGCCAACCGTATCCTGGGCTGCATCAAAAGCAGCGTGGCCAGCAGGTCGAGGGAGGTGATTCTGACCCTCTACTCTGCTCTCGTGAGACCCCACCTGAAGCACTGCATCCAGCTCTGGGGCCCCCAACATAAGAAGGACATGGAGCTGTTGGAACGAGTCCAGAGGAGGGCCATGAAGGTGATCAGAGGGCTGAAGCACCTCTCCTATGAAGACAGGCTGAGGGAGTTGGGGTTGTTCAGCCTGGAGAAGAGAAGGCTCCAAGGAGACCTTCTAGCAGCCTTCCAGTACGTGAAGGGGGCCTACAGGAAAGCAGGAGAGGGACTTTTTACAAGGGCATGAAGTGATAGGACAAGGGGTAACGGTTTTAAACTGAAAGAGGGTAGATTTAGATTAGATATTAGGAAGAAATTCTTTCCTGTGAGGGTGGTGAGACACTGGAACAGGTTGCCCAGAGAAGTTGTGGCTGCCCCCTCCCTGGCAATGCTGAAGGCCAGATTGGATGGAGCTTTGAGTAACCTGGTCTAGTGGAAAGGTGTCCCTGCCTGTGGCAGGGGGGTTGGAACTAGATGATCTTTAAGGTCCCTTCCAACCGAAACCATTCTTTGATTCTGTGATTCTATGAAATCGCATGCTAATCTTAACGCAGGCAGCTTTCCAGAGGGGTCTGTGCATAGTAGTATGGTAATGCGATGCCTTAAAGGTTCATTAATCTGAAGTAACACCATACTTGTAATCATAAAGCACTTATGTAGCTCTTTATGAGACACAGAAGAGACTATGCTCTGAATTTCAATCAGGAACACATTAATATACATCCAGGTGGGTTTTAAGTAAAAATCTGGGGAAAAGGTCAGCATTCCTAATTGTTACAACATAACTGGTTTTTTTTTTCTTGAAGAACCAAAGTTACTGCTTTACAGTAATACCTGATAGCATTCCCTCATCTTTTATCATTAAGAAAAATATGTCAACTAACATAGCTGAAAACTCATATCATACTGCCATTCATTATAAATGACTCTCATACACATATCATCACTTCACATATAGAGACTTCTCAAACAAAAGTGAATTGTGAAGGCATGAGTGTTCATTATGTACCCTTCTCTGATGGAAGAAAAATGAATGCTAATCATCATTACTGTGCCTTTATGCATTATTGCACTTCTTGGAGGCGTCAAAATTATTTTTTTTATAGTATCATAATATATATAACCTTATTTTGAACACCCCCCACAATCCCACACCAAAAACCTGAAATGAACAAACAGAAATAAAAAGCCTAAAAGAAAAAATAATAATTATGAAATAAAACTAAAAAGTAATTTGATTTTAACTACTTCAATAGAATTCAACAGAGACAAAAAAAAGAAGTACCTTATTAATGAAAAATTATTAGGTAATATTTAAAAAAAAAAAAGCTTCATAAGTGACATTTTCAGCTCCAGTAAATATCTCTAAAGGAACAGATCTAATGAGATGGTTCAATTTTAGAATAGAGTTTGCAAAGCATTGAACTAACTTTTTAAAATAAGATGCTCATAACCATTCACTACCAGCAATTATTATTTTAACATACCTAGTTATAATGTGCACCTGATATGCCAAAGAAATTAATAAAATAATCTTTTAAGAGGATGAGTATAAAAATGCAAATATATATAATCTTTAACGATGCAGACAGGTAGATGTCACATTTCAGTCCTATCAAGTTGTTAATTTCCCTAAAACACTGGACATACATCCTAAAATACCTAATATGTGTAATTGCTCCATATATATCATTAAAATATTATATCACAGAATCACAGAATCACAGAATCACAGAATGTTAGGGATTGGAAGGGACCTTGAAAGATCATCTAGTCCAATCCCCCTGCCGGAGCAGGATTACCTAGATCATATCACACAGGAACGCGTCCAGGCGGGTTTTGAATGTTTCCAGAGAAGGAGACTCCACAACCTCTCTGGGCAGCCTGTTCCAGTGTTCGGTCACCCTCACCGTAAAGAAGTTTTTCCTCATATTTATGTGGAACCTCCTGTGTTCCAGCTTGCACCCATTGCCCCTTGTCCTGTCAAGGGATGTCACTGAGAAGAGCCTGGCTCCATCCTCATGACACTTGCCCTTTACATATTTATAAACATTAATGAGGTCACCCTCGGTCTCCTCTTCTCTAAGCTAAAGAGACCCAGCTCCCTCAGCCTCTCCTCATAAGGGAGATGTTCCACTCCCTTAATCATCTTCGTGGCTCTGCGCTGGACTCTCTCTAGCAGTTCCCTGTCCTTCTTGAACTGAGGGGCCCAGAACTGGACACAATATTCCAGATGCGGCCTCACCAGGGCAGAGTAGAGGGGGAGGAGAACCTCTCTTGACCTGCTAACCACACCCCTTCTAATACACCCCAGGATGCCATTGGCCTTCTTGGCCACAAGGGCACACTGCTGGCTCATGGTCATCCTGCTGTCCACTAGGACCCCCAGGTCCCTTTCCCCTACGCTGCTCTCCAACAGGTCTGTCCCCAACTTGTACTCATACATGGGGTTGTTCTTGCCCAGATGCAGGACTCTACACTTGCCCTTGTTATATTTCATTAAATTTCTCCCCGCCCAACTCTCCAGCCTGTCTAGGTCTCTCTGAATGGCTGCGCAGCCTTCCGGCGCGTCAGCCACTCCTCCCAGTTTTGTGTCATCAGCGAACTTGCTGACAGTGCACTCTATTCCCTCATCCAAGTCATTAATGAATATATTGAATAGAACTGGTCCCAGTACCGACCCTTGAGGGACTCCGCTAGACACAGGCCTCCAACTGGACTCTGTCCCATTGACCACCACTCTCTGGCTTCTTTCCTTCAGCCAGTTCACAATCCACCTCACTACCCGATCATCCAGACCACACTTCCTCAGTTTAGCTGCGAGGATGCTGTGGGAGACCGTGTCAAACGCTTTACTGAAATCGAGATAGACCACATCCACAGCTTTACCATCATCTATCCACCGGGTTATGTGTCTTATCATCCCTATCACAACATAATCAGCATGTAAAATCACACATTCTCTTCTGATGAGATAACTCTGGTTCTCTTGAGAGTAGTACATCCATGTAGTTATTCACTCCTGCACACAATTAAAATTCTACTATAGACAGAGTATGAGATATTTAAATGAAAATTTTCAATACTGAAAACCTAAACTTCCTATTTTGAAGCCCAAATTCAGATTTTGGAATATAAATTTTAAGAACACTGCACTATTTTCTACTGTTAGGCCTAGTATACTTCTACAATTTCATTATGAAATTACTATTAATGCAAGAAAATATTTTTTATTATGGTACTTACATCAAATTAATATCTTCCTTCCAGTATGTAAAAAACTTGTCATATCCATTTAACATGCTGTTTAAGAAATGTTCCTTCAAAATCTGAAATTATTTGCTATTATACCAATTTGGAATTAATTACTACAAATAAATCTGTGTAAAGTGAAGGAAATAAGCCATCTTTTTTACTTTTTCTCAAAGCAAGAAACTAAGAACTGAGAGTGCAGTAACTAATTGTAAATCTAAATGCAGCTCACCCATTCATAAACAGAATATTGACTTCAGGCTAGACAGTGAGATCTGACTGAATTTTTCATTGAGTTTGAAAAATGCCAATTACAAACACCATTATTATTATTATTATTATTATTATTATTTATTACATAGAGAGCAACAGATAGGAAATCAGATGATTCATTTACCTGGCTGTATCCCCTACTAAATTAGGAGGGGTAAACTAGTTTGCAACTGATGTGCGTTGGCATTGAGTCACTTTATACAGACTAAAAAATGACTTCTGAGTTTTAGAATTTAACCTAATAACATTAAATAAATCTCTAGGTTGAGCTTTGAAAATCCAGTTAGGCCATACAGAAATCAAGCAGTGCTTTGGAGATCACTGCTGCAACTCTGCCCTTTGCATTCAAAATGTTAAATCAGTCTTCAGCAGTTTATAAGACAAAATACTTCCCCCTAACTTGGATAACAAGAGAGCTGTTCTGATTAGAGCTTTCTGGAATGTGTCAAATGAAAAGAAGATTTTTATTAAAAAACACTAACTTGTGGTGTCTGGAAAAATGTGCATCACAGGCCAAAGTTATGACAGATGATTGCCTGCCCATAAACCCAGCCTCTCTATATGCCAGGAAGGGTTCCCTCTGAGCCTGAGTGAGCCAGAGAGCATCAGCTTTCAGGTTCCCACTTTGAATTATGCCTAGACACGAAGTCATGTCTACACAGTGGGTTAGACATGTTCCAAATCCAGCTTTGCCTGTCTTCATACTATTTCTGGGCAACAAGGCACAAGTCTGTGGCTCGCTGGCAATGTCGCCTACAAACTTCTCGCTTCCTAACAGCCCAGATGCCTATGCACACGAATTGGAAAGCTTCGGCCTGAACAGGGTCATCACTAGATCTTCCAGGCTCAGTCCTTCATCAACAAGAACAGATGCTCTGAGCCTGAGGCACAGCCAAGCCAAATTGCCCACAGTTTTCATGGAAGCCTGCCAAACTGTAGGGCAGCCTGAACTTCCAAACCACCAAGCAAGGACCTTGAGTTTCTGAGACAGATGCAAGGAATCTGCCTCAAGGTTGCAGGCCTTGGGAACCAGGCAGGCCCTGCTCATAATGGTGATGCTCATGAGAACAACAAACTGCAACTCCAGGAGGACAAGTTCCTTCAAAAACACCACGTGTCCGCAACGTGTTTAAAAAAACCTGAAATTTCTGGTGAACTGAAAGCCTCAGTCTGTGGCCAGGTCTAGTCCTTACCTGCTGCTTCCCACAAAGTACAGGCTGTCTTATGCCCCTCCCTGTGTACTTCTCTGAAGACAATGGCAATCCACAAGCACAAACTCACTCCCCAGCACCACTGGAATATGCTCTTCTCACCCTTGGACAGGCCATGATCTTTCAGCTTGGAGCTCATGTTCCTCAGAAATAAGGACATAGAGTTCATGGACAAGGACACAAACACAACTGCTCACTCCTAAGTGCCTCTGTGTGTGAAGAAGACAGACTAGGGTATAGACACAGACTGTTACACTTGAGTTTGGAGATGCAAGATAAACTGGCTTGTTATGGGGGAAATGCAAAGAACCAAGCTCTTCCAGTGAGCTCCTCTGCTTCCATGAACCACCTGGATCAGCATTTTTTTCATACACAGCTTCAATGTTCTTCAGTAAATAAACTGCTATGCTGTACTGCTATGTCTGGAACATGCCAATTAGCAGAAGATAATCTACCATCCCTAAGATGCAGTTGAATAACTTCCATTAAAGTCAGTGAAGCTGACAATCATGTATGAAGAAGTAGTTACAAGTCTACTAAGTATCTGGCTATGCACAACGAATGAAAACACACTGAATGTTATTGAATATGCTGGTAAGATATAGTAGTACTTTCACCTTCTGCTCTGAATAAAGTGAAATATAATCAGAAATCAGAAGCAGATTTGGAAAATAACTAGCATTGTTATACTTTTCTACAAATCTGAAAAATCAGTGCTACACATGCAACTCACTAATGGTGTTTCTTATATCCAAAACAATCATATCTTTACATACAGCTACCTTACTGAAAGAAAACACTACTTTAAAATTCAAAGAAATCATCTACTTTATTGTAAGTATAAAAAATAAATACTCCACTAAGGAATGGAATTAAAAATAAAGCACATTTAAATAATTTCATTACATTCTAAGATGCCAAATCATCTGTTAGTGGTTTCTTTTTAGATGAAAAGAAATCAAAATATAGGACAGATGTTGGACAAACCACATTTGAGGTCTATCACACACTGGCATTTTTCAAATTATTTTGGCTCATCTATTAAATAAGGTGTATTTTGCTTGATTTTGAAAAGGGAAACATCAGGAAATATTTAAAGGCCAATTGCTGCCAATTAATTTTGATGAGCAAAAGTTACATTTGAATCTTTTAGATTCTTTTGCCTGTCTGGAATAACACACTATTCTAAAAATCTAGCAAAACAACAACTTGATGATTAATGTGTGTTGGCAGCCCCACCACAAGCTTGCTTAACAGTTGGATTTTAAATAAACAGCTGTCTTCATTATGATGGGAAAGAAATCTGACTATTTTCATGTTTTCGTGTTATTAAAATATGATCAGAAATTACTTTTTTTCCCTTTTAAGATGGAACAGCCAGGCATTATGGTGACAGTCTCTTTCAGCAGTTCGGATAGTTTTAGAACGATCTCACAAGCGTCGCCAAACCGTAGCCTACGTAGGCTGAAAAAGCCCTTGGCATGCCGACACCAGCTCCTCGCCGCACACCACAGCGGAGAGGCAGAGAAACCCCAGAGCGTAACAAATTGTACCTGCCACTGCAGAAGGCAGAGGACCCCCAGTAACAGGCCACTGAGACGGACAGCGTATACAACATTAATGATTTCCCTCGGGTTTAAGGTAATACTTGCCCACAGTGGGATGTAAGTGAGAAATCTGTACCCTGCCATTAACTCTTTATAGAAGCTGAAGTTTAGTATTTAATGGCCTGTGCAGACTATTGAATTCTAATGTTTATAGATGCTTTTGGTGGATCCACTTCTAAAACTTGTCTACTGTGGTCATACATACTAAGACCTGTGAGGACAAAACCCTACCATTTCAACTGTTGTAACCTTTGAATGCCAGTGCAGACATTTAGTGTAGATATTATTATATATCCTAATGACTAAATTATACAGCTATTTTCTAAACGTTTCCATATTAAAACTGTGAAACCAAAAATAATTGTCAAACCATCTAATAACACATAAAAAGAAACAAATACTAAATCACCTCTATGTGTTTTCAAAGAATGAACACTTACTTCTAAATCATTGAAGAACAGATGTGTGTCCGCCAAATTGAAAATCATCTCTTCCATTCGGAGTCCAAGAGACACGGAGGTGGGAGGATCCTTAAAGAAGAAATTAAGCGAGTACACCCTCAATACAATGCCTAACATATATACCAGAATACAAACTGGAGGAATTGCTTTTCAAGAGAGATTATTTGATGTATTAAATGCAACATCCACTTGTTCAGTTCAACTTCAGCAACTCTCTAATCCTGTACTATACACTTACCAGTAGCATTCAAAAATATTACTTTAACTCGACTGATACCATGATTCTGCAGCGGGACCTCTGTGGTCACCCTCTTGCATTGCTGGCATGGGCTCTCTGCCCTCCATGCAGAAAGGGCAAATCCATTTCACCTAAAACTTCTCCAGATTTTACAACTGTGTACAAGTTTTATGATCAACCAGGGGCATGATAATGCTATTGTTACTCAAAATAAACTCTCACTGGTCACAAGTGGAAGGATTCAGTCCTGAGAATAGCTAGTGACTTCAAAGCAAATCACCGTTAACGTTTTATTTGCAAATGGCAATTATATTTAAAACCACTCCTTGATTCTCCACAAAACCATGCTTTAATTACGCTTTCAGTTTGGCCCACCCATGCAGAGTGAACAAATCTATTGTTTGTTATTAATACATAACACACTTAAACTTCTCTACAGAAATTACCATAACAACTTATTCCTTACTGAGCTTATAAACTCAAAAAGCATGTTCAGCATTGTGGTTACAAAATGCATTACAGATGTTTGTCTTGTTCTGATTTTTTTGTGTGTTTTATATATTCTCAATCTGAAAAATCGAAAAGAAAGCCTAATATATACATTTGATATAGAGTTTCTCATTTATAACACCAAGTATATCCAAGCGCACCCAAGCATGAGTTTGAAAGAACATGTTATATTATCTCACGACACTCTCTATTAACAATGTTAGTTTGTTAGGAATTATATTTTAAATAGAACTGCAGAAGTGACAACCCATATTTTACTTAAAATAAGTTAATATTCTAAGCCTGATGACAACTCAAAGTTAAAAACCAAGAGACGCAGTCCCTAGTTTCTTTTTCCACCTCTCAGTCAAATTAATAGGTGTTTCAACATGATCTCTGAACTTTCAAACAGTTTTCTATAACTACTGGTTAAAAGGCAAAATGTGTCAGTAGCAAAGAGTTGGAAAAGAATGGTGATTTGGCAGTTTGCTTGCCTTCTGGAAATGCCAAAACCTAAGTAAAACTACTCAGGAATAGAATTTTGGAAAGAAGCATTTAGAAACAAAGCTACATAGAACAGACAAAACAGCTATTCTTGAACTCACATACATTAAGAGCAAGTAAGTTTTCTTGTATCAAAAAAATAGCCCTTATAAATGGGAAAGAAAAATTGCATTATGCTATTTTGATGAACTTTGCCCTTAAAAATAAGCCTTCTATTTAAACTGGCACTGCCAAAAAAAAAGTATTTGGCTTCTTAATTCAGATTCAGGAAAGACTTTAAAATACGGACAAAAGTATTCTTTCTGTTTTAATATTGCTCTATTTGTAGACCTACGCCTGCCTTTATTTCACTTTTGTAGGCATGTGGGGTGGAAAGAAGGTGATATTTTCTCTCTAGCTAGGCCTGAGGCTACTTTTCCTTCTGACATTCCTGCTTATCTTTGTGCCCAGTTACCACCCTACCATCCTTCACAGCTCATTAGCCTTTTTTTTTAAAACCAGAGAAGGATTTCTGTTGTTCCTGAACACTAACAGAAGTCGCCCCATGGAACTCTCTGCTCCAGTTATTAAAAGGAGTTAGATGGACTAAGTGTCCAAGATGCAAATGAAGATCACTAGCTACATATTGATTACCAACTGCTAACATAACAGGGTAGAACTAATCCCATTCTGAGCTTCCATTCATAAATAGGAACATCATTTTGAACAGCAGAATAAATCAGCAGACAGAACATGATGTTGGTTACGAACCCATACAGTTAATTTTAAACAAATGGCTGTGAATATATATTTTAAGTTTCAATGTGCACATGACTTAAATTAAACATTTTTATTAAACTTTTTATCACACTTCTGGGTCTGAAAAAATGGCTTTTTGTAAACCTTTCTGTGAACATTTCACTCCAAGGTACTTTTCAATGGCAGACAAAACAGAATGGGGATTTCTCTGAAGTAATATTAAAATAATGCCATTTATTAGGTTAATTTAATTAGGAGAAAAACAAATAAGAAAATCATTGGCACCTACTGAAAATGTCAGATTAAATATCATAAAAGCTAAGAGAAGAAACAAAACAGGTTGCTTTTCAAAGAAACCTTAATTCCTTGATTAAACACAATCTTTTCTATAGAAAGTTCCACTTAGCATAAAAGCTGTGTTAAACTGCAGCTCTGGATACCCACATATTTAACAGAAGCAAAAGCCTTATCTGCATTAGGGTTTTAAATATCTGCGTAGTCACAATCTTGCAACTGCTCTAGTAAAAAGCACAAGAGCCTTGGTTTAAGGCACTGCAGTAGATTAAATTCTGATGTCAGACATTACAGTGGGGGCTGAAAACTTAAAAAAAGACAAGGCTAGAATAAAGTTTTCAAAAAAATAATCCCATACCAAACCTTCTTTTGAAATTTTAAGCCACTAATTGCTAACTAATTATTGTGAGGTGTCACACAATGAGGAGGAAAGCTAACAATCTGTTCTTGTTGCTTGGGATTTGCAGGTTCAGGTGGAGTGTCTTTTCAGGTATAGTCAAAATCAGGTACAAATCTCTGAGGGAGGTACAGTTTAGCTAAAGAAAAGAAATACCAATGTCAAACTGCTTAAGCAGGCCTCTTGTTTTGAATACTGGTATTGGAGCCAAAACTTTGTCTGTATGTCATTTCTAAATTCTACCCACTTGATTTCTTTGTTTTGTGGAGAAACAAGAAGCTGAAAAACAGGAAAGTTCACTTTGGGTACAAGGCTTATTTTCCACTTAAGCCTACAGGTCACAAATGAAGGGTTAAGTGAAACCAGGCTTTGTTTTTCTCAATCTCGAAAATATATTAAACCACATTAAAATAGCTTATAATTTAAAGGAAAATTCCTTTAAAGCCTCTGAATATAAATGCTTTCACGGAGAATGGAAATGTACGTAAAGACCACAGTATTCTAGTGCCAACACTGATACATATTTCCACCTGCTCCAAGATACTAAAGAAGGGCTCCAACTTTTTCCAAATTCCCAAACTTAATCAGTTGACCTCTGGCTCAAAACATAAGTTTTGAGGTGTTAGAAGCCTTAATGTCAATTAAAGTAACTGATAACGTGATATTTGATCAATAGAGTGCTCTCTGCATATATTACAAAAAAATTCCAAAAGCAAATGGAAATGTTTTGTTTTGTTTCTTTTTTTTCTCTTCTGGAAGTACAAATCATATTCCTACACTAGTTTCATACATTTCCATGAAATTCACAAAATTCAAATCACCCTTAAATAAAAATGTAGCAGTTTATATGATTGCGCAAACTGAAAAACACGGGTATTATTTTGTTCCAACAAAGCTGAAGGACAAAAGCAGGGAGAAAGCAGAGCACAACAGCAGCAAAAGGAGAGCAGCTGATAAAAACAGATGAGAAAGTAAGAATATACAGCAAAGGGTGGCACAAGCAAGAAGTTATGAGGAAAGAGGTAGAGAATAAGGAAAAGAAAATCAATCCCTTCAGCAGCAGGGCTGTTCATCATTCATAGTCATTCACCATGAAACTCACTCAGGCACTATGAAAAGAGCTGAATGCCAAGTTGCCAAATCCCCTGCTATTTAATTAGGGCATTTTTGTTTGTTTGGAGATCCAGCTTTTGTATTTTCATGATTATGTGAGCAGCTTAGATTTAATTTTTTAAAAGGGCATTTCTAGCCCTCACCACAGTGCAGAAACATATGAGAATGTGATGTTAGATGGCTCAAAAAAGCAGAACACAGGTGAAAAGAACAAAAATTCCTCTCAACAATTTTTAATTTTTTTCAGATTGACTTATGACCTGGATTTCTGATTTTAGAAGCCAGAAATCATTAGGAAACACTCTTTAAAAAAAAATGTGCATCTCCCATTGCTGCAAATAAACCCTACAATTCTCATATGACAGATACATGTTTTAGCATGTTTGCTTTGAACTTTTGACACTATCTTCCTCTAACGTCTATGGAAATTGCTAGCTGTTGTCTGAAGCTGTCAATAAGCCAAGAGAAATTGTGATATGAATGAAACTTTAAGAAAACAAGTACACTTTCATGACTGCATCTGAGAGCCAAGGACATGCCCATTGCTGCCCCTCACCAAAGAGATCTAATATTTATCCACAGCATAAGCACTACTGCCGTCATTCCTCTTAACATCAACGGTCGGTTGTCATTTAGTAATGCAGAAGTATTCTGCCACATGCCATGTAACCAGAGCCAGCCAGGCGAAAGCTACATCTCAAGTAAACAGTGCCAACAGTGATGGAGCTGCAGTCAGGAGCCACCCACCTCCTTGCAGCGTACGTATTTATATCTCTTTGCAGCTGAATACTAGCCACTTTCCTCAGCCTCAAGCATCCAGCAAGAAAGGTGTTTATGTTCAGTCCCCAATTAATGAAACCACTATAGGGAACTAGTAACAAATGGAAAAAATACACTTGCACAAGTACTTCTATGGCAATGACTAATTAGGCTTTTCCATCCCTGCTCTGCTGCCCAAAGCCAGTGGTGAGATTCTGCTGGCACCGAGGTTTTTTGTGAACATTGGGATTTGTTCTCCTTATTCTGAGCTGAACCAAACTGTCACAGCTCTGGTGATTTTGGGGTGCCATGCAAAAGCTGTTTTTGGACGGAGTTTGTCATATCTTCACAGAAGGCTGAGAAATGGAAAACAACTTTTTGTAAATGTTTAATACTCTATAATGCTACTGTCTATATGTATCCACACAATTATTGTTGTAACATTTAAAATTTTAGTGTCTTTTTATTACCTAAATAGAAACTATTAACACATAGGAAACCAGGGCTGCTGAGTTAACTTGCTTTTCTGACACATAATGAAAAAAACTAATTATATTCCTCAAATATGTAAGCTGCTATTACAGCAAACACTTCTGAAAATACACCACACCTGAACAAGCAAGAAAGGTTACAAAGAAGTACTACTTTAGATTTTTATAATACAAAAAGCTACTAGGAGGAATTCAGAACCTGACCTAGGCATGGACTGAATCAGTAGTAGCTTTGCCCTTCACTCAACTGGGTGTAGGGTAAAACCTTTTAGTGATAAATATAAGCTTTACAAAAAGACAGAGTGATTACATGAAGCCCAACAAAACTATCTGGTTGTTCTTTAGATTAAGAATTTTTTAAGGATACCAAAAAATCACATTCTAGTTATACCTCACATGAAGCAAACATGAAATGGCACAACGGATTTTAGCACAAGCCGAAACATCAGCTTTCAAATACAATCCTGGAAAAATAAAGGTTGATCTCACAAGGGCATTCTGTTCATAAACTGTTCTTATTCACCTAAGACCACATTTCTCTTCTGAGAATTACTGAGGAAACCCTCAGTCTGTAGACATATGCATCAGTTCAGTTATGATTTATAGACTATGCATAATAGAAAGAACTGACTCATAAGCATACTTTCAAAAACATCAGTCAATACGTAGATTAAAAAAAAGTTAAGGTAAAAAATTTTAGCCTAATCTGTTTGTGTCCAAAAGTATTCTTCCTCTTGCCTTCTTCATACAGAGCACAGTCCACTGCTGATCATTCAGAACTAAAATGTTATTTTAGCAATCACTCCTGGAAGTTCTTCACTCTCTGAGGGGAGCTAAACCTTTGCAGATTTTGATGATATCAACAGATTTCAGACACTCTGCACCTACAAACCAAACCTCAAGCAGTCAAGGTATTACTCCCAACACTATTTAATCATTATTGAATATAAGAACTGAGTAAGTGCAAAGAATGGAAATGTGAAACAGCTTTACTCCTTGATTTCTTATGTCTTGAAAACCAGTACCATTTTGCCTCTGGAAAATCAACTAATGTTCTGGTCTTCCTTGTGTATCAACCATAAACCAGCAAACGTTACTGAAAATTTCCATCAGTTTCTTGACACTTACCCTTCCATATCTGTTGGCATAGGACCCTGTAAGCAAGGAATGGAAAATGATGATTGTCTCATCCAAATCCCAAATGAATACTCTCTGTAAAAAGAGAATCAAATCAATGTGTTCCTCTGTGAAGCTGATACTTGAAATGGAAAGTTAAAATTTGAATCAGTAAGTGCACAAATGAGAAAGTTGTATTGAAATGGTTATATATTAAAACCATAGTTTCCTTGCCATTTATTTTCAGAACTAACAAGTTTTTTCCAGAATAAGGTAATACAAGCTGTTAGCTTTTTACTGCAATTGCTATTATACCAAATTATTCTATTAGAATAAAATTATAGTTATTGTCAAATACACACAGAAAATGAGATGTACGTTGTATTATTTTAAAGCCAGATGTGAGACAGAAACTGAAACAAATTAAGAGAAGCCTCTGAAAATTAAATCTTCTGGGTTTGAATTCTGTATTTCTGCAAGTCTTACAAAACAAAGTTCATATAACTGCTCTTGAAAATGGCCTCTAAAACCAAAATAAAGCAAATTGCTGCTAAGCATTTAAATCCTCTTAATCTATGTTCATTTTTAATGGATTTTGGGCACCTGAAGAACTAAAATTATGAACTTAGATGTTGCATGTGTAAGAATTTATGGCATCAGTAAGTAATTCTTTTGCTTACAGCCAATGGAAAATGTGTTTAAAATTTGTCCTCTGACCACACACAAAATGATATTTTAATGAAAAATAAAATGTTCAGATACAAGTATTTTAAATCCTGGTGAGACTGTATTTCCCGTGATGACAAATGGGCTAAGCTTTTGGAAAGGAAAAGTAACACAGTGTGGACACTCATAGCTGTAGTATGTCACTGGAGACGTGTTCTCAACACAAAGCATGGGCCACTGAGGGGAATGTGAACACAGCATGAGAGAACAAAAACCACTATTGTGCTAGAAGTCTCTCCTGTCCAAACACAAACCTTTCTTTGACTGGGAAAAGCTTGCTTTTTTTAAAAAAAATAATCAAAAGGAAAAAGAACCCCCCCGTATTTTCCAGCAAAGTAGGTGCTCTTCATGAAGAAGTTTCTTTAGAAGAAAAATTCTATCATCTTCTACAAAAATACTATTAGGAAATGCCACTTTTTTTTGATGTGTAAATAATACTTCTCTCTGCAAAATAATGATAAAAATAGAGTCTTTAACAGGTCAAAGACAAGTAATATAATGTACCTCTAGATCAGAGTCAGGTGGTGGTGAAGGATTATTGTTTCTTCTGCCACGTCCACGTGATTTCCCATCTGAACTACGACGCAATCTATCTGAATCTGAATCTTTAATGGGCGTTGATGGACTGTGGATTGTACTGTATTCTGTTGTAGTAAAGAAATGACATTTTTACCTTCCAGTTTAAACTTCAAAATGTTCAACCTACTTTCTTTTTACATGTGACACTAAAACCATGATGTTCACTAGAGTCCTAACTAAAATAATTAAATCTACAATGATAAGTGGCAATACTGATGCATAAATTAATTAAATCAAGTTGAAGTTATATGTAAAAAGAGAGATAAAATATTTCGCTAAACAAATAAAAAAGGAGTAAGTAAAAACTATCTTAATTCCTTCAAATCACAGAGAAGATCATATCATTTCATAGACAAGATTAAACTCTAAATGAACAATTTTAAGGGATACCAGCTATTTTTAAAAAACCATTGATTTAATTCTAAGTTCTCAAACATGCTTTCAGATAACTGTTATGGGGACTGGTAAGAAAAAAACATCCAGGTGTGAAAAAAAATAACATATAGAAACTGAAAACTTTTCCAAATTGCCTGGTTGCAGACACTTTACTTTTAGACTGCTACATTTGAGCCAGATGAATAGAATTCTTTCTAAATATGGCATAAAATAGAGTCCTTATTTTCCCTAGGTAAGTTCAATCAATAAATTTTAAATACGCATCAATTATGAAGATGAAATTTACAGTATTCTTCAAAGGCCTACTTAACAATGGACTTTTCCAATGAGTACCTTCCAGATGGGATACAATTCTTTACAAACAGTATTGTACGCTAATTATTATGCTTCAGCAAAATTTATTTACAAAAATTATTTACTGTTGTTGAACAGGTAAAAAAGAATGATGATTTATGTATGTAAGAAAAACAAAGTTTTCCTGAAAACATGCTAGGTGGAAGGCAGCTGGAATTTTCAGCATACAATATATTTATCAATTTCACTTCTCAGTTAACATTAACTACTCTTTAGAGTTCAGCAGATGTGGATATTTGTATTAATATTAATCTACTTTTCAATCAGTCTAGACAATGACATTCCAGTTTGAACAGACAGGTATACTTCTCACACAAGTGATTCTTTCTCCTAAAAAACCATCCTGTTGAGGTCAAAGGTTAGATTAAGAAGGAGACTCTGGACATCTGTGTAACCCACATATTCACAATTGATCAAAATAATAACAGTTGCTTGTGTTGAATGAAAGGAAAAGGTCTTGAAGTTCTCCTGTTCAGCCTTCAAATCTACACTTAAAGGAAATTAGTATATATTATATATTTCATGTTATACTTTTACCTAAGTATCTCAGGCTACATTAAACAAAGCAGAATAACAAGTTAAGATGTAACTCAAGGTAAAACAAAGAATCTTCAAAAAAGACTTGACCTGTACCTAAAAGAGTGATTCTGTGTGTGCCAAACAACAAAACTCATCCAGTCACATCAGTCTGCAGAACTAAAGACAGAGGTTTCAATGTTGAAGATCATGTAATTCCAATAATATACATTTTTTCCTATGACAATGTACGCTTCAGAGTATTTATTTAAACCAATACTTTGAATGCTGATTGTACTTTCACCTACTGTACTAAAACGTAAATAAGAAATCATAACTCAACCAGTACAAATTTTCCCAACCTTTTAAACTTAAATGAGTTTATCTGCCATACATTATTTTTATTATTAAAATTCTTAACAAAAAAGAAAAATAAAAGAAAGAAAACAATGCACAAAAGCTTTGAAATAAATTATAAAACAGTAAAATAAACAGACTGGAATTTCTTCGACAGTATATTGGCCAATGATGTTCTAAATACGTGCTCTAAAATTCAGATTTAATGAAAAGTTGCATTTCCTATTGACTAATTGAAATTAAGGTTGCTCTTGGTCTCTGACAGTATTTTTAGGAGTTCGGCTTTAGATCCCAGTTTTGTAAATTCTTCTCACAGACATGATATGCTTAAAAATTTTAAGTATTAAACTTGGGGGAGTAACAATAATACTAAATAAAATAGGGAACAGATAGCATGGAAAAAGTATAAATAAAACTTCATGACAAATAAAACCAAGTAAGCCCAAAAGAGTGAGCACACAGCACAGCGTGGTGAGGGAGGGGAAGAAAGTCTGTTTGTAAGAGCCATCCAGCCTTCCATTTTTGCAAACACCTTCATTTAAGTATGCTGCATTCAAAACTTCAAACACAGGGCTGCAAACTCAGATGAAGGCTCATTTCCATCTCCCCTTCTCAGGTGCAAGTCATCTGTCTGAATGGGACAGACCCTTACCTGACAGAAAGACCCCCAACTCTACCTCCCCAGGCTGGCCGGGCACACCTTAGCCCACCCTACCTTGCGACCCCAAGGTTGGCTGGGCACACCATAGCCCACCCTGCCTCAGGACCCCAAGGTTGGCTGGGCACACCATAGCCCACCCTGCTTCGGGACCCCAAGGTTGGCTGGGCACACCATAGTCCACCCTTCTGGGGCCCACTGTACCTGTAGCATTCCCAGGAGAGATTTGCCTGTCTTGCTCTTACAGATCTCTCCAAGCGATCTACTCTGCTGCTTTAACAGCTCACACCGTTAGAAACAAAACATACAAGTTCAGCATTCGTTACAGCAATTTAAGTTCCATCCGTGAAAGTGGGGAAAAAATTTTTCCCTTCATGGTATTTGCATGCATTTGAAGCCTGTTCTCAGACCCCCTTTGCAGTTAGGTTAACCCTTCCCTGACGATCCTCTTTTCTAGGCTTTGATTATTGCTCTCTATTTTCTCTCCAAACTGGATATAGTAATCCTAAGCAAAGCAGAGCAAAGCTTTACTTCCCATGTCCCACAGGCTACCCTCCTCTGGACACCACTTGGCAGGGGATGATTTGCATTTTCTGCAATATTTTCAATAAACGTTAGTTTCAGGATCCCTAGATCATCTTCCAAGAAAGAAGCGACACCTAACTGGTCGTTTCTCAAAGACCTGGCCAAATATTGCACATGAACTGAATACACAACATCGCTAATACCTGGAGCTTCTGAACCTACTCAGGAGACCAGTCTGTTACAGTGTGACAGATGGCAGTAACCGATGGGGGGAAATGTGACATAGCATGTCAGAAACTTATTCCATGTATGTAAAGGGAAACCATAGCATGTACTCTTTGGATTAAGGCTGCTTGACAGGGCAGCCTCCGTGTGCACAGCTGGGTTACCAGCTCACTGTCCAATGGTCGCTCTCAGGTCCTCATAAGGAAACCCAATTAAAGAATCCAGTGTCCAGCTGAGCTCTGAGCCTTGACAAGCCCAAGCCCTGACAAATTCTGGAGCAAGAAAAACAACAGCGGCTGAGGGTACTTGGTGTGCCACTAATAATTGGAGTACTGAGAGCGGTCCGCAGGGAAAGGTAGAGCCTGGAAGGAGCTGCCAACATTCCCCATCCCACATTTGTGCAGTTCATCATTCCTGCCTAAATGTATACCTCACACCTGCTCCTATTCAGATCACATCTCCATTTTTTGAGTTCTCATCCTGTCTCCAAAGAACTCGCAGCCCCTCTCAGCATGGTGTCATCTACATATTTAATAGGCAAACACATTCTGTTCCG
Source organism: Nyctibius grandis (assembly GCF_013368605.1). Taxonomy (NCBI): domain Eukaryota; kingdom Metazoa; phylum Chordata; class Aves; order Nyctibiiformes; family Nyctibiidae; genus Nyctibius; species Nyctibius grandis. The sequence continues at coordinate 76,573,051 of NC_090660.1, forward strand.
TCATCTAAATGATTAATGAAAATGCTGGGCCCAAGGCAGACACTGAGGAATGCTGCTGTAGCCATCCTTCTATTTTAACAGCGAGCTCTCACTGACTTCTCTCTGGACGTGGTTTCCTAAATAGCTTTATATGATTCTGCTATAGTTTCTGCTAGACTGCTTTAGCCTAGTTTGCTTATAAGATTGTGAAGTGAAAAGATTTAACTGACAGGGCAGCAAAAGCCTTGATGAAGTCAAGCTATATAGCCACTAAACACGTTACTGTTATACCCATTATTCTGCATTCGTTGATAGGAGGAGGTTAATTTGTTCAACCTCAGCTAATTTCATAGTAACAGACATAATTTAATATTAGCCAAGGGAAATCATTATGTTTCTAAAGCATTTAATTTAATTTTGTCCTGTTCTTGAGCATCAGAAACACAGAGAAGTGCAGGAGAAAACCCAGCCCTCCACAAAATCATAAGTGGAAAAGGGGGTAAGGATCAGCTCTCCACTGCCTGTCCCAATACTAAAGCAAGATCACCAAAGGAAACTGGCAGCAGCCAGGTTAAACACAAGAAGGTGGAGTTCAGATAAAAGAATCACAGAATCATAGAATAGTTTGGGTTGGAAGGGACCATTAAAGGTCATCTAGTCCAACCCTCCCTGCAATGAGCAGGGACATCTTCAACTACATCAGGTTGCTCAGAGCCCTGACCTTGAATGTTTCCAGGGATGGGGCATCTACCACCTCTCTGGGCAACCTGTTCCAGTGTTTCACCACCCTCACTGTAAAAATTTTCTTCCTTATATGTAGCCTGATAAAAAAAAAAGCTAGGAGATTTGTAGCACCTTTTCTAAAAAAATGCCAGGCTCCCAAAACATTACAAGGGTTCAAGAGGAGCCTGGAGACATCCTTGGAAGAGAGGATTTCAGGGGTGCTATGGCCATGTCTGCGCTAGCAGGTTGGGTCTGTGTGACCAAACAAGTGGTGGCAACAACCCCAGGCTTCACTGCCTGTTTCTGGGAAGTCATTTCACTGGAGGTCCAGCCTGATGTGCTGTCCTGAGCACCCTCAATAGGGGCTGCAAGAATTAGGAGCTGTCCTGGAGGACACCTTCCAAGTTAGTTTTGTCTGGAAGGACTCCAGCTAAGTGCTCTAGGACCGCTCTGCTGAGCCAAAGCTCTTTGCTTCAAAATAGACTCCTGCTCCAAATTAAAATGCTAATGTAGGCTCACCCTAAACATACAAATCATAGAAATCATAGAATCATAGAATGGTTGGGGTTGGAAGGGACCTTAAAGATCATCTAGTTCCAACCACCCTGCCACAGGCAGGGACACCTTTCCACTAGACCAGGTTACTCAAAGCCCCATCCAATCTGGCCTTAAACACTGCCAGGGTGGGGGCAGCCACAGCTTCTCTGGGTAACCTGTTCCAGTGTCTCACCACCCTCACAGGAAAGAATTTCTTCCTAATACTTAATCTAAATCTACGCTCTTTCAGTTTAAAACCATTCCCCCTCATCCTATCACTTCATGCCCTTGTAAAAAGTCCCTCTCCAGCTTTCCTGTAGGCCCCCTTCACGTACTGGAAGGCTGCTAGAAGGTCTCCTTGGAGCCTTCTCTTCTCCAGGCTGAACAACCCCAACTCCCTCAGCCTGTCTTCATAGGAGAGGTGCTCCAGCCCTCTGATCACCTTCATGGCCCTCCTCTGGACTCGTTCCAACAGCTCCATGTCCTTCTTATGTTGGGGGCCCCAGAGCTGGATGCAGTGCTTCAGGTGGGGTCTCACGAGAGCAGAGTAGAGGGTCAGAATCACCTCCCTCGACCTGCTGGCCACGCTGCTTTTGATGCAGCCCAGGATACGGTTGGCCTTCTGGGCTGCAAGTGCACACTGCCGACTTGTGTTGAGCTTCTCATCAACCATCACCCCCAAGTCCTTCTCCTCAGGGCTGCTCTCAATCCATTCTCCGGCCAGCCTGCATTTGTGCGTGGGATTGCCCCAACCCACATGCACAAACAAGAGCAGCTTTGGAAATCTTCTGAGGTTAAAATATCTGGAAGCTGGAAAAGTGCATAGGGCAAGTATTATACAAGCTTAGCCTGTCCTCACTGCTCCCAGGGTGTCTGCTGATGGCCACTGCAGCAGGCAGGCTACAGGGCTGGTTGATCCATCAGTCTGGAGCACTAAAGCAATTTCTGTGTGCTGCCTATGCCTTCACAAAAGTATAATAATATTGTAGTAACAGTTATTCTTCTGCATCCATTAACAGACACATATAATTTTAGATCTCTCTGCTACGGCACCTCTCTGCAGTCTGCCCCAGGCTGTCTGACATCAAATGTTACAACTTGTTTCTGCTTCACACACTCAGAATTCCCTCTTCCAAACCTTGACCAAGAGTAATAGACCCAATCTTGACTTCTCTAGTCAGTAAGAAAAACATTTTCAACCCAGATTCTATAAATGTATACCTCCTACACATTCTATAAATGTATACTAACCTACACATAATCATGAGGAACAAAATACGTTTTTTTTTTGTTTTACTTAAACTATATGAACGATTCTGTAGCAGACCTTCCCCTGTGCTACTAGGAACCATATTATTGCAACTTGACATAAAATATCATAAGCATATACTTCCCCATTATACATAATTGTGGGCAGTTTTGATGATTTTGTCACACAGGACAATTTTCCATCATCTCATAAATGAGAATATTTTGATTACTTATGAATAGACAATACAGCCACAGAGATACCATTTGCAACACTCTATTCTGTAATTCCTTTCTGTTTGTTATGGAAATCCCGCTAAGTAATTGCTGTATTTTCTTACTATTGATTTCAGTTTACTATACAGCAATAGTATCAAATGACAAATTTGGGGAAAACTAGATGTCCCAGAAATCCCAAAATCAAGTCTATATCTAGGAAAATCTGACTGGCAAGTATGTGGGCAGAGCTCTTGCTGTTGACAAAGGCATTGCAAATTTCATCAGACTTTTTCCCTACAACACTGAAAGGGTATGCAAAAAGGAGTAAACGCACACTATCAAAGTAATCCTATCTCGTGCCACAATGTAAATCACATGGGTGAGATCGGTCTAGGATAGCTACTATAGTCAAATGTCTCTGGAAATAGGTGTGTACAAATATTTTCCATTTAAATTGTGCCCAGATTAATGGTTTCCATCCAAATCTCATACTTAATTTCAAATGAAAACCTTAAATCCTCAGGCCAGTGTTATTTCACCTCCTGTATACCAAAACAAAAGTATAAGATACAAGTAGTTTCAATATGCCTGTCTCAGCTATGATTTTCTTACTTTTGCATAAATAAAGCTAAACACAAAATTTCACTATACAAACTTCTTGCTTTACTGCTTACATAAAACTGGACGAGGATCAAACAATGCAACAGAATCACATAGGTATTTGAGGATTTTGTTTTCCTTCTCTATTAAAAAAATGACTACTACTATAGTAGTAAGTAAGTAAAACTACTAAATAAGTGCTGCAAGAAATACAATAATGTCTGCTGACAGGATCATAGAAGGATGCCTTTAGTGCTGTTTTGACAAAATGTCAAAATCTTTTCCCTTTGAAAAACAAATCTAATGTTTGTCTGTTGAGGACTACTAGCATACTATTACGAACTTGACAGAAACCCTCAATAATCTGTTAAAAATACTGGCAAAAACCCAATTTATTTCAAGACTTGAGTGACTTTTTGATGTATGATTATATATTCAAAATAATTACAAAATATAATATTGTGTATATTACGTAAACCAGTATACATTAGGTATGTATGACAACAACTATATTAACAAGCCTGCAGTGGTCCAGAATTTTTTCTTCAGCTTTCAATGTTGAAGAAAAAAAGATGAAGCAATCCCATAATGGCAGGTAGTACCTTCTCCATTGCAGGCATTTATTCCTTACTCATTATTTATGGTTTCAATCAATTTGAAATTATTGTTACTTTTAATCCTACTAAAAACAATGACAAACATCCTATCTATCTACTAAAACATCTCTTGAAAAGTGCAATAAGTTCTTAGCCTCAGCATATCTTGTGACAGTGAGTCAGGCTATGTTGTTGAATGCAATGCAAAAGAGCGAAAATTTGGACATTGTTAACATAAACACAGAGGAACAATCATTATAAGAAAAGCAAAACCAGTGCCATACTTTGCCATTCACTATTGCATCCAATCTGTTTGTTTTTACAGAATTTTCATTGTGTTTCCTTCCTATATAAATATATACTCTAGATTTGCTCTTCATTTATATTTATGAAAAAGAGCAAACATTAGAACACCAGTAATGTACTGTGAATACGGCACAATTTGTTTTCATACAAGTATTAGTGAAAAGTTGCCTATATAGTCTATTTGCTCTGTTTCACTTTCCTGTCTATAATTTATTGTTATGAAACATGGTAAGGAGAAACTGTAAAAGTAGCTTTCCCTTTTTCAATACTAAATGTGATATAGTGTTCAAGGAAAAAGAAGTTTAGTCTTTAAGAGCAAAATGGTGACCCGTGGCTGAGAACAATTTTTGTTGGCTAGGACAGCGCTTGTGGGGTTTTTAATCTGCATTGTGAAGTATATGAGTAATATCAAAAAAACCTTCCAGTAATATTTTAAGCATACTTATTGCAGAAACCAAGAAAACCGAAAGAGATCAAATCTCAATAACAATGCAAGTCTCTCTTCTGAGAAACACTGTTTAATAAATTATAAATACAGCATCATATGAAATAGAAGGATAAATTCAGCTTTGTTGACTGCATTTCTAAACAAAAATTGGCACAAAACAAAAATTGTGATGATGGAGTTGAAATATTGCAAGAGAAAATTATCAAAGCTTTAGAAAAAGTAGTCACTTTCTACATTAACTCTTAGAAATACATGTTAAGAGCGTTCTCCTCATTATTTTAGAACATTAGGGCATGCATAACGGATTGGGGCAAAATTCCATCCATCCAGGATAAATTTCAACACTGGCCAACAGCAGGTAACTAGATGAGAGAGTGTAAAAAGGACAGACATATACATAGTGCTAATTCATCCACCGTCTCCAGTGATTTTTTGTGCCAAGAATTTCTTGAATCGAATTTGGCATCTGTGTAAATCCAATCTTTGAGTTTGTCTAAGCAATGCTTGAACTGGGATAAACTTTTTGCATCCACAACATCCTGCAGCAAGGAGCTGCACAGCTTACCTACTTCAATGAATTTGAGTATCGGAAGGGAGAGTGAATTTTTGCTCACCAGTCTACTTTTATTATTTTTTCTCATTTTAATTATTATTACTTCTCTTACATACTACAGGTCACATGAAAAATCAGCAACTCACTGTTCATACCTGGGATAACCTACTCATACATGGATTGAAAGCTCATCGCAAAAGGAACCTAATATTCTGTTGTTATTCTAATGAAAAACATTTTATTCAGTAAAGCAAAAGTTAGAAGTCTACAAGTGAAAAAAAAAGCCTGAAAATTCTTACTTTTGAACTGAAACAAAATTTCCAATGAAACCTGAAGCAAAGCACATATTAAAAATTTGAAATGTCATACTTAGATTTATTATTTTGTTTAATAATTTTCTGATTATGTCACTAGCAAAAATACAGCCTCCTGTTCACAAGAAAATAACATTAATTTCTATGTCTGATTTATGGAGACAGGGACTATCAACCTCTGTGCAATCAAAAGGTTTTGTCATGACTGAGGTACAAGAAATTTTTCAGATCCACAAAGGAAAGATAAAGAAGAAACACTAAGCATGGAAAATCTCAGGTTCTTCTGCAAGAATCCCTGGGCGCCCTGGATTGCACGGCAAAAACTTGTATATTTAACTAGGAACTGTGGGAAACCATAAAAGGATTATTTTATATTTGGACAAGGAATTAAACATATTTTAAGAGAAATTATCTGAGCTATCTGAGTCTGCAAAACTCTACTAAAAATGTCACAAGAGCACAAAATTACTTTCTTTCTTTTCACATGTTTCTTAACAGACTCTTCTGTTTCACTTACTGGCCCAAATTCATAGGAACCACCTATGTCTGTCAAATTATTCTGGTGCCTCTGTAAAGTCTGAAGACCGTTCTGTGCTTGTCCTGGCATAGTTCAGAACCGCACAGATTACATGTTTTTTTTAAATATAGAAGACGTCTAGGGATATCAACATGTAGTAAGAACAGCTGTAATTCAGCAGCTGGAGCCCATTCTGCTATGTGGGTACAGTAGCCTAATGTGATGGCTCTGCACTGCTCCCCACCATCACTCATATGCAGCATTCCAGCTGTGGCAGAGAATCAGCAGCTTAACTTTACCAGATGTGGCAAAACATCCTACAGAAATCTGACTAATTGTAATTAGAATTTTTTTAGTTTGCTCCTTTGTTCTGTGTTTTTGACCCAACTGTGATTTAATTTCTCTCTAATATGCCTTTCACTTGTCCCCACTCCACCAGAATTCCCCTCTTCCATGCTGATCCCTCTTTTCCTTGACCCCAGCCTTGCTTTATCTTCTGACCACACTGTGTATGAGCTCAACTGATGCTTTGCAATAAGCTTCAGCAAGAAGAAAATTAAAAAATTTACACTTTCCAAGGGGAAATGGCAGGCACAGTACTGGATTCACTGACTGGTCCTCAATTCCCTGCTATCAGGGTTGAAGGTTTGTGAGGCAGTGGAAGGTTCTCACCTAATTTTAAACTAGGAACCCAACACTGGGATGTCAGCCACCTTTAACTGCTCTCATAACAGTGGAGAGGCTTTGGCACCTCAGGATTAAGACTGCAGTTAAACTGAACTCTAAATAGAGGCATTCATCTCTCTCCACTCAATATAGAAGGAGCCTAAATGGGCTTGATCCTAACTTAAATGCATAAAGACAAGTGCGTAAAGATAAATGGAGAAATCTCGCTCTAGCCCTATACCTTCTGCCGCCTGTGACCGTGTTGCTGAAGGGGAACAGAAAGACAGCTTCCATTAGCTCCTCCTAATAGAGAGTGGCCCACAGCAGGTACTTTCCTAAACGTGTCCCTGCCTGTGGTACAGGCAGCCAGCTCAAGACAACACCATACCTACACTAAGACTTGTTATTTGCAAACCATTTGAAGGAACTTTTTCAGAACTGTTAACTCAGTAACATAAATATCTCAAGGAAGGAGATAGCAGTCCCAGGAATGCCAGAGGAGGTGTGTACATGACCAAGGAACATGTCTAAGGGAGCAGTGGTAGGGCATCCACGGATGTACAGCTTTCAATACATGAAAGCATAAACTAGAAGAGGACACAGGTGAAGGATCCATCCATGAGAAAGCTCACCAACTTCTTTCACATTTTTAGACAAAACTTTCTTAACAAGAGTATGGAAGATTTGAGGGAGAACGAACTGATAGAAAAGTTCTGTCCAGGCTTATAGAGCACAGAAAACCATTTAAATAGGAAGACAGCCTTTAAGCCACTAAGTTTGAGCTTGGGAAAAATACGCCTCCTCTCTTTGTATATGTGTTTACTGTTGCTTTTAGGAAGTATCAACTGCTTGAAAAAAATATACTCAAAGATTTTGCAAAAGATCGAGACCCAGATGATACAACCTTAATAAAAGCTAAAACTTGATGACATTTGTTTTTTGGGGTAAGAGGAACTTACTGCTTCCAACTTGAAAAGAAAAGCAAAAAACCCACAAGAAAACAAATCAAAAAAATGGAAAACAAAATCAAAAAATTAAAAACAAAGTGAAAAGCTGAGTAATTATGCAGACTCCAATATGCACCCATATATTCTAAAAGCCGCAGACTCCAATATGCATTCATATATTTAGAAAGATTTCTCAAATACGTTGCACACTCATGTGATCTTGTGTATATAAACACACACCAGCTGTATTTTCTTCCCTACTTACTTTCAGCAAATGTATCAAAAGACACAATACTGCATACATTTTCTTCAGGTAGACACTCATGCAGAAAAGCAAGAGAATCCTAGCAAATTATATTAAAGCTCACACTGCACATGCAAGATCAGTCCCATCAAGTACTTCAAGAAAATGAAAAAAAACCTCCCCCAACAAAACTCCAAAACAAAAGTTCCTGATAACATTGCCGAATCATAGCTCCTTCTTAGTGCATTACTGAGAAACAAATCTGCAACCTTGGACTTTCTCTCAGGCAGATATCAAACTTCTGCCATCTACTAACTACTGACATGCTTGAACTGTTAAAAAATGTTTGCGTTTTTTTTAATAATGGGAAAAGTATTTTTCATCTCTCATTTCCAAAGACAGCTGGAGCAGTTTGGCATAAATGTTCAAAAAATATCTCAACTAGTAAAGGACTGCCAAATTCCAGCAAGAAAGGTAAAACGACTGGGAAGAAGGACAAGCCACTGAAAATCTTTTCTTAAAATGGAAACACTTGTGCAGTTTCAACTCCCCATTACAAGCATTATTATGTCCTCCGAAAGTGAAAAACACAAAAGCTCTCTTTCAAGTGGACAGTTGGGCTGTGGTCTGAAGGCCTCTTGATTTCAGCCTTTCTTAAGAAAATCAAAGGAGTTTATCTTAATGAAGAGAGAGCTTAAAAGCATCAGGTTCTGGTTTAGTGTAAAGACCTTGCCATACCCTGCAATTTTTAACAACACAGGCATTTTACAAATAAATACAAACAACTTGTATTTTGTACAATCTTTAAACTTTTACTGATCCCAGTTTTTTTAGTCTATTTTGTGTTAGAATCTGTGCAAGATGTGCCACAGGTTCAAGATTAAGAAATAATAAAAAAAAAAACAATGACTACACGCACACACACAAAAAATCCAATTCAACCCCCTTTCAACTTACAAAAACGTGCTTCAGAGGGACCATAAAATCCATGTAATTACCTGCTGCAGGATCTGTAACTGCTTGACTGGTGATGCCAGATGGTGGTTCTTGAAGCTGGTATGTTGCATTTGTGGAGGGTGTCGTTGGGCTGGTGTTGCTGTTCGTCATGTAATGTGAAGGATATGGTGAACTATTATAATACTGTGCATACTGGCTCTGGCCAAAACTGGGATAAGAGGGATATTCCTGCAAGACAAAAAAGCAACTGAATAGTCCATCAAAGTTTTGCTACTTTTTAGTATAAATTCCAAAATATAACTACAAACACATGTCAGACTTTCAGCACGTATGCTTCCTGGACTGGATGCTGTAGCACCTAAAGCTATGAGGCAGTAAAATGAAATCTAAATTACACATAATTTAGTATGTCTTCACATACAAATAGTTTATTAGGCACACTACTGAAGATGTGTGAATAAGGACATCAAACCCAGACAATTAATTCTATGATTGGAAGATGAACCGAAGAAAAACATTTATAAACATTAGTTTAACTTGAAATTATGCTAATTTCATTTAAAAAGCTATTTAAGGGTTACATTTTTTCAGTGGATGATAGTTCTAAGTTTGCCAAAGTTTCCTTGACTCATATTTACAATTTACCTGCTGTGAACTATTAAATCCAGTAGAATTTGTGAGTGAATTATTTCCTGCGTATATTCCTGACGATGTTGTAAAACTGCTGCCTGAAATGAAATGAAATATTATGTGAATTACTAAACACGGTATCGGAAAATAACTTCCGTCATGTGTTTATATCATAAGAATATGGCATATTTGTAATATTTCCCATATGTTGACTGATTTGGTTGTCATCAGCTCTATAACATGTTAATATAGGGAAAGTGATAATTCATCGTTCCTACACGCTGTGTTTCATTATTGCAATAAAAACTTGAAATTTAGACAGGAATTTGGAGCCACCTCGGGTCTGACTGCATATTAGGCTATTCCACCCCTACGAATAATCCCCAGCGTTGTGGAAGTGATGAGGGTTTCTTCACTTCCAGTTTTTGTTGAACAATAACTGTGAACCTTGTCCCAAGAGGTGCCGTCTCCCCTCACTGAAGCCCACTGGCACCATTTCTCCTACCGCCTTTAAGAACTGGGTCCTCTCCCCTCCCTGAGCCTCAGCGCCCGAAGGAACAGCAAAAGCCGTAACTGCCTGCTCCAAACAGCTCAGCCCAACTGTGAAGCCATTAGGATTTGCTAATCAATCATAGACAGCCTTGGGCTGCAAACCTTCTTCTTTTTTGATAAAGTGTACCAGGCATGACACAAGGGAAAAGAAGTACCTCTCTGAGAAGGGAGACCCATGATTGAATTTAGCCCAGCGACTGAATTACCTCCTTCACCTCCCTCCTCCCCTCACGAGCCACCAAAAATAGACAGATGGGGCTCTTGTTTAATACCCAACCTGAGAAGCTGTTCCACTAAAAGGGCAGCAACCCCCTTTCAGCTGTTTTGCCCTCGCTGGTTATAACCCGTGAGTGACACAGTCACCAGCTGAGACATATGAATGCACAGGGTGAAACTACATAAGCCACCAGAAAGTCTGTAATGAGGCAACCTATTGAACTCGTCCAGCGGGAGAGCACCAGCCAGCGAGGAGCTCGCATTAAAGCACGCAGGTTGTTTACAGCTTCCCTCGCCAACGAAACCTGCCTGAGTGCAAAGATATACCAAGACCTTGGGAGCAAAAGCTTGCAGGTGAGCAAAGGAGGCAAGGAGAGATGGAAATCAACAGGGAGCCAGGTGCACAGATGCACCGACCCTCTGATGTACCTGACACAACTCAATTAACAACCAAATCCTATGCAGTGGTTACTCATTGGGAAAAGCAACATTTCTTGCAACTCCAAACGGCGAGGGACAGCAAGCAGGGCTGCGTGCTTAGTGCAATCCCTAAAGGGTATTTGCGAGATATTTACTTTTTTAAACAAAACAAATAAAAAACCCAATAGGTATCCTAACTATAAGAAGAAGTCAGAAGGAAAAATATTTAAATGCTTTGATTGCAAAAGTTACTGAAAACACACACAAGTTAAGCCTCAAAGTAGATGTGAAGTATGTCCAACAGCAGTGGGAATAAAAGATGAAGCTTAAACTTAGCGTGTGATAATGACTGTAAACACTTATCTTGTATTTGCTACTAGTGCAAAAGCTCTGTGGCTGTTCATAGATGCTACTAATCCTGTGAACTAAAATCAGATTACTTCAGCAGAAGACTTGACATCCAAGTTTAGCAGATAGTACAGATAAACAGTACTAATGAGAAAAACATGTTGCTTTAAATTTAATTTAAATTGGAAAACAGATGTTATTTTTTATTATAACAAACCCCAGAGACAAAATACAGCTGAAAAATATTTTAAATTGCAAAACTTTGAAATGCTATTTTATTTCTAAGAGTGCTTTGGCTGGAAGAATGTAAGTCACTGCGTCTCTTTTTATTTCTGTGGTTATTTCTGAGTGATGCAGTAATGCATTCAAACACAAGTTTTATAGGTGCACAGTTTGAACCATTCTGAAAAGATACAAAAGGCCTCTCATAAGAAGAGAAAAAAAACCCAAAACTTTTTTTGAGGAATACATTGTCTTTCCACAGAAAGTCTGGCAAATAATTTGCAAGAGCAAATGAGAAAAGTAATTACATGCCAGCCAGCATCTCTCCCTCTCAGACAAAGACACACACATACAAACACGCAGATCTCTCTTTCATCTCATGGTCAGCGCTGGCTCCTATGGAGGAGGGGTAGGGGTCTCCTAGACCGTAACAAACACAAAGCAGGTTTCTCAGAAATGGCTCTGCGGGCCACCCAGAACTACTTGCCTGAAGTTGTTTTTAAAATACTCCAATTTAGTCATTTGTTTTTTAAACAATCAGCCGCGGCACGGCATAGAGCTGCTGTTTCTGCCTTAGCTGAGCAAGCACAAAAATAAGAATCTTTACCAAATGTGCGAGATTTACTGCCCCAAGCTGGCCAGCTACGTAGCTTTAAAATGTGATAAAAGCTGTAAATTGCAGGTCAAAGGTCTATTTTGCAAAGAGCACGGACCCACATTAAAGCTGGGAACCCCGGTCAGCATCGGAAGGCGGCTGGACCCTGCTGGGACCAGGGCGCGGGCTCCAGGCGCAGGGCTTGCCCCCGTGCTGCCGCGAGGCGCAGGACGCGGTCTTCCCCTGTGTATTGGCCACAGAAGTCCATTTGCCTTCCTAGCTCAGTCTCCTTGCCATGGGCTGTGTCTATCATCAGGGTACAATGTATGTGGCAGAAGTTTAGTGCAGCTCTCCTGGGAAAGCCTAAGATGGCCAGATGGGCTATTTAAACTCAAGGTTTCTTCCGTTTGCTTACAGTGTTTAAAAATCCTTGGCAAACTCCCCCTGGTTGTCCTAGTAACTGCTTAGCCATCCAGCACAATATTTTTATACTGTATAATAATAACCGAATACCTTAACGTTTACTTTTTTACGGGTGAATTCCCAAACCAATTGGTTAGTATACTCTCAAACATCACAGTCTTGGTAACTAAAACAATGCTGGTGCTCATCACAGGTCTAGTACCCTTCCAGCAGCAGGATACTTGGGTGCAGGGTAAAGGCCACGCTTTTTTCACAACCAAAAGGATACTCAAGAAGACAGCTGGAAATGGAGCTCTTTCCTTGGCGTTTCCCCCAGCCCTTCCCCACTCTATTTATCCTCACTGAGCAATCCTTATAACGGTGTCCATATAGGAGCAACGGCCCACTCCCACAGCCATTAGTCATGTAAGTGGTCTTTCAACATCTATGAAGCAACTTATATGAAAAACAGCTTAAGGAACATACTCATTAAAGTAAGAGTCGGGGGGAGTGGGAAGATGGGGCGTCAGAACTGCCTAGGTCCTCTTCCTACCCTCTCCCCTCCACACCCCCCATTATAGTGATGATAAATTTGTAACAAACAAAAATCCAATTACCAGAATAACCTTAGCAAGGAGTCACAGGCAGTGATTTTCCTCATCATTTTCAAAAGTTGGCAGTCGCCCTCTGCTATTGTTCGGTGACTAATCACGCTGTAATTTTAGCAGGGTCAGGAAAAGCGCTGGGTTTAATTGGCTGCACACGCACCACGAGGCAGCGCCTTTACGTTGCAGGGAGACATTCGCCCCAGGGAGATGAACCAGAATAACTCCAAAGCTTTCAAGCGCGAGGTAACCCCAGTCAGGGAGCACTGCAAGGCGGCTAGGAAATCCCTTTTCCTGCAGGCAAGAAGGCCAGCAGGGCCCTGAGCACGCCCTCATGTAACGCTAGGTTGTGAAGTAGGCTGTGGGATCCATTATCTCCATTTAGCAGCTCAGCAGCCACACACAGGCGATGAAGAACGGCTCTTGCAGGCTATGACAAGGCTGAGGGTGCAGCCTGCCCATATGCTGCTAGAGCGGAAAGGGAGAACAAACTCGTTTCCCTCTCTGGAGATCTCTGAACAAACAACTGAACAGCAGCAGCACTACCCCCATCTTCTGTCAAGAGAATCAATTTTGTCCTTAAATAGTAGTTGAAAATATTAATAGGTTCTCCTTCCAAAATTAAATGAGGAAAGGGAAACAAATGTTTCTGTTTACTTTTAACATCTGTTCAATCCAAAGGAAGAATTAAGTAAATTTAAAAGCTGTTTCAAATTCAAAAGTTAGCCTAATGAAAACATTAAATAATGTATATTCTCACATATAGTATAGATATATACTGTCAAAAATTAATTGCAAGGAAGACCTGTTCAGCAATGTGATTCTTTTCTACTTAGCTTCTAACATCTCCACCGATATTTTCAATTGAAATATTCTCCTTATTTCCATTCTTACGGTCTCTAAGGTTTCCACAGGAGACCAGTCCCTTCCTCATCCACACACCGTGCAGAAATGACATACACACCATGGGGACCCCCAGACTCTCCTACTCTGACCTGTGGCTCTTCCACCCAAGCCAGGCTGTCAGCAATCTGCCGCCTTCATGAGCAGGCAGCTCTCAGCCCAAGCACGGCACAGCTGGAGCAGAACCCAGGCTCAGACCCCCTCCTCCCTCAGCCCTGCAGACAATACTATAATGAAAACAAATGCTTCTGACCCTCCTCTCGTTAGAGCTTCACAACTGGGTCATCTTTAACACATTTCTTTTGCAAAATATTTTTAGATCCTTGCCTTGCAATGTGTACAGCTGAAATGCTCTCCAAGATCTTACTGTTCCACCTCTTGACAACCACCACCCTTTTATGACCTTGACAATTCTGATCTTATACAGATTTTGCATATCACAGAAAACAAAGCAATACCCTTTATGACAGACCTCTATGTAGACCATTGACTGAGTCCTAGCTATGCTCCTAATGCCAGAATTCACTACTTACTCTTAAAATTTTCCAGCAAGCACTCTCTCACATGATCCTATGCTGCTCCCCCTTTCCTCCCTCCATCGAATGAGTTTCCCATAGATATCTGCAAAACTACTTAATTGTCCTCCCTAAAATCCCTTTTTATTGACATCCCTCTGCTCTGTATCTTACAAAAAACCCCACCTTCAGAGCTGTTAGATAACCAGTACAGGGTGATGACTGTTTGTTATGCCTAAACTGTCAGCTTTATTGTTCTATTAGGCCCTAATAAGCCTATGTGTTTTATTTTACTCTCTAACTTCTATGGGGACTATATTTTAATTTGACTGTATAAGTTAGCACAACAGGATCCCGACAGATGACTGTGGCACGAAGGTACTACTGCAATAGAAATTATAGGCAACACAGACATGATTTTTCAATAACTCTATTTCCTAGTGACCATGAATTATCAGTGCCTTAAAAGCTGGAATGTCAATCCAGGAGTTCCTCATAGCTGCTGCTGGCAAGCATTTTGAGCTCTCTCCCACAGAGAGGTAGGGTGTTTTTTTGGGGAGGGGTACGTGGATTTTTTAGTGTGGCTATCTGCAGAAAGCAAAACCAATAACCTGGCTATGGTTATATTTACTCCGATGAGTAGAAGATCACCACTACTCAGCATCTAGATGAAAGTTTGCATACTACTCTTATACTGTCTTCCTCTCACTTGTCAGAGCATACTACAAGTAAGCAATACTTCAGATGTCAGATGGTCGCTTCTGCCCTACAGAGCTACTCAACACACTGTTCAAAAGAGGATTTAAAAAAAAAAAAAAACAAAAAACATCTCTCTTGTGTCTGAGTGAAGGACTGGATCAATATACCCCTAAAGCCATGGAACAAAAGCAAAACCTCATTCATTTGGTCTCTGAAAGCACTTCTGCCTCAAGACATTTCATGGAGCGTTTACATGATGGCTCAGAGTTTAAATGGAGCATGATAATAATAAAGAGAGGTGCTAAACTTTTAAAAAATATGGTCCAATTCTGTGAGTGATCACTTATTTTAACAATCCTAAAATTTGCAACACACCTGATTTCAACTGCCAAATTCAGGGTTGAAAAGTCCTGGAGCAGACATCCAAAATTAGCTATTTGTAGTAAACAAAGATTTTTTTAAATATCCCTTAAAGTGGTGAAAATTCAGAATCAGGCGCACCCAGCAACTTCCCAATACAGAAGGGGAAAAAGGAACTGAGAGAACAAGGTGGAAAGACAATAAGTAAACTAAACAGGCAAGTAAGGCTACAAAACGTAATTGATAATAATAGCCCGCACATACAAAGACTTACAGCTTTTAAATAGACTTCAAAGAAACAGACTTCAATCATTACTTAGCTACCTCCACAGCTGCAGTAGGTATTTTTATCTTCTCCCTCCCCGAACACACTCAGGTGTCAAATTATATTTGGCACTTCCTAAATTCATAATCCTGACACGTTTTCCAGGACTCGCTTTGTCACATTCACTATTTGTTAAACTATTGCTATTCGGAGATACGTTTTTACTGTAACAACACTACAACACTTCACTATTTAAAAACTAATGGAAGTCATGAAGTGAGGGATCTTCCAAACTGCTGAGAGCTGGCACGTCGCTGCTCTCAGCAAAGGCAATCATCATTTCAGCTCCAACTGCAATAACATCAGCGGTAAGTGCTCGAGCAAACATTCATTTTTATCCAAGGAATGTAAAGTAATAAGGGGGAAAAAAAACCCATAGCATTAACTATATCTAATTAATGGTAATATCTGTTTATACAGACCTTGCATCTGGTAGCTATAGGGAGCCTGTCCAGGTTGAGGTGTGCTAAAACTGGCACCGTAGCTTAGAAATCCTGTCTGTCCAGGTGACTGCGACTGTGCCAATCCACCTTCTGTCTTGATGCCTGCCCACAATGCACCTAAATCAGTTAGTGACAGCAAATCTATTTGTTCATATGCAAACAGGGATGGAAAATAAAATCACTTAATTAACAGCACTTTTAACATACACCTACTATTGCATGCATGAGAGAACGAATACCAAGAGCATGCACAAATGAACAGGGTAAGGGCAGTCTAAAAGCACACATAAAACTGAAGTTCACCAGGGAGAGGTTAAATTCAAAACTGTGTTTCCAATAACTGCAAAAAAAATTTATACATGAACAGGAAGTTGCATTATTCTTTTTTCCTTTCCTGCCAGAGGCTAACTTTTCCATATATTCATGACATTTCACAGAGGCAGATTAGCAACTTTATATGATTTTAATGAAGCATAGCACAGCCAAGCTCTCCTGCCATCCACCCATTAATGACATAACTGAGATTTGCATTGTATAATATTCCCACTTGAAAATTACACTGCTCTGAGTGCAATGGCTTTCTAAGGAATTAGAATTGGATAAAGAGAACTAGCAGCATTAAGTGTAATGATGATTTTCAAAGATAATTAAACACTACAGGAGGCATTCAGTCTTTTAACAAATAAACACCTAATAGACAGGAACTATTCCTGAAGCAATCTCCCAAACTGGGAAAAACAGCAAAGAGTCATTAATCTGCACTGACAGGGAAATCCATTACACATCACATTACCCTCTCACTTCCAAATTTAGTAATAAAAGAATCCAAAGTCCAATTAAATGAATGACTTGCCTCCCAGTTTCAGTGATTCTTCTCCAATTTGTAAGGCAACAAGCAAGTAAATATCAGCAAGTGAAACACTGAGGAAACGCACACAATTCAGCCTCTGTCTCTTAGTTTTAATTATAAAGTTGTCCCAACATGAACTACCATTTAGAAATAATTATAGCCAAAGCAATGGAAAAGTAATACAATACTCTTAGGTTTCACTGTGGCATTCAGTGATACCTCATTGTTCAGAAACCACCGTTATTTGAACTGAATTAGCTAAGTGTGAATTAGTAACATTCCTTTGAAAATTACTGTTAATCTAAATCCATTTCCTGGTTGGATTCTTTTTAAAACAATATTCAACAATGTTGCAAGGTAGTGAAGGGCTGAGAAGTTACTGTGTTTAAAAAATTTCAATATCTCCCTATATACAAACGGCAGCACATTTTCTTCTGCCATTTAAATAATTATTTTTCAACTGCTGTCATTAATTACCCTTAATTCCTTCTGCCAGACCTGCTAACTGCCAGACTAACCCTGTTTGCTTGTTTTTCCCTGACACACACTTGCTGCTTCTGTTTCATGTTAGATTAAACAATCTCAATGATGAATCTGACACCTCGTTTCCAAGGGGAAATTCCTGCTATGAATGTTTTGGTATCAATAATCCCTATTTGTTGTCTGGTTAAGGACTTCTGAAATGCTGATTAAACATTGCTTAGAGAAAGTTTAACTAAATCAAGCATTACATTTCTAGTCCAGCTTTAACGGCCTGATTCAGCTCTCCATCTCAGACGAAGCAGGAGGAGATGATCAAAGGCAGCAGCAGGAGGATGCCACTTGAGTGAAGACAACTTGGCACTGACATGCCCTTTTGCAAACCTACACGCTATGAAGAGCCTTTCATCTCCTAGGACTTACTCTTCCCACCTCTCTCATCCAGAAGGCCTTCACTCATCAAACCTTGACGCTCCCTCTCCTTCTCCCAAGTCTAATGTATGCAAGGAAGTGGGAAGAGACAGCGAGAAAATGTAAGGGGACTGCCAGTATCTGGAAAGAAAAGAAGTTGGCACATGAAGCCTTTGCTAGATGATGGTACCGGAGCAGTCAGGAGGAGGGAGCTTCAGGAAATTCTCCAGCCTCCTCAGGGGCTTTGCAGATGAACCAGAGCCAGGAGCCCCTGGGAGGCAGCTGTCAGTGGCATTCCCCTCCACCCCCCTTCCTGCCTGCACGGCTGCAGCTCAGTGGAGGTGGGGGAGTGGAAAAATGAAGAGGCTAGAGGTGCGTTCCAGACAGCACCTTCCCAAACTCTGCCCTAGAGAGAAAACTCGAGGGACGTTGATATGTGAATTCATGAATACTTTTTCTCCCAGTAAGCCTCAGAGTAAAGAAAGAAGAAAGTAAACAAGTAGAAAGTAAACAAGAAGAAAGAAGCTTCCCATTCCAGCTCAGAGTTTTTCCTTTCACATTATGTCCTAGGTCTCCTCTGTTTATACCTGCTGGAAGCTCTCTGCCTGGATGAGAGAAAGGCAAGGCAGATGCTACATGGGGTCTACGCTGCAGACCCAAGAGGAGAATTTTGGCTCTGAACAAGGCTTCAGTTCTTGCCTGTTGCAAATGAGCATCCCAGTGTTCCCCATGTAATTTATTTTGGGAACGTGAACTATATGACGTGCCCTAAATATGAAAAAATATGTATGGTGTTAGGTCCCAAAACTTTTTAATGGTTATTTGCTTTTAAATATTACTGCTGTAAAGTACATCATCGAGAAGCACCTTAGCCCCAGTCACGAGGCAATGTCTGAAAAGAAAAAACATGTTAAAATCCACTTGGCTCGGGAGCCAGGGGGTTTAGTGGTCAAAAGCAGCTCCACAATGTAAAACGCTGGGCAAAATTATCCAAAGTCCTAGGCACTGGGGATGGACTGGGCAAAAAAACAAAGCAAAACAAAAGAGCAGGCAGGCATGTTAACCCCCAGTGAGCAGTTGCCAAGTAAAGCAACTCTCAATTACAGCTCCGACGGCAGCAAGAAAACTCAAGTAGTGAAATCAAGGCCTTGCTGAAGTCAGTGGGAGTTTTATAGTTGACTTCAGTGAGGTCAGAATTTCATCCAGAGGAACCAAGCAAAAAACCAAAAAAGTCACTGTTTGGGCCGCCCAAGCCACCGCAGCCAGCCAAGTATGAACACGAGGTGTCTTCAGGAGAAACAGGTCAAGCAGAGCGTGGTGGGGAAAGGGGTCGTCTGTTATCACACCACCTGATCCAGCTGGAAATAGCAGACAAGCTCTCATCGGTAACATGAGCATGTGGGGACGGGGGGGGTGGGGGGGGGGCAACAATGCCCATCTCCTGAGTCTTGAAAATGTAGTTTAAATATCCTTAAAATATTTTGTTTGTGTAAGTTTAAAATATGTGGAATGGAACTGAAACTGAAACATCCAATTCATGTTTATAACCGTACTTTTGGCAGTAAGCAATCAAGGCTGTAGCCACAGGAAGAATGCTTCCTTGGATCATAATTATTGATGATATATTAATGAAACACATTTTGTAAAGTAAGGGGAAACAATAATCTATTTCTTGTACCCACTGTTCCCAATAATCTGCTGTAGGATATACTTGAGACCCAGCAGATTTCAACTTGCAGATTTCAAGATGAAAGATTCACCAGTTTTGCCCTTAAAAGTTTTAATGATTTTAAGGGGTACAGTTGTACTGTGAGTTCTGTCCTTTAGGTATAAAACTTACATTACCTGAACGTATCTTTACAAAATATAGTGCTAAAAGCATGTGGATTGTATATTTTTAATGTATTCCCCCAGAGGAATATAAGACCTATTTTTTCATAATGCATCCTCACTGCCGAACTGCTATGTGGTCTGCCAACAGACAGTCTGGCAGCAAAATCGTCTCACCCACAGCAGCTTGTTTTTAAATTAAATTTTTTTAAAATATTTGCTACTTAGTACTATCTCCTTCATCAGGCAGACAGAGCTTTAGCGGCAATTTACCTCAATTTTCACCTCCAAGGAGTTTTAAAACATTGAAAGCGAGATGTTTTTGGTGGGGGTCTTTTTGAATCAGTTTTTCACCTGCTGAAAATCAGCACAGCTTCACTGATTCACTTGGGTTCCAGTAATCTAGATCAGCTGAAATTCAGACCTTCATGTACTGACTTACCCTACTGCATTGCTGGAGAGCAGAGCTCCTCGGCAAGTCACCAGGAGCTGTGCCTGTGTAATGGAGGTCCCTAGATTAGATGTCTTTTCCCATTTCAGTGCCCTTTTTTTTTTATATCACCAATAAAAACCTAACGAATGTCTCTCCTTGATCCCAAAACAGAGTCATGCTCTTGAGTAGCTTCTTAGCTCTTTAATACCCAAATTAAGCATCACTCACTCCAGTGGGGAAATTACGAGTCTTCCACAAGAAATGCTCAAGACCACAGCTGTCCCACTAAGCACTGATGCAAGGGTCACGCAATCTTGTTCTAAAAAAATATTTACCGCTAGAATGAAATAACATGGACATGATTTCTTACCATATGAAGGGATTCCATAGGGTTGGCCGGGCTGGGGGTAGGTGGCATAAGCTGTAGCTTGTTGCATCCCTGTTGTAAACTGTGTCTGCCCATACGCAGCCATCGTTTGTGAAGAGGGGGTAGGAAGAATATGTGGGTATGGTCTGCTATTGATTACAAATGACAGAAAATAGGACAGATGCTGCATTAGACAGACATGCAGGTATTTATTTTTAGCCGCCTTATAATCGTGCTACTTCATTAACACATAATCATAGGCTGTGCTAGACAACAGAAATTGTAAGACAAAGACAAAACAACAATAAGAAATCAATAATAAAAGAATAAGTAAAAAAAGAACTTTCCAAATATTTTTCAAATACATTCTTAGCATTAAAAAAAAAAATGGTTTTTTTCCCTAGAAGCTGCTGAGGTTTAAATTATGACTTAACAGATGGACCCAATTATTATTTTAAATGAGGTTAAAATCTGCCTATTTCAGTTATTATTATTACTACTACTATTATTATTTTTAAAAGATATCATACTTGGAAGGGTAAATCTGTGGTGGGGAGAACTGGTGTGTTTGTCTTGGGCTGAAACCACTGCTTCCAATTGCTGCACCAAGGAGAAAAGAAAGCACACAGAAGTGTAAATACACACACCAAAGATAAATATTATTTTTCCTAATAGAATTTCAGAGTATTAACAAGGTTTTAATTAAATTCAAATATCATTCTATCTACCTTAGATAGAAAATAATATTTTATCAGGAACTATACAAGAATGCTTAACGTTAAAATCTTGATTACAAATTTCAAATACTAAATTGCCCCTTTGTACAACTCCTGAGCAATAGTTTATTCTTTGCTTGCACACAGACAACATTTTCAATGCAAACAACCTATTTCCTAATGGAAACATTTCCCTTCATATTTTCAAAGGATTATTGATATCTCAAGTGCAACGTTTTATTAACTTTTAGAATTTTTAAGACCTACATTTTATGAAGGAGCTTTATGCGTGCCTCGATTGAAAACATATGGCCAGCTTCAGAGCACGTGCCTCTTTTTTTTTCCAAAATAATTCCCTAATACAGACGATGTGTTACTATCTTACACTTCCTTCTCTATTGCCCCCATCTTATCTGCTTTCTAAAACACTTTCAGACCTTCAGAACAGTCCATATTGCACAAAGATGTCACGACCAACATGCAAACGTTCTTAGTGAGACACCGAAGCCTTGGAGGCTCGATAGAGAGCTTCTCGATGGTAGCCCAGCCACTGCTGACACACAGCTTTACCCCAACCCTTCCCCATTTCTTTCGGTATTTTTGGGTGCTGCCGGGAGCGTGGTGTGCTCTGCTCTGGGCCTGACTTTTGGGAGCCCTTCCCTCTCTGGTTACGGTTTGGGTGCCATTTCTTCTCTAGGTCCTGAGGCCGGTTTTGAAGCCTTTGCCAGGCAGGGGTCAGCGGCAGGTTATGAGGCTACTGTAAAATCAGACAGCCAGAGAAACAACAGGCCCTATGGCTAAGTGCTTGGAAATAAACAAGGCACGGATAATTACCCTTCGCCAGCTACCCCTTTCCTGGCCAACTACAGGGAAAATCCATCATCTTTACACTCCGGGAGCGCTCGCGAAGCATGGAGGGAAGCAGGGAAGCTCTTTCCGTGCCTTCCACACCTGATAGTTTTTCTTTCTGTGGCCTGTGAGGCTGCAGATACGTCAAATGTTACGGCCCGACCTTTAGTCAGATCACCACATATCTACTATTAAACACACTACCTTTTCTTAAAAGCTACCGATGTACGTAGCTACTATTAAACACACTACCTTTTCTTCTTTCAGAGATTTAAAATACACTAGAAACATTTTTTTTGGCTTTCAAGTTTGATACTTTCACACCCAACAGCACGTGTAGGAAATGGAGGCTGTGACAAGACCAGAAAAGGGTCGGCTACTTGGAGCCTGACTGGTTGTGAGATGGCAAATTTTGCTACCCTGGAAATACAATCCCACAATATAATATTAGATCCTTTTTTATTTGATTTGCACCATAAAAACAATGAGATAGAATACCACAGTTAATCCATAGGTATGCAAAACTGTGCAAACATCTTAGGATTTTCTCACAGTGTTTGTCTCCTGTATGTTAGAAGCCGTGTTTGGCTTCCAGAAAGAAAAAAATCCTGACAAAAGAATGAATACATTGATAATAATAAATTCCAATAGATGAGGAAGACCTACCCCTCTATTACAACACTAATCACAGAGGCAGGTATGTTTACTCACAGAAAACAAGAGAGTAATTACTCTGGGCCAGAAAACTCCCTAGTGAGGCTCCCACCGAAGACACCAATGGACATTAATAAGCCTGATGCTGTAATGCTCCTTACTCGGGGAAAACTCCTATTGACTTACACCATCTGAGTAAGATGAACAGAAATAGGCATAAGATGCAAAGCACACAAGGCTTTTTAAAAGCTGTGCACAGGTTTAGACCACATGGGATAAAAAAATAGTAAATGAAAAAATGCTGAGCTTAAAACCTTTGTTTATTCCTTACCTGATCCTGAGAAATTGTCTAAAGACCCGTCTGTGGTAGTAGTAGTAGCAATCTCACTGCTGCTCATTGGTTCTGTTTTAACTATAGAAATATAAATAAAATATATTCTATATGCACCTAATATTCTTGCACACGCATGCACACACACTCACTACAGCCACAAATTCAACAAAACAAAAATCTGCTGAAAATGTTTTAAATCATGGCTATCGATATTTTGCATTTTATGTATTTGTGTATACAAACAATGCAAAGTACTGGCAGCTATGATTTACACATACATATAAAATGATCAAGAGGGTTATTTCTGTCCCCAGGGAATAAGAGCTACTGTAACAAACCAGAAGTCCCCATGCAACTCTCTGCACCTGTCCTGATTCCTCTTAATCCTGCAGACCCAACAATAAGGGTCCACATTTAGACCAGGTCACACAGACATTTACAGGCTTGAAAGACAGAAATTTGAATAAGACAAAAAAGGAAGTAATTTTTAAATGGGTTTCTCTGAGGGTTGTTCAATTTTTTTTTTCCATTCAAATAACTTTTCAGAGGAAAAATGAGAATTTGTGATGAAGTAAAACACTTTCCTCATGGTGGATTTCTCCCCTCAAAATGAAAACCAACTTTATACTCAGCAATCCTAAATAAACAAAGCGGATACAGTCCTCACCAGACACTTCAAAGAATACTTTTACATTTTATTCCCTCTGCACATGTGACCCAACACGGCTGTCAGAGAGTAAAGAAGGATGAGAGTAAGAGAGATTCTCTCCTGGCTCCTGCTGCTTCATAATTAATTATTAATTAATGACTTTTAATAAAGCCTCAAGTAAATAAACAAATTCCCCTTTCTGTTACTCCTGTGCAATCTCAGTAACAACAGAATTTCGATCCATGGAGCAAGGATGGGGCTGACCTGGCATGGATGCAAACAGGCACTGTACCTACTCCCTTGAAGTTACCAGATCAGCACAGCAATCTCTCAAATCCATTTCTACATACCTCGCTTTTGGAGTTGCAGCACACCAAAAGCAACTGAGGATGACGTTTCAGAAAACAACAGAGCTGATTTCACTATCAACATCCCACTGCTTTCGCGCCTGTTGACACACAGAGTCACCGCCTCCCACGCACCAGCGCTGGTGCATACCCGACCTTTCAGCGAGGCAGTTCAGTAATGCTGCAGAAAGTGAATCCAAGAAAACCAAGCTAAAGTGCACCCTATTTGATGTGTAAAGCCTTAATGTCATCTTGACATAGGTGTGTGTGTATGCATGTATGTTTGCCTATACATATGTGTTCAGGAATTGCAACCATCACTAGAAGAAACTGTTTTGGTGCCAGGTTTGCAAAGAGTGAGGGAGAGGCACTTTCCCCTTTTGACAAAGGACCTTTCCTTTCCTTGCCAATCCAAATTCTTATTTCCACATGCCTCACTATTTCCTTCACCCGACCTCATCCATGGCATTTACATGCAATCTCTCAAGATTTTACCAATCACCCACCGCTTTCTTTTGATACTCACACAGGATATTTTGCCTGCACACGCTAGCTCGGGAGATCAATACTAGCTCCACACAAAACTCTGCTACGTCTGCATTAGCACGCCGTGCAGCCCAGTAAGAAAAGTTTCATGGAGTGAAATGGTTGGTGCAGAGGGTCCACAGTTTAAGCATTTTGGAGGTGTTATTCATGCTAGGTTTAGTCTTGTCCCAAGGACGGAGCGTCCATTAGCAGCTGGAGGACATTAGCTGTACTCTGGCAGAGCACCTTTTTTGAAAGAAAGAAGTGAAGTCCAAGAGACTTCACGAGGTGAATTAACATGTGGTAAGAAGGGATGGCCAAGAGATTCACTTAAAGAGTGTGCTCATGATCTGAACTACAACTCTAATACAAATGTATTTCTTAAAAACACAACGTACAACATACCCAACATCCACTTCATAACTACATACTGAAAGTCTAACACACAGACGCAACAAAATATTTGTTGCAAAATGTCTATCCTAAGTAATTTTCCAGAAACTATCAGATTTTTACAGCAAGTTCTACACAGTTTGTTAATCTAGATATCAAGAATTATAGCATCTACATTATCTTCTGCTTTTTCTTAGAAGTTTATCACAACTAGATTTTACAGTCATACTAATACTTCCTTCATAAATTATTCCAGATTTCCCCAAAATTTGTAAGTCTTCCCGAACTTAATTTCCATAATGCAATTATACTTTTGGAAATAACAATGAAAGATGCTTTTCTCTATAGCTGACAGCTGTGGGGGGGAAAGAGGATGAGACAGATCAACCTAACTTGGGGTAAAGAGTGGAAGATTCCAGTATATGCTTTCTCCAAACTCTTCCCCTCTTCTCTACTGAAGAAACAATTCTTCTATATTCTTTATAAAATAAAATATCATTGTTTGGATCATTGCAAACTAGCAGCCCAAGAACTACACTGAGCAACCTTACACAATATAGAGACCTATAGCATCATTTGTTCTAGATAAAGATTTTTAGGATAATTTATTTCTAAGTAAGTGGATGTAAATGCCTCTCTTGCCATTGGTTTAAAAGCCTACTTCACATGCACTGTTTGCCACTTATCTGTATCTCAGATCCTTGTTAAAGACACCATTTTGGGAAAAACCTAATCAAAATGGAATTTCTGTGTCCATGACTCATGAGCAATACTTCAGTGCAACAATGTTTATAACTGAATGCTGTTTACTAAACATACTACTTTTGAAGATACAGGAAAACATACATGAAATACACTGCAGTGACTTCATGGAAATGAATGCTAGTTGCTGAATGAGGTGCTCACAAATTTTTCATAATAACTGTTCCTTACGTCTCCTCTCTCAGCTGCTGTATATCCTGAATATATGAAAAAAATGGGATAAGAAAGGCTGTTCCCTGATCTGGATACCCATTAGTAGGGTGATAATAAATAAGCCCTATCATGCCGTCTTTAGGAACAACCATGACCTTAACAGACCTTTGCGCTGCAGCTAGTTGGGAATTTGATAAAGATGGATACGAATTGAAAAGCCCTCCATTCCCCAAGTATTTTAATCAAAATGCCAGAAAATGACTGTATATTTCCTTCTATCTGAGCCTAAAAATATTTCAAGAGGATGAAAGCTTACTATACAAAGAAATAAGTGAGCAGAAACAGCCATGGTTTTATCAGTTGGAAATGTGCACCACATGGATTCTCACTGCAAAGGAAGGTCTCTCATTTGCCCAAGACAAAAACTGACCTGCAACAGAGCATATTTCCCCCCAGAATTATGGGGAAAGAGAGCTGCAAAGGGTTTTCCTAAGGTTACAAGCCTGCCCCTCTATCACAGTAGCATGTCAGTAATCCATGTCTATCATGAGATGCATGGAGCTGTCCAAGGAAGCAAGGCTTTGGAAGGGCATGGATCTGGCCCTGCCGCGGGCTCCTTAAGCATGCTCCGCGTTTCAGCTCTCCACATTTTCCATGACAATTAACATTTCTGCAACGTGTCCTAAGCTTTCACAGGATGACACTGGGCAATCAGTGGGAATATTGCCACATCTACACAGAATACGTTGTAAGCTTGCCAGTAACTTCCAACAGCATGATCAGTCGTGGCAGAAACCACAGAAAGCAAAACAACAGAGTTCCCATTTCCGCTGCTCCGTTGTCAAAACAGACCTTTACAGAGGTGCAGAATTATCAGACTTGCATTATAGAGACAGACTCTGATTTAGCAATATGCTACTAATTTTTAGTGCCAGAAAAATCACCCATGTGATAAAACAGATTATCAACAAGAAGTTCAAGAAGAAATCTAATGTATTCCTAATCTGCTGCAAAAATTCAACAGTTATTTAGAATTACTGATATAGATTTGATTTATATACCAAGGAGCTTAAGAAGCTATGTCAACAAGAGAGACATTTTTCTTCCTTATTTTTCTTTTCTAGTCATTTATGAGATTCTAAAAATGAGATTTAAAAAGAAACTGTATAAGAAAACAACAGAATAATAGAAAAAAATAGGAGTAGCAGATAATAACACGCATGCTAGCTCTGAGAAAAAAAGCACAAAAACTCCGAGATAGCATAACTGCTGATCTAATGTTATATCGATTGTCAAGATATTTCTTCTTAAGACACTCAGAGATTGCTAGTGCAACGTGCCCTGTTTTGTCAGTAATATGACAAAAGGTGGTTAAAAATGACTTACATGGCAGTTTCTGAACTCCACCGAGAGAGAGAACTTCGAGAGAGACCAGAACCCACAAGTTCATGTGGTTCATTGGCCAAGTAACAACTTTCTGAGTTCACAACTAGTCACACAGTCACTGGCATATATAGCAGTAAAGAGTGCTATGAGGAACGAGATGCTGGCTGTTTTAAGTACGGACTTAGAGACCTAATATTTGGCCATTCCTAACACAAAAGTCATATGAATACATCATAAAGATTGCACCTTCTAGCATGCAAAAAGCAAGGTTTTCCAATATCTTTTTAAAATTACTTTGATTATCTAAAAGACATATAAGGCTTGCTCTACTGAACTAGTCTTTGTTAACAGCTATGCCATATACATTAAACCAGAATAGAAATATTGTAAACATAGCTGACTTATTAAATCAGTTTTAATTTTGCAGTTTTAAGACTGGATTAATACTATAATGTTATATGCTTACACAAATAAATGGGAAAAATGAAATAATTCCTGTCTGACAGCTCTCAGTGTTTACGGGGCACAAAGAGTCTCAACAAAGTAAGCGAGGCTGTTAGTTTGTTTATAGACATACACATAAATACAATCTCTAGCCCTATTTTGGTGTGTCTCAAGGCGACACCTTCAAATAGTGTTAGCAGCTAAACACCAGGTAGGTATCTTGATTAAGTATTCTATGTATCAATTACTATTCATACACTATTTTGCTTGATACCATACTCTTTCTGTACCCACTAGAAGCCCAAAGCTCACCTGAAAGCTCAAAGATAATTGTCACTAACAACGGGACAAAAATTCTGCCTTGAATCTCTAAGCTGATGATATTTTCCATTATTTTATTCAAACTTTCCTCTGTTTGTACTGAAGAATCTTGCAATTATAAACAGGTTACTAAAGGTTACAGGTTATGTATAAACAGGTTACTCAATTATACTAATTCCTATCCAGGACATTATTCTCTCTTTTTATCACAGACTATCAAATCATCAGCTCCTGACCATGAAGCCCGATAAACTTACTTGCTCCTGTTTCTCAAAGCAGAGGACTCTTCCTGAATCTCACCGTCTGGAAATTACCAGAAGATAATTACTACAAGGTAATTTCCAGCCTAAATTTATGTTTAGTTTTCAAAGAAAGTCCCTGCTCAAAGCAGCACATTCTAGTTCAAGCCCAGACTGTTTCCTGCTCTCCCCTCCTCCGATGTGAGAAGGCTTCAAAACTTCTGCAGTATTTGTGCTGTGGCTAACACACAGCTTTCACTGCCTGCACGGTTCCCCCATGACCCTCATCTTCCTCTTATGTTATGCATTACAACTGAAAGAGCTTTAAAGTCATTGTACCTGCTCATCTAGCAGTAAAAACCTTAAATTTACAAAGAAATGGCGTCACCGCTACAGTGAAAAATCAGAAAGAAAATTCAAAACCATCTGGGTGGAGACAAGTTTTGATATTATTTGTAGCTGCTAATCAAGATTTAACCTGGATATTCATCTGACAAGTACAGTCATGGGATAAAATAGTCTCATTCACTGCAGTTAGAAGATGAGAATACCTGAGTCAGACTAACATTCTTACCCCTTCACACTCACTTCTCTATACTGAATGACTGTATCTCCCCTGTCCAAATGGAGGCAGCATAGATCCAGAAACAATCCTTTTAGGGGTGTTATGGCCTATTTCCTTTTTTTTTTCCTTCTTAAATCCTCAATTGGGAATCTGACCATGGCAACTCCTCTGCATATGTGTAACAGTTCACACCACGTCCGTGTAAAATATCCATACTCTTTAACCAAAGCCAGACAGAATGACTGGACAGCGTCACAGCCCTGACCATTAACGGCAAAGAAGGTTGACTTCAGCTACCTTCCGGGAACGTGGAGGGCTTCAAGTGAACAGAAAGCATCATGGAGAAGTCAAGCCCACTCTGCTGTTTAAGTGTACAAGATACAAGACTGAGACATGAAGACAGAAGCAGAATGACAAAGCAGGTGGGACCTTTCATAAGTGGGAAATAATATTTCTACTTTGGGACAGGGACTGAACTCCAGGACTGCCAGACTTAAAGGCAAATTCACCTAGACAAAGAGGGATAATGCCAGCTTGCATTCCCCTCCACCCAGCAGTAGCAGAGAACTCCCCAGCTTGTCTCATCAAACCAGGTGGCACAGGTACTTCACTCACTGACCAGGGGTCAGATGATCCAGCTAACCCTGAAGTGTAACCAAGTTTCATGTTTTTTTTATCTACCTATGATAAGCAAAACCCCTCAGAGGACTACAAGATGCAAATGGAAGTGCTAAATCATCTGAAGTTCCTAAGGGTCTTCAAATATCACCCTATTGTCTATTAAGGTGTGATCTTAAGACTAGATTTAGACATTCTACTCCTGTTTGCTGGAGTTTCACCTGATGCACACCGACAGCAGGGGCTGGATTTCTTTCTTGTCTGTATTACTGTCCAGGAGTACAATATTTCTATCTTGTGCTGTGCAGTCATGCGACTGCACACACGCAGATCGTGTATAACGCGCTGGTCCCACTGGAGAGGCGCTGTACCCAGCACGGCGTGTTGCAGTTACAGTCTTCAGTGAAGCAGTGAATATCGTCACAGGTTCTTGACATCCTGCAGCCTGTGCAAAGCCACTGTGCTGGTGGGGCTCGGGGACCCTCAGGCATGCTCAGAGGGTGGCCTCACACCACCATGCTCCATCCACAGTCTAGCATGGCATGTGCTGCAAAAATGTTTCTGAGAAGCTTGCAAAAATAAATGATATTAAAATAATGGTGCTTCCAAGATGTTCCATTCTTTTTTTTTTTAAAGTCCTTTGTCATTTGTAGTGTTTTCTTTCCCTCAAATGTCTGCGGGACATACTTCTCCAGGGGTCAGTACTGGATCCGGTCCAATTCAACTTATTCATCAATGACCTGGATGAAGGAACAGAGTGTACACTCAGCAAATTTGCTGATGACACAAAACTGTGAGGGGTGGCTGATACACCAGAAGGCTGTGCTGCCATTCAGTGAGACCTGGACAGGTTGGAGAGCTGGGCAGAGAGGAACCTCATGAAGTTCAACAAAGGCAAGTGTAGAGTCCTGCACCTTGGGAGGAATAACCCCATGCACTGGTACAGGTTAGGGACTGATCTACTGGAGAACAGCTCTGCAGAGAAGGACCTGGGTGTTCTGGTGGACAAGTTCACCATGAGCTAGCTATGTGTCCTTGTGGCCAGGAAGGCCAATGGTATCCTGGGGTGCGTTAAGGAAGAGTGTGGCCAACAGGTCAAGGGAGGTTATCCTGCCCCTCTACACGGCCCTGGTGAGGCCACATCTGGAGTACTGTGTGCAGTTCTGGGCCCCCCAGTTCAAGAAAGATAAGGAACTACTGGAGAGAGTCCAGCGAAGGGCTGCAAAGATGATCAGAGGACTGGAGCATCTCCCTTATGAGGAGAGGCTGAGAGAGCTGGGTCTGTTCAGCTTGGAGAAGAGAAGACTGAGAGGGGAACTTATCAATGCTTACAAATACCTTAGGGGTGGGTGCCAAGAGGAGGGGGCCAGACTCTTCTCAGTGGTGCCCAGTGTCAGGACAAGGGGCAATGGGCACAAGCTGAAACATGGGAAGTTCTATCTGAATATGAGGAGAAACTTCTTTGCTTTGAGGGTGACAGAGCACTGGAACAGGCTGCCCAGGGAGGTTGTGGAGTCTCCTTCTCTGGAGATATTCAAAACCCGCCTGGACGCGACCCTGTGCAACATGCTCTAGGTGAACCTGCTTTGACAGAGGGTTGGACTAGATGATCTCCAGAGGTCCCTTCCAACCCTTAACCATTCTGTGATTCTGTGGTGGTGCCCAGTGACAGGAAGCAGTATGGCTATTGACTTTCCACTTGAACGAGGTCCGTCCTTTCAGGAAAATGTTATGGAAGGAAAACAAAATGGTGAAGCTTTCACAAATAGATGCACATACATACAGAAAAGACAACACATACATAAATATTTATTAGCCAGTCTCCTCCTCAAGACCCTGCAACAGGAGTTGCTGGACTGAGACAACAGAGGAGTAGACAAGTTATTTCACTGGCCAAGAACCTATGAAAGAGGAATAATAGAGCATTATGCTGCATGTGCTCAGAACAGATGGAAGGACTCTTAGGGAAGCAGGAGAACAAAAGCACAGATAAGACAAAGTCTGGAAGGAAGCCAATGTAATGCAGCAAGAAGAAAAAGTGAAGACCAGGGAAGACAAGACAGTCCAATTCAGCCCCTTGCCTTCACATAAACAGGCAAAGTGATGTGTACCTGTTTTTTATCCTCCAGAAGTGGCGGCAGGTTGAAGACCGGATTACTAGCCCCTACAGACCCCAGGTTGCTTTTGCCAGTCTGGGGCCTGGGACCACTGCAGTTTTTGCCTCTGGCCACAGAACGGTCCTCTTGCACTCTTCTGGGGCTGAGTAAAGAAGTTACCATCAACAGTTCTTGATACTAACACCCTACTGAAATGCAAAGATTAGATTCATCTTTAGTGGGCTATTATTTCAGGATGTCTAAATATGGAGGTATCCCTGCATCAATTACAAGTTTCATACCATCAAGTTCATCATCACAAACACAAGTCTAGAAACTTTAGCACGTGTAATTGGCAGGAACTCCAGAAATGAGCAATTAAAAGATACCAGAACCCAAACACAGAATCACAGAATCATAGAATCATAGAATCATAGAACGGTTTGGGTTGGAAGGGACCTTAAAGATCATCTAGTTCCAGACCCCCTGCCACAGGCAGGGACACCTTTCCACTAGACCACATTGCTCAAAGCCCCATCCAACCTGGCCTTAAACACTGCCAGGGTGGGGGCAGTCACAGCTTCTCTGGGCAACCTGTTCCAGTGTCTCACTACCCTCACAGGAAAGAATTTCTTCCTAATATCTAATTTAAATCTACCCTCTTTCAGTTTAAAACCGACCCCCCTCGTCCTGTCACTACTTGCCCTTGTAAAAAGTCCCTCTCCCGCTTTCCTGTAGGCCCCCTTCAGGTACTGGAAGGCTGCTATGAGGTCTCCCCAGAGCCTTCTCTTCTCCAGGCTGAACAGCCCCAACTCTCTCAGCCTGTCTTTACAGGAGAGGAGCTCCAGCCCTCTGATCATTTTTGTGGCTCTCCTCTGGACTCGTTCCAACAGCTCCATGTCCTTCTTATGTTGGGGGCCCCAGAGCTGGACGCAGTACTCCAGGTGGGGGTCTCACGACATCTCCCAGAGGAGGATCATTTTGTCTGACCTCCATCATCTACCACAATTTTGTGCCTCAAAGTACAGAAAACTATAAATAACTATTAAAGATTATGAATAACTTATAGAAAATTAAAAATTATTCACTGCCAATGTGCAGGCTTCGTTGCAATACTGAAAGACTATTTTGAGTTGCTACAAAGTATTGTTAGAATTACAACGAATACTCAACATATCATTTACTTACAGAAATCTACATCATGTGCCATAACAACGACCAGCTCATACTCCATGGATTCTAACATCTTACTCCACCATTGCTTCAGAAAATATGAAAACAACTTTTTCTCCATTCTATAATATTGCAACTCAACAGCAAACATACTACATAGCGCTGTCTTTTGAAACCCAGAAGATGGATTTATGTTCACCAGACTTAAAACAACCTTTCTAATGGCAACCCATCAGATAGTCAAGTAGTGGGGAGCTTTGAATGCCTTTGTGTGGGATCTCATTCTCATGTTGCAGCAGGTACTTAAAGAGCGAGAACAGTTTTTTTCCTAAGGAATTTTGATGTCCAACTCCCTTTGAAGCCTCCCTTCCTATGTATCTTTGAAAATCTGATCTTCAATTTGTTATCCATTTTCCCTTCCCGCTTGATATGGAAATGCCTTCTCTTCTTCCTTCTGAACACTCAGAGATGAGGGCAGAAGCAGCTTCACACTCCTAATGTGAATGAAGTGCAGTTGCTTGGAAAACCATGGCTCCTCCTCCCAATCTTCATCTATTCTCTTCCATTCCAGTTGCATAAAACATCAACTTGATGGGCCACAGGCTTCTGTTTCTCACTCTATGTAATCCATCAGAACTGATTTACCTTCTTTAGATAGAAGTAAAGATCACTGTAGGCAGAAACTGGATGCAGTTGTTCGCTATGGAAAACAGCTTTGTTATTCCTTTCAAATTTATTGATTACTCGCAGCCTTTCCCCTCTAAAGTATATCTACCAAAGTGGGCACTGTTGGTGGAATAGCCACTGGTTGTCTGATAAAACTTAACGAATGGCAATTTTATTAGCTTCTGTTGTTATTATTTCAACAACTCCTTCCATATCAATCCACCACAGCAATTTGCACCACTATGAACGTTTTGATCCCTACTTCAATTCTCTCTTTTTTTTTAACAGATTTTCTTAGGCAAGTCATACAAGGCCAAATTCTTAATGGTGTCCAGTGTCTGCTGTTCCCTACAACAGAGGGTATTTTGTGGAAAAACACTTAAAGAGATCACAGAAAACTCCAATATTGTAGTATTTATATCATCATACCACCTTGGCATGCCAGGACTGATTTTTCTGAGTGCCTTTAGCCAGACATTTTAGTGTTACTCTTCTGCATTTGTTCCTGGGAAATTTCTGACTGGTCAAGGTCTATAATTTCCTTGTTACTTCCCCATCACTGGTTTGAAGACCATGCTCCCTGGCCTGGAGAAGAGGAAGAAAAAAACCAAACACCAGCAAAGTAGCTACTTCTTATTAGCTATGATTTTTTTTTTTAATCAAGATGTTAAGGAAATGCTACTTTTCCCCTCACCACACATACATCCAGAGCTATGAAGACTGTCTCATTATCTTAAAGGATAGTGTTTGTTCTACAGAAATCACTATGCACTAAAAGAATCCTGTAGAGGAATTGCTGAGACAAGAAGTAGCTAATCTGACTTGTTTAAAAACGTTTAGATAGAAAGAAATAAATAGCAGTCACCCAATACTCCTGGATTTCTTCAGCTGCAGTCCTCAGCCAGCACTACCTGGTCAGTTCTGCACTACAGTAATTTTGCCCTACCAAAGTGAAATTAAGCACACAAAGAGTTATTATATAAGACCTGCATGCTGAGATTAAACTCAGACTCAATCACACAACTAAATCCCCATTCAGTGCTTTGAAAATTTACCACTAAGTGTGAAGCTAAAAATATTAGCTAATAACAGTGAGCTATCTTTAAACCACATCCTCTTGTAGAACAACATTAATAAGAGACAAATCTGAAAATGTGCCTTAGAGGAATTAATGAACTTTTTTTTGAAACAGGGCCATTTCACTTTGGGACAGGGTTTTTTTTTCCTTCTTTTTTTTTTTCCTCCCCCTCATCTAGTGAACATATCCTGCACTTCGGGGTATGGAAACCTGCTGAAATCACACCCATAGTTAAATCAAATTTAACATATCTTTACAAGATATTTATAGCATGCAAATACCTAGAGGCCCTGTTTCTCATTCACATGAAGGTCCCTTATGCCAGAAAAGGAGGGCTCTTTCATGTTCATGAGAATGAGTGTGTAGTAGATTAGAAGCTGGTTTCACATATTATATTTAACATGTGAAGGTTCAGCAACCCACATCTCCTCGTGCAACAAGCAAGCAAACCACACTGCAGCATTTTCAGAAAGGTGTTTGGCAAGCCCTTACGACTGCATCTTTACAATCTGCCACTTGTGTCTCAGCAGGATTCTGCTTCAAGAATCTCAGAAAAAATAATTTTACTTCACCCTTCATTAAAAAAAATAAGAAACCCTTGCTTCATTCACTCCATTTTTTCTTAAGTCTGTTTAGCAGCTCAAGGAACCCAAACCAAACAGTTTCTCAAGATAAAACAGATTAACAGTAAAAATTCCACCTTCAGATTCTCAGGTATCTGCTTTGCTCACAAATTTTGTCTCTTAGCCCACATCTAATTCAGAAATAAATTATTCCATTATGTTTCTTTCACAAAATTTTCCTTATTTGTCACTTAAGAGCAATCAGAGACAGGAATTTTCAATTTAGAAAGTTTAGACCAGAATTGCCAAGCACAAGCTATTTCTCTGGACACTTTCTGGACAACATTTGACAACGCATGCTGAGTGCCCACGTCTGCTGCGCCCACCGCAGCCACCCAAACCTGCGGGGCTCTGTGTGCTAGGGCTTAGCAACCAGTCTGCAGTGCTGAGGAGGGTCATGTCACCTGAGGGAAAATTGCAAACAAAAGAAAATCGTTTGGCTTCATCTCAGAAGGTAAACATGTATTGCAAGTTAGAGCTTTCTGGGTAGAATTCACCCCAAATTAATAAGCCTGAACTTTAAAATTCTAGTGTCAGATAAATTAGTACTGTGGTTTAATTTACTTTCTTCAATAAACTCCGATACCTACCTAGAAGTTGGGATATTATTTCCAAAATTATTTGCTACCTGAGGTCGGTGCATGAATAGATACAATACATAGCTCGTTTCCTGACAAAGTAATATTAAGCATCCCATTTTTCCGAATGTATGCCTTCACACAACAACTACTTAGAACAAAAAGTCAAGCCAGATGGTGAGTATCTTTCAGCATTTCAAGGAACGCTCCCTATTTTTGTGCTACTAACGAACCTTCAAGTTACACAGAAGGTACAAAAACTGGTGAAGTTTACAGCAAAGGCTTTCGTGAGCTAGAGGAATTTTAATTGGAAAGGGTCGAGCAATTTTATCCTGCACCAAAACTAGTATATACCTGATAATATGATATAAAAATATAATAATATATTTGGGTATTTAAAAGTAAGAAGACTCATCTGTGGACTTGAAATATTTTTCTGCTTAAACTACATTAACACATTAAGCACCTTATTTATTCTTTAAAAAGCTACTCTTCTTTTTTTCGAATGGCTTAAAATTTGATTGCAGCAATACTTTTAAAGCAATAGCAGAAAGTAAATTATACACAACTCTGGCACAAATGCCTGTTAATCTGATAACCCACCAACCCTCCCCACTACAGAGGACTCCAATTAGAATGAATAACAGAGATGTTTGGGGAATTGAGGGGGGACGACATCTGTTTGATTGACATGTGCCTTTCCTGGAAGAATGCAATGCATGTCCGTAATCCTAAA
The DNA here is from genome assembly GCF_013368605.1 of Nyctibius grandis. Classification (NCBI taxonomy): domain Eukaryota; kingdom Metazoa; phylum Chordata; class Aves; order Nyctibiiformes; family Nyctibiidae; genus Nyctibius; species Nyctibius grandis. Next base: position 76,609,416 of record NC_090660.1, read on the forward strand.
CAGCCTGACAGCACTAATATGACTCAGTTCTTAGGAAAAAAAGGTACATCTTTGCTACAACAGTTGTTTAACTATACATTTATATTGAACAGAAATATTGATGCTGCGTGACTCTTCTAGTAATGCATTAAACTCTCTGTTCACATAGGTAGCCAAATGGCATGTACAATCTTTCCTACTATTGCCATAGGAATGTTATAGGAAAGAGTATTTTTTGCTGCTTATTATGTAAACCCTTCTGTGTTTCATTATATGTATTATATATGTATTATATTACTGGTAAAGCTGTTAGGTTGTTCTGCTGTTAGGATTTTACTGAGAGCAAACATAACTTATCAACTGCCCTGACTGCTTCTTGAAAAATAGGTATCAGTTTACCCCATTGAATTACTACACCTGTTTGAATTTTGGCCACTCCATCAGAGCAGCAAGCTAGCCCGAGGAAATTTCAACACCCAGTTTTATTAGCCTACTTGAGAAAACTTCCATAGCCTGAGGAGCTTGCAAAAAGTGAGAACATAATGAAATACCAAAATAGTGAAAAAGACTGAAAGATTGCATTTTGTAGCACGACAATTATAAACACCTCCTTTTTTTTTCTCATCACTAAACTACCTTTTCAGGTTTTTTGGATTTTTTTTTCAAGCTCTGCACATGCTACCTGCTCAGTCCATTCAAACTCCATGAAAGGACCACAAACCTGGAATTAAAGCTATTGCTGAAACTTGCTAATAGTAACTGCTGATAAACTCTGAACATCGGCTCTACACACTGTATTACTTAAACACGGAACACCTAAAACAGTGAAACATTTTCTCTATACAGCTTACTGACTGCAAGAACACCAACGCAACAAGGAGAAAAAACAAACTATGAAGCACTAAAAAAATGGTGGCTCACCTTCTGTGCCATTGGGTGTCATGGAGTTATTATTTATATGGGAGTTATCAAGTTTTGGACCACTGGGGGATTCACTACTACCACTTAGTCGGCTATGTGGGCTGGCTAGATCCTGCATTTCCATAGACCTGAAAACAAGATGCAACTAGTTTTAGTGACATATTCAACGTGGATTTTAGAGGAATTACTTATATGAGATGCAGACTGCTATTAATCAACATCCCGAAAACACTTAGTAAAAAATGAACAGCTTCTCCCAACTTGATCTTTTCTTGTGCTAAATGGATTTTGTAGCACCACGCACATGATTGACTAGCTATTGTAATTATTTTTGCAGCCTCTAACAAGAGTAAAATTTAGATACAAAGTACTGTACTGTAAACATCCATGTCACCTTGTATTTTTAAGATAAGTACAAAGACGGAATCACCAATATACAAAGACATATATTCTCTTAACAACAAATTAACACTCTGCTTTTTCAAGATTTACCACTCAGTGGCAATATAATGAGCTTCCAAATCAAATAAAACACTTGAAGCAATTATGGAAACCTATCATCTACTGACAAGGAATGAGATATTCCTGACATACGTGTTTACTCTGGCAAACTACTTAATTGTTCCTCTATTTCTGTTGAAACAAATGCAGCATTAAAACATTATTATGTCTGCTCACTTGTTTGCTTTGTGGATTACATAAAGCATGCCCAACTGAAAAGGGATATGAGCAACATACAGTGAATCCATATAGGCGTTAGTATGCCTTAGCACTCTGCCCTATCTCAGCAGCTGTCACTTAGTCAAAATAAGAAGAGAGCGATTCTGACTCAAAGCAAAAATTAAACGTTTATACAGCCCACAAGCAGTTGAATATTTCCGATTTGCGTTTTTAATAGCCTTATATATAAAAAGGCCAACAGCCATCACCACCGTGACATATCCCTTGGCTGATGTTGGGGAAGCTTATGATTGAAGTGCCCCATCCTTCTGTTTCTTTATACCTAAAACTTTTCATAACATTATTTGATGTACTCAGTCTAAGTAATTGCCCCCGGTAGACATTTCATAGGTTACTGTGCCTCCAAGGCACCTGAACCAGTAATTTTTCTCTTTAAAAGAAATGCTTAGCCTCTTTTAAAGACTATTAAAAATATATTAAAAATTCCTCCCACAGTAATGTTATAAACAACCTTAAGCGTGTCATTTCAGCTATGAAGTTTTCACATTTGAACTGAGATTTTATCACAAGTTCTAAACACAATTCCTTCATTTTGTCTTTCATTACCTAAACCAATCTACACATAAAAAAAGGATGATATCTCAATGATTTTGAAAAGCCAGTATCTAATATAAAATCAAATAATTTAGGGAAAAAGTATATGTGCTTGTGGGTTACAGACTTGGCTGCATGCACGTAAAAGTGACGCTCCGGCACTTATTCAACTGCTTAATGCAGAAAACAAAAATAAATATTTACTTATCACATGAAGTTAAAAAATAAACAAAAGACTTGAAGAAAAATTGCAATTTTCCATCAAATCCTTACCTGCAGCTTGAGGAAACAGCAACATCTGAACTGGTTTGGGACTTCTGCACCTGTAAACCAGGGAAAGAAACAGAAGCCTCTATCACTCTGCTTTACTACGAGGCCTTAATTTAAAGAAAGGATATCACCACGGATGACAATTCTGTCCTTTAAACCCAAAAGGAGAGGAGGAGGGTGCGGTGCCCGTGAAAGGCATATTGTCTTTAAATTGAAGGCTCAACTGTTGTTTCCTCAGCAGGTCTCTCTCCCTCCTCCCTGCGCCAGGGGACGGCGGCCAAGTGACGGGATAGTGATTCATCAGGGGCCCGTGACAGCTGCAGAGGGGCTCACTCCTCCCACGGCACGGCACGGCCGAGCACCCCCGCGAAGGTAACCCCACCGCACCGCCCCGCCAAGGGCAGCGGGAGCTGCTCCGGCCCCGAGCCCCCCAGCATCCTCCACCCCTCTCACCCCTTGTTATCACTGGACGGGTTCTCTCTCCCTCATGACCCCTTAACTCTTGACAGCTTCTTGCCCTCATCACGTTGGCTTTCCTCTTTCTCCACTCTTCACCATCCTTCCTCCTCGCCTGGGCAGCGGGGAACCCGCAAGTCAGCTCACCCCAAAGGCGAGGGGCGAAGCAAGCCGGAGGGGCTGACACTATTTTTTTTTGCGGCGGGGGGGGGGGGGGCGGGCAAGAGGCAGGTCTACCTAGGGTAAAGATCTTCAATATATGACCAACAGTATTACCCAACCATCTCCAAATGAGCCCATCTCCAACCAGGGCGAATTAAAATAAAAACCCCACATGTTATTGCACAAGGTCTTACTCGTAAAAATTCCTGTCGCTAATGAGGTTTCTGATAAAATGACTTAAAAGAACACTTCTGGCTAAATAAATAGGAGGAAGCTGTAGCATTTACCTCTGAGGTCAGTCATCAAGAAAAAGAATCTGGTTCCACTGGGAAGCCCAGCAATTATTTTCCAGTTTAATAAACCGACTCCTTTTACAACTCAGGTGAGTAATAGATTTTCATATTCTATTAGAAAAACCCTGTTGCTCTGCTAACAGACTCTTCTCTGTAGCCAGTAACAATTGTCAGCAGGTGATAAAATTCAGGTGGAGATACGCTGTTAGACACTGTTAGCTTAAAAACACACAAAAGCTTCTCTGAGCAAGGTATATATCCTCTTAAACTCTGCATTGAGAATCCTTCATGTGCGTTTCCATTCAACCTGAACCGACATCTCTTAAATGATCACAGAGCAAAGACAAGAGAGATGAGGCATTTTAAGTGCCATAAAAATCATCCAAGCAAATCCTACTTATGCATCTGTAGGGGTTTTTTTTGTTATTTTTAATCACAGACAGAATTACTACTAGCAAGAATAAACAACTGCTAGGGGCAGCCAGGCAATGCAGAACATTACAAATGATGTCAAGAAGCATGCAATGATGCACGCTGAAAAACATCAATCTTTTTATAACTGGATACTTAAAGTACTGCATAATGTGCTTTTCAATACATCGTCGCACGCCAAATCAAACTAGATGAGCAGATACATTCAAAACCATGCATTTTGTTTTAATTTTTTTTTTCAGTTCTTTACCCCAGAAACTGCAACAGAGTGCCTTAGGATATGTTTCTGCTGTTACTTCTAAACACCTGGAAAAAATTATAGGTGAGAACTAAGTTTGCTTACAGAGCTATCTTCACTCTCTCTTGCACAGGATCCTTTAAAACATATTTTTCTTTTATAATAGAAAAAACTTCCTTTTTCAAATAGATGCTTTAATTAACTGATATTTTCCAAAGTGCCCTACAGTATTATTCATACTTCACTAAACTCTAAAATACAATTAATCCTCACTATTTTATTTACCCAAATTAAAAAAATAATAACTTCCGTACACTTACAAATATATACATATATGTGCACGTGTATGTACAGTGAGAGATTTCATTTAAGAATTCATGGGAGAGGAAAAAAAAAAAATCCAGCTCATTCACAGTGAATTAAATGTATACCTTATATGTCCTCTAACACTCTATGATTTGCGAAAGTTCATATCCACGATCTTCATTTTCATTAGACATACTTTAGATATATTCCTTTGTGTCTCAAGGATTATTTAAACCATGTGTTGCACGTTACCATATTTAAAAATGACTCTTTAATCAAAATAACTTTAAAACAACTAATCCTCACTTAGGCTGGTCAGCTGAATCCACTGACTGGTCCAGGAAAAATAAATCTACTCTCAAGAATGCGAATGCAGACAACAATTAGACACAGATGTGAGTGAAATTAGTTACAGTTTACAAAATGCTACACTTCACATGCTTTCAGTTTTTTATGTGTAGTACAAAATTACACCATAGTAAGGAACCACACTTATGACGACCAGTTCATAGAATAAAAACATTTCTGGGTGGCATGTGCTTGCTCTCATACATTCTCCCATTTTGCCAACAGATTTCTGGATAATTGAAGTTCTGCAGCATAACTCACATATCAAACAAAAAGTGGAAAAAAAAATGCAACTGCCTTACCCAGCCAGCCAAAGGGGCACATTTAAAAAAAAAAAATCAAAGAGAAAAAAGGAGCTGTCACTCACCCTTCATACTCTGCGCTGCGCTTAAAAATAAAAATGCCTCATAAGCTAAACAATATACACATTCTCCTTAATACCTCAAATATATTACTGTGTATAATTTGATTGTTGTAAATAATGCTCACATCTTTCTCTTCAATACAGACTGCAGATCTGGGCACTATATAGCACATGGCAAGAAAAAAAGGACAATGATAGCAAAGCTACGTAAAATTCATCCATTTAAGAATCTTAAATCAGTAACATCAAATTCTGATTAGTTAATGAGGTCTTTTAAGTTTGCCTTTTTTCTAATTAAATTTATAATTCTTCACAGATGTAGGTTTTGTTGATGTTCAATTTGTCTCTCTCATTTTGTTAAACCTCACATAGTACTCCACCAATCCATTGAATAGCCACATTAAATCTGTTAATACCATGCTCTTCAACCCCAGAAATTATTTCCAGAAGGCAAACCTGCTTTGAGAGATCATCATACAAGACTTAAGGTACACATTTTATCACATTTTCCCTACCACAGAGCTCAGGATGCAGAGGAAAATTCATGACTTTTGCACTGTTTATTATACTTTGCTAAATTACAAATCAAAAGCATCTGACAGAAGATCATGTATGAAGCCAAAAAGTTAATAATGTTCTGTGAAAAGTAAACTGTAAATGGGAAGGGATTCTAAATTTCAGCAGCACAGAGGAAATAAAATGGAGGTACTTGTCTAAATTACAGGTTTTCCACAGTATTTTTGCTTGCTAGGAGCAATTTTTTTCTAAAATGGCTATAATTTAAAACATTTTTCCAGCTGAAATTTTCTAAGTGAAAATAAGAAGTTAACCCAGAACACTATAGTCAGCACACACGCTTTTTCTTAAAACATAGTTCTACTTTACAGAAGCAAATTTCAAATACAATGGCAGTTTTCAAATCAGAGTGTTCCTCCTTAGGAAAAAAAAAAAAAATCTGTCATTTTTAGCAAGGGCGGGGAGGGAGGGAGAGAAGAGGACTTTTCCCCCAACAGCACTCTCTGCCTTCTTAGAGGCACTATGCAATCAGTACCTACAGACATAACAGCTTCAACAGCCAAAATGTTACAAACCTAAAATGCAAATGGGCTACAAAAAGGCACCTTGCTGGCAACATGAAACTTGGTAATACTTTCACTCTTCCAAGAAGCATATTGCTGGGCTCTAAGTGAAGAGGTAGGGCTTTTTCACTAGATACATCAAAGACAAATTGCACTTATTAAAGCAGAAGGAGGTAATTACAGTTATTTTACTTTTAATTACTAGTTTAAATTCTTCTAAAAGTGCTCTCCTGCATGCTCATTTCATACGCTTATGAATGAAACGTTTTGAAACCCCAACACTTTCTTCCCTTTAAGAAAGAAGCACTACAATGTGACAATGCCCCTATTATGACCAACCGTTTAAGAATGTCCTTATGCTTTTCCAAGGTTTTTTTGGCTCCCGAAAAATATTTCATACTTGTTGCAATTCAAACAAAATGATTACTCATTCTTTTTTCTCCCCTCTCCAAAGGCAAAGCATGACTCAAGCTGTCTGTCACCACGCAGCACTGCAGAGAGGGGATGGCTGCTCATTTCCAGACCCTACCAGGCCTTGGGAAAACTCCGACAGCAATGAGGTGCTTGGCTATATACTGCGTGTCATGGGTTCATGAGCAACAGGTAAACCACTGTGTGCATAAGTGTTCATATATGTGAAAGTATATAATGTGTATACGCACACACATATATAGATTTACCGATACGTATACACGTTATTTATTTATTTATTTTACACGCCAGCAGTCTCTGTTCCAGCAGATGCTTTGCGAACCGTCTCAGGATGGGATGGAAAAGAACAGATTCTTTATAGGTGGTATCTAATGTTAAAAACTTCCAATGAGACACTATGCCCCCTTCTTATCCCAAATTTCTCTCTGTGATTATTTTCACATTTAAACCAACTACATGAAATATACTACCCTGTTTTTTTTTTTTCTGAAAGCTTTTCTCTCTTCTGCTTGTCTCGTTTTTAAATGTTTACTTGCCCAAAAAAAACCCACCAAAACCCAACCACCTTCTAAGAAACACTTTTAAATGCACTAACACCTTTACTTTTCCAGAATAAACCCTTCCCTGCAAAGGGCAGTCCTTCCTCTGGTTGGTGTTTGTCAGAAACACTGAGAGAAATACGTACTTGGGAATATTTTGTGGGTCTCGGTTGCTCAAAAGCAAGATGTAAATTTAATGAGACTTCAAAATGTCTTTAACTTCCTCGTTCTAAGATCATCGTTCTAAATAAGCCATCTAAAATGTCAATAAACGTCAAATATTTCAGTTGTGTAGATGTTTACTCTGTCATCTGGAAAAGTTCTCCTGTGGGGATCTGCGTGTTTTCCTTGGTGTTTGGAGAATTTAAACATATTAAGCAAAAGGATTTCCTGCTTCAGAAAGCGCTGTCAAAATCTCTGTCGCGTTCTTCCTTCCAATTTTTGTATCATTTTTCTCACGCTCTCCTGTCTCTTTCACAAAGGTCTAGGGGTTTCCTATATTACGTGCCTATTCCCCCCCCATGTAACATCTCCCCATCACGTTACTCCTATCTGCCGAACCATTAGCGCTCTAGGAAACCAAACAGGAGAATCCCCAAACCTGGCTGATCGCGATAAACAGAACCGCCTCACATCTGCTTTGTGGGAAGCCTACAAACCCCAGCCTGAAACACGGCCAAAATTAACTGCTGCACCCAGTGATTTATAATTGAGCGTCGCTCCTCGCCGGGACGGCAGAAAGTACCCCGCGACCCCGCGCACGGTTAATCCCCGCCGCGGCACAACTCCGCGCTGCTATCGCCGTCCCCCTCTTTTCGCTGCTCTTTTCCTGCCCCTCCGCTGCTCCCGCTGCCCCGCGCTGCCCGCCTCGCCGCCGCCAGCCGCTGTCCGCGCCGCCCGCCTCGTACTCACGGTACCGGGGCGCGCACTCTCCGCGGCGCGCAGCCTCCGCGCCCGCGGGCTCAGAGCGCGGCAGCGGCGGGGCCTCCCATGGCACAGCAGGGCGGGCGCGCCCCGGGGCAGAGGGGCGCGGGCCGGGGCCGGGGCCGGGGCCGGGGCCGGAGCGGGGCGGCGGCGGGCAGACAAAGCCGCGGCGGAGGCTGCCTCCAGCCCCGCCGCCCGTCTGCTCAGCCTCGTGGGTCTGCCCCGGCAGCGCCTGGGGGCACGCCGCCGCTCCCGCGCCCTCTCGCCTCCTCACTCCCCTTTTTCTTCCTTTTTTTTTTTTTTTTCCCTTTCCTTTGGGTTTTGTTTTTGTTTTTGTAACGCAAACCGCAGCTATCCTCTTGTCCCAACCTTATTGGTTTAAAACCAACAACTGCAATGAGGCTTGCGCCGTCTGAAGTCAACCTTCCCACTTGGGCGAAACGCAGCCGGGGCTGCCGTGCTCCGCTGGCGTCCGGCTGCGCGGAACCGTCGCGGAACCGTCGCGGAACCGCCGCGGAACCGGCGCGGGGGCTGCGCGCCCCTGGCCGACGGCCGCCCGGCCACCCCCTCCGCTCCCAGCCCGCACGCCAGAACCCCTTTTTTGCACCTTCTTCAGCCTCACCCCAGAACAACTAATGAATCCCTCTGGTCCGTCCTCCTTTAAAAAGTTTAGTTGTGTGTGGATGCGTCCCCTCTAGTAAGCTGGGTTTAAACAAAAGCCGTACTAATAGGATAACTGGAATTAAACCAACATTATATCAATGAGAGAAGCTAAATAAGGATACTCACAGAGGCTCTTAAGCATACAACCAGCACGCACGTCCAGACATGCCGTTTTGATTGGATATGTAACAGATTTGTTCTCAAATATCTGAGATTCTTGCAACCTTGTAAAGAAAGGGTCTGCTAAAACTATTTAAGCCAGCCTCCTCCAATTTAAAGGTATTTATTAAATAAAGTATCTGGAACTTTTAAAATGGTTTAAACCATGCAGATACGTGAAATATCTGTACCCCTAACAGCAATTGTAAATACAGTCAAATTTGTATTTTAAATTATTACTACTCACCTACTAAAGTTTTAAAATTTAAAGCTGCGTAAAGGCCCTTTCCATAGACCTTACAATTATTTCAAAAGAAGAGAGAGACGGTTGCATAGAGTGAAATTTGTGCATTAAGTAACAGTAACTCTTTAAAGCTTAGCTTTTACCAATCAATGAGTAATTAAGTAATTTCATTAGTAAGCCATTAAACTGAAATGGGTTTAGGATACATTTCTATTACAGCACTTTTAGTTTCTCATAGTTCAAAAAAACTCTTTTAAAAATATATAAATTATGTTAAAAAAACCCATTATAACGTACACAACAACTAAATTTGACCAGGGTTCTCCGGAACACTTCCACTTTATAGACAGTATCTTTCAATTCATGTAACACTTATTTTTCTACACTTTTTCAGCACACGTAATCCAAATATGAGGAAAACAGCGTAATGATTTGCAGTACCAAAAAAAGAAGTCTTAATACTATTCCAGGTCTACAGTACTAAATAAAAAAATAACTTCATACTGTATAAACAGATTGAAACAGAACTTTTTTTTTCTTTACAAAAATCTGTGGTTATTCACTGCTAATATATCCTTACCTTCAATTAACTAATCTGTGAATGAAAGCAATACTTCTAGAGCAGAAATGTCTTCTGGCTACTACATCCCAGTAAGCGAGACATTATTTTGTAGCAAGTACATTGGGAATAGTTCGGGAAAGCAGATCGGTTTGCAAAGCTACAAGTCAACCTCGAGCTTGAAAAGGCACCTAGGATTTCATTTTGTTTAGCGGAGAAAAGGGATCTCGGGACAGTCACACACCATATATGGGAACCCAGGTCAAAATAAGCAGCTTTCGATTGGGCCCGTCTGAGCAGCCAGCACAAACACAATCCCTTTACTTCTTTAGAGTCACAAACCAAATCTCGCGCCAAGAAAACTATTTATGATGTTCTATATTAAACTGTGAAAGAAATACAAATTTCTTCTTAGGGAGACATGCAGTTTTGTCAGGTAAAAGTAACCAAAATCCTGAAATACAAGGCTATGCAAGCATTCTGAACTATTTGCTTTTCGGAACAGCCACGATCCTCCGGAAAATGCTTACCACTGAAGTCTTTACCAGTGTTAGCAAGATCATTTTTAAAAAACCCTACCCAATCCTATATAGACACATGTCTTGCTTCACTTTCTCTAGGAGCTCCATCTATTATATGAAAAAGATCAGGCACATACTTTCAGGAAAAAACCTCAAAAAATATCATATTGTTGTTGTGAGCTACCACCTGACACTGGAAAATATAACTCAAAACCCTTTCTCAAAAATAGTGATACTTAAATGATGCTATGAAAATCAAACAATGATTAAAAAACATATGACTGCAGCTTCCAGTGATGCATGTGAATTTTTGCATAAATCTATTTCATTCCATAGTTGAAAAAAACAAATAGCACAAATATATGAATAAATTTTACTGTTTTAAATGTAAAGCTTACTGAAACAGGTTTACTGTTTTGTTAGTTTGTAGTCCCTAATGGGAGTTTTGTCTAAGTAATAACTTTAGGAGTGTGCCCAGTCTCTGTATTTAATTAAACTAAAACAGATTCCCCCCCCCCACACAGGAGCTTGATGACGTGATGATAAACATGGGATAAATTACACAGAGGCTAAAATGATCAGAAAAAGGGTGTTGACGATGCATTGCAAGCAAAGAATCGGCTTTGAATTTTTAATCTCTTCTGTAGTATGGCATGTAGGCAGTATGGGAACTGAAGCTATATAAATGATCTAGATGGGGGATATAAGATAAAGTAGGGTCCTCTGTGTTTATACAGCCATTAAGCAGTGCCTTAAAGTTCTTTATCTGATGTCTGAAGATTGGACTTCAGATTAGTATGTATCATTACCCCACGGTATGGTCTAACCTATGAACTTATCCTACAGCTGATACCATGAACCAGATCCTCATTTGGTTTAAGTGAGTGCAATTTTTTTATTTCAATAGCTAATCTAATTATGCCAGCTGAGCACCGCACCTATTTGAAACCTATTTGAAAGAGGTTTATTCACTTGGCTTTTTGGTTTTGTTCTTCCAACTAACTGCATACCAAATCACTGCAGGCTGGGTTGTTGATCGCTGGCACCCAGCATAAATTTTAAACCACAATTGAACTAACACTGGGTTTGGAACAGAGATTTCAGTGGGATTTGTGTATGTTTACCTTATGCCTGAATTTGCCCTGATTCTGCATTCCTGCTGATGCAGCTGGCATCTCAAGAGTCACAAGAAGTAGAGGACCAGGCCTATCACATAATATCAAATGCACAACAAGCTACTGGGTATGTTTTTACAACTGTAACTCATGCAATACGGTTTTAACTCTATATGCAGTGTCACACACTTGTTTTAGCACAAGCAGGTCCATCCCGAACACAGTATCTACTGGGTGCTTAGGTGCCACAATTACAGATGTGCTGATAATTAAGAAAAATTAGACATAAGATGGATATGGAAAAGCGGGATGTTTGCACGTTTGTCTCTAGGAAATGCTACTGAAATATTTAACATCAGAAATAGGCCTAGGAAGACCACACTTCACTAAAGCAAAAGATGCATCCCATCGCTCCCGAAAGCCGCCGCCTGGCTCTTCCCACAACAACTGCAATGCAACGTCAGAGCCCTCTGAAGCAGGCAATATCCCTCCGATGTCTCCATACAAGTTTTATCTTACACATAGCAGCTGTTGCCTAGAGACGTCCCTGGCTGGAGCAGAAGTTTGCAGTGTTTGACGGGAGCCCTTATTGTCTCATGCTACTCATGTGAGCAAAAGTAGAAAGACCTTGGTAAATACAAACAAAAAAAAGTGACAGAAATCAACCATTTTAACTGTTCTGTCCAAAAACTATCAGTGTGATCGAGAAGGGCAATTTCATTACATTCTCTCAAGATACACCAGCTAAAATTAATAATGAATTAAGGTCTATGTGTAACATGCTGTAAGAAAAGGTGCATGCTGCTAACCATTGTCCTCAGCCAAAATGTGTAGGAACTGCTGGCCCCAATGACATCTTTGCTAGTTTGCGTGCAGTTGTACTTGTTTTTAATCAGTAACTTCAGTATGAAGTACAGGATTGTTTTGTACAAGTTAAAATAGGACATAGTAGTCTTTATTAATCTTAAGTAGAAACTGCTTTAGCTTTTTGAATGAATGCATGACTTTATATGATTCTGAAATAGTTCTTGGCAACTATGAGATAAATGAATGCAGATATTTTCCGCGGAAGCAGCGGTCAGAGTCTAGTTTAATAGCAAACACCTTAGCGTTTCTCCATATTTCACTTTCCAAAATCAAGGTATGCATGTTTTTTCAGTAGATTCGTTGCATCTTAAAAGCATTATGTAACAGGGGAAAAAAATCTATAGTGCATATATATATTTTTATAGACCCAAACAGTGTAAACTATAAATATGCTCAGTACTCTTAACTGCAAAATAAATAAGTAGTTTGGCAGAGTGAAGGGAAGGTTTCCTACATGAAGGTAATTTTTAAATATATCTAATACTTTCATCTCTCTTTTGGTACTTTGTAACACCCAACTGAAAACTTCCTACATCACTTTTCCCTTCTAGAAATCTCATGAAGGTAATTACACTTATGATCGCCACACAATAATACTGGTAAATTTTGGTCTCCAGATCATCTGAAGTAGATGCTCTACCCAAAAGTGATGGCACTGTTTTTCCCTAAAGACCGAGCCATCAGGTCTGTGTCACTGTGAAGGCAGAGCTCTGAGATCTACTCCTGACTGAAGAGTAATGTTGTAGCTTTTTTTTTTTTGTAGTTTTACAGGGGGATTTTTAATACTGTCTATGGTACCTAAGAATCAGTGAAAATGTCACTTTTTTTTGCACAAGAACCTCAGCTCAAAAAATACAAAACCATGTTAGTAACTGTTTATAAAAGTAGTCCCGCTGAAGGCAACATAATTGTCTTTGAACAAAGTGATTTGGAGAATTAGCTGTTTCCAAGATAGGGGGTGAAATGAAAGGAGTAAATTGCAACCTGTGAGCATCCTTGAGAAAGAGCTCATTTTTCTAATTTACTTTCAAGCTTTTACTCCAGCTCAGCATGGAAACATAACTGCCCAAAAAATTGAAGATAATCATCCTTCACTGTGATATGTGAATAATAATTTGCTTACAAGAATGAGCAAGTCAAATCAAATGCACCAGTGATGATGAGGAGAAGCTTGCTAGCACTCTAATGGGCGATAAAAGCTATACTCGGTATTTCCTCAGAAGACTTAAGTTGCATAAAGAACGCAGTACAAATGAGAGATAACCAGTGAGCTGACAAAATAATCAAGTCCTGTTGTTCTATAAAGACTATAAAACACATCATTTCACACACATGCCGTTTGTCCATAGTTCGTCCTCCCACAATTACTTAAGCCTTCCTCATCTTTCATTTAGTGCTACTAGAAAAAAGTTAGAATTTACAAACCATTGCAAATTTTTTTCACAGCAACAACCTACATTTTTGCCAGTAATATAAATACAGCGCACTGTATAACATGAGTCAGCTCAGTAACACTAGACTGTCTTTTCTCCAACTATTTTCCATTAACATGTAAAAAACCAGTTTTGTCAGCACCTCCTATAAGGTGAAAAGGGATATGGAAAGTCTCTCTTTGTTTTTCAGTTCTGAATTAAAGTCGTACTCAGAATTCTTAATTCTGCAAGAAAAGTATGTTTGTTCATTAATCACAGAAACAATAGGTTTATTTGTTGAAAATTCCATTTTGTTATTATTTCCTAAATGTTTTCCGTATTTTTTTCCTGAAGCGTTATTCATGTCACTGTTCAACAGTAGATGGAGCAGTGGATCATTACTGTATTTTAGTTATTTGTGTCAATTATTGCATAATTTTTCAGCTGCTGACATGTAAGACCGGACAAGCAAATTTAAAAAATGATATAGAGAAAATAATTGTTAATTAAAGCATTTAGAATTATGAAGAAAATTGAAAGAACAGCAATCCAAGCTCACTTTGACAAATTATTAAGACAAGCCTGCATTTATGACTAATACAAGTGATTCACAAACACGCATTCAAATCACAAACCTTGCGTTAGTTGGATACAGTAAATATGTACATCCTTAACCTTGAAACATTCAGTCACACATATTTTTCTTACGACGATCAGGAAGGGTGAAGTATCTTCTAAAAGTGAAGTTCATAAGTATTCCACATTTTGGGCCTTGTAATGAAAAGGAAAAAGTGGAAGTCTAAGTTAAAATAATCATTACAAGGGCAATTTATTTTACACTCACATCAATTGCTTTTCCTGTAAAGTGTTTTTAAGAAATTTACCAGAATAAATTCTTTTGGACCTTATCGTAATTATACCATGACCCTCATTTGTTCAGCAAGGGTTAGATTCTCACCTAACTGTAACCATCTAAAATTAAGCATTTAGTTTAAGATGATCATCCCAACCCTCATCTTCAGTGGGGAGAGACAGACACATCCAGTCGATGTGTCTAGGGAGAACTCAGTTTTGAGTTTCCCCTCCCCATAGACATAGATGATGGGCTTAAGCTAGCTCTCAGGTTTTTATGGCTAAGGGTCCCCCAAGAATCCAGACTTTGTTGAACCCAACGGTATAATTTCCCTTAAAATCAGCTGGGTCTCAATAGTAATTATATTCACAGAAATTTTAATTGCTGCATGCTCTATTTTGAAACTTCATAATTACTCAAGAGTCAGACTGCCGATATTTGTTGTTACAAATCAAGGCCAGAGGAAAACTTCTCAGATGGCTTCAAAGTCCCAGTTCTCATCTCCAAGCCCGGCTCCCTCCCCCGCTTCCTTCCAGCAGCATTAACTTTTTCTCTGCAATCTCACAAATCGGAAAAAGAGTAACCTCTAAAGCTGTTTTAGACTGAAGGTCAGAATTCAAAGGATTGGTAACTTTATCCACAGAGCCTTGCAATCACATTGCTATTGGAAACACACCCAGAAGCACCAGCACTTGAGATGTTTTTATTAAGCAATGTCAATAGGTACGAAATTTGAAGGTTGGGTTGTTTGGGGTTTTTTTTCCATACTGTAAGGTTTATCAAGACTCATATTTGCAAGAGATCGAATTGCTTTCTGCCACCGAATTTTAGTTTAGTGTTCTCTGAGGTAAGGAAACTGGGCTCTGTGTTACATGCTAATGAAAACAGCAGCTTTGGTTTGTTTATCTAAATACTTAAAGAGAGGCACCTCTTGCAGCCAAAATGTAAACAAAGCTTAAACTCTTTTTACTGCTTGGATACTTCCAGGCTACTAATACGGATTTTTTTTTAATTAAGCGCATTATACAGATTTTCTACATGTATTTCCTGCTTGACAATCTACCTTTCCAAAGAAATATTTAATTCCTAAACCAATTATTCATAATTACACCTATATTTCCAGCCCAAGAGCATAAGATGACAGATCCCTTTCAAACTTAGGCTCAAGGTGAAAAAAAAAATCACAGAGGGCAGTCAGTACTTTTGTCCCTGCAAACCTGTCATTAATTCAGAGGGAAATAGGTTAAAATAAGGATTTCAAGAGGGTTTCACAAGAATTAAGAATAAGCAAAACTTGATTTTAGTACCTAAAAAAACAAATCATAGACCTTGCCCCTCCGTCTTGTACCACATTTGCATATGCAAAAGGCTGAAGCATTCATATCCAGCCGAGTGATTCACCTGATGACGTTCTGAAAATGTGTCTTTAAGGACGCCTTGTCTTTTATAACACAGGAATCTCTATGCACAACAACCTCCATTAATTAATGTTGCTAAACTAGACACAGACAAATGAAAACACACGTTGCACTGGATTCTGTTTTTTATGTCAAAAGACACAGCCTGGGTACTGCACACCGAGCACAGGCAGAATGCTTTTCATACAAGAAGAATGCAATAACATAAGGAGAAGAGGACACAAAGATACACACAACAGAACAAAACTGTATGAAGAACTCGAAACAAAGGTAGATGAACAGAGATAAACAGTTTTTAACTCTTATAATCTGATTTTTAAAAACTGTAATTTGGCAGCTATCAGCATAAGGAATGTGTTGAGTGCAACTCAAAAATGCTTATTTATCTTCGGTGCATCTGGTGCTACTTTCCTTGTATTCATAAGCAGGGTACCTTTGTGTATCTAGGCTGATTTTTTAATAGCTCTTCTGGAAAGCAGTAAATCCCAAATTAGAGACACCTAGGAAAATTTAGTAGATTTTGTAGCCTAAAAATGCACTATCTTGAAACATACTCCACCAATGTTCTCCACCACAGATGACTGCTTATTGAAATAAAGTCAAAATGATACTGCTTGAGACTGAATGCTTCAAGTGATGCCCTATGGTGCCTGGGACACAAACAAGGGCTCCATTGCCTTGGCTGAGGACACCGGCGGTGCTGTCACTTGCTCCACCAAGCCCCAACGTGCTGTGGCTGTACAGGAAAGCATCCTCGGCCCCCGCAGCCACTGATGAATTGCTTTCCCACCCCTCACTGCAAAGGAAAACAAGTGTCCAAAATGAATACTCCCCCTCCTGAACCTTAATCCATATCTAGAAAGGGGTTTGAATTCAGGAAGAGTCTCAGGAACTGCGTGGTGCCTACAGTTGAGAATGGGCAAATCCAAGGGATGGAGAGTGGTTGACCCTCAACTTGGTACAGCTCAGGCACCATAAGGCTCTCGTTCCTCTGTGAGACCCAAAAAAGCTGCCACAAACCAGCAATGATACCCCTACAATGCATTTCTCTTCCGTCCTGTCTCCCTCTCATAAAATCCTCATTATTTTTAGTTCTAATATTTTTTTTTACATAAGAAAACACTATTAATATTTTCACCTCCAAAATACTACAAAATATTGTGTATGCATCTCTAAAGCTTGAATTAAAATAGGATCAACTTCATGTTAAGTTTCTTTTTATGGAATTGGCCTCAGACACGTGGTATACAAAGCACAGCAGGAGCTTTATACCAATCTTTCTCGATTAGTTGATGGATTCCAGGATTTGCCTCCTATTTTTCTGGTCAGTAAGTAAATAATAGTAAATAGTTATTCAGTATGCATCATAAAGTAACAACTGGCACATCGACTATTTTTTACAGCAATCTAATATAAGGTTGCCTAAAATTGTTTTTACCATCTGATGAATGTGCAGGATGAAATACGTTTCAGCAGGTCCTATGTTATGAGGTTCCTGTCAGCCAGTGTTGGGGTCTGCTTCAGCCCAGGCCACCGTCCTGCAGTCCGATCCAAAGGTGGACTGTGGTACCCATTAACAGTCCTTCTGACCTCAAAAGGGCTGTGTACCAGTGTTGGAGTCTACCCTCACAGCCCAGGCTGCAGGACCCAGGTCTAGTTATCTCTTCATGTTCGGATGCACTGGAGTCCACCAAGAGACCAGTTTCTCAAAATTTGAATGGGTACCATACAATGACTTGAGGTGAATGGCAATGAAAAAATAGCTGAAAGTTAATATGCAGTAAAAATGCTTCCTACTAATTTAGTAAGAGAAGTGGACTTTAGAGACCCTGAATAAGAGGTCTGCTTTGAAGACTGCTGTTTACATTTGGTTTAGAAATTCGTGACTATGAATAAAAAAAGAATAAATCACAGTGATTTAAGAGATTGGTTTGAGAAACTGATCTGCTAAATCTTTACACTCACCTAAGCTTGCTTGTGACTTTGCAAGACATGTTTCTTTGTTTTAATAAAAATGCACTGCACAGCTTAAAGATACTTGCCAAATTTCCAACTTTAGCTCTGTTTAAGCACATACATGGCTTTTCTTTTGCTAGAAAGATCCATGTATAATACCAAGAAATCTTCCCTCAAATAGCTGAGAACTAATAGTAATGTGAACTATTATCAATCAAAAAGCAGTGATGTCATTTAACAGTCAACAAACGTGACAGTACATGTGCAGACATAAGTGGAGATGTGATAACCAAATAAATAATAAAAATAGTGATATCCAGACTTTATAAGATTTCCACTTATCAACATGCCGTAAGCACAGAGGTGTCATTTGCTCAAGGGAATAACTAATTCATTTAATATCTCCTTTAGCATAGGGGGTTGGACTAGATGATCTCCAGAGGTGCCTTCCAACCCTAACCATTCTGTGATTCAGTGAAAATGTGTTTCTTCCCTCCCATCCTAGAAGAACTAATAAGCCACAGCATCCTTCCTTGCCTAACATCAAATGCAATGATGCCCAAATTAACATCTCTGCATGGTGTATTCTGCTGAAAGAAGTAAATCCAGTAAATTTTGTTCACTTGAATGGATCTTGGATTAGCTCTATGATTTGAAAATCCCAAAGAATTTAGTCCTTACTCGGCTAGCTTTCTGAAATGTGCAAATGGATTCAGAAAATAAAATTAAAAAAAAAAAGAATTGTGAAACATCCTTTTATGAAAGCTTGACAGAAACAAGTATGCTTTGAAATGTTCAAACTGATGTTCAACCTTTAAAACTGATTTGTAACACCTGAGCCTTGATATTCCAGTCACAGATGGAATACCAAGTAAAAGTTAGCATCTTATTAATGACTGTTGGCTAACAGTTACAAATAAAAAATAATTTTTTTTTAAAAAAAAAATAAAATTTATGACAAGGTATTAATATTATGAGTAATTACACTGGATAATGATGAATTGGATCGACAAAGTGAAAGGAATTTTTTGTTTTTGTTTACCAGAAAAAAAACAAATACTCCCTAACTGCTCCCACCTCCATGAATTGGCCTTAGCTTTCAACCTAACTTACAATGCAACCCAAATAACTGTATTGGACATCATCTAAGAAAAATGAAGTAACTAATGATGTCAGTTAGGAACTGGTGCTTAAATTGTGCTACTGAGCATACTGAGTGCCATTTCTCCCCTTGCAGAGCTGAGCACTGTGCTTAGGCTACCGTTCTCTGCTGCCTAAGGCCTGCTGGGATTCAGAAAACATCACAGCATCCACATCTTAACGCAAATGCAATTTATTAGGGCCAGACACTGCATCTCTTGCAGCACAGCTTGGCTTGATGGTGAAAATAAAACTATTTTTTTAGGGAACACTCTCCCCTCCCCAAAAGAACTATTCCTAAAAAGAGTGTTTTCAAATTTTCCCATATTTTTTTTTTTAATATTTGGGCTGAAACAAATGAAAGCCTGACTTTGTGCAAGTCTAGAAAACATAAATACTGATTTACCATTTAAAATGTGTTTGGTTTCCTCACCTGCCTGCAATCACAACTCTGAACTCATTAGCTGAAATCTGCTAAATACATCCCAATCACCTTTTCAAAACTGCACCCTGAAAGACTGTTTCATTTCTTCAGTCTTGATCACCTTATCTGATTATTTCTCCATTTACATAATTTCTTGTTAGCTCCGGAAATTACTTTTCAGAAACTGTTTATCAGAGCAGCCAACGCGTTGTCCAACACGCCGGTGTCTCGCCTCTAACCACGTTAGAAATACTTTCCGAGGAGTCCTCCCACGCAGGGGTGATGGCCTTATTGAGTGTCAGAAGCTTATTCCCCTTCTCTTGACTTTGAAGATGAGAGACGGGAGAGGATGTATTTATCAGATCTCTTTTGTGTTCACTCTATCAGCTCTCTTGATCTGAACCACTGAAGGAGGAATCACAGATTTTCTGAATTATATTGGCAGCGGGGACAGTCCTGTGGCAGTACGAGCTGGCTGGTGTTTTTTCATAGCAGGTTCTGCTACCCAGCTGTTCACAAGCTGCTGTCAGCAGTTGAGGACGCCCACATTTACCTAGCACAATTTTCCAACCCTCTCTCAATTTACTCTTTGGTTAACCAATTTACAGAATTTGTCTTTCTTTACATAAGCTAGTTAAATGTGAGGGTGGTGAGACACTGGAACAGGTTGCCCAGAGAAGTTGTGGATGCCCCCTCCTGGCAGTGTTTAAGGCCAGGTTGGATAGGGCTTTGAGCAACCTGGTCTAGTGGAAAGGTGTCCCTGCCCATGGCAGAGGGGTTGGAACTAGATGATCTTTAAGGTCCCTTCCAACCCAAATCATTATATGATTCTATGATTCTATGACAAATTCTCCTTCTCCTGGGGAAGCACCACACATATTTCCCAGGGGTATCTATTCTCTTAGATTTTTCATAGGATAGAGAGGGTGCTTATATTTTGCTTGTGACACGTAAGGGATCGCTCTCTCCAATACTGATCAATTTGTTATATATTTCTCCTCACGCCTTTAACCATTCCTGCACTGGGTCTCGCTAGGAAGGGCGCGAGTGGCTCGGTCCTACTGGAGATGTGACTGTTTCCTTTTTCAGTCTGGGGCCCTGGGGAGGAATTTCACTGCTTCACAGCTTCAGGGGAGGAAGATGTTTGCATTAAGGCAGTGTTACACAGAGGGGAAGCACAACATTTCTTTTCTCTTGATCTTTGTTTGGTATCCAGTATTCAGTCCATAGGGCAGAGAAGTTAAGATAAACTGACAAAGACTATGACAGACTAATTGGTGATGGAATTATTTGGTGGAAGACTGCTGCTCGGTTTGACAAGACTTCAAAATGTAGAAACCCCTTGGCAGACACAGAAGCACAGAGAAAGCTGCAGAATATCTACTTTTCCTGACGTGTTTTTTAAAGGTTATATTGATTCAGAATTATTCTCATTTTGCAGGCATTGCCATTCTTTGACCTGCTGCATCCATCTTGGGAAAGCAAAGGTGGTACAGTAATACTAACAGCTGAAATTAGTTCTGGAGGTCTTGAGTTTTGGATGGGGTACAGACACCATATGATATTTTTTTTTCAGACATAACTGCTTCATCTTTCATTCTTTCCCTGAACTGAACTGATGATCAGGAACCATGAACCTTGCTAGTTACCTTGCTTTGGATTTATGCTGTTGAATAAAAGATCAGTGGATAATAAAATTAACACCATTCATGACTTAATTAAGATAAGCACCCTGTGTCTTTTAGTAAGCCAGTAGTAACTGGTGAGAGGACACTGCAGATAGGTGAGTTCTTAAGAAAATGCATATCCCTTTCCTTTTATGTCCTGTACCTTTCTCATACCATCCTGCAGTGCAGGTACAGGCTTCAGAATAGAAAGAACTAGTTCAACCCAATGTTGAGATCAAATTAAGACTCTTGGTACACCACCAGAAGGTTGTTTTGTATCTGGTGATCTGATTGACATAAACTTCTCCTCTTGAGTGATGCAATCATCTGTCTTTTTTTTTTAAATATTCTGGACTATAGATTTTAAATATCTTTGTTAAAAGTGCAAGCAAGTTTAGTGAATTCTTTAGAAACTAAATCAGAAAAGTATTTCCTTTTTAAATAATTGCTGAAATTGTTTTCTTTTGTGTTTAACTACTTTCTTCATTCATATGCATTTTTTATTACCGGACAAAAGTGGAGTTTATGTCAATAATTAAAAACATGTAAATTACATGATCACTTTGTATTTACACTGGCTTTTGCTTCATTGTCTGCATTTGATTTCTGATTGCATAAATATTCATAGAGAAACATCCAGGGAAATTTTCAAAGTGATGCACAGAGACTACACTATGCAGTTCCTATTAATTTTAATAAGAGTCACATGGTTACGTTCTCACACTCTAATTTGGAAATTTCCCTCCTGCTTTCCACCATCTAAAATAATTGCCTAATTCCAAGTATGCACTGTCTGCATCTCCCACTCTACAATCTATAAATACACAAGGGACATGCATTCTTTTCATATAGATACTTCAGGACGCTCCAGTGGCATTTTATAACCAAAAAGAAAAAAGTCCCCAGCCTAATCAGAGTTACTAAACTCCTCATGCTGCTCCTAATCCTCATCTGTAAAGATGTTTCCATTAATTCCTTTGCTGAAATGCCTATTTAGAGACATAGAAAATTAATATCCTGGGAACCTCTGACATAATTAAAAGTACAATTACCAAAAAAGTAGGATCTAAAGAACCACTAAAACCAGAATAAGACATAATCAACCTGGTAACCCATCAAACAGTTCCAGAAACTGTGCTTTGACATTCCTCCCCCAGAAGCTAATGAGAGCAAGTTATCAATGAAAGATTTTTGTCATTTGACTATATTTGAACTTTCCCCACAATGTGCCAGAAAGGTCAGCCAGGGTATTTTAGAGCAAGGTTGTGAGCAGAGACAATTACACGCTTAGAGTTACTTACAGTGTCTTGCCAGAGATTCCCTCTGTTTTACAGCTTATAGGCTTCACTTTTCACAGTTGCTGCTTCTAACCAGCTTTTTTGCATCTCCTGGAAACTGAGAGTGGGGGAAGGGAGGACTTTTTTCCCCACACAGATAACCTCAAGAGGTTCAGCAGCCACAGAGGCAGCGGCAGCGAACACAGGCAGCCAGTGGGAGCACAGCTGGCTCAAAGCAGCATCTAAAAACAGGCTGAAATCTAATGGTGAAGCATCTGCAATGGGTTTGGAGGCTCTGTGTTGGGAAACTTGAAGAGAAGATCATGGGGTGGCTTAAGCGAAGGGAATCAAGAGACAGGGAAGAAGGGGAGGTTTGCTGATGAGACTGATGTAGCTCCTAAGAGGAAAGGGTCTGGCTTCTGGGGTGCAAGTTCCTTAAAAATGCAGTTTCTGGGCTTGGGAGGGCTTAGGGTTGACACAGAGCAACCATATGCCTCTAACAAAAACTCCAGTCTGGGGAGAGGGACACACAATGAGCCGTGCCTACCAGCAGCAGCCCCAGGGTCAAAAGGCAGCTAGCCTGTACTGAAGAGCCGCACACCTCCAACCTTTCCATCATCAGTACATGGCAGCCCTACCCTTCAGATTCACGGATGTCTACTGAAAGATACATTTGTCTTTAGCCTTTCATCAGCCAAGGACGTCTACACACATTCTCCACAACCCATCTGCCTGTTTTCATAAAACTTGCAGGAGTGTGATATTGTTGAGGCTGCTAGCTCTCTGTCAGACTGGATTGAGATTTCCCAACGAATTGAAGTTATTATTAGAAGACATACAGCTAGACAGACATGTGCAAAGAATGTGGCTGCAAAAGCCGTTTTTCTTTAGGAAACAAGGTTATAACAAGAAACTGCCTGATCTCCATTTACAGTTCTGTTCAGTTATTTTAATGAACTTTTTCATTTTGCCAACAGAGCAACTTCATTTTACGTAGAAAGACAGCTCCCCAGAGGGTAAGATCTGTCAGTTGTCACAGGAAATCCTTTCAGTCCCTACCTATACAATCAAAGCTGTACCTCAAGAAATCAGGTTCATCCTATAGAGCTGCTGAAGGAAGGCAAACAATACTACAGACATGAAATCCTTCCCCAATTTGGTTGTCCATTGCCTGCTATCAGGGCCCAGCTATGGCTACGACTGAGAAGTCTCTTCTTCCATATTACAGATTACTTGATCTTTTTTTTCATCTCAGACCTGACACTGTACACAGCTGGACTGTCCTGTCTCATACGTGGGCCAGATTGACTTTGTCTTCACCATGTGGCAGCAGGTCATGAGTAAGAGTGATATCAGTGAAGAGGATCTTCCTTTTTCACCCATTCGTTCAGTCTACTTTGATGAATACCAGAAAATAAAATCAAAGGCAGCATAGGAATGTAGTGAGGGATGAGACCACTAGAAATGAAGTAAAAGCCACAAGAACGGATGCCATGTATGAGCTCATGACGAACCTGAGTTTACATCAAGTAGGTGTTGAAAGGGCTTTGTTACACAGTCTGCTGGAAAGCCTTAGGCTCTCAGCTTGTTTCAAGGAAAATGGGAAGAGTGTTGGCAACCTGAGGGCCTAAAATGATGGGAAAAAAGCTTTGCATTAGGGGTAGGGGAAGCAAGAGTCTTTCTCCCTGGCTTAACGACCTGATGCCTTGACGATTTCCAGCTAGGGTTATCTGTATTGGGAAAATTATTGATGTTCTGTTGAAAAGAAATCTTTTCCTGAAACAAGCAAATCTCAAGTCAGAAGTCTTTTCACCCAAACTAAACAAAGTCTCACTTGTCTAAAAATATATTAAAAGCTGTAAGAATAAAAAAACTGAAAGGTCTTTGCATTTAAAGTGTCCTAAAAATTTTACTGCATCCTGCAATTCTCTGAAAACCCACGTTTCCCTCCGCTTTTAACAAGTTTTTCCTTTTTAATATAATTTCCTTAATGCAACAATATTATTACTCCTATCTTAACTCCTCTGCAGAAACCTGTTTGTAGTTAAACAGTTACGGAAGTGGAAAGCAATAAACAAGCAACAAAGGTGGAAACTCCATACCTCTAAGTAATATTATTATTAAACTTGATATCTTCCTTTTAAAACTTTTTTAAACTATATTAATTCAGAACCATACTAAGTTCATGCTGTTATTTATTAATAAAGACATGAGACCGATTGACATGAACGATTATAACAAGCTAGATTGGGCCACATTGTGTGTTTTCACCATCAATGTTAAAAATGAAGCTTGAAAAGGTACACAGCTGAAATTAGTAGCTTTTTAACCTATTGATACCTATGCAGTATCCTATTAATTGTTGTCTTTATTAAATACGAAAGCAAAAGGATGTTAATGAAAGTTAACAAGCTGTTAGCAAGCTGTAAATGAAAAGCTTACCTACAAGTTTTTGATACCAGTGATGATATCATCATGCTATTCTGTTTTTCCTCATAGATCATCTCTTTGCCCAGGTAAAACTGTCGAAACTTTTATCCAAAGAATTGAAAAGCTGTCTCCAAAAAACCTGGTCCACAATATAAACTGGATGCACAGTTCCTTTAATGCTTCAGCATCTGAAGCTCTTAGAAGGCTCACCTTGCTTGTATCGCTTGAAAAACAATATATTACATGTAAAAGGAAGAGAGGAATATATGGAGACTTGCAACCGCAGCCAATCTGCAAACACTGTAACCTTCATGTAATATAGGTGTAAAAATTGAGTACACCTACCAATGCATCTGGCCTGACTGAATAGCTATAATTTAAGCAGGTGGCTGACAGATGTCATGTCTCAAGCATGCTTTTTGACGTCCATTTTCATTTTAATCTCATTTTCATGTCTCAAGTATGCATTTAAAATTATTTGCTAACATATTGTAGTGTGTAGCCTACATGATCCTTAAAGGAGATTTCAAAGGAGAGTTCAAAGCTGCCAACTGATTATACAATGGGAAAAATGAGAGTAACCGTTGCCAATTTACCAGCCCCCAACACAGACTAAGATGGGCTGTTCCACAGCCAACTGCAGCACTGAGGTTTCAGAATGCAAAATACAGCAACTGTTACATCTTTGCCAAAGTTAAAATGAAGTTTTTGCTGTAAGTTACTGAAAAATATATTAAAATGCTGCTTTTAGGCTGAGAAGATGTCAAACGTAACTCACCCTTTCACCATTCAAGAGTTTGCAGATGGTAACCTCATTGCAGCATAATGTTGCAAAGGTTTTGGTCTAGATACTAGTTTTTAGCTTCACTCAGAGGTTTGATTCTGCAGAGGAAGTGTCAAAGACCAAAATTACTAGTTACGGTACCACCACTCGCTTCATATATGATCTTTGTACTTCAACAGAAGAAACATACTTGTGTGTGACTACATACTGATCTTACATATGGGGCTTACATATGAGCACATCTATCCAAGTGGAAGACGGGTGGCTATTCTGGAAAATAAGCGCTAGATTCTTGGCTGGCAAAAGCAGCATACCAAAAAGTAAACTTCAGTTCTGAGTATCGTCTGGAGAGCTATCCTAATGAATGTAATCTCCCTCCCAGGAATAAAACCATCCTATCAAGCCCACGAGGGTACACTGAGATTTAATTAATAGTCCTGACTTTCAGAAAGAAAGTACCAAATAATAGCAACCGGTGACATTGATAAGTAATAAGTACAAGATATGACTATTTTGCGAAATACAAGCAGTACTCCTTTGTTTTAATTAACAGATGCATCATGTCTCATTCCTTCAAGATGAGGATTGAAATGCTCTATAGTAATTTGTGTGAATTTTGGGGCACATTTACTTAAATCCTCTAAAATATGCAGTCTGTTTGGCCAGCGAATTTCAAAGTTAATGAAGCAAACATCCTCTTACATGCATAAGTGAGGAAAAAAAGGACATAAATCTTTCTGACTGACCCCCATTCACATCTGAACATGAAACACCAGCACTTTTAAAGCAAGGCAGAATTTTGTGATGTATTAAAATCATCTGCTCAAGCCTACTGCTACTTAAATGCCTACTGCTCCGCACTTTATCACTGCACTGCATATGTCACCTCACAGGTGTCTATGAGCTTTTATACACTTACTATTTCTAAATGTGAAAAAAGGAAAGGAAAAAAGTAAAAGCAATCTTACGGTGACTTTGCAATTTATAAAAGAAAGCTCTTTGAAATGCTGCCCTGAGCCACACAGAACTCCAGTTGAATAATTAATTACATATTGACAAGGTCTTATGAAAGAAAAGCTCAGAGCTGTATTGACGTTTATATCTTCTTAACATTCACCAAAAACATCATTCTCCTTGAAACAATTATTGGTAGTTTATATGTTTTTGGCTTCATATCCAAATTCTTATCAAGAAGGTATGTGACTGATGATGTTTTATGGTTACACGTATTAACAATTTGCCTAAAATTTAATCTTTATGATTAACTAATTTATATTAAGATAATATTAGTATCTTCTATAAATTAATAAGAAATTCTTGTATGTACATAGCTGCAAGCCACAGTGTGCTACAAATATTTCTTTGAACTATTCTAATCAGGCATTACATCTAAATTTTTGTGCCATTAGGAACCATTAGCACACAAAATACAACCGAAGAACATGAATGAAAATGACTGTCCATGAACTTTACTAGATTGGATGCAAAAAAGAGATGCACCAAATAATTGCAAAATGTGCAATTCTGTCAGCGTGTTGCATTTCAAAAGGAGAGAGAATAAATTTTCATACTTCTGTTTTCCTATTGCATTTGCAATTAATTGAACTGGGATGGCATGCACATTTCTGCTAGAGCTCTTCTGTTACAGTACTTCAGATGCACTTAATAAATTGCACCTTCCATGAAAAGAAAAGGTGATGGATTGAAAAATGTTTAGCACAACCATGCATAATTGATAGGTTCCCTAGTGCAAATAAGTGTCTAATAAATAATTAAATTTAATCTCATTATAAGAGTTTTCATAATGGGATAATTTAATTAAATGAAAGCCAAAGGGTTTCTAGGGGTTGAAAGATGCTGCTGTTGCTATATTTGGCTAATGGTCTGGGGATAGTATAGTGAAGAAGGGCAATTCACATGGGTGCATGCATTATTTAATGAATCCCTCTGAGATGGAGGAAAGGACAGATCAATGATAACTTGTCATTTTATCATTGCTTACAATGCACATTTAAACAACCTGGGAAATGTTAAAAACAGGGAGAGGATCTTGCAACCCTTTGCAATGCATCGGGCCTCTCTCCGCCAGACGCGTAGTGATCATTGTCTTTTGCAATACACAGTCTCACTCTCATCTAACATTGGGGTTTTTTTTTTCCTTCTTTCAGGCCGAAAATAAGAGCAAAGCCTTACAAGCTCCTGTACAGTCAGGGCAAGCCTGCCCCTAACTGAAAGTTATAATGGATACAGCATGTATATCTGATACTAAAAAATTGATAGCTGTGTCATGTGGGACCCATTAACAAGCTTTTTGAGTGGGCTGAGTTTTGAGCTTTAAGTCTCCAGAAGCACTTAGCTAGGCTAGGATACTAAAACTGTACAAGTCTAAGTAGTTAGCTCATTTGCAGGTGATCAGTTATGAGTTAATATGAATGGTGAAGGCTATATCTTTTCAGATAAGGCAAGAGTGTTGTCTTGCACACAGTAAATGTGCAAGACCCAAAAGCTAAACGGAGTGGTTTTGCAATCTGAAGTTCCGTTTTCTACTGCCCCGTACACACACAAGCATTTTCTCATTTAGAAACGTTTATCTTTATGGGTGAACTCTGAACACAATGACTGCTGTATCGCCGCAGCCTTGTGGTTTGTTCCTTCCAGAGGGTCTCACCCATCTGATGGTACCAGACACTCTTATCAGAGAGATGCCGATCGCTTTTCTAGAACAACAACAGAGGGATACAATTGCCCATGGTTTTGCCTTCAGAAGCATAAGGGTTATGTAACATTGAAAAAAATATATTTTTATGATTGCTCTCGTTATCTGTATTGTCCTTGTTAATATCCTTTTAAAACTTTCTAAACTTTAAAAGGCATTTTTCCTTTATGGGTAACACAGGCTTATTATTTGTACAAAGAAAACATTTCCTAGTATCAATGTAACCACTTTAATTTTTGATTGGTGCCACTCTCTGAGCAGAAGTGGCAATGAGCTACAAAAAAGGATGCTTGAATCTCTCTAAGATCTCTGGCTACAGCAGCTCACACAGTCCTTCCAAATAGTTTGCATCGTATTTGCCAGTTATATCAGGTCCCACAGGAGTTCTTCAGCCTTACTTAATCTTCTTCACCTAAATTATCTTGTCTTAAAATTGTCGTCTCTCCACTCATCCTATTTTTAGTTGATTAATAAGTGTATTTATCAAAGTACTTGTAGTACAGATGGTGAATGTTTCGCACGATCCTATTTCGATTTGGTCTTTATTCTCCCTGCCACTTTTCAATCCACATAGAAGTTTAGCAGTAACGTGTTTCTTCCATTACTTCTGTGAGAATCTAAAGCTTTTTTTGAAAATCCAAATATGTTATATCTGTCTGGTTTTTGTTCACCTTCTCAGTGACCCACATGAAGAACGCAGAAGCCTCGCTGTGTCTCACTTATGTTCTTCTATGGGTTTACACCTCCACACTCTCTGGTTACCTCATACAAATATATGACTCAGCAATTTCCAGTATTGTTACTCATTTTTTTAACCAACCCCTTCTTAAGCTGAACAAATACAATGCTGTTTGGCTTTCTCACTGCTGTTCTATTATTTGGTTTAGCACATCCTTCAGCACTGTAAACAAAACAGTTCCTCAACTTTGTATAAAAAGTAGGTGTTTAATTTTACGCTAACATAATTTAATCCTTTATGAGGTGTTATAGTGCCTCTTCCCTTCTCGACTATTATATTTAGTTTCTTACAGTTTAGTAGCCTGACTGATGAATGTTTTGGTTTTTACAAAATGAATAACTGGATGTTTTTTATTCTAGCGGGAATTAGCAAAAGGATCCTAAGAAAAATTATCACAATTTTTTTTTTTTTATTTATAATATAACCCCTTCCACCTATTTTTCTGCCAAAAAAAAAACCCCAAAATTATGCATGTCTTGGGAAAATACAAGAGGCTGTATCTTCTGACTTGGGTGCCCAGAATTCAGTAGTCTAGTTTCTAGGAGTGTTCAATATTCTCAGTGCCTATGAATTGAGTTTCAGAGACAGTGGACTGAAATTAAACTGTTCTTTTCTATAATTCAACTTCCGCAGGCACAGTCTTCTACTTAAATCTCTGGGAGGTTTTGTGTACATTTTATTACAGCTTATTTAATTCAAACAGCTGGGAGGTAAGATCTCTGCTGATTATTCAATAATCTGGTCTGTCCTTCAAGAACTAATGAAGTTCTCCATCCATTTCCCTGCTTCTCTAAGGAGACCTCCAGTAAACCAAGCTAAAATATACATAAGGCATTACAAAATGAAGACTTTTCCTGCTTTATATAAAATACAGGAAAAATATAAAACACAATTATTTCTTCCCTTTTTTAGGTTGCAATTCCACAATGGCTTGTTGGAGTGTAACTCTGGCCAGGGACATCAAGGGCAACAAGAAAAGCTTCTACAGGTGCATCAGTGATAAAACGAAGACTAAGCAAATTGTGGGCCCTCTCTGGAAGGAAACAGGAGATCTGGTTACCTGGGATATGGAGAAGGCTGAGGTACTCAATGACTTTTTTGCCTCAGTCTTCACCAGCAAGTGCTCTAGCCACATAGCTCAAGTCACAGAAGGCAAAGGCAGGGACTAGGAGAATGAAGAATTGCCCACTGTAGGAGAAGATCAGGTTCAAGACCATCTGAGGAACCTGAAGGTGCACAAGTTCATGCAACCCAACAAGGTGCATCCGCGGGTCCTGAGGGAACTGGCAGATGAAGTTGCTAAGCCGCTATCCATCATTTTTGAGAAGTCGTGGCAGTCTGGTGAAGTTCCCACTGACTGAAAAAGGGGAAATACAACCCCATTTTTAAAAAGGGAACAAAGGAAGACCCGGGGAACTACAGACCACTCAGTCTCATCTCTGTGCCCAGTAAGATCATGGAGCAGATCCTCCTGTGTAAGAAGGAAATGGACCTGTTGGAATGAGTTCAGAGGAGGGCCATGAAGATGACCAGAGAGCTGGAGCACCTCTCCTATGAAAACAGGCTGAGGGAGTTAGGGATCTTCAGCCTGGAGAAGAGAAGGCTCCGGGGACACCTTATAGCAGCCTTCCAGTACCTGAAGGGGGCCTACAGGAAAGCTGGAGAGGGACTTTTTACAAGGGCATGTAGTGATAGGGCAAGGGGGGACGGTTTTAAACTGAAAGAGGGTAGATTTAGATTAGATATTAGGAAGAAATTCTTTACTGTGAGGGTGGTGAGACACTGGAACAGGTTGCCCAGAGAAATTGTAGATGCCCCCTCCCTGGAAGTGTTGAAGACCAGGTTGGATGGGGCTCTGAGCAACCTGGTCTAGTGGAAGGTGTTTCTGCCCATGGCAGGGGAGTTGGAACTAGATGATCTTTAAGGTCCCTTCCAACCCAAACCATTCTATGATTCTATGAACTTTAATTCTGAATTACTTTGAATGTTGTCCAAACTTTAACGGCTTAGGGATTTTGTTTGTTTAAGAGCAGGACCTTCTATTTATTTTTCCTATTAAGTTACAAACTCCATTTCCCGCCCCCAGGAACTAGTATTCTTAGACCAAAACCTCAGCAGACAGCTATATCCAACATTGCAATAGCGATCATACCATAGATTTAAATTATAATCTGTGATCTCTACTCCTTGTTACAATGCTTTCTCAGACTGTAAGACAAAATTCCAATAAGTCATAAAAGGGAAAAAAGACTCAAATGAGAAAATAAATGGAGATATTTTGGTGGGAAATCAAAAGTATATCTACACAGTATAATTCCCTTTTCCATGGATTCTTTTCTTTACGAAAATTGCAGTCAGCCACCTTAAACTCCAAACTTTGGCAGTCAGAGGTTTCATGCAATACTTTAGTATATGCAAAATTTAACACTGTCATGTGGCTGAACAGTGGCTCTGTGTATTCTAAAACAGTAAAATAACCACAGTACAGTACAGAAATATTGTAACTTCAGCTTTCAAATCCACTTTGTTCTAACTAGTGATTCCACACGTCAATGTCTTCTAGTAGAGTCAGTATCTGGCACTAATGAGTACACCAGTTAATGCTTTCATAAAGCTCTGCTTTTTGCATACATGCATTACTGAATCTCAATGCACAGGAACTAGGAGGAAACAGAAGAAATACATGTAATATTTGCCCTGTTAAATGTATCCCAAAACTCATATTTAAAACTGCATTTGTACCTAAGTTATTGCACATTTGGGGCTTATTTGGTTTGTCTAATATTTCTTTTGAAATCTACTTCTATAAACATAACTTTGTTGTACTACTATCACTTAAAGCAGGACTGAATCTATTTTATTATGACATTGGAATAAACTTTGCAAGACCTGTTCGAAATACATGAATTAAACCTCCGAATGACTTCCCAAATGAGTATATTTTTTACTATTTCCACGAATCACATTAATCAGTATCCCAGCCTGGCTTTTTTAAAAAAAAACAACAAGCAACAGCACATGAATTTATACTTTCAATTGCTAAAACTTGAAATATAGGAATGACCGTCAATTCTTTTTTTCTCAGTGTACCAACTCATATCTCGTAAGTTTGCTCACTTAAACATAAATGTAGTAGGCCTCAATAACCAAATGAAAACCCACAGTTTTACTGCCATTTCTGAACTCCTTCCTGCTGCTGTGAAGTCCTTCCCCAGCCGATTTCCATGACCTCAGTTCTCCATGAGACATACTAGTTGGCATAATGAACAACAAAACTTCAGTTACACTGGAGGAAAAGCCTACTTAAAAATAGAAAGAAACCAAAACACTAACATTTTTCCTGCTTGCAGCACGGGAGGGATGCTCTGATAGAACAGGTCAAAATCCATAGAACTGGGTACATCTCCCTAACTAAAACCTTCCCAATGCACTGCAGGGATGCTATCAAACAGAAGTCAGTAAATCTGCTCAAAGAGCAAACTGTCCATCTATCCATATGTAGATACTCTTCATCAGTATCTATCACCAAATGTAAATGATCACAATTCCTGATATTCAGAAGGAGCTGGTGATCTGCTCTCCTCCCTTCCCATGCTTTTCTACCCATCCATCTAGTACACCTCTCCACAGTCTCACATGGCACTGAATATCCTATAGGTCTTCTTAGGATGAGAACAAAATGCTAAACTGCCACTCATTTTCCATAAATGCAGAAATCAAAAAGTAAAGCTTTCCACCTCTACTTCTAGCCAAAGTAAATTGGGTCTTTACAGTAGAAATACTACATATTGTGGAAAAGAATCTCCAAATACCAATTATAACACTATCAGAGAATCTCAAGAAATTCATTGTGTTTCCTGCCAACAGTTTGTGCTCAAAATGATCTGTTGGATATACTTCACTAAGGCGTTATGAAAGCTTCAGCTTCATGCAACCCAGCTACAAGTCCACAGCTCCTCTATAAGGGCATGAACACTGAGAGCCAAGCATAAAGTTGTGACAGATGAACAAGGCTCCGAAAATATCTGTGAATCTGGTCGTTCCAACATTTTACACACAGTAATTTCTGGTGTGCTGTGACTGCTGTATGCAAACCAGTTAAGACAGCTCTACAAGTCAGTTCTGTATTTTTTTACTGGCCAGTAAGTAATAGATTTTCACTTTTATCTCTAGGCATACACAGGATCTCTTCTTTCGAATGGAACATGTGAAAAATAGGACTGATATAGACAGTGCTTATTTTTGGTCAATTTTGGCATTTTACTTTGACACAAATGTAAGACACACCCTTGAATTCCCTTTGAGGACATATGGGAATGTCTCCACCTACCCCCTCCAGCCCAGTCTCAATCCAGCTGCAGGAGCAAAACAATTTTGAATGTAAAGTCATCAAGACAGCTAATGGCAACTTTGAAACACATTCTCAGGAAGCTGAGATTCATTCATTTGTAAAAAAGAAACTGTTCATAAAACCAGATGAACCACTTTTCGTAGTATGAACATTTTCAGACATCTTGTATTGAAAATTAAATGTGCTAAAGAAATGCAGAGCAAACCAGATAACAACCAAAGAAAAGGAGTGGATGTCCTAAGAGTTTTATGAAACTACGAAGTAGTAGGATAAATGGTATAATCTGGTGAAGATGAGCTAAACGGAAGTTCTCTGAAGATGAACTGGTGTTCCCAGTAGCTTTGTGGATCTGACTTTCATTTTAGAGTTTAAAAGCCCCACAAAGGGGCAGAAAGCAAGAATGATGCAAAGAAGGTATGTCCTCCTGAATAGATTAAGTGGAAACAACACAAGAGAGGAGCGATCCACTGACCTTTGGAGGAACCTTCCGTGACTAATGTAAATAGCAGATTACTCCTATTATGTGAAGAGGCACTTAAAAGCAAAACACTTCTGCAGCCGA
Source organism: Nyctibius grandis (assembly GCF_013368605.1). Classification (NCBI taxonomy): domain Eukaryota; kingdom Metazoa; phylum Chordata; class Aves; order Nyctibiiformes; family Nyctibiidae; genus Nyctibius; species Nyctibius grandis. The sequence continues at coordinate 76,643,291 of NC_090660.1, forward strand.
CAGAGAACACTGAGTATGTACAACTCAAACATCTCCCCCTCCTGTTTTAGTTCTCCCCATGCTGAACCTCTGGGCACAACACTCACAGCCACTCACTGATGTCAGAGCAACACTCGTACAGTGAAGAGAGGCACGGCATCAACAAACAAAGAAGAGGGCAAAAAGTCTGAAGGATCTAAACATATGATAACAGTGAGCTGTTGGGAGTTGTTTAAAGGTTAAAACCTGGCCTTTATTTCTCAAAATAAAATGTGGCTTGCCCAGTGGATTAAATCAGGCAAACTCTACCAAGTTTAGCAGGCTTAAGGGGAACCTAATAGCAGCCTTCCAGTACCTGCAAGGAGGTTATCAATAAGAAAAGAACCAGGGTCTTTACAGTGATGCATGGTGGGGGATGAGGGACAACGGCTAGAAGGTTCAGAGTGGATAATAGGAAAACCTTTCTCACCTTGACACGAAAAACTTTTGAGGTTTTTCAAGACTGGACTAGATAAAGCTCTGAGCAGCCATATCTGACCTTACAGGTGATCCTGCTTTGAGCAGGAAGTTAGACTAGGGACCTCCTGGGATGCCTTCCAAATTGAAATTTCCTATAATCCTAACATTCTAAGTTATTAACTATCTAAACAGATAAATGGCTAAATAATTAAATATTAATTACAGAAGAATTAATGCACAAAGAAAGAACTTGTACCTGTAGTATATTGCTTAGCATTAGCCACTGCATGCTAGTCTTTCAGATCTCCTACATCACTTATTATAGAACAAGTGCCTTGATAAACCCTTATGCAGCATATATTAAAAGTTCAGAAGAAAATGGTCACAAATTTTAGTCAATAAGCCATAAATTAAATTGTCTCCAGTAGATCTTGGCATGATACATTACATTTCTGTTCAGCAGGCCTTGATGTGGCAGACTGTAATGATTCATATTACATTAGTAATTCATGAAATAATACAATATAAATAATCCTAAAACTATGTTCAGACATAGTGGAGAGGGGCAGCTACAAGAAGCTGGCTATTCCTCCCCATTCCCCACCTACAGCTAAAACAACCAGAAGCCCACCTATACTTCCACTAACACAGTCCAATGATAAAGCACAGAGCAGTTATCTCCACCATGACCTGTCTCTGCCTCCAGTTCCACTTTTCCTAACAGGAAAGGGGACGGATGGTACAGGAAAATTACCAGCATCCTTTCTGGGGTAGAGTCAGGATTCTCACTATCTACCAAGGATTCAGCTGGCCACACATCATGGGCTGTAGAACAACCTGATGACCTGGAGAAATCAGTGCTAAAGCAGAATGGTTTAGGTTTCCAGAACCAGTTCTGAACATCTCTGAGTAAACCTTTTCCTTAAAGTCTGAAGAGGCAATTCACTGTTACTACGTTCCAGCAGTGTCCATGAAGTTGTACTTGCAGCAGGACTGCAGGTCTACAGGGGTAACTAGAGCATCTAACACCTGACTTAGCTGCTGTACGTGTTCTACAAGCCAATATGTTTTTAAGGTCTAGAGTTCATATACAATGTCTAGGTATGTATTGATACAGATACACATAGGCACATACATACCACGACTAATTCTCCCAGGTATTTTTGTCTTCCTGTCAGCAGTTGACTTGCCAGACCTAGGCAGTCCCACTAGAACTTGGAGAACAGATAGCTAAAAAAACGGTATTTATGATCTATTAAATCAAAACTATGCTGAAAATCAAACTCTATTTACAGCATCACTTTTTTTGCAGTATTCCTTCTGGTGCAGTGAAATGGTAAGGAAATAGTTCTTTCTTGTAGTTTTTCGGTCGTTATTTTGCAGAAATATTTTCCATTTGCTGAGCAAATCATGTTACAGAGCTTTCTTACATAAAGAACTGTACTGTTCAAATCATAAAATTACGGCGCCATGGGTTGTTATTTGTATCAGTGATGTTAAATATGCCATAAAGGCTCAGAAAGGTACAGAAACATACCTCTGCAGTATTATCTATTAAACATACAAAAATTATGCATTGCTGTTGGAAAGAGCTCTCCTTGTTCTCTGTCCTTGATGAAGGTACAGTTTCCTCAATCGGAACAGAAGGCTTACTGCTGAAGTTAACAAAGAACATCTGGTTTTCATTTGAGGTGCATTCAAGTGTTCATTAATGTGTCCTTGCTGGTCATTTTCAGCCTTCTTTTTTCCTGCTTCACAATGGTTTGTCTCCTAACACTGTGACAATTACAGTGTGTTATTAAAAACAGTCATTGTCATTGTACCATTTCCTCTGAAAAACAGCAAGAGAAACATGAAAGAGAACCAAATGTGGATTTCATCTGATTTCAGTGGAAGAGCAGATTCTATAGTTCACCTTGTTCATACTTCCTAGGGGTGTTTATTTTCTGCAATTATTCATCTAGGCTTCACTGAACTTGAATACTAATAAATTTTAAGAAGTGAAACAAGAAGCCTTCATACTGTCTGCAGGGAGGCCTCAGAAAACTCAGAGTTAGGTTGTGAGTTATTAGTATTAGCACCAAAGGTGCTAATACTTTGTTACTTGCCACAGAAAGCCAGATCAGGTAAAAACTACCTGAAAAAGAAAGCAAAACCTTTGTACGTTTTCTCTGAATACATGATCATCCTTACATGACCCATTTAAAATGGAGTTAATTATAATCTGTAAATATTATCTTTATATTTGTGTTGTGGTGCTCTATAAAGTTATTAGACACATTGTATAGAAATCTGAACTTAAAAAGAAATTTAAATATTAACTTTAGTAGTTTATAACAATTTGGGGGAAATTAATAATTATTTCATTACACAAAAGTGTGTGCATTGTTCATAGTCAGAGTTTAAATTTAAGGAATCTACTTTTGTGCTTTAAGTTAAGTTTCTCTCTCAATAATTGAGCTCAAGAAAATTCAGCAGTGTGCCGTAACTGCATCCTAAGTAAATTAACACCAGTACGGATAACAAAACTATAAGCATCTGTGACACTTGAGGGGCAAGTATAAAGACAAGGCTGCCTTTAAGCACTCATACATCTGGAGTTTGACTGAAACCACTCTGAAATGTGCAGCAAAAATTAAGATGTAAATGTGGGCTTTAAACACACACTGGATGCATATTCTTATTGCTTTCCCTGAAACTTAACAGTATTTTAATAGTTGCATAGGTTATACAGAGGTGGTTCTGATAGTCAGTAGGTGTAATATAAGCATTCTCTGAGTGACCTGGGCTATAAAAACACTTACAAGCCTTGCAGCCTGACAGCAAAAGGGTAGCAAGGCAGTTGCAGAAGAAATGGCTTTTCAGCTTACTTTCCAGCTTGGCTGGCAGAGGCCTAGAAAATGTAAATGCACATGTGCTCTAACTAGGGGAACAAGTTCCACAGTAAATCCCAAACAAAGATCTGAAAAAACAGAGCTATAATGAAACATACATTATTGCCCACTACAGAAGAAATGTGTGTTACTGCACGTTACGTTCCACACAAGTTTTTAATGCTTTTTTCAATTTTAAATTAGTAAGTAAATAAAATTAACTTCTAGGTGGATACGACAGCATTCCTGTTGAACCTACCCATTTAGATATACCATTTTAGGTGTTTACAGCTTTCCCAATATCAGGCTGATTGATGTCATGTGAGGCAACATTCCGATCAAAACTGTTCAGCTCTTTCTGAGAATGATAAAAAAAGAAAACAATTCCACCTACAGGCAAAATAATGATTTTTTTTTTTTAAGACGGACTACGCACCAGGAACATGAAATTTATTTCAGGCCAGTGATTATTAACTTCCCTATGTTTGGTAAAAAATAATTAACCTTGGAAAACTGCAGCTCATGGTAGAGACTTGACAACATATTACATTTTTGCAGGTCAATCTTATGGACCGATCTGTCCACACCTGGCATGCTCTAGGGAGTCTGAGTGGGCTGTCCCCTAAAATTAGGGCAGAAATGGGGTTTTATTATTTTTTTTAAATTATCTTTTCCTTCTCTTAATTCTCTGCATTGTGTCCAGGACGGACAGAGAATGAAGTTGATTCACATGCAGGGAAAGAAGAGCAGGTGAGAGAGAAAATGAGCTCTGGGGCTGAGAAAAGCAAGAACAGGCAGAGAGGTGAGCAGAGGGACAAAGAAAGCTAGGACTGATGAGACTGGAGCTGGGGGATGCAGGGATGTAAGGGGTGGTGTGGGACCTGGGGTTGGAGGAGGGAAGGAACAAGGGTGGGAACACTCCAGGGACTAACACTAGAACTAACCATGAGCAAGAAAAGTGACCAGGAGGACCCACCAAGGAAGAAACATCAATATTGGTGGAAGGACGGTGCTGAGACTGCTTGCTGGAGTACGAAACACAGAGACTGCCCAGGGAAGAGCTTGGGGGTCGACCACAGCCTTCCCAAACAGAAGATGCCAGCAGATGGCCAATAGGCAGTCACGTTCAAGTGTTTTCTTGGCCAGCCTGATGATACAGTTATATACACTAAGGACAGAAAGGGAGCAACTCTTTGATAAGTTTTACTAAAGCAGATAAATATAGCCCAACAGTCAAGGGAGAAAAGCAAACAAACAAATGCATAAGGAGGGGATAGGAAATGATATGGACATGCTTCTAAAGGAAGAAAGACTAATGAGCAGAAGCCCTATTTACAGATTCTCCATGTGATTGCTAAAGTCAGGATAACAGATATTTATTTAAGGTGCAACCACTTCTTAGAAAAAAATGGCTTCTGAGGGAGCACAAGCCAAGTTTATCAATAATTTTGCAAAGTGCAGAAGATGGTTCAATCTAAGCAAAATTTTTCGCAGTCATGCCACCTCCAGTCTTCCTTTTGCCTTCTTTTTACTTGAACTGACATCACCCTTAATATAAAAAAAAAAATCTTACCGAACGGGGACATCCAGAAATCTCCATTCTTCTCAAGTCTTTGACAGTCCTTACCTACAACAATATCCCTATGTTTGTTGAATGTACCACTTATATATGGCCTCTTTATGCAGTAAAGATTAGCATATAATAATTTAGCATTGTTCACTGCAATTACATTAATTAAGTCAAATATCCAAGAAAATGTCATTGTTAAAGGAGACCCTGAACAGGCTGAGTTTTCCGTTCCCCTAATAATGAAAGCTGTGGACACTAAGCACACCACAGCACCAAGCTTGTGATTAAACAAACATCTCTAAATACTATCATTCACATTTCTATGTGATTTTTTTTCATACACCAAGCTTAAATATATTTTAAAATTAGCTTTTAGTTCTTACAAATTCTACATAATCCAAATATTTAATTCCTATCTTACATGTGATCCATGTAATATGCCACAGTACTGTCTGCCTAAACACTGCCATTTACTACAAACAGAAGAATAATTTGTTTAGCTATATAATCAGCAGAGAGGCAGCATACAATAAAATAAAGCATTCTAGCTTTAAAATGAATAAAAATTGATTGTGTCCCTATAAAAACTAAATTGGCAGAGTGTTAATTGCATTTCACATAAACATCTGTAGCAGTCGGTGACTCGTTACTGTGCTGTAATGCAATACAGGACACTTAGGAATAAATGCATCCTCTAGATGAGTTCATAGAGATTTTCTAAAAGCTCCTGATGAGATTGTAAAAATCTGATTAGTCAGAACTGCTAATGACACTTAAAACATAGGGAAATCTTTAAATAGAATTATTTTGCTTTTCTTTTCTCTTGATAAATTATATGCAAATTACTGTTGATTGAAAAATGCTTGCCTTGAAGGGAAATTTACTAATGAAGGAAAGGTCATCAGACAACAAAAGTATTTGCTAAAGAAATCTGCAGGCACTTGAAAATTTGGAAGAACCTCGTTTTCTTTGTGTATAGTAGTATGTTGGAATAAGAAAATATACTCATTCTTCATATTATTTGTTGTTACTATAATGCATGAGACACTCTCCAGGGAGGAAAGCAGACCAAGCTGCTTCCCTGAAGACCTCAAAGTAAAGACTCAGTACTCAAAAGCTGTAAACACATGTTTAAATGTATGCCCTGCCAGTAGTCCCCTCAACTTCAACCACATTAATTACATGCAAATGTACATCTGCAAGAACATGGTCTAGGAAAGCAGTGCTATGGACATAATCACAATGAACAGTTTATGTCTGAGCATCTGACAAAAAATACTAATTAATTTACAGAAGTTACCAGTAAAGATAAATGTCCTTCCAAGACTTCCACTAAAAATTCAAGAAAAATGGACTGATAATGTTATAGTTACAGGACCCTGACAATAAAAAATATGTAAGAGTTTTGACCATTTAAAATGCAGACTGAGTGATTTCACTCAAGTTGTGGCATAGGTCTAACTTAATGTGTACTGAACATTTATTTCAGTAACAGTGAGGATAAAATATAAAAATCAGTGAAATAAAAGCAAGGTTTGGAATTAAAGGTACTCACTGAAAGTTTCTAGAATTTCCTTCACTGTCAAGTCAGAAAATTGAGCCTGTATTTTTCATTTCTGTTAATTATAATAAACTAAAATTATACTCAATATGTAAAATACCTGCAACATCTACACAGGCAGCTGCACAGATAAGAGAAAGCAACTACTGGGTAAGTAGCAGCTCTGGAGAAACAGGTTTGGAGCAGATCACAAATCAAGCCTAAGCAATTTGTGTGAAAAAAAAATGTTCATCCTGTTGTGACAGATAAAGTACAATGTCACATGCAAGACATGCAAAGTAATCCTCCCACACATCTCTACTCCAACACAGCCTCAGCTTCTCTTAGATAACACACCCCAATAAAAATGTGAACCAGCAGGAGAACCTTGCAAGAAGCAACAGAGACAATCAAGTTGAGGAAACATGAGTTATCAGGAATGACTTAAAGAACTGAGCTTGGTGGATCTAGAGATGGTGGATCTAGAAAGGAGAAAATTGAGAAGAGGTATGATAAATCACTACTGATTCCTAAAAGTCTCTCACAAAGAGGGCCGTGAATTACCCTCTGTGAACTGGGAATGGAGCAAATTCCAGCATCACAGGTTTCAAAGAGCATGTTAGATAAGCGTCCACTGGTACAATGGTAATTAAAGTGTTTGATCCTGCTTCAGAGATTGTGATAGATGAAACAATCTGTTGAAGTAAGTTCTCTCTCATTTATGTTTCTGTTAATATTGTTCCATTTACAATCAACATATGTAAAATATTATGGTGATACGTAAGGTAGTAAAAATATCATTAGGAAAGAAAAAGTCCATTAAAAGTTTAAAAAGGCTGATTTTATTCTTATTTGTAGATCAGTGAAAATTAGTCTCAAATGGGCCTCGAATACATGTATGTATAAGAAATGTTCATTATAGCTAAATGGTAAAGCAACTATTGATAACAAGAGTAGGGGTTGTCTTGTATCATTTTTAGTATTACCACTTAGACTACTGTATCAGCCAAGAATGGACTTTATCCTCCTTGGATTTCTACAAAACAGAGTAGACCCGTTCCCGGTAAGTGTCTCTGAAAAACACTCTTTAACTCTAAAAATAGTAACTCCCAGCTTCAAGCACTGGTTTTAATAGAATAAACTCCCAGAAATTTAGCAAAAGAAGTAAGATGAGATCCTTGAATGGAGGATACAGGAGTTTCAAATGAAACAAACACATTTTCACTTCACCACTATACGGCCTGTATCTTTTCAAATGAAGAAGGCTTGCGTCTAACCTCACTACATACTGTATATTCCTAGCTCAAATAGATTATTCTAATGTGCTGTAAAGCAGCTTGGTCTGAACTGTGGCTGGTGCAGTACTTTTCAATAAATGAAAAATGAGTGGACATATGGAACCACTAGAATCCACTCTATTCATCTATTAATGGAGGGTCCTAAATCATGAACCATAAGTTTAGCCTGTTGGTAGCTGCACTGATTATAATGAGACCATTTACTCCTGAGGTTAATGCTTAAGCTGATTCAGATTCTCAAAGCAATCAGATAAGGCTGGCCAAAATGTGGTGCTAGACAGAAGTGGATGTTCAAAGGGATTTCACTACAGTGAAGCTAAATAGAAAGGCCAGCAGCAAGTTTTTAGTCAGGCTGCCAGGTAATCCATATTGCCAGCAAGGTTCAGCTTGCCGAAGATGACATCCATCAGCTACTGTGGGACACAGAAGCAAGACAGGTCAGCCCTATGGAGCTGAGGGGCTCTTCTGTCACTCCGTACAGGGAAATCACACACCTCCTATCCTTGATTGCCCTAAGCATGCAACGGACCCCATACAGCTTTTTATCCACAGGGATTTTAGGATGGGGCTCCTACCGTGAAGAGGTTTGTCCACTTCTGGTTTAAAATCTGCAGCCCTGTTGAATGAAATTAACTTAAGTATTCACAGTTCACTTGCTTCTGAGTCCTCACCAGCCGAACTACAAGGGATTCAACTCGGTTGCTTCCTCAAAGACATCAGGAAGTATAGGGGACACTGAATTTGTGCTGTCTTCCCTCACTGAAATTGCCCCAACTGCTGTGGCATACAGCCGAGAAAAGACAGAGCACCCATTACAGCATTCTCACATAGTAAAGTTCTTCCCTGAAATCTCAGCATAAATATGTCTGCTTTTATTTAAATCACTGATTAGAAAGCATGCCAGGAAATACAATGAAGTGCTTCCAATTAATATTTTTTGAGCATTTCTCCTAAATAAATAAATTTAGTTAAAATAAACTTTGTAGCAAAAGTTTTATACGTTATATAATTAACAGTTGTGTGCATCTTGATGAGGGAATTCACTCTCTTTCCAGGATGCATGAGTGGACAGTCCCTTGAACTGGTAAGTTCTAGGTGCAATAATGACATAGTAATGTTTTTAGCAAATGAATACAGAGGATTGGCTATGCATTTATGTTTCTTTCTCTGACAAAGTAAAAGCTAATGTTTTCTTACAGCTACAAAAGGAAGATCACTAGAAAGCAGCTCTGGCAAGTAATCTTTCTGGAAAAGGAACAGAAGAAAGGAAAACAGCTGGTTCTCCGCACACTAACCACAGTATTTTGGTCTGATACATGGCAAAGTAGTTCTCAAATTCAGTTCTTTGAAAACCAATAAAGGTACCCTTCTGACAGATCTGAAATGTTTCTACATTTATGGATAACAGATAATTTCTGTTCTTTAACATCTATTATGCAGACAACCTGTAAAATACCCTTCTGAGATTGTGTGTTGTAGCAGTCTGGTATGATTACTCACTGAAATACTTTCAGTGCATCATAAAATTAAATTATGTGTTCCAGCTCATTGGCTCCTAATTTAGATAAAAAAGTAAGATCTGAATTCATAAGGCTGGTTGGTCTGTAAGGGGGCCCCTGTAAGGGACTGTGTATTAGGCTATTAAGACTTCAATTTTAGCCAAGCTATAGTTACGTCATGTACTTCAAGTGAAAACATGATTGAACGTTTTGAGAAAAAAATGGTCAATAGTGTGCTTATATGAGCATTGATGGGGAAAGCATTTAGACTTGGTGTTTATGCAGACTGTAAACAATTTCTAATTACATCCACAATGTCTCCTCTATGAATAGATCATGCTTTCTTCCTTTTATAGATGAGCATTTAGATAAGAGGGGCAGAATTGGCTTGGGGTTAAACATCATTTCAAATAAGCATCATATTTAAACTGAAAGATACAGTTAATTGCTTCTCCTTTGTACATAACTGAATCATCACCTTCTGCTCTAGGAGGAATAAACCTGAACATATCTCTTCCATGGCAGCAATTTTCCATTTTGTACAACCATTCACTCCTCTCGGTTACATTTTAAATAAGTTCAGTGACTGAAGAGTCTATCACAGAGTTCATTTTTACAGAGTGTTAGTTCAGCTGCAACTTCTCCTGAAAGATTTAATACATATAGCTATTATGTAACTCAGATTGTCTTCCCATGTTTTAATTTATTCAGTCATTTCCTTTTTAAAACATGTGCTATGGAGTACAGCATACCTCCTGGCTGTGATTTTGAAAGCTTTCAACTTATTAGTTACATTTCTGACACTAAAATATTTACTTATAAAAATGTAAAGATTTAGAACAGTTGGAAACTGTTGTTTTCATATTTTATCCCTGTCTTGCATTAAGGGCTTTTGTCCCAAGACGAATGTGGTAATGAAGTAGATGTGATTTGGATAAGCCCTAGATAAGGTATTTTTTTCCAGAAACACATGGTAAGTTTGTCAGGAGAAAAAGTTAAGAGAATAAGACTGACCCACCAAGGATTAAGGGGAGGAAACTTGGAGCTACCTCTCTTCTGGTGGTCAAGTACGAAGTCATCCAACTCATTAGCTATCTTATTCAACCCTGACATTCATTTATATGGAGGACAAGGCTACAAATGACTTTAGCAGGCATCCTGAGTCTCTTCCTGAAAGGAATATAGTTAGGAAGAAAACACAGTAGTCGTTTTACAGTAACTTGCAAGAGGAATGTGGTCTCTGTTAGGAGCTTATCTCAAGACATGAATTATTTGTTTCCCCTAATAAACATCCTTTTATGCTGGCTACTATGTTTAGGCTCAAGATTGACAAGGAGGTCTTGCATAGCAAAGATTTAGCTACTATCTCATGGTGCTCCAGATCAGATGCTGAAAAAACTTGTCTCACACAGAGTTGTTTTAATATTTGTGTAGCAGCCAAGCAGGCGAGTTTCCTGTATAAAAAGAACATCTGAACTGTAGGCGTCAACACTAGAAGAATTCACGTTCTTTAATTAGGTCACTGATCCCTCTAAATTTCTATGTCTTGACTAGACATAGAAACTTTTCCTGGTCCTCAAGACAGTCAGCCTGTCTCCTCTTGTTCATTTGAAATAGGATGGTCAAAACTATCTTCCAGGCACGTTCATCTTAGTTCCCTGGAATTTGCATTGTCATTTACCTACATATAGAATGTTTATAAAGGACTGTCAAATCCTATCAAATAAAATCAATCACGCTGTATACTCCTTTTCAGGGATGTATGTGATGGAACATAGCACGTGCCAAGTGAGAATATGGCCCACAAATATCTGGATAAGGTGTGACCAGTTTTAATTATCCGAGAGTTATAGATAGCTGCAGATTACTTTTAGCAGTGTATTGGTCTATTAGTACTGTTTAGTACGCCAAAAATGGAAATACATATTAAAAGACATATCAAAGTTTAATGGTTCTGTATTATTTTTGTGTTGGTCAGGAACTGACTGTTGTTTGGGTTTTGTTTTTTTTTTTAATTATTAATAATCCTGCTTTTAGTCACTTTTCAGCCAGTAAACACCAAGAAATTTCATCTACTATTAAAGCTTGCTGTTACATAGGTAATTCACTTCCAGAGGATGGTGTGGTACCCATAAGAGAACTGCACGGGTTCCTACTAAAATATGTAGGACACAGAAGTCAAACAGTAGAGGTTACACTTGCCCATGAAGCTTCTCCACACTCCCCATCTCACTTCTTCCAGGATCTTGAATAGCTACTAATTGCTTCCCTGAGATGTGCTACCCAGGTGATCAATTTTATAACCAAACTGTGTAAAAAATCTTATTTTAACATGTGATCTGACTTTTAAAAAGATTCTGTGAAATGCTACTTGGCATCTGATTTCAGTTACTAGAAAGCGTATTTTCAACACAGGATGAAGCTTAGGGATTTACCTTGCACAGTGACATACCTGTTACTTATATTTAGTATTTACATGAGAGAAAGGTGAAGATATGTTTAAAACTCACTTTTTTCCATTTTGCCTTTTTTTTAATTACGCAGCAAACAAAAATTCAATTTCACATCAAAAGAAAAAACACCAAGTACGTTACTGTCACAGAGGCCAACGTGTCTCTCACTCTTTGCTTGGTAACATTTGAACCTGGCAGACAGAAGGCAGCTTCTACAGTGCTAAGGGACAGAGAAGCCTAACTAGAAGAGAGATCCTGATTAGCTCTTCCCGAAGGCTAATCTTGAGGCAAGGCTGCCTCATAACCTCAGTCAGATTTTAGATAATAGAAAATCCACACAGGAGACAGCTACTGAAAACTGAGCTTCATAAATTTCACCAAAGGTCTACTTTTAATCTGATATAATTAACAATAATAGTCTCTGAAATGCACGATAGACTAATAAGCTAATCCACTATAGGCTAATTATCAACTGGTAGAAACTAGCTTTATAAAAACGGAGGAATTTGGGCCATGGAATTATCTCAAGTAAGAAAAAATTACACTTGCAAAAAAACATTGGAGGCTAGTCCCTCTGAAATCACTGATAATCCTCTTGCTGACTTCAACATGGTCATAGTTTCTCTCACGATCTTTGCATTAGGTCAAATCATTAAAAATAATTATGTATTTCATCATTACATAGGAATACATAGTCTGTGATTAGGCTCCTAGACACTACAGTGAACTATTTATATGTTGTTTGCATTATGACAGACTAATAACAGTTCATAAATAGAGAAGCAGAAGGTCTGCAAAAGCACTGTTTGTTGGTAGGACTAATTATAGTAACACTGAAATGTTCCACTTACTTACACTTGATTCATACTGAAGATCTTCCCTGTAAACTTGAACACTCATAATCAAAAATCAACCAACAATGGAAAATCAAACAGTGTGACAAACGACCTGCCTAATCATCCCTTTGGCCGTGGTCCAGAAACGTCAGTCACCTTAAAAATGAGTCTTGGCACTAGCAGAGTTTCCTCAAAAATTGTCTTTCAACCAGATACCTGGAAAAGTTAAGTTTAAAATTCCCTCTTACAGGTCCCCTTCTGGGAGATGTGATCTACTAAATAAAGACCTCGAGATTTTTCGTGATTGTAATACTTTCCTTCTGAGGAGATTAAAAGATAGAATCATAGAATCACAGAATGGTTTGGGTTGTAAGGGACCTTAAAGATCATCTAGTTCCAACCCCCCTGCCACAGGCAGGGACACCTTTCCACTAGACCAGGCTGTTCAAAGCCCCATCCAACCCGGCCTTAAACACTGCCAGGGAGGGGGCATCCACAGCTTCTCTGGGCAACCTGTTCCAGTGTCTAATACAGAAGGAATGAGAGCAAGGCATTCAGTACAAACATTTCTAAAATTTAATCAGCATTTAAAACAAAATTTAATAGACCTTTTTTCATGTATGTAAACTTGAGATCCATTCACAACAGATGATGTTATACTTGCAGAACTACTGAGAAGCTTTCTACACATCTTCCCAGCTCACTTCACACATATATAACATACATATATTTGTATTTATATAACATAATTATATATGTATTTACATGATATGTATGTTCTACTCAGTTGTGTTTTATAGAAAAAGACATGTCACTGGCATGAGAAGTTTAAAATAAACGCATCACCACAGATATTATTGAACTACTGTGTTCATCACAGCTGAAAACAACTGCACTAATATTCAACTATATGCCTCATTTCCCCCTTTGTGACTACTTGTATAAATCTCATTAATAAGAAACTCACAGCTGTAAGGGATGCAAAAGTGGTTTTGGCATAAAAAATATTTAATTAGAAAAAAAAATCAGTAACACCCTTTTGTATCTTAAGTAGTCTTTTAAGACCTGCCCATTTATTAAGGTCTTTGAATTGATTCATGGAGTTTCAACTACCCTGACTATTTCAGAAACCATTGGGGAAGTCTAACTCCTACCACTAAAGGATCAAGAAAAGATGAAAATTCAGGCCTTTTTAAATTCTTATTATTTTGTGTATGTTTTAGGAAAAAAAAAGTTATTTTGATAGTTAACATCTAGGTTCAACATATATGGGAGCTTAAGGGGAGTATCTGCGATAGTCCCAGTTTAGTCTCTAGATAACGCAAGCTACATTATAAAACTAAGATTTCATAATGTAGTACAAATAGTATTTTGTGTTAAGGATATCCCCAGGCTGAAGGTTAGCAGGGTAGCAGTTTACTTGCCGGAAACCTGACTGCAAGTTGGAAGAGACTACAGTATTTAAAGTAGTTTTTGGTAATTGTTCTTGAAGTCTCCTTAGGAATTTCAGAACTAACTGGGTTGCCTTTAGCATTCGGTAACATAAACTGGTAAGGTGGAAAAGGCAGAGGAACTGCTAACATTTTAACATCTGTATCTATACAACGCAATCTTAACATTCAGCCTCTTCTTGTCCCAGCCATGAACTCAACATTGTGTTCCTCATCATGCCTCATCTCACAATGTCTGCATGTGCAAATCCACTGAAGAGTTACTGCTTTTTGTCAATTTATCAGTAAATTTACTCATTCAGTGATTATTGCCCTCCTCTGCAGATAGGGCGAACAAATGGAGTACTTACTTACAAAAATCTTCAAAATAAAAGGCAGAGAACTGTAAACACCCCAGGAAGCAGGGAAAAGCATTGTTTTAATGTTGTGGGTATTGAATTGTATATTATATAATGGGAAAACATTTGGGCCCTGGAATTTAGCTGCATTAAATAGTTTTCGTGGTTATCAAATTTTGTAGCCTAGCTTCAGCTTTTAAAAGTTGCCACAAAAGCGGTTTTCTCTTTTGTACACTGTATGGGCATAAACATTATCAATTAGATAATCTGGCCTAAAATTGATGGTCATTCAAAAGCGAGAATTTCCCCCAGGAATTGATAAAATTCTATCAGGCTCTCAGAAGACAAGGGCTCTGTTTATGCCATAAGCATTACACAGAAACAACAGTCATTCAAAATATTGTAATTACTTCGCATTCTTCTGTAAGGAGAAAAAAAAGCACACTTAAATCAATTTCCTCTTTCAACCTAACCAGCTATGGTTTACATCCACAATCTGCACTCATGTTTTACTATTTGATTTTTTTTTATTATTTAAATGGGCATTCAGCCAGCTTTAAATATTGACAATTTCTAGGCAAATGCCCACTTATTTAAAGCTATTTCCTTTGAAGCTCATGGATAAAAATTGCCTTGAAAAATCATTCTCATCTTGAGAGAAATGAATTATGTCTCAACTCCACTAGAGGGGCAGGGATAAGGCTGCCGTAGGGAGTGTCCCTCCGTCCGAATGCAGCGCAGCCTTGGAAGACATGGCAATGGGTACTGCATAGTTATGGGTGTCACCAAAAATACAGCAAAGCCACATTGCTGCTGCTATGACTGTTCAGATGGTCTGTATCTCACTGCTCTGCCTCTGACTCCTCGGGGACCCCCAACCCATCCAAATTGTAGTGCCGCCCATCTGCTCCCTCCCAGCCGTAGGCTGCTCTCTGGAGTGGCTCCCATTGCTTTTGTCACCTCAAACAGCATCCCAATTACTTGATTTTCTAATAAAATCTTTCAGATTCCAATAAATCTGCATTTATCCTAACACTGAGAAGGTCTGATTGCTTATTACAAGTATTACTTGCAGACTGCCTTTTCCTTCCTCAGCTAGTGATGCACGGAATTCAGCCTGCTGAAGGAAGAGCCACTTAGATAGCAGCACATTCAGAAGTGCTGTCAGAATCAAGCCTTAAGCATGTGGTAAACCAGCAAATTAGGGAGTGTGTAAAAACTGAATATGGAGATTTTTCATAATCCATAATATTATAGTCAAAACATAAATAGTGCTTGTAAAAACTTTTTTTTCTTTTTCCTTCTTATTTAATAATTCAACAGCAGTAACTAAAACACAAACCCTACTGTTTTTTCTTTTCTTGTCATAGTCTCTTGTGTGATGTTTTACCAGCCACTTTGCACTCAAATAAACAAACTGATTTTCATGAAAAACTGAGAGAAACAAATCAATTACTTTCTAAGGCTTAGAATGTCTCCTGACTCAAGTAGTAAATTAAAACTAATGTGAGGTCCTGTTTCTTTGGAAGACCCAGAGCTTTCCATCCTACCTTGCCTCTATGGAAAACAGGCACATGCATTTGGATTCAGCATCGTATTTAAAGTGAGGAAAAATCATATACGTATTATACCAGAAACACTAACAGAACAAGCATAATAGTATCTACACGCTCTTCTGTTGTTGTTTTTTTTCTTTAAGGGGCTTTGTAATGTCAATGAAGCATTGATACATTAGAAATATTAATTGATGTTGGGATCCAGTATGCCATCATTGCATAAGGAAATTAACAGTGATAACATAGGCTACTGTTATATAATATGCAATTACCTCTTAGTTACATAGAGTTTAATAACAGCCCTATACATTCATGTATTTTCAGTGTATTACAAAATAAGTTATACTGAAGAAACGAGAGAAGGGAGGGGGAAACATTTTTGGCCAGTCTTATTATCTTTTTTAGATTTCATCTATAAGCTTGTGGATTCCAGTGCTAAAGGACTTCTCCAAAACATGACAAATCCCACACGCTCTTTGTAGCAACCATCTTCTCCATGTTTGGATTGTCTAAATCACAGTTCTAAAATTTATCACGGTTTAAAGCTGGGCCAGCTATTAACCAGGTGGCAGATGCTCTCTGTTAACCCTCTCCCCCACCCCAAGGGAAGGGAAAGGGAAAAGGGAGAGAGACTTATGGGTTGGAAAGTTAAACAGTTTTAATAAACTATAATAATGAAAAAGAATATAATAACAATGATAATAGAAATAACCAAATATATACAAATATGTACAAAACCAAGATCAAGAGCTTGGAATCCCCTCAGGCAGAGTTGCTCCCCCAGTACAGGCAGAGGGGAAAAGGCAGTACCTCCCCCAGCACAGGCAGAGGGGAAAAAGGCAGTAGCTCCCCCAGCACGGGCAGAGGGCAAAATGCAAAAGCTCCCTGCCATCACCACCTGCAGGCTTTTAAACTGGAACCCTGGCAAAGCTGGTACCAATCAGTGGGAGACAGGAGGGCCCCTCCCTCCTGGGCCCCACCTCCAGGAGGCAGTGGGTTAGTGATAAATAGGAAAGTGAGAATGACATGTATGGGATGGAATACCGTCGTTGGTCAATCTTGGGTCACCCTGCCCTGTCTGCTCACCCCTGCAGCTGCGACCCCCCTTTGGCTCTTCACTCGTAAGCAGTGAGGAATTTAGCAGTGACCTTGGTTTCTCTAAGACTAATTGGCCTGGTTTGGGCCAAACCAGGACATTCCACCCCTTATTCCATACCATTCACGTCATACTCAGATCACCACTACCTTTTCATTTTCAAATATATATACACATATCACTAGTTTATGATTCATCTCTATACAAAAAGTTCATTAAGTTCATTTGGTTCAGGATTAGTGGGTTTCCATCTGGCTAGCAGTCTCTCAGCAGTCTCTCTGGCTAGCAGTGTCTCTTTCGTCATGGTTCGTGCCCACGGGTTGCAGGTTAAAGATGTCAGACTCGAGGAGGTTACTGTATGCCACTTGATGAAGCTAGCTCCGGTCTCATCACCACTGTCTTAACCTGAAAGACACTTATGCAGCAACAACATACAGTTCAGACTTAAGTAGTCTCACCCAGAATCAGATCACCTTCAGGGACACATCGGACTTCACCATCTTGCAACATCACCCACCAAGTACATCCAGGTCCCTGAGCAAAAGCAATTCCACGAATGGGTTTACCTTTGCCCATTGCAGGAAGAATCCAGACAGTTTTTCCCAACAGATTCCTTTCATGCACCACAGGGACTTTATCCCCTTCTACTGTATGTAGAAGGTCTGACTGAGCAGGGCCAGCTCGGTTGATAGATCCCCTGGTGTTAACTAACCAGGTAGCTTGTGCCAGATGTTTATCCCAGTTTTTAAAGGTTCCACCCCCCATTGCTTTCAGGGTAGTTTTTAACAGCCCATTATACCATTCAATTTCCCAGAGGCTTGGTGCATGATAGGGGATGTGATATACCCATTCGATGGCCATGCTCTTTGGCCCCAGTTGTCTATGAGACTGTTTTTGAAATGAGTCCCCGTTGTCCGACTCAATTCTCTCTGGCGTGCCGTGTCGCCACAAGATTTGCTTTTCGAGGCCCAGAATAGTGTTCCGGGCAGTGGCATGGGGGCACAGAGTATGTTTCCAGCCATCCGGGTGGTCGCCTCCACCATGGTAAGCACATAACGTTTACCCTGGCGGGTTTGAGGGAGTGTGATGTAGTCAATTTGCCAGGCCTCCCCATATTTATATTTCAACCCACCGCCCCCCATACCACAAAGGTTTTAACCGTTTGGCTTGCTTAAATTGCGGCGCATGTTTCACAATCATGGATAACCTGTGCAATAGAGTCCATAGTTAAGTCCACCCCTCGGTCACGAGCCATCTGTATGTTGCATCTCTCCCTTGATGACCTGAAGTGTCATGAGCCCACCGAGCTAAAAATAGTTCACCTTATGTTCCCAGTCCAAATCTATTTGGAACACTTTAGCAGCTTGATCCGCTTGTTGGTTGTTTCGATGTTCCTCAGTTGCCCGACTTTTAGGTACGTGAGCATCTACATGACGTGCCTTCACGACTAGTTTCTCTAGCGAGAGCAGCAATATCTTGCCACAATTTAGCAGCCCAAATAGGTTTACCTTTGCGCTGCAGTTGCTTCGCTTCCACTGCTTTAACCACCCCCACAAGCATTTGCCACCATCCATGAGTCAGTATAAAGATACAGCCTTGGCCACTTTTCTTCTCGCTCAGCAATGTCTAAAGCCAGCTGGATGGCTTTTACCTCT
Organism: Nyctibius grandis; assembly: GCF_013368605.1. Classification (NCBI taxonomy): domain Eukaryota; kingdom Metazoa; phylum Chordata; class Aves; order Nyctibiiformes; family Nyctibiidae; genus Nyctibius; species Nyctibius grandis. Next base: position 76,661,894 of record NC_090660.1, read on the forward strand.
GCGAATTGACTTGATTCACCTTGTCCTTCTGTGGCTTCTGTGACTCGTCGTATGGGACTCCATACAGCAGCTTTCCACTTCCGATGCTTTCCTACAAGACGGCAGGATCCATCGGTGAACAGGACATACTGCTTCTCATCCTCTGGTAGTTCATTTATATGGTGGGCTTCTTCAGCACGTGTCACCTCCTTTTCTGGTGGCATTCCGAAATCTTTGCCTTCTGGCCAGTCCATGATCACTTCTAAGATTCCTGGGCGATTAGGGTTTCCTATTCGAGCCCTCTGTGTAATTATGCAATCCATTACTCCACGTCGCATCAGTTGGCATGATGGGTAGTGGGAACCTTACCCTTGAACATCCAGCCTAGTACTGGTAATCGAGGGTGCCAGGAGAAGTAGTGCTTCAGTACCAATTACCTCTGAAGCAGCTCTAACTCCTTCATATGCTGCCAGTATCTCTTTTCAGTTGGGGTGTAATTGGCCTCGGAACCCTTGTATCCTCGACTCCAAAATCCTAGGGGTCGACCTCGAGTCTCCTCTGGTACTTTCTGCCAGAGGCTCCAGGTAGGACCATTGTCCCCAGCTGCGGTGTAGAGCACATTTTTAACATCTTGTCCCATACGGACTGGTCCAAGGGCTACTGCATGCACAATCTCTTGTTTAATCTGTTCAAAAGCCTGTCGTTGTTCAGGGCCCCACTGAAACTCATTCTTCTTTCTGGTCACTTGATAAAGAGGGCGTACAATCTGGCTGTAATCTGGAATATGCATTCTCCAGAAACCCACAACGCCTAAGAAGGCTTGTGTTTCCTTTTTGTTAGTTGGTGGGGACATAGCTGTTATTTTGTTGATCACCTCTGTCGGGATCTGGCGACGTCCATCTTGCCATTTAATCCCTAAAAACTGGATCTCCCGGGCAGGCCCCTTGACCTTGCCTCTTTTTATGGCAAAACCAGCTTTCAGAAGAATTTGGATTATTTTCTCCCCTTTGTCAAAAACTTCTGCTGCTGTATCACCCCACACAATGATGTCATCAATGTATTGCAAATGTTCTGGAGCTCCACCCTTTTCTAGTGCAGTCTGGATCAGTCCGTGGCAAATAGTAGGACTGTGTTTCCACCCCTGGGGCAGTCGATTCCAGGTATACTGGATACCTCTCCAGGTAAAAGCAAACTGTGGCCTGCACTTTCGTGCCAGGGGAATAGAGAAAAATGCATTAGCAATGTCTATGGTGGCATACCACTTGGCTGCCTTTGACTCCAGTTCGTATTGAAGTTCTAGCATGTCTGGCACAGCAGCACTCAGCGGTGGCGTAACTTCATTTAGGCCACGATAGTCCACAGTTAATCTCCATTCTCCATCAGACTTTCGCACTGGCCATATAGGACTATTAAAGGGTGAGCGAGTCTTGCTAATCACTCCTTGATTTTCTAATTGTCTAATCAGTTTATGAATGGGGATCAGGGAGTCTCGATTGGTGCGATATTGTCGTCGGTGCACCGTGGCAGTAGCAATTGGCACCTGTTGTTCTTCAACCTTCAGCAACCCCACAACAGAAGGATCTTCTGAGAGGCCAGGCAAGGTAGACAGCTGTTTAATGTCCTCAGTCTCTACAGCTACTATACCAAAGGCCCATCTATACCATTTTGGGTCCTTAAAATACCCTCTCTTGAGGTAGTCTATGCCAAGGATGCACGGAGCATCTGGGCCAGTCACAATGGGGTGCTTTTTCCATTCATTTTTAGTTAGGCTCACTTCGGCCTCCAATACAGATAACACTTGAGATCCTCCTGTTACTCCTGAAATGCTGATAGATTCTGCCCCTTTATGATCCGATGGCATTAGGGTGCACTGTGCACCAGTGTCTACCAGGGCTCGATACCTTTGTGGTTTTAATGTGCCAGGCCATCGAATCCACACAGTCCAATAAACTCGGTTGTCCCTTTCCTCCACCTGGCTGGAGGCAGGGCCCCCCTAATTAAGAAATGGATTCGTGCTGCTCACAGGGACTGGACCTTCATTTCTCCTATTCACACCTGGGAAAAAGTGATTTGAGGCCCATCTCCCCTGACTGGGGTCCTGCTCACTGGTAACTGGAGCAGCCATCCTTCTAGAAAAATTCTCTCTGGTATTTCTTTTAGCTTGCAACTCACGTACTCGTGCCTGTAGGGTACTGGTAGGTTGTCCATGCCATCTGCTCATGTCCTCCCCATAACCACGCAGGGCAAACCACAGGATACCTCGCGATGTGTTCCGTTTCCTTTGAGCTGGTCCTGTAGGAGAGCGTTTTCTCCTAACAGCTGCAACGCGCGCCTGTGTAGGTAGAGAGTCAAGTTTATTCTCGATCCTGGACAGTTTGTCTGACAGTTGTTTAAATGAGTCCTTGTTTTCCTTAGTCAGTTTTTCCACAGCCGAGATGCGTGCCTGCAGTGGGGAAGAAATACTATCTTCATACTGTCGCATGCAGTTAGCCATTTTACCCACAGCAGAACGTGCCATATCATCTTCTCCCCAGACTAATATTGACAATGTATGGGTATATGTCGGTGGAGCATTCTTCACAACCTTCCGGAACATGGATCGGTTGCATTCCACTTCATCAGGATCTACAGGATCTACAACTTCCTGTGGGTGTCTATAAATGATCTCTTGCACAGCCAGTTCTCTAAGGTAGTTAATACCTTTTTCTATAGTGGTCCATTTGCTTAGGTGGCTCATAACATCATCTTTATAGGGATACCTGCTCTTTACAGCTGACAAGAGTCGCCTCCAGAGACTGATAGTGTTTGACATTCTTGCGAGTGCCTTATCAATACCACCATCTCTGGACAGGGATCCCAACTGTCTGGCTTCTCTGCCATCTAATTGCATGCTGTCTGCCCCATTATCCCAGCATCGGAGCAACCAGGTAATAATAGGCTCACCGTCATAACGGCTGAAGTCTTTCCTTATATTTCTCAGGTCCTTCAGGGATAAGGAGTGGTAGGTTATCTCTACGTCCGAGTCCTCTTGTGATAGTTCTGCTTTAGAAGGGCCTTTCTTCTGTGATGGGTCTGTTTTAGAAGGATGATCGAGGAAACCCCCATCTGTGTCGGGCCCTAACTCTGCCTGAGAAGGGCCCTCACCTGGGTCATATGATGGCTCTGCCTTAGAAGGCTCTGAGTCATCATCCTTCACTTCACGAGCTGATTTCTTTTGGTATTTCTTCCTGGTTACAGGAGCAATTGGTACAGATTCGATAGATGCTGGAGTCTGAGTAGATGCAGTGGCTGTCATGGGCGTGCTGAGAGTCTGAATAGCTGCAGTGGCCATCTTGGGGGGTGTAGCAGCTGTGGTACAGGCTGCCAAGGTTTCAGTGGGTTTAGTGGCTGTAGCGGCAGTACACACTGTAGGATCTGAGGTGGCTGCATAACACCTACAACTGTCCCTGCACCGATATTTAATCTTATCCCACATCAGAAACACATTCAGGACAAACAAAAATAAAAACATGCCACCTAGACAGCACCATCCTAATTTTGCAAAATCTAGTGGAATCAGCTTGGCAGAAAAGGAGAAGGTACTATTTCCCAAAGTAAAACTGGAAGTGTAATCATTAACAGAATCAGCTAAAGGACGCCTGGAGCGTGCAGATGAAGTTGCTGCTACTGATTCGCGATTAAAGCTGCCCATCATTGTGTCATAGAGATAAGAGATCGGAATAGTAACTGCCCAGTTTATCACAGCATAAATCAGTATCAAACCCCATACCAAAACAATACATTTCGACCAGCACCCACTGCTAAACTGCATGTAAACATTCATAAGAAGCAAGCAATAACACAGTGCCCACGGCAGGTAAGGCATCATTGCAATACTCAATTGTGAAAGAAACTCCATAAAAAGATGAGATAACACAGCATTCAAAAATGACATCACAATCTTCACTATCTGTTTTAACTTTCCAACCCCTTGTAAATCTCAAAGGAAGAAATCTGATATTCTCTCAGCTGAGCTCTCCGGGTCTCCTCCCACCAGAGCCAGGATTCAACTTATCAGAGCAACCTGTTGGAGCTTCTCTCTTGCCCCACGTTGGGCACCAATAAATCTGTCACGGTTTAAAGCTGGGCCAGCTATTAACCAGGTGGCAGATGCTCTCTGTTAACCCTCTCCCCCACCCCAAGGGAAAGGGAAAGGGAAAGGGAAAAGGGAGAGAGACTTATGGGTTGGAAAGTTAAAACAGTTTTAATAAACTATAATAATGAAAAAGAATATAATAACAATGATAATAGAAATAACCAAATATATACAAATATGTACAAAACCAAGATCAAGAGCTTGGAAATCCTCCTCAGGCAGAGTTGCTCCCCCCAGTACAGGCAGAGGGGAAAAGGCAGTACCTCCCCCCAGCACAGGCAGAGGGGAAAAGGCAGTAGCTCCCCCCAGCACGGGCAGAGGGCAAAATGCAAAAGCTCCCTGCCATCACACCTGCAGGCTTTTAACTGGAAACTGGCAAAGCTGGTACCAATCAGTGGGAGACAGGAGGGCCCCTCCCTCCTGGGCCCCACCTCCAGGAGGCAGTGGGTTAGTGATAAATAGGAAAGTGAGAATGACGTGTGTGGGATGGAATACCTCGTTGGTCAATCTTGGGTCACCTGCCCTGTCTGCTCCCCCCTGCAGCTGCGACCCCCCTTTGGCTCTTCACTCGTAAGCAGTGAGGAATTTAGCAGTGACTTTGGTTTCTCTAAGACTAATTGGCCTGGTTTGGGCCAAACCAGGACAATAAACAAACTGATTTTCATGAAAAACTGAGAGGAAACAAATCAATTACTTTCTAAGGCTTAGAATGTCTCCTGACTCAAGTAGTAAATTAAAACTAATGTGAGGTCCTGTTTCTTTGGAAGACCCAGAGCTTTCCATCCTACCTTGCCTCTATGGAAAACAGGCACATGCATTTGGATTCAGCATCGTATTTAAAGTGAGGAAAAATCATATACGTATTATACCAGAAACACTAACAGAACAAGCATAATAGTATCTACACGTTCTTCTGTTGTTGTTTTTTTCTTTAAGGGGCTTTGTAATGTCAATGAAGCATTGATACATTAGAAATATTAATTGATGTTGGGATCCAGTATGCCATCATTGCATAAGGAAATTAACAGTGATAACATAGGCTACTGTTATATAATATGCAATTACCTCTTAGTTACATAGAGTTTAATAACAGCCCTATACATTCATGTATTTTCAGTGTATTACAAAATAAGTTATACTGAAGAAACGAGAGAAGGGAGGGGGAAACATTTTTGGCCAGTCTTATTATCTTTTTTAGATTTCATCTATAAGCTTGTGGATTCCAGTGCTAAAGGACTTCTCCAAAACATGACAAATCCCACACGCTCTTTGTAGCAACCATCTTCTCCATGTTTGGATTGTCTAAATCACAGTTCTAAAATTTATCTTGCTAATGCCATTAGCTAGTATCATCAACTGATACAGCTTCTCCCTTCTCTTCTGACCTATCCCACAGAGAGAAGTCAACCCCACATTACCATGAACACCCTCATCCTACAGACTATGACTGAGACCCACTCTCTCATCTATCCAAACCTTATCATTCAGAAGAGCAGATGGGACCTGCTTCGCAGGAACCCGAGGGAGTAGAGGGGCCCAGGAAAGCTTGTTGACCCTCAACAACAACCTCCCCAAAGTACTGTCCTTTCCAACGTGTAGGGATCTGAACAGGAAGGGCAGAAAGCCAGTATGGCTGAACAAGGCACTCCCGATCGAGCTCAAACACAAAAATTAAGTACATAGAGGGTGGAGGCAGGGACAGGCTACTCATGAGGGAGTATAGACACATGGCCTGAGTCTGCAGGGATAGACTTAGGAAAGCAGCACCACTGACCATCTTTGAGAGGTCATGAGGATGGGAGGAGGTGCCTGAAGACTAGGAAAGGGCAAATGTTGCACCATCTTCAAGAAGAACAAGGAGATTGTTGGAAAATACAGGCCAGTCAGACTAATTTCAGTCTCCAGGAAGATTATGGATCCTCTCAGAAGCCACTTCCAGGCACATGAGGGACAAGAATATAACTGGGAACAGCCAGCATGGATTTAGCAAGGGCAACCTATTTTTAACTGACCTGATTGCCCTCATGATGAAATAACTGGCGCTGTGGACAAGACTCCACAAGTCTCCCAGAGTATCCTTTCAGATGAATAAGTAGAAGATAAGGCGGCTGGAAAATTGGCTGAAACTTTGGGTTCAAAGGTTTGTGATCAGCCATATAAAGGCCAGCTGACAGCTAGTTGCCAGTGTCATCTCTCAGGCATTGATAATAAGGCAAATACTGTTTAGTATCTTTACTAACAAGCAGGGAGATGGATGGTGTGTAATATTAAAAAGTTTGTAGATTGCAAAGTTTGTAAGTCAGCAACCCTGCCCTCCCAAACTGGTAGGGCAGGGCTGCTGTTCATCAGAGGGGCCTTGATAGGTTTTAAACTGAAAGAGGGTAGATTTAGATTAGATATTAGGAAGAAATTCTTTACTGTGAGGGTAGTGAGATGCTGGAACAGGCTGCCCAGAGAAGTTGTGGATGCCCCCTCCCTGGCAGTGTTGAAGGCCAGATTGGATGGGGCTTTGAGCAATCTGGTCTAGTGGAAAGGTGTCCCTGCCCGTGGCAGGAGGGTTGGAACTAGATGATCTTTAAGGTCCCTTCCAACCCAAACCATTCTATGATTTTAAGTCCCATGCCTGGGCAGAATAGCTCCATGCAACAGCACAGGCTCGGGGCTGACTGGGTAGAAAGCAGATTTACAGAAAAGGATGGGGGCACCTGTCAGAGCATTTGAACATGAGCTAGCAGAGGTGAAAAAGGCCAAAGCATATGGGGTTGTATTGGCAAAGTGCAAGTAGCAGATCAGAGAGTTATTTTCCCCCTCTGTTTGGCACTTGAAAGACTGCATCTGGAGTACTGCATCTAGTTTTGGACTTCCCAGTATGACAGAGACATTGCCATACTGGAATGAGCCCAGCAGAAGGCTATAAAGAAGATTAGGTGGTGCACGTCATATGAGAAGCAGCTAAAGGAACTGGGTTTGATCAGCCTGAAGAAGAGAAGGCTAATAGGAAACCTGATTGCTCTTTACAACTATCTAGTGTGAAGATAAGAAGATGATGAAGCCTGGTTCTTCTTGGAGGTGTGCAGTGACAGGATGACAACAGACACCAGGTTCAATATGCAAAATTACACACACACAAAAAAAATTCACCATGAGAGTAGTGCAGCACCAGTTTTCAGTATGCTAATCATAAACAGAATGAAGACATCGGCCCCTTAAATCTGAGGTTTAAACTGTCAATGCAAATAGTAAGCTATGGTTAGATGAAAGCACTGACAAGCTGGAAAGCCCATTCAGAAAAGGTAGAACTTACTGAAAGTCAGAGCATCAGTGTAAGATACTTCTACTGACTGTCACTTTGTCCTTTTGACAAACTGATAAAATGAATTTGTCAATATAATTTTTTTTCTTTGTGGCAAATTTGCCATTCTTTATTGTTTTACCTGGAATTCACTGTGACTGAATGGCAACTGCTCTCAGGAGTACCTGACATTACATACAGCAAGACTGGCATTGGTCATACAGCAAATGTTGGTCTCATCCTATAAATGTTTTTTACGTGCATGAAGATCACTGTTCCAACAAAATATCTCTTTCCTCATAGCTTAATTACTGAACATAAATTGCACAGTAAAAGAAATAACTTTCAATAGGAACATCAAAATACGACAACTGGCTACACAAGCAGACGTTTCTATTTAACACATCTGATGTAAGGAAGCTATTAATTTTCTAAATGCATGGCCAAACTTCTTTGTAACACCTGACACAGCATTTTGCTAGGGTACTAAAAGAAAGCCTGACAGCTGCAATTTTCTAGAAATATGGATTAAGCCTTTCACGATGCTCTTGGGAAAGTTTTCTCTTCTATAAGCTTCCGTAATTTGTTTTAAAATGGCTTGCTTCTGATTGTTCAGACCCAGAGTTCTCCTGCATCTGCTCTGGCTACAACTTATATGTTGGCATGCACATATCAAAGCATTGAAAAACAAACATATTCTTCTACATATTCTCTCTGACACTACTTTTAAAGTTATTTTGTTTAAAACATTTCTTTCAGGTACACATAACACTGAAGATTACAGTAAAAATTGCACTGATTCATAGACTTGAATAACACTTCCTCTGAAAAAAAACCCAAAATTATATTAACTGAAGGGGAACGCTGCAGTGAAAGTGGCTGGCTTCCCCCTCTGAGAACGAGACTCGCTGGTGCCTTGTGCTGTCTGGTGACAGGAACTAAATATATTATCTGCATTCTCCATGACATTCCACTTTGAACTTAACATGCCAGTAGTCATGGTACAAGTGAATGGACAGCTGCCATGAGGAAGGCATTTAACATTTGAAACAAAGATTAATAGAGGAACCACAGCTAAATACAAAATAAATATAAGAAATACATGTTGCAACTACTTTTATATTTATCATTTAAAAATATTTGTTCTAAAATTTGCATTGTTTAAAAACCCATCAAGTTGCACGATAACAGATTCTTGCTACTATTAAAATTGCACCACGTATCCCTCTGTTCATGTAGTATCATTTGTGCACAGCAGCAACAGCAGATGGCTAAAAGTAAGACTACTAACTTTGTCCTGTTTTAAGAAGAGCTAAAGAACAAGTTTACAATTTGCTGTATTTATCCTGACATTTCCTTCATTTGTCTCTCAGTACCACTTTGTATTAATTAAGCAAACTACTCAATAGACTAAAAAACTACTAAACATGTTCTACAATGTTGGGTTATCACAAAATATTCCCATACTATATTCTGACCAGACAAGAACAAATGTGAAAGCATTGAACAGTGTCATTAAAATATGTGCTCAGTATTTAAAAATGTCAGTCTGCTATAGAAAATAATTGCTCTAGAAAGTAAATAGTCCAAAAAGTATACATTTTTTCATAGATTGTATAACAGTCTTATGATAAAATGTGTGTGCACTCACAAAGAGTAAGAAACCATACACAAAAAATATGCTTTAAGATAAATTACTGCATTTACAGAGTATAGGAGAAAATTCTGGATCAAATTCAGGGCTTTAACTGTGCACACATAACTCCCACTCCCCCCCCCGCCGCCCCAAGGGACAGATTACACAGTGTTCAAATCTAGACTTCAGATCTTTATCACTGCAAAGGCATAGGGGTCAGTCCCTGTGCGTTTTGGATTTGTCCATTGGAATATAGTTGCTATGAGCATCTACACAGAGATGTTCATAGGAATAATATTTTGAGCTTCATCATTTTCATTACTGAAAGCAAAAGCTTAGAGTAGTTCAGCTTTCATGTCTGGCACTCTCTCACTCAACTTTCAAAAGGAAACACAGATTTAATACTCAGGACTGCAAGACACAGCGCTTAGTGCAACTTCTACACAAGTTTTCTACAACTAGCTCAAATTAATAGACTAATATGATGAGAGGGAAAACATTACCATCCCATTTTGCAGACAAAGAATAGGCAGAGGCAGACCACATGGCATCACTACAGTTGTGCAAGCAGTTTGCAGGACAGCCATGGAGAGGATTCATATATCCCAATGTCAGGTCTGTGTCTTAATCACAAAACCCTCCTTGCCACCTAAACATTACATCCAATTAGACAAGGACATCTCGAAGCAGAGAAATTTAATTTCTTCCTCGGGGAAGTCTTAGATCTTTACAAAGTGTCAGCAGAGCAATCATGAAACCTCTAGTGACAGTTTGGGCACACTTGGGCTAACACAAAGATTTTGGATTAAACACATGGGATGTTACAGCCAGTTAACCTAGCCCTAGTTTTGACAGATTCAGGTCTGTTAAAAATAATAAAGTTTTAAAACTCCTTCATGCACATTAAACTGAAAGGCTGTGCTGAATGAAGATAAACCCCAGTTCAGAAGCCCAGCACTTGCACGCCCCATGGTCAGCCTGTTTGTGATCCTAATGGCACTTTAGCATCCCTCCAAGAGCCTCTACAGCTCTGCTAACACTACTGTCACACACTTCATCACAGCCATGTTTATTTGTGTTGGCAGACCTACACAGGTCCTGTGTAACACTTCTTAGCACTTAATTCACTCAAATGTTACTTTTATACCTACAAATGACTTGTAGAAAACAAATGTTAATGTACCAAATACATTGGGTTTGTCAGCACCACTTGTTTCTGACAATTCTCTTTGACTTATAAATGTAACTCTCACAATTTCTCAGTGGGGCACAAGAACTACGGGCAGAATAATAACACCCTCTAAACTAGTATCTCACAAGGACTAGGGGTTAAAGATACTTAAGTGTGAATCATTTGCCAAGTAACTCTGTAAAAAGAAAAAATATTAAGACAAGAACTCTGTGACAGTAAATGCCACCTGTAATAAAAAGCATGGCAAAAGTTTATAATCCTCTCTAGGCTACAGCAGTAACAACTACACAAAGTCTCCCACCGAGGAGTCAGTTTGACACGCACTGCCCACAACTGCTCAGCAAAACCAAGAAGGACGCGACTTCTATTTCTAGCAGCTGTCTCTAATGCTGAACACCCTGTGCACACTTTGGAGGGAATAATGTTTTCCTACTTAGGCGTTGACAATGAGGAACTAGAGTGGCACAAAACATCAGTGCTTGAATAAGATGAGTGCAGGAAAAAAATATCTCCAAAGGAGCACTGGCCTTTCGACAAAAACGGCTGAGATCCACAGATTATTATTAGCAGAAGCTGACAGTGAATGGGAGAAAGGACTCCGGATGACCTAAAAAGCATCAGTGTAAATCTGGCATTAGTGTGAAGTAAGCAAATAGTCACCACGCTCATCAGCAGAAGGTAGGTATATAATTGATACCTCTCAAAGTCATTCTGGGAAAATGTTTAACGTGCGTTTTTAATTTTATGGCAGTTCATATAAGACTTGAAAGCTCAGAGGCACAAATAACTTTTTAAGGAATGAGCTGGTATGATCCTTGGTCATGTGTTAACCTCACCTGGAAAAAATGACTGTTTTGTGCCAGTAAATGTTAAAACAAAGACGAGAAGTCGAAGGATAGGAAAGGCAGGTGAGTGGAGAAGCGCTTTCACTTCAAGGTAAAAGGAGGGAGCAAATGACTTTTCCTTCTTTCTTCCAAACTTCCTTGCCTCTTCTTACTTCTTACTTCTGAACTTACAGTTCAGAGTCATCATCCACAGCATTTTACTACCCACTCATGCATCACACCACACAGCGCAGTTCCCACCTTCCTCCTCACCTTCAGCTTGATCATCACAGCCTCATCCTGCACAACACATCGAACACCATAACATGCGGATAACAGCTGTATAACATAGGAGAATGGATATGCTCTGTATAGGAGGTTTCTTGAAATTGTATTAGATATGGTAAGTTTGATGGACTAAGAGGCCCAGGAAGTCAAAGGTGTTAGCGTGACCCTTCTCACTACATGGTGACAAGCACTCAATACATCTTGGCATTGCAAGTATAGAGAAGGCATCACACACTCACCCCTGACAACAATCCCCACACAGACTGTCTAAACCTTTAACAAAGAAGAGCAGTTAATGTTTTTGAAATATTAAGGTATTACATACTGCTTTTCTTTTGATAACACTTCTTACTCTCTTCCCACTTACATGTCAAAACATTTCATGAGGGAGGTCAAGAGGGGGAAAAAAATCTTTTTTGTTGTGTCATAATAATCCAACTGTCATTGGATTAACTCTTCTCTGGAAGAAGTCCAGGAAGAGGTAGAAAAAAGAGGATTTGGAGTTGCTGTTATTTCTGGTGTTCAGTCTTCCATTCTTGAATATAAAACAAAGAAAATACTCACAAAAGGAGAGGGAAGCATAATTAAAATAAAGACAGCTTCTGTGTCTCCTGCACACTTTTAATTGTAATTTGTTGACCAAGTTGAGCTCATGATCTTGTCAGCCATTCTCAGATCTAGCAAACTACACTAGCGCCAGACTGCGTAAGGCTTAGTTTTTAGCAACTTTGCCAGTTGAGGATTCACAACTGACTTGCTAAACGAATCATGCTGGTTACTTAGGACACATTTTTCTTGAACAGAAGGCAACAGAGATGAGAAAGACAAGGAACAAAGTGGAGGAAGGCAAGTAGTGCACAAGGTAAGAGCAGAAGCCCACATCTTGCACTCCCAGTGACTTGCTTGGGATTTAACCACAGCGACAGGAGTGGTGATGCAGACTCTTTTCTGTCTCAAACTCTAGGATTTATCCAGCAGCACTGAAGCAGGCACTGGCTCCAAGTACACACTGAAGCCAGTGGTTGAACTACCTGATGCCTGAGAGTCAATAGATTTCACTGGCTACTGATTTTTAACAACAGGAATAAAGCCCTGTATTAGAGCCAATCTTCAATTAGTGCATCTGTTCAACTAAAAGAAAAGAAAAAATAGTCACTGGCTTACTTATTAAGAGTATTGATTATAGTTATTTTTCATAAAAAATATTAATAGAATCTTTTTTCAAAAAATTAAATTAAGTAATTCAGCTCTCAGAAGCTGCTTTTAGAAGAGATGGGCCTACAACTCTAACGTTTACTCTTCCATCATATCTTGCTATAAACTAAACTTGCAAGTACTTTAAGTGATAGCTTGCTTTTCTCTTTCCTCTCTCTGTGCCACCTACCAGAATGGGTCTTTGATCTTCCCCTCGATAGAAATTACAATAATATATATTCTTTAAAAATCACAGAGCTACTAACAGACCTTAAAATAAAACTACATAAATAATGGAATGTTTCCAAACATTGTCTTTTCTTGGTCATGAGATACAGGTTCCAAAAAGAACACAAAATACACAGCTGTGAATATAGAGTTTTTCTGTAAGGCTGTGTCCTCACTCTCCCAAAACCTATCTGTCTAACCCTTCTGAATCAGATCAAAAATCAGGAGTTTCCAGAATTTTTCACTAGCAAGGAGAGATGAAAGTTCTGGAGAAGGATCTTTTAACAAAAAGATTAGTGACAAAAGCAAGGGGGGTAGGGAACAGGTGGCTGGAGCGGGTGTTTCTTACCACCCTATCCTACAATCCAAAGAATGCAAAATAGAGCTTAAACCCCACTTCTGCCTGATTAGAGCTGGAATTCAAACTGCTCCTCCAGGAAAGCATCTTCCCTCTTGCTTTTCTGGAACGGGCTGCTCTCAAACCTCTCCCCATGAATACCTGCCGTCAAGTGGGTAGGTTCACAAGGGCGAGGTGTTCGTTCACCTCCCTGCTCCGACCCAAGCCATCAGTCACGACCACGTGCCCCAAAGCACCGTCACCAGAGATCAGAGTGAAGAAGGGGTGGAATCACACCTTCCCGAGTTGCAACTGATGCCAGCACCCCCAGTTTCTGGGGTTTTTTGGTCAAAACTATTAACCTCAATTCAACACAAATTCGCAAAGAGTTTCAGTTTCAAAGCTATTCTTTTTTTTTAAACTGAATACATTCAGTGAGAAAGGTTCTGAATGTTTTTGCACTTAGAATTGATTTTATTTTTCCAACCTCTTATTCCATCATTTTGATCTTAGAAAAAGACGCAATTTTTCCCTGCAAATCTTACCTCATTTACCTCTTTAGTTCATCACAGATATATCAACACTTCTACTACTCACTGAAATGAGCTCTGCTAGTCTGCTCATGCATCAAATGTGCTGCATACCGTGTGAAAAGCAAAATGTTGTCACCTCAATTCTCAGCTGGAGAAGGGAGCTCTTTTTGGTGACAGTCTGTTCAGCTTAACTGTTCAAACAACTCTTTCTAACAACAACAAAAAGCTTTACTCAGATCTCACCCTAGTGCTGCACTGTCACATCTGCCTGGATTACAAAACCTCCCACTGTAAAAGTTACCACGGGATAGTAAGTTCTGTTCTCAGTCATTGGCACATAATACAAAAGCTTTACACATCGTCACAGGGCACTCTGGTCTCATGTGGAACACTTCTGAGAAACAAACAAACAAACAAAAACCCGAACTGGAAAATCTCACACAGATAAAGGAGATTCATAAAGAGAACCTGTTGCTTCAAATAATAACAAAAAGTACACTCTGCTTGTCTTGCAGCTTCATTTCCGTGGTTATTTATGCTGTAAGGAAATGGCCTCAAAAATGCTGTCTACATACCAGAGCTTTGTGACCTAATTCTCCCTGATGTAGTTTGGAGAGTCCACCTTCAACAAAACAGGCAGGAGGATAAAATTCAAAAATTATTCATCCTGAGTGTTTAAAAGTGCTTCAGGGATGTTGAAACATCCTGTTGTTGTTGTTGTTGTTGTTGTTGTTATTTCAGCTTTCACAGAAAGAGAAGTCCCATTCCTGCATGGCTCAGTTTTCCGTTTTGGACAGATGGCCGTGTTCAGCGGTGTCAGCAGGGAGAAGGCAGTAGCAGGGCACCTGCTTGGGCAGGAGGCACCACTACCCCCTTTGCCTTGGGCATGAGCGTGACTATGGCTGCCCACCTACAGCAACCAAATCTCCAAAATCTTTCGAGAGCGTGTTAGACAAACTAAAGAGGTTCCCAGGCTTCTATTTATTTTTTTTGTAAGACCGTGTGGGAGATGACTTTCCAAAACATACAATTAAACAACAAAAAAGAATTAGACCAATACTCACATTAGGAGGGCTTTGAATACCAGGACTCCTGTAGCACATAAACCAGGAAAAGTTACTAACCAGCTATTATATTCTAACACCAGGAATATTTTTTCATTTCCTAAGAAATAAGAAGAGGTTCCAAAGGCGCAAGCATGCACTCAGTCGTGCTACCAGACATGTTCACAGTACTGACAGTTGGCATGGTAGGTACGCTTCAAATACATGAGGTCTTGGAAGTTATGAAGTTTGTGCTTTATAACTGTATCACCTGGAAGTCAACATGCCGTTCATATTCCTCCCCCCCCATCACATTTTCTGGTTTGTATTTTTATAGATAATACATGTGATCCATAGATCTTACTAAACCAGGGATTTATATATATAAAATAGCGAACCACACTTGTAAGAGGTGAATGGTCTGCAACAGTACATTCACTCTATACTCTACAAAGATAACAAGAGTACACAAAGACAAAATTACTAAACAGGAGGACAGAAGACTAATAAAAAGGCACTGCAAGCAATTCTGATCCTCGGACAAGGCCGCTAGTGCTATTTCAGATGTCTTAGACACCTCCACAGAACTAACTGACCTGGGCAGAGCTGCAGAAGACTCAGGCTTCACTGGAGCAGGTGCTGAGGGTCCAAAGATATTACACAGGCTGAGCATCACACATTACAATTAAATACCTCAAGCTGGATAAGGGCTGATGTTCTGTAGATTCAAATGCAAACCCAGGAGAATGCAAGACAAAAAGAACCCTGAAGGATCATTTGCTATTGGCTCAGATTAATGTAAAGACTTTATGGGAAACATGAAAACCCAACATTTGCCCATAGTAATAAAGGAATGCTCAGTCAAGACCAGAACACTGCAGAAAAGCTAAATGAATTATTTGCATGGTACTCACTATGCAAGAAGAGAAGACCTTGGCAGTTCTAAACCAAAGTATTAGCAGAGGAAGCTTTGGGGCAGATTAACAAAATGAAGAGGCACAAAACACCCAGACCCAAGAGTTCACCCAAGAGCTCTAAAACAATGGAAGCACGATCAAATCAGCTGCTATAATAAACAAGAGAAGTGGTAGGCACATGGGAATATGATGTAATGGGGAAGAGAAAGCCTGGCTTTGTAAAGAGACGTCATAACTTCAAGATTACTAGCGTTTCTGTAAGGAGTTAATGGTTATTTGGATAAGGATGATTTGGTTAATGTAGTGTATTTAGATTTCTGAAAAGCTCTCACAAGCCAAAAGCTCTTAAACAATTTGTCACAAGGTAAAATAAAAGGTCTGTCATGAATTACTATTTAAAGGATGGAACACAACAAGTGAGCAGTTTTCACAAACTTACTAGTGGAATTCCAAAACAAACTGCTCTATTAAACATAAATGCCCTGGAAAAGATGGCAAACAGCAAGGTTATACATTTGCTAATTTACTCAGGCCAACTCAAAGTAAAGCTGCCTAGAGAGAACTGCCATCATGGTGACTACACGCTACAACAGCTAGTGAAATTCTGTGTTGATAAATGCAAAGCAAAAGACAACTCAAACTGAGGATGGGCAAGGATAAGTGCTAAATTAACTACTGTGACCAAGAAAGTGATCTTGGAGTTGTTGCCAATCATTTTCTGAAAACAACAGCACAGTGGCCAGTGGCAGTCAAAAGGGTGGATATAATGTTAAAAATTATTAGGAAAGAAACACAGAGTAAAACAGAAAACATCATAAAGTCAGAGTGCTCACATCTTGAATCTCTCACACAAAGCTCATCACCAGCCTCAGGAAAAAACAAAGCTCTTCAGCTTGGAAGAGACACCTCGGCGTCATGAAAACAACAGAAGTCTACAGAATCAGGAATGACTCCGCATGAAGAGAACAGAGATTGACAATTCATTATTTCTCACGTCAGGAAAACTTAACACCCCCATGTTTTTGCTGCAGTTATTAGGCAGCAAGTGTAAAATGACAAAAAATACTACCTTAGAAAATACGTAATTAATTTGTGTAACATCGCTACAGAGGTTCAAGGAATAAACATGTCCAAATAAAAGCAAGTTCATGAAGAACAGCATTAAATACAATGGTTTGGACCTAACTTCCATCCCATCAAAGGCAGGATTTGCTCTGTTTCTCCCACTCTCTTTAAACGTCAGCTGCCGGTCCCGTTAGACGCAGAACAACAAGCTAAGTTATGTTGTTTAACCCAATGTAGTGGCACTTACATACCTCTTGCTCGTCTCTGCCAGTCCAACTCTGTTCTTCAGTGTTCTTCAAGCTGTAATACAAGGCTCCTGTTTTCCTGTCCAGCCCCAAAAGTGTTTGCTTCTGAGTAGCTATTGGCTTTTAACTCCCCTTAGTCAGACCAAAACACTGCCAAATTAACTACACTCATTGGAGGTGATTATTTTATTTAAAATTGCAGATAGAGAAGAAACTGAGAAGATGGAGAGTCCAGCCACCAAGAAGTGCAAGACACTCTTTGCTCCTGATGATCAAAGGCGGATGCAATACTGGCAAATAAGAGAGTCTTTGAGCAACAATAAACAAGACAAGCTAAGAGCAGAAAGAGCTGGTGTCCAGTGCTGCAAGGGTTTGGCAGTGTGCTTGTCTTCTGTTTATAGAAAGTACAATGGCAGTACGCAGCCCTTCCAGGGACTGAGCGGAGGATTTATGCAGTGTCTGCACTATATAAACCTGCTTGATGTGCCACTTTGCTTTTACAATGACTTACTAAAACCAGAGAAAAATAAAACATAGATCTTACACCTTCTCCCATTCCAAAATATTGTTGCAAATGACACAAATCTGATGTACCTATCAGCCTACCACTAAATATACCTTGTTCCCAAAAAACCTAATGCTTCGAACTACAGTAGAAAAATAGAAGTGAAACAGGCTATCCCTAAATTTAGATTCTTTTTTCATGTACAAATAACTGAAGGTGAAAGCAAGGCATATAAGCATTTAACTAGTTGATTCTGAATATAGAAATACTTTTAGGTCTTTTAAATTATTTACAGGCCTAAAAGGATGGTCAAACATGAAAAAAATGTCCAATTATTGAGAATAAATATAAAATAAAAAATAGATCATGCTTACTTTCCTAAAAATATCTACAGTACTAAACACACATTCAGCAAGAGCAAATGCCTGAATCTACAAGCACCCAAGCAGTGCTTACTCTAAAAGATGCCTCTTCTTTTAATCTCCATTCATTTTGCCCAAATATAACATTTAGATTATATTTTAAAATTACTCCGCTGTGTAAGGACAGTGTGAAAGGGTGCCTGAAATTACTTATGCTGCTACTTGCTCCTTTTAAAACAGATTGAGGATAAAAAAGCAACTTTTTATCTTCAAGCAATTTCATTCATGGAATCATGACCATTAACAACATTTATAGCTCTGTAAATTATAATCAGGATAATCAAATCCTGTGCTTCAGGGTATGAGCTGATCACCACAGGAGCTGGGAAGAAATCTTCTCCCATCTGCTGCACTGCACAGTTGTATAGGTGCATTGTTGGTATGATGCAAAGTTCACCCTGTGTGAATGCTGGTGGCAGAATATAAGGCTTTGAATGTCAAAAATGTCAGAATGACGAATTCTATGTGACTGATGAGAAATCCCTACGAAGCCTCCCCACCCGCTGCCAGACTCTGCTGCTGTGCTATGCGCATGGACCACGAGACCAGTGAGTCTACGACTTCCAGGACAGTCTAGACACCACAGCCAAAGCAAGGCAGACAGAAATAGAGAAGCATCTCTCTCCTACAAACTCTGAATTTTAATTTCTCCTGTTGTAAACAGGTCCTTGACTGACTAATCTTACCCCCAGCAAATATAATTTGATTTTACTGTAGCCTATATGTAAACATAATATGAGAAAATCTTGGCATTAACATTATTAACTACTAACAAAATTATATTCCTCAAGTAAAAGCTGGAACATAACTTAATTTAATCTAATACATTCCATGCACACAGACACACAGAGACACACATATATACACTCACACCAAAATAACATTAATTTAAACATCATGTTTCTGAAATCCATTAATCTGAGGTCAGTGTATATAAGATTGAAAACTGCATTCAAACAGGACTGATCTGTCTTTCTGTCATATTTGTGTATTACCATAGGCCCACACTAAGCACAAATATTTCAGAGAAATCTGGAATCAGGAGGGACTTATATTCCAATATCCCATGTAAAATAACAAACTAAAACAAGGAGTTTGCTGTGTACGTAGGAGCGATACCAGCAATAGCTATAGCCCAACCAAGTACCATAGAGCTTTATGTGCCAACTTTAAACTGCCAGCTTAACACTGCTATCCATAAAGTTATCAGGACACACACACGTGAGCCCCTCAGCAATGCTCTGCAGACCCCTAAGCCTGTAATCTCACTGTGAGTGAGCAGAAGACAGCATATACCTTCTCCCTTAACCATGAGTGTTATATCTGTACAGCTCCCAAGAACAACCGAAGATGTCAGGAGAAAAAGGGTGAGCTGGTGGTGACCAATATCCTTGCCAAAATATTGTTTTAAGGAAACATACTTCTATTAAGCATGGGTAGAGAAGCTTCACTACTGGCTTAGTGATTCCTCCTTACAGACAACACTTCTACTAAGAAGCTCCATCTTATCTGTGAGTCAATGTCATGGGGACGAAGCTGAGAGCGGGAGTTGGTCTGTGTCATTAGTGTTGCTAACACAGGGTTGGACCTATCACTTAAATCTGCATGGCAAATTTGAGACAAAATTTACAAGACTGCCTCTAAAGAAGTTGCTGAAATCCATGAGATTGCTCCACACTGTCTTTAAGATACACATTCAAGCAGCTGAACACGAAGTACATGAATGCTTTAATTTTGTTCCTAAATATTCACATTCTCTCTCTCCCTAGAAGTGCTCATAGAAAACTGTGGTTTTATGTATGCATCAAAATACTTCCCCTTTATGTCTGCAAGACTACTTTAGACTAGAAAATGCACTTAAAAATTATATTCATTTCCACATTTACTCGAATGGCACCAGGACAAGGAGGTGTGAGAAAACAGGTATGGCATGGAAGTCTTGGCATCTAATTGAGTATCTCAGCTTTTGAAGCAGCAACAGGAACACATCCTTCCAATTAAAAATGATTGTTTCAAGAAAAACAGTATGTACTTAAGAGCAGTGTTTCAGGTAGTTCACTTAATATTGCATAGATATACCCTGTACTAAAGTTCTGTTATAAAAGTGAAATTCAAAAAACAGTTTAGGTATGTGCAAGTGTAAGTAAAGCAGTGTGTGTACGTGTGGGCGTGTAAATACTATCCACCCAGATGCAAACCATCAATGCATTGAGTAAACTTCAGCTCTATACCTTCGTACCCAATTCTGAGTCTGGTTACCTTCCGGATCGCTAAGTCTTTCTAAATTAGAACAAGCAATTTCTCTTTGTTTTACCTAATATTTGAAAATGGCAAAAAAGTCCCATGGGTCACTGAAAATTATCCCTTCATTCCTGCCGCCTGTTTCAAGTCAGTCAAAACATTCCAGACTTCAAAAGGGGACTTTGCCTGCTTAGGCCATTTTGGTGTCCTTCTACAGTTGGCCTAGGAGGGATTGGTTATTTGGATAAATTAGTTTGTGGAGCCTGCTGGCCTTCTAGAAGACCTCAGTGTCTGACTGCAAATTAGTTCTACCGAACATGTAGAAATCCCTGGGCAGACAGGAAGAAATAAATGGTGATAAAATCTAATACTACAATGTTTGTAATGCTATTTTATTCTGCTCTGTAGCTTGTAAGCAAAGCTAATGTTGAATTAAAAATTTTAAAATATAAAAATGTCCATGAAAGCACAAAATCAGATCAGTATCCGAGTCACAGCAGAGAAGGCTGGATGCCAACTTTAAAGTTAAGCTTCCAGCAGGAATCTTTTATAAGAACAAACACAAAACATCCTGGTTTTCCACAAAATCAAGTAGGTATTTACATTACGGATGCACCCCTGCTTAAGCCAGGAAGTCACACAGTTGAATTCTGCTGGAGCTCGGGCTGTGAATAAACTGCTATGCAGTCTTTTAGTGCATAGTTGTACAACTGCCTAAGGAGAGTTTATCCTTAAGGAAGAAAAGTCAGAGAGCCAAAACTAACAAACATGGCTCCTCGAGCGGAACAATGGTCCAGAAAACCTAGTAAAAACGAAAATAAACTTCGCTGGCAGTTTGCTTTTTACTGTTAAGGGCTAAGCTACAACTTCATCAAGACTTTCAAGAAGAGACTTCACGCAGAACGGTATGTATACAGTGCACGTGTATAGCGGCTGGAAGGAGTCAGATGCATTGTGTATTTTTTATATACCCATATATATACCCATTTTTTATAAGGTGATCTAAAAATGCCTCACACCATAATAAAGGCAAAGACACAGAGCTCTGAGGAGAAGAGGGTTTGTACGTAAGATCAGTGGTGGTACCTGTTGACGGACCCAAACAAAATCCCTGCAAGGTCTCTGTCCTGCTCCTACAGCCAGGACCTTAAGGTCAGCACTGATACGTGTGTGCAGAAAACGCACCAAGAGTTACACGGGCAGTGGGATTATTTTCTAGTATCATTGGCAGAAAATTACAAACGCTCATTAAAAATATGAGCTACAATGAATGCTGCGTTTAGGCTCTGGTTCTGCGAAGACATGAATACGCCCAACACTACGAACTGTGGGTACAAGTACTTCTGTCAGTGCTGCAAGCATCGTTGCCTACGGCACTGCAGGGCTTCTCCACTTATTAGGAAAAGTACATTTTAAGTAACAAGAATTCCTCCATGGTGTTATTGCAAACCCAGCTGAATGAATAGTTTGTAGTGAATAAGGTATGCTCTTCCAACTGTCCACAAACAGCTTACAATTTTCAGGAGTATTTTCACTGAAATGTTTTTAAAGTAAAAAATTCTACTAATAGTTACTGATTGAGCAGTTACCATAGACCACCTAGCAGCGGTTCATTTCAATTTGGGGAATTCAAATACATCAGCTAGTTCCGGCTCTTCATTGTTTTTGACACTTTTGAGTGTTATAAGTGGGTTTTGTGGCTTATGTTTCCAATATCCTACCAGTTCCAGACAGAGAGGGGAAGGGGAGTGGGAAGGGGAGTGGGAAGGGTGCGGTTGATCACATTTTATAGGCTCAGTTACAGATTGCAATTGCATGGTGCTTGTTGGTTATTGCCTTGCAGAGCTTTCCAAAAGGAAGCACGGTGCACATTTCTTCAGAATAGCAAGGGAACGCAGAAGAGAGCACGGTGCTGTGCCAGCCTTTGAGAGAAACTGAGGTAGCACCAATATACCTGATTTTCACAGGTGATGATGCTATGAGTTTTCAACCTAAGGTAAAACGCTTGTATCTTCACCCATTTTCATCATAGACTTTGTTCCCTAATGTGACAAACAGGTAATGTGACAGCACGACAAACATGCTGTCAATGACGTTGCTCAAACCCGGAGGTTGTGTCTGGCTGTCACCAGCCATGCCCGCAGGCACGGCCATGCCACCACCACGGCGGCAGCCTCTGAAACCGCTCCTGGGCTGGAAAGCCACACCGCCGAATCCCAGCTCGCCTCGAAACAAAATGAAGTTTCTAGCCCTTCTGGTAGTGAAGATAACCTTGAAAATGTGAAGAGAGTGTAATTGGATGCCTCAGTAAGACTGCAAAGAGCTCGAAACAAAGACAGAGGGATGTGAACTGCCCCAGCCATCTCTCTCTGGGCCCCATGGACTCAGCATTTCTGTGGTCATGGAGTCTGGCGGTTTTCCAAGATTCCACAGAATCTTGCATGTTTGCTGCAAAATTCATTATTTTGCTGCAGCCAGGTGCTGGAAGTTTTTTGGTTTGGTGTCGTTCCCCACCACCCTCCCCCACACACACCCCATCCTTTTGTTGCTGAAACCAGCTCCTCGCTCTGCATCTTTCCATTAGCGGAGTTCGAGGTGAATTTTTGGTGCAAGCGCCATTCTCCAATACCTGGCACAGGGTAAGGAGGAGAGCAGTGTCTGGCAAACAGCAAGGAGGAGCAAGAAGTTGGAAGTACGCAGCCAGGCTGCCCAGAGCGCCGACCGAAAGCTGAGGTTTGGGGGCCACGGGGGGAATCGGAGAAGATTAACTGCTGAAGCAGACTAGGAGCACCTCCTTTCTTGGCTCATTGGGTACGCACTGTTTGGATCTAACTTGACTGCTGAGGGCCTCAGAGTCTTCGCTCTGTTTTCCAGATGGGTAAAGTCCATCATCAAAAACACTTGATGCTGAAAATACTTCTTGGTGTACAATTCTGCAATAAGAATTTTCAACTATGAGCCTGGACGGGGTAGGAATGAAAAGTATTATAGCTAGCAGAATCACAACCCTGGACTTCAGGAGGGCCACTTTGGCCTTTTCAAACAATTGCTAGGGGAAATCCCATGGGACAGGGTACTAGAAGGTAAGGGGGCCCAAGATAGTTGGTTAGCATTCAAGGACTGCTTCTTCCGAGCTCAAGATCAGAGCATCCCAGCAGGTAGGAAGTCAAGGAAGGGTACCAGGAGACCTGAATGGTTAAACAGGGAACTGCTGGGCAAACTCAAGTGGAAGAAGAGAGTGTACAGATCGTGGAAGGAGGGGCTGGCCACTTGGGAGGAATATAAGTCTGTTGTCAGAGGATGTAGGGAGGCAACTAGGAAAGCTAAGGCCTCCTTGGAATTAAACCTTGCAAGAGAGGTCAAGGACAACAGAAAGGGCTTCTTCAAATACATTGCAGGTAAAACCAACACTAGGGGCAATGTAGGCCCACTGATGAATGAGGTGGGGGCCCTGGAGACAGAGGATAAAAAGAAGGCAGAGTTACTGAATGCCTTCTTTGCCTCTGTTTATACTGCTGGAGGCTGTCCTGAGGAGCCCCGGGCCCCTGAGGCCCCAGAAGAAGTCAGGATAGAGGAGGAATCTGTCTTGGTAGATGAGGGCTGGGTCAGGGACCAATTAAGCAATCTGGACATCCATAAATCCATGGGCCCTGATGGGATGCACCCGCGGGTACTGAGGGAGCTGGCGGAAGTCATTGCTAGGCCACTCTCCATCATCTTTGCTAAGTCGTGGGCAACGGGAGAGGTGCCTGAGGACTGGAGGAAAGCGAATGTCACTCCAGTCTTCAAAACGGGCGAGAAGGAGGACCCGGGTAACTATAGACCGGTCAGCCTCACCTCCATCCCCGGAAAGGTGATGGAACAACTTGTTCTTGGTGCTGTCTCTAGGCACATCAAGGATAGGGGGATCATTAGGGGCAGTCAACATGGCTTCACCAAGGGGAAGTCATGCTTAACCAACTTGATAGCCTTTTATGAGGACATAACCCGGTGGATAGATGATGGTAAAGCTGTGGATGTGGTCTATCTCGATTTCAGTAAAGCGTTTGACACAGTCTCCCACAGCATCCTCGCAGCTAAACTGAGGAAGTGTGGTCTGGATGATCGGGTAGTGAGGTGGATTGTGAACTGGCTGAAGGAAAGAAGCCAGAGAGTGGTGGTCAATGGGACTGAGTCCAGTTGGAGGCCTGTGTCTAGCGGAGTCCCTCAAGGGTCGGTACTGGGACCAGTTCTATTCAATATATTCGTTAATGACTTGGATGAGGGGATAGAGTGCACTGTCAGCAAGTTCGCTGATGACACAAAACTGGGAGGAGTGGCTGACACAACGGAAGGCTGCGCAGCCATTCAGAGAGACCTGGACAGGCTGGAGAGTTGGGCGGGGAGAAATTTGATGAAATATAACAAGAGCAAGTGTAGAGTCCTGCATCTGGGCAAGAACAACCCCATGTACCAGTACAAGTTGGAGGCAGAGCTGTTGGAGACCAGCATAGGGGAAAGGGACCTGGGGGTCCTAGTGGACAACAGGATGACCATGAGCCAGCAGTGTGCCCTTGTGGCCAAGAAGGCCAATGGCATCCTGGGGTGTATTAGAAGGGGTGTGGTTAGCAGGTCAAGAGAGGTTCTCCTTCCCCTCTACTCTGCCCTGGTGAGGCCGCATCTGGAATATTGTGTCCAGTTCTGGGCCCCTCAGTTCAAGAAGGACAGGGAACTGCTAGAGAGAGTCCAGCGCAGAGCCACGAAGATGATTAAGGGGGTGGAACATCTCCCTTATGAGGAGAGGCTGAGGGAGCTGGGTCTCTCTAGCTTAGAGAAGAGGAGACTGAGGGGTGACCTCATTAATGTTTATAAATATGTAAAGGGCAAGTGTCATGAGGATGGAGCCAGGCTCTTCTCAGTGACATCCCTTGACAGGACAAGGGGCAATGGGTGCAAGCTGGAACACAGGAGGTTCCACATAAATATGAGGAAAAACTTCTTTACGGTGAGGGTGACCGAACACTGGAACAGGCTGCCCAGAGAGGTTGTGGAGTCTCCTTCTCTGGAGACATTCAAAACCCGCCTGGACGCGTTCCTGTGTGATATGGTCTAGGCAATCCTGCTCCGGCAGGGGGATTGGACTAGATGATCTTTCGAGGTCCCTTCCAATCCCTAACATTCTGTGATTCTGTGATTCTGTATTTTATGCTATATAATAAGTTAACATCGCTACCAAAGAGAGACTGATGGGGAAGAAACACCCTCCAAAATATTCCCAGAGGGTACGGTAATTGCTGAAAACATGCTAGTATCTACTTGTGAAAAACTCCTTGTGCTGAATCTTGCAAATGAATTAAAAAAATATGCATTTTTTAAAAACCAATAGGCAAAACGAATGAAATAAAATACCTGCTTACCTCTGCAATGCCCCTTTGGAGGTTTTTTAAATGTTGTCATCAGGGTACCTCTAATCCAGATATATATCTACCTCAAGCATGTCACACCAGAATCTTCTGATTACCAGTGTTTATCATGTTTCTAGGGCTTCTAGAGGGTTTCTAGGGCAACGCATTCATGCCAATGCCAACTTTGGGACTGGTAGAGATTTAGCCTACCACAAATGTAAGCCACAATAATTTAACATCAATTTAGTATAAGATGTACAGTGACCCATTCTCGGTCTCCTTACTCCTAGAGTTTCTCTAACATCCAAAATTACTTTTTCATGTCAAAACTATTTAAAACAAGATGTGTTTTTTTTTCTTCACAGGCATGTGTGAGTAGTGGGACTCTGCAAATGACTGGAAGGCAGAGAAGTTCCCTGAGGATAGTGAAGAACAGGGTTTATAAGCTCCAAGGGAGACTGAACCACTAGTATATCAAATCTGGCACGAGATGCAACCCCATGCATGCCACTTCCAAGTGTCAACATGTTGGTTATGTATTAGACTTGCAGATTTCAGTAGCAAGCCAAATACTACTACTTTATTGGTGTTTGCTCCAAAGTTGATCAAGTGAAGAGTTACATCCACAGAAAGATTAGTGAGGTGAGCAGCGTGGCATTGACAGTCTTTGAGTTGAAACAGCCCAGTCATTGAGGCAGCCCAGTTGTAGGAACTTACAACAGAATAGAATAGTTCAGTTGGAAGGGACCTACAATGATCATCTAGTCCAACTGCCTGACCAATTCAGGGGTGACCAAAAGTTAAAGCATGTTGTTAAGGGCATTGTCCAAATGCCTCTTAAACACTGACAGGCTTGGGGCATTGACCACCTCCCTAGGAAGCCTATTACAGTGTTTGACTACCCTCTCGGTAAAGAAATGCTTCCTCATGTCCAGTCTAAACCTCCCCTGGCACAGCTTTGAACCATTCCCACATGTCCTATCACTGGATCCCAGGGAGAAGAGATCAGCACCTCCCTCTCCACTTCCCTCCTCAGGAAGCTGTAGAGAACAATGAGGTCACCCCTCAGCCTCCTTTTCCCCAAACTAGACAAGCCCAAAGTCCTCAGACGCCCCTCACAGGACATGCCTTCCAGCCCTTTCACCAGCTTTGTTGCCCTCCTCTGAATGCATTCAAGGACTTTCACATCCTTCTTAAATTGTGGGGCCCAGAACTGCACACAGTACTCAAGGTAAGGCCTCCCCAATGCTGAATACAGTGGGATAATCAACTCTTTTGACCAGCTGGTTCTGCTGTGTTTGATGCACCCAAGGATGCGGTTTGCCCTCTGGGCTGCCAGGGCACACTGCTGACTCACATTGAGCCTCCTGTCGACCAGCACCCCCAGATCCCTTTCTGCAGGGCTGCTCTCCAGCCACTCCTCTCCCAATTTATACTTGTGCCCGGTGTTACTCTGTCCCAGGTGCAGGATCTGGCATTTTGACTTGTTAAATTTCATCCCATTAATCATAGCCCAATGCTCCAATCTATCTAGATCCCTCTGCAAGGCCTGCTGTCCCTTGAGAGAGTCAACAGCACCTCCCAGTTTATCAGTCACTAAGATCTCTGCTTCACTGACAAATTGGGGTGAAATCAACAACCAATTTATTAATACAGAGATGCAAATTAAAAATAACCCATCACTTACAAAGACTCAAGAACTCTTTCTTTTTAGCTTGATAAAACACAAGTGAAACATCTTCAATAGGTGCATACATCATCAGCAAACAAGCTTCAAAGCCTTTTTTGGTCTTGGAAAGAAAGAAACAGAACATCAGTGACTTTTTCAGGCAGGGTAATACACTGATATCCTCTGTCTAGCCAGCTTCACATTTGTGTTACGCTTCTTTTTCAGGCACCTAGTAAAAGAAAGGCAGGGTCATAAGTAGCGTTTAAGTTTACAAGCACAAACTTGCAAGTCTGTTCCTACAGAACATGAACCAAACACATGACAGTACCATTAGGACCATTCCTCCAGGTGATGAAAGCGCTGCTTAGATGTTAAAATCCCCTCTCAGCTGTATGAACATGATAGAGAGCAGAAGTTAGCCTACTGGGCTTATTATGGTATCCTCTTGTGCACATTAACACTGATGGGCTGCATTCCCATGTGAAACATCATCCTCTTTCTCAACAGAGAAATCTTGGCCAAAAAAAATGGCAAAGTACCTACTCCTCTACTCTCTCATAGTGTTCTCTGATAAACTTTCTGCATTTTCCTTTCCTTTCTCCTTCTTCTGGTATTTCCTCCGTTGCTCATCTAGCTCTATTTTTCTAAAACATTATACACTTTCAATTCTCAGTTGCTGAATAAAGCTCCTCCCTTACCCACATGCACCTGAAATAAATTGCTTCCACAGCGTAGTTTGCATTGGCCAGTTCCAAAATTAAAGTACCTTTCAACTGGCACTTGTAGAAAAGTTTTCCTCTTTTCCTATGGACTACCACCAGGTTTTCGGAGTCGCTACATGTGTTTGGGATCTTAAATCCCAAACATCTTTTGGTGTCCATGTTGTAATTGCAGGGTGTTAATCCATCCCTCATCCTCTCTTTCTTTCTTTCTTGTATGCACACACACAGAGCAGAATAAACAAAACCAGTCTTCATGCCATCTTCTTTATTTTCACTGAGACTATTTGGCCTTCTGACCACTGCTTTTAAGAAATCTCCGTGTTGGTCAACTGACTGTTGGAACCGCAGCAGCCTGTCCAATTATGAATGAATTAAAGAGAGGCCTAATTGCAGGATCTGATTCACCACTTTACTACCGCAGTTTTAAACCTATCCAGTGACACGGCAATCGGAGGAGTCACACCCCACAGTGGCACTTCTGCCCTGTCTCATACATCTCTGGGCTGTCCAGTCCTCGCCGCTACAGAAGCCTGAGCGCTTGCCGATGCATCAAGTCTATTCAGCAGTTGCTGGGTTAGATTTTGATAATCCTGATAGCATCCATGACTACCACCCACTTGGGTAATGTGAAGGGAAATTCTGAGCAGACGAACTGTTTTACAGGCTCTCTGGAATAAGTGGTGAAAAGAAGTAATGGAATTAATAACCCCAACAGGAGTGCTGGTGGTGCCAAACCATGAACAAATATTTCCCTTAATACTCCTGTCATGTTAAGTGACAGTTACATTTGTCATTACATACAGCTCCAGCGTACGATTACCCGACCCAAACCCACTGCAGCAGATGAAGCCTGGCCTAAGCCAGGCATACAGAGAAGCAGTATTGCAGTGGGAGCCACAGAAAATCCTGACAGCGTCGGGGAAAGGCTTTTCATGCACAGAGGAAAGCCTGATACCGAACAGAACAAGGACTGGCCTTGGGTGGTGCTGAAAGCTCTGGCGCTGCAACTGCAAAGAGGACCATCCCTGTTTAGCACCCATCGGTAACCATGGCCACCCCTTTCTCCAGGAGTGAATTGGTGCTTTTCACACGTTGCCGTAGCAGCGATGGATAAATACCCAACCGTACGCATAGAGACAAGCTGTAGAACAAATGAACATGGGAAAATAAAGACATATTTCTTCAGACAGTAAAAATGACACTAGGCGAGAAGTGTGACAAAAACACACAATACAACAGGCTTCTTATTACGTGGCTTAGTTCTTTCTACTATGTTGCTATGTGAAAAACTAACGCAAGCATCGGGGAAACTGGATATACAAGGGGAAGAGTGAGAGATGACAGAGTACTGTCAAATGTAGAAAACAAGCAAACCAGAAAAAAATGCAGAAAATAAATCTAATCAAATTTATTAAATAGTAGTTTGGGGAGTTATTTTACAACTGGTAAAAATAAGGCAATTTAAATGTGCACCATTTCTGTTAAAACAATCCAGAATAAAAACATATATGCAGCATTTTTATGTTTACTGAGTGCCAAGAAAGGTATCACAAACTAAACTAATGAATCCGTAACACACACTAATCATTTGACCATGCATGAAATATTATTTTAAAACATTATTAACCCTGTCTGATAGTTTGCAAAATTTCTTACTATTGTGACTTTATAAGCAGGCATTTACAAGAAACAACAATGCTGCTAAATATTTTTATTTAAGAAACACAAATTTTGCCACTGTTCACAAGACACTGCAACTCGGAGTTGCACCCGCTTCTCCCAGAAGCAGTATTTGCATATATTCCCACAGGCAAAGAGAAGTAACTTCAAATAATGGGATGAAAACTCTCTGACAGATCAAAATGTTAACAATATAAATGCAGCAAGCCAAATATTTCTTAGGGAAAGCAACAACCATCATTTTGTAATATGAATCATTGAAGACAAATATTTTTAAATCTATACTTATTTTCAGTAGCTTTAGCATAAGCCTCCACCTCTCAATGAATTTCACCATTCACTGCTTCCAATCACTAAAAGTGCATGTAAGCTTTCTAAAACTTTCCAGCCACTTGGTTGCAACAAAAATAATTACCACTTTAAAAGCCATAACTTTTTTTTCTCAGGACTGACAAGTTGTTTACTTACAGACTTCCCGTTTATTCCCTGGGGGTCTTCCATTGAAGATTTCTTCTTCCGAATTCTATACGGGCTGTTAGCTACGGTGAGGTACAGACAGCCCTAGTACACACACACACCTGTGGAAAAGACAGTACCACATCGCCGTATTAGTTTGTTGGCATGAAATTAAGAGCTCATCTTTACATCTGCAACTTTCCATTAACTAATAAGTATTCACAGCTTCTGAGCAGTTATCTTTTATGAATTGAATTAATCTTGAAAATAAATACATAGTTGAGCCATTTATTGCAAATCCACACGAGCCAAAAGCAGGCAGCACGAGCCCCGTTGTGCTTGCTGTCGGCAGACGAATAAAAGGCAGCCAGGAACTCTCCTACCGCTGCTATTTCTGTGCCAACAACACATCTTTTCTTTTTTTTCTTTCCTCTTTTTTTGGTGAAGTTCAGCCTCTCCCTGATATCTATCAATGTCAATTGTACTTTAATGCTAAGAGGAAATAATAACAAAGAAATATGATTGTAGATTGAGCCAGGATAAAAAAGAATATCCACAAAGTTTTCAAAACGTTGCCCTCAAGCTAATGGTATTTTTATACTAAATCTCTTCAAGTTTACATTAGGTCACAGTCCTAGCCACTATAAATCATAAATATGGGATGCTTTGTGTTCTCTCACCTTCGGAAACGGTGTTCTTTGATGTTAAAAATAACACTGAAGTGCTGAGATGTATTAACAAAGGCTTACCCCCCAAACAGACATCAATTCAAAATATGGTTTCCTTACAGAGCCAATTTTCTTTACAATAAAATGCTGTGGCCGCCTTAAAATTTAGAATCAATCATTCAAATAATTCAAACAAAACCAACTAAAATACTCATCAGAAAAATTGGCTTGTTTTTTTTTAAAGACATGGGGCAAATGCACTCTGCTAAAGAATAATAAAAATGTAAATCTGATTTTTTTAAGTGTGTGTGTATATATATATACACACACCTTATATACACAGAAATGTGAATAGCACTTTGCTTATCTATGACAAGTGAAGATCTGATGGTCTGAATTTGTCCTAAAACCACTCTGCATATGAAACGTATATTTCAGGGTGAGGATCCAAAAATCTTAATCTTTATCTTTCTACCTGAATGGAATTCTTGCAAGAAAAAAAAAATCCCTTCAAGCCCAGTTGTTCTGTGCACAATAAATCCATATGGGACACTACTCATTGCACACATTCAGCTACTTCTATAAAATCTGAACATTAAGAAAGTGTTAACAGGTCCACTCCACACCCTAAGGAAGATGCTAATATGAACCATGCTTCTGTAATGCATCCACTCCCTTCTTTCTGGTTTACAATTGAGAGATCGAATCCAGTCCCACTCCTGCTGAGAACAATGGCCAATCTGAAATACTTCTATGAAATCAGGGGTTGGTGCTCATATTTGTTCTGACACCAGATTATAGGTTAGAAAATGATTCAAGGCTTTAAAAAGTGACAATTAAAGTTAGGGAGGGGAAGGACAAGAATTTCTCCTAACTTTAAAAAAAATAATAACAGCAAAGAGCAGAAGAAAACAGTTCTCTCAATGCCCCACTACTACGCAATGACTGACATCTGTTTCAAAAACCCTTTTATTGCAAGATTCAATAAATGGAAAAACCACACAAGCTGAAAGTCTGCCACTTCAGCGAGGGAATAAAATGGAGCCTTTTCTAATGGAAAAATATTAAAAAGTCAATTGATGTAATGCTGGTATGTGGATGACCTGACAGCTTTTCAGATCAGCAGTGCTCTCTTTACTAATGGAAAGAAAACTTTACCAAGACTGGTAATCGCCTACATTTAAAAAGCATTTTCTATTAAAGCCCATAAGGAAAAAGCATACATGTTTTAGTGTATATCGTAGTTCAACCGTAATTAGGTGACCTAGCTTGCAGAAGCTGCTGTAGCAAATATTTTCTTTCTCTGGGAGAGGTTCCTATAACACACCAGTGTCAAAAGAGCCCACTGTTGCATATTCTGCTCTGACATATTCTGCCCTCCAAGTTACTGCAAAAGAGATTTAAGAAAAGGCCCTATATATACCAACACACACTGTTAGGGGCAAAGACTTGTCTTTCTCAGCAGACATCAGAGACCTCTGGCAGCAGAATCAAGCTAGCAGTGACACGAGGGCTTAGACGTTAATACAGAACAGCTGATTTACAATGTAATTAAGTAATTTTAATTTTGAAAAATTCAACTTTTAAACAAGAGCTACTTAGTTATTATTACTTATTATTATTACAATTGTCATCTTAGGTTATTTTTAACTTTTAGTAAAGCTTTATGAAAACTAATTAAATTCCCTTGAGTTGTTAATGTATCAAAAATTACAACTAAATTACATAGAGTATCTATTACAGAGAAGTTGTTATATGCAAAATATGGCATCGAATACAAGGGAAAAAACCTCAAATTATTGAAAAAGACAAGATCTAAATTGAAGGGAAGTCATGAAAGTACATATCCCCTTTTATTTTTCTCTGCTACTTTGGAAGTCATTTGCTTGGTTAAATATTATTATGAAATACATGATGGTAGCAGTCAGAGTCCCCCCAGCTAAAGAATTACTATGGTACCAGGCATGATAACCAGCAGCCCCCTTTTCCAAACAGCTATTACCATTTTAAAGGGAATTTTAAAAAAAAAAAAAAACACAAAGAGCAAAGAAGTACAGAAAGTGGTTTACGGGGGATTTTATTCCCTCCTTTGTGAAACGCTACCCAACGCCATGCAATTTTCCCCACACACCCGGACCTGAGCATGTGCCTTTGCAGCCAGGCGCAGGGCGGCTGCTGACCACTCCCCGGCCGGGCTGCGGAGGTGGCCAGGAGCTTCAACGAGCTCCTTGTCGTGCAAGGGCTGTCCCCGCCTGAGCGTCCACCTGAAAATCTGACAAAAGCGAGTGGCCAACTACATGGGAAGCAGATGTTAAAGGCAGCCAGGGACACTGTGAAATAGTCTCTTAGGGCTGGAAGTCTCTTAGGGCAAGAGATCACCACTGGTGGAGGGTGATCTCCTGCACAGACGTCACCAAACGCAACTGTGACCAAGAAGTACCTGGCCATGGCTGACTCCCAGCACTTACAGACACCAACATTTAAGGACAAGGAACCTGATTTCTTTCGCTTGCCGAGCTGTTCTCCATAAAGCTTTGCATTTCCCATTTCCTACTCTGCCACTAACAGACGCATCTCAGAGCTGTCCCAGGGCTGCCACAACCTACGTTCAGCTGCAGTGAGCCCCTGCTGAAGCACGCTGTGATCAGAAACAGCAGGAGCACAACAGTACCTTGGGCTACCTGCCCCTTTCCATCACCAAGGAGAAGAGATTAAACTTTTTTTCCTGTTCCTGTGCCACCAACAAAATCATTCTGACTTAGGACCTCCCAGCTGATTATGGCATTGCAAATTCTCCAAGATGAGGTCACTTTTAGTGTCATCACTGGATACTGCTTTGCTCTTATTTTCTTTTTTTTTTAAAAAAAAAGTCTGCCAGACTGATCACGCTTTCTCAGGAACCGGTAGGATTTTCTAATAACACCTAGACAAAATTCTGTCTCCCCAAACTATACTTATTCGTTAAAAGAAAAAAAAAATAACACAAAAGCCACACGTGCTTTATCATTTGGTAGAGAAAGAAAGAAAAAGGTTATAACGCTGGGTGAAATGGTCTTTTTTTACCATGTAGATGACAGCGTGTGGTATTTTATGGTTAATGTTAGGGAACTCGATGGTTTTGATTTTAGGTGCTATATTTGGGAAGTTTCCTTTGTAGCACTTGGTAAAGGCTCGCTACACTCACTCCATTCCCAGGTAGGTCTCTCCTCCCCCACCTCCTGCTTCCTTTTAAGGTGTTAAATTTGGCAGATAACCTGCGTAGCATTTAGAAAACAATCATTTCCAAATGCTAGGAAAGAAACTTGCCAAGTGTAACAGCTAAAACGCCAAAAGAAAAAAAAAAAAAAGAGGAATGAAATAAAACAGAAGAGGGAAAGATATTTTTAAAAAATGAAATTTAGTAGGCACCTTTCAGCAGCTTTATAAACAATTAACTCCAGCGCTGCGACTGAAGACCACCTCTGATTCAGCCTGGAATGCCTGTAAATGCAACACAGCATCCTGCCTTCCAGTAAGCCTCAGGGACACCCGTAAAAGGGATAGGTGCCCAGATGTGCAGGACCCAACACGCACATCTGCTGGAAACCATCCCACACTAACTGCAGTGCCGACACTGACCTAAACACGGACTCTGGGCCAGCTCCAGACCCCTCTGTGGGTAGGCAGCCTGCAGGTAACACATGCTGCACAACAGCATGGGAGGTAGGTCACCACTTTTGCATCCCCATAACCGTCCATGTCCATCTCAACAGACCTTTTTTTCCCAATACTGCTGACCAGAAATGCATGGAGTGTCAGGACTTGTGGCTGGAGCAAACTTGCAGGGAAGATGGCTGAAAAACTTCAGGTTTAGTGGTTTATTCTAAGCTTTCCTTTATAAATATAGAACAAGCACTCCGGTGTCCTGGACAGGCATGTGTAAAGCCCATGGCACTTACGCTCACTGTAATGTCTCGGTAAGCACCAAAGTAATCTCATTCTTCTCTTTTAATACAAATTAAATATCTACATTTTTTGGCTATCTGGGCAATCTCTTCTAACTTGAAAATAAAGAGGAAAAAGCAACTAAAAACTACAATTATGTTGTTTCCTTAATATTTTTAATCTCATTGAAAACAAACATTTTTGGTAACAAACCATGACGTCTCATCTACCTACACAGAAATCTCCCTGGGTGCTGGACCAGATTAAGAGAGGAGACACAAGAGCACATGGAAGAAAGACGGACAGAAGAAAGGACTATAAACACAAAGAACACACCACAAGCAAATTACATTGATGACAGCCTGGGCAAAATACCTGTACTACATTTTGAATCCTAATAGTAGAAGACATTTGACAATAGAGTTTGTGTCACGTTTCTCCCATATACAATTAAGTCTAATAAGAGAAAGGGGGTGTTGAGAACACAAGGACCACAATATTGGTTCAGACCAACAATCCTCCTGGTGCTATCTCCAATGATGGTCGTAACTGGACACAGAACAGCAAGAACAGACCAAGCATATGCCATTTCCCCAGTATTTTCCCAGCTTCCTGCTATTTCTGGTCAGAGGATTTCCTGAGCCTGGGGGAGTTCATCTGTCTAATGGCCTCAGTACAGGTCTCTCAAGTACTTGTCCATCTTCCTCTTGATCCCATGTAAACTTTTTGGTTTCCTAACAATTCTGAACATTCATTTTTTGAGGGCATTACTGAGCACTGAAAAAATTTTCTTGGAATTATCTTTGATGCTGAGATCTTATTTCTGAATGATGACAGCTCAGTGATCATCACTTTCCACATACAGCTACAACTATTTTGCCCAGGGTCTGGCAGTTTACATTTATCTTGGCAAAATTTCATTTGTCATTTTATTGTCTAGTGACTTGTCTCATAAGGTCCTTGTGCAGTTCTTCACAGCCTGCCTTCATTGCTGTTTACCTTGTTCTCCAAGTAATTTATGAATAATTTGCTAATTTAAATTGCTAACCTGGAATATCTTCCATTCAAGTGGAAGCAGCCTAGAAAAATGATTGTGCCTGATTAGCACAATTATTCAAACCAAGCTATTGGAAGGAAGTGGAACAACAGTAACAGAAAATCCCCACCTGAAGAATAAAGACAAAAGATGTTGGCACGTTTATCAAGGAATGGGAATCTGCTGGCTGCCAATTTCAGCAAGCTCAGAAGAGCTCTCTTGTCCACTAATGTT
Organism: Nyctibius grandis; assembly: GCF_013368605.1. Lineage (NCBI taxonomy): Eukaryota > Metazoa > Chordata > Aves > Nyctibiiformes > Nyctibiidae > Nyctibius > Nyctibius grandis. Next base: position 76,697,743 of record NC_090660.1, read on the forward strand.
GGAAGAGACTTGGTCAAATACAAAGAAACCTCTCCTGAGGTAGAGAAAGAAACCTGACAATGTAGTGACCAAAACTCCCAGAGCACCTGGGAAGGGCAAAGGTTTAAGACTGGAGAACGGCAAAAATGAGGTTAACAATTTGCCATTACTTTTACAAGCTCTAAAACTGAAATACAACCGGTTCAGAAACCATATTGATAAAGTCTTTGGTGTTGCTTCCTTCATCTATCACAGTCAGGAACAGTTTAAATTGCAAACAGGAATGAGGCCCTGGTGAGTATGTGCATCAGGTACCAAATCTGGTGCCAGCCATGGCAGGGTTGACCAGCGCACCTCCCGGGCACCCAACAGGAGGCCTGTGTTAGGAAGATCCACAAAGGGCCAAAGTGGGAGACACACACACATACATATAATTTTAAAGCAATAATGTTATTCTAAAAGTAGAGCTCTCCAAATATAGCAGAAGATCATATTTTTCATTGAACACTAAATACACATGAAAGTCAAACTGTAAAACAACGTTAAAATTATACTGGCAACTTGCTTGCCAGAATTTTTTTTTAAATTACTTACAAAATTAATGTGATGTTTAAACCACGCAGTGGGATCAACTTTATTTGTATCTGAAATGTAGGTTAAAATTGTTCAGCAAAGAAACACCCTAACAGTTTAGGACAGGAAATAAAGAATATTTTTAAGGTGAAAACATAAGGGAAGCTTACACTTTTAAAAATTAATAAAATGACCATTTACAACATGAATTCTGTGCTTCAGGCAGGATTAAAGAGCCTTGCTCTTAGCATTCTGTGGGATCTTTATTATTGAATAGCGACAGGAATCCCTACTTTCCCTGGTTTTATTTATGTATCACTAACAGAATAAAAAGAGAATGCCACAGTCAATTCCTTTGTCATGAATTTTTCGAGCAACATGTCCGTTTTCTGCTTTTTATGTGTCATACACATTACAAAAGGCTAGGGGGTCCAGAGATTAACACTATTAGACTATACATCACGGTTAATAAAGAATACGAAATACATACAAGAAAAATGTTGAGCTATGAATCATAATATGCAACTGCAATACTTACGCAGCTCAGGAAAGAAGTGTAAGATCCTTTATAAACAAAGCTTACTTTCAACCCATGTGGTTCTGTACAACATTTCTAATGAGTAATAATTATATACGTGCTCTAGGAAGCCTTTCTACACCTATTATACATTTAGATTAAGGGTAAGACATTACTTATTATTTTACATGGGCTTTTAAAGTAGTTTGTAAAATATATGCAGTCTATAAAAGTTTGTGGCCTAACAACAAACAACTGTACTGCTTCTGTACAATTCAGTGCAAACAAGTAAAGGTTTGCTTATCATAATTAATACAAGTCACATGTAAAGGCTTTAAGGTTTACAGAGAGCAATTAAAAGTAATTTTCCTCTAGGTGAAATCATGTTTTGTTTTAATCAGTTTTTTTAACTTTTATTCTTTTTTTTAATAGATCAGATACATTTGAGTCTGAAATTGTAACAACCTACATGAAAGCCTAGGCTTCCCCCAAGCTAGTAAAAGTATTAAAGTAAGAAACACTACCAGCAGTATTTTCAGCAGGGAAAGCCACAGTATCCCAGAGAGCAGAAAAATATACCCAAATAGGATGGGTTAGTGAAAGCATGGCTGTAAGTGAGTCATCCTGGCTATGGAAAGCTGATGCTCTCAACTGGGCAACTCACGGGCCAAAGTCATGGCACCTCCCAGCGCTGGGGGACCCAATGCTGGCTCAGGGTTGGCTGAGGCCCCGTGCTCTGCGGGAACCACCAAATTGCCCCTGGACTCACCCTGCCCTTGGGAGCGTAGCTGCGCTCCTGTGGCACAGAGCCACAGCTCCCGTGTCTCTGCATGAGTGGCGCCTCCAGTATCCACACCAGATCAGCCACCAACCAAGGTTCAACTGAATGTGCATACCAGTGGCCCTCCTCACACCTTCATCAGTAAAGCTAATGATGCTGCTTTCTTATTTACCTTCCATACAATGAGAAAACTTCCCTGTCTCTCAAGGTCAACCAAAATTTTCTTTGGTAAGTCACCACATTCACAAACTGCAAGAAGCATCTGATTTTCAATCTTTACAACAGATCGAATGCCAGAACTCTCATTTTGCAACTACAAATATTTCTACTTCTCATCATGCAGTAAAGGTACCTATTTGCAGTAGGTGTGAGTTTCACTAGTAGGTGCAAGAAGTCTTGTTTTCTTCATTTGGACTCATGAGAATGGAAAAAGGAAGACAGACAGTCCTTTTCTTTTTCCTCTTTCAATCCCTGTTAAAGTCCAAGTGAAAGAGAATGAATGAACCTAAGCCTGAGAAAACCAGAAGGTTCTATCACTGACCTGTCAAAGTTGTCAATGGGAGGTCCAACGGGATATTTAAAGGCACCACATCAAGTTAAGCATCTACAGCCACATAGAGTTATTTATTTATTTGCTTGTTTATACTGCAAACACCCTTATGAATGACAGTAATCACCAAGATGCACCTTTAGTCACCTAAATACCTTTGGAAGTCTGACCCGTGGCTATCAGAAATACCAACAATTCACTATTTGAAAGTTAATTTTAAAACAGAAGTGATACTGTATGTACCTAACAACGATGCCAGCTTCCCTCCACGTTTCTGTGCTACACCCTCGAGCTCTTGCCTCTCAGGCAGTAATCCCAGGGATGGTGCTGCCTGGCTCCCTGCGGGGCCATCCCCGCTCCGAGTGGGTCAAGGGAGGAGGCACTGTGCAGGACCTCTCTTCTCTAGTCAGCACTTCTTACAAAACTAAAACCTCACCAATAAATCTTTGCCAAATTTGGACAATTGGTGTGAATATTACAGGGGAGGAGAAGGAAATGATTGTAAGAGTATTTGTAGGGCTTTCATTTCCTTGGAAAACAATGCTAAAAAAATTTTTAAATGCTGGTTGGTTCAACTTTGTCATATTCTCTTGCGTGACAGATGACATTCTTTTCGTCTGATTTCTGCCAGACTGTGTTTTCATGAAAATGAATTCAGTAACTCATCATTTTTAACACCATAAAAACTGAAAACTTAAGGATTGGGAATCTTGATAAATAGGTTCTGCTTACACAACTACATGAAGATGCATTATGTGTTCTTTGTCAGCAAAAAGTGCACCACATTTAGTCAAACAGCAGTATTCAGTTTCAGTTCTCCATGTCTCCAAACCATATCCACCAATAAGAATGAATTTTACATGCATTTATGAAAAAACAAAACACACAAGTGCAAAACACAATCCAAGTTATTTAAGTCTTTAAAGCAACCTGTCCTCTAGCAACAGCCACACTTCTCACAAGTTTGCTTATCCTAATACTCTTGCAATCTTTTTCACCATCACAGCTCAAGGTAAAACTGTAATTATTGTTATATTACTGGCTATAGTAATATATTCAGTGTGAAAAACATAACAGACAATAGTGGTTATCCATATAACATCATTTTTACAATTTGCTATAAAAGATGAATTATTGTCTCATTTATCAAATAATGTTATAACTAAGTTATAATAAATAATATTTCAAGCTATTGAGCTGAGAAATTAAAATTCAGAAGTATCAGGAATTAGGCCAATTTCCTAAAGTGGCAGTAGGTGTGACTCACTATGGAAACAGCACAGGAAGGACAGAGAAACTACTTCGAGTTGGAAAAGCTTTTAAAAGCATATGAAGTACCCAGTTGTGGCCTCCAGAATTTTAAGGACTTTACACACAATTTCCGTCCTTCTAAATAAAAGAGCTTTCTCCTAGCTCACTTCATTATAAGCGGAGCTGCAAAAACGCAGACCCGCCTCACAGGGTGGGAGTTCACCCCCATGATTTTCCCAGGCAGCCCAGCACAGTGGGGGCCCTGGGTGGGCTGGGGCAGGGGTGTTCTGTGCTGCCTGCACTGCCCTCGCACCCATCCACTGCCCGGGGCTTGCCCTGGGTATGGGCAGGAGCTGTCCCCCAGGCTCCCCCAAGAATTGCCCCTGCGGGTGCTTCTGCCAAGCAGCCACAGGACAGCTCACTATCACACCATCAAATCTGGGAAACCTTTCTTGGTCCAACCACTAAAGCCTTTCCATGGTAGCTTGATCCGTATCGTAGAACTCGATGGTAAATTCACATTTTACTTTCTCTGGCCATGCAGTAGGATTAGCGCCCCGAGACAGCATGAGAAGAGATACTGTGTCATGAAGAGGTTAAAAAAAAAGGTAAAAGAGCATTAAAAGTGTCCAGACATTCAAGAAATCGTTATCTTATGATGTTTTATATATCAGATTAAACATTCAAAGATAAAGGTAAAAATGAAAGGAAAGAAAAAAACTCAAGCCTCAATTCAATTTCATATCTTAATTTTGTATCTCTCTCCCTCTCTTCCTCTAAATCTAGAAGGAAAGGTTATTTTGAGCAATAATGTTTATGGATTCTATGATTAAGTAATTGAATGAAATAAACAGAGAAAATAACCCAAAATTCTCTAAATGCACACAAGGCAGGAGGCCCCCAGTCTCCAGCTGACTTGGAGAAACTGTTCAAATGACCTTAGAAGACTTTAAAATACTCCTGCCAGAGAAGTCCATCCCTCACCTTGCCCACAGTGACAGGATTCGCAGCACAGGGGAGGACAGAGCCATGAACAAGAAAAAGAGTGACTTCCTTCCTCCTTTTTCTTCCTACCCTTTTTATGATTGAGTTTACATAGGAAGATGCAGATAATGAAGAAAATCAGGAATGAAACATCAGGCCTGCAATAACACAGCTGTCAGGAACCAGTGACTTAGCTTCTACTTAGATGGGTTGTAAACACTTTTATCAGTGCTATTACAAATTCTACACTCCTGAAGATTGCTGAACCCTTCATAAAGACTAACCTACACGTTTTAAAATTTTGTTCAGGGATGCAGATACTTGCAGTTTACCTTACACTGAAATCTACGATGGAGTAAGATGTTTGCAAACTGGGACAAAGGCCTGGGGGAAGCGTACCCAGACTAGCCTTTAGAAGATATGCCAGCTACCTCCATGTGCTGCAGTCCTCAGTTAGGGGCATTTCCATACATATTGCCCTTCTGTCTCTGATTTTCTGGTGCAGACAGACTACCTGCTCCATGACTACTCTGTGATCCTACAACTACCCTCATTATAGTTCATGCTTACACAGCTTTTGGCAGAGAACAAACAGCTCTAACCTGAAAATTGTTTCATAGGGACTTTCCACACACCACATTCTCTTTTTAAAGAGCTTCTCACAGCACTGAATGACTGATTTCTCTTCTTATAACCATATTTTTATTCAAAAAGACTACGGAAAGTGCGAGTCTTCAAACGTAGCGACTGCCCAGTGCTGCTGTTCATACTGCATTTCACTAGAGCATATGTAACCATTAAAGTGTTTTGCTACTAAAAGTCAATGTGAACTACTCTTCTCTTTGCAATTTAAATGCAACACTATGTTCCTTAGAGCCTAAAAGAAAAAAAGCCTAATGGTATACTTTAATAACTGAAGAAAACTCTGATCTTTGACTTTGTGATAGAAAAAACCTGCCTATTTAATTACAGTTTTAGAGAACAGAGTATTTCCAGCAAAAAATAAGCTTTGCTTCCAAGATCAACACCACAGACAAAATCATCTCATAAAAAAAAAAAAGAAAATCAAAAATCATCAGCCATATCCAACTGTCCTTTCAAAGGGCTTAGGTGACAGTGGGCAAAATGAACACCCCAGAAGGGGAGCTGAGGAGAGGGACACCTGTGAACGTACCCCTCCCTGCCGCCGATGCTCGGCACTCTCGTCCCGAGCAAGGTGCAGAGATGTGAGGAGAGAGGCGGGAAGAGGCGAGCATCCCTCCTCGCCTCCTGCCTTCCCCGAGCCCCTGAAGGCAGGCACCCAGCGCGCTCCGGCGGGGAAGCGGTCGCCCCAGTGGGGCCGTGCCCGGCGCAGCGGGCAGCGCGGTGCGATCGCCGTCGGTGCTCCGACACTGACCGCCTGTCCCCGTCCGCCGAGGAGGAGCTGCCCGCTCCTTGCTGGGGGCCTGGACACCTCCCCCGACACTTGCCGTGCTCCCAGCCGGCAGGCCCCGGGGAAGGGGGCGAAGGCAGACGCGCGCCCGCAGGTTTTTACCCTTTGCCACAAAAACACGCGTTCAGCGGAGCCGACGCGCCGAGGTCCCCGGGGACGCGCCGCAGCGCCCGGCGACCCCCGGCCGGCACCAGGGGCTCCCGCGGCGCCGGGTGAACCGAGTTCTGCCGCCCCTTCCCCTCCCACCCTCCCGGGGCTACCGCAGCCTCGCTCCTCCCTCCCCGCCGCAAGCCGCGCTGCGCGCCCGCGTAACCACCCTCGGCGGCGCAACGGCCGGGGATGAACCGGCGCGTCCCGCCCGTCCCCCGCCGCGCCCACGTGTCTGGCACCCCGCGCCGCGCCGGCTCCGGGGGGGCGGGCAGCCAGGGCCCCGCCGGCACGGCCCCGGCTCCGCACGGCACGGCACGGCACGGCTTGGCTCGGCTCGGCTTGGCTCGGCACGGCGCGCACTTACTCCGCGGGGCCTCCGGGGCGGCGGCGGCGGCGCGGGCCCGGCGGCTCCCCAGGAGCGGCGCCCGGCGGTAAGTTGCGAGGAGCACGGAGCCGCGCTGGGCGGGGAGGGGTTTCGGGGAGGCGGCAGCGGCGAGGAAATTTCCCCGGAGCGGCTGGACCGTCCTCCCGCCTCCTCCTCCTCCTCCTCCCGCCGCCGCCGCCTCGCCCGGCGGCAGCACCGCGCCTGCCCGGCCGCGCCGCCGCTGTCCCCCGCTGCCGCCGCTTTCGGCTCGCCAGGGCACACCGAGAGCGCCGCCGGCCTCTCCTCCCACCCCCCTCCATTATTTTGTTGTTGTTGTTATTTTTAAGAAGGAAGGTATTATTGGAGAGAGGAAGGATGGGCCCTGAGGGATGCCGGCTTCCTGCAGTGCTGCGGGGTCGTAAGGGACGGCCGCAGGTTTAAACACCCCCCCCCTCCCCAAATCTAACTGGCAGTTCCTCCGCCTTCTTGGCAGCGCGGGGGCTACCGGGCGGGCAGTCGGGAGGGTACCTGCAGCATCCCCGGGCCGCAGGGGGTTATCTGACACCGCTCCTCACCGCGCTGGGAAATCCATCGCTGCCCTTGATGGAGGAGGCAAAGAATGAGTCAAGGCATCAAGGACAGCGTGGGAGCACTGCTCTGGAAGAAGCTGTGCTACGCGTATGGCATCTGACTGCATGCACCTCGGATTATCCCTAAAATCAGAGCTTGTGCACATTATCCCCTCCTCATTACCTATGAAGAGAGAAACCATGGCTTTGATTCCTTGTGTCTTATACTTCAGGTACAAAGCCGATGCAAAACAGTGGTAGAACATTCTCTTTGCTTGTCCATCCTAGAGGTATGAACTTAGACCCTGCATGAAACGTGAAGCACTGGCATCTGAGTCTAACGTAAATTAATGCCCTGCTCAGTTTGGTAGTCTGGTCCACATGGAAGCAGCACAGCTGCTGATTTTTTTTTTTACCTGTACTATAAAGATGACCATTGCAGTCCAGGCCTCCTCTTACCTTTCTTCATTCTTAAACCAGATGTGCTCCCCTAGACAGGCAAAACAAAAAAGTTGCCATTGCTTCAAGCTCTTCTATTTATTTCAGACACTTCTTTGTCTTCAGTACTTACTCTTCTGCTATTTTCCTTTTCCAGCTCTTCGCAGTTTGCCTGTATGTCAATTTCAGAAAGTACAAAACATATTTCTTCCTTTAGAGAAATTGCAATTATGTTCCCACAAGCATTTATGATCTTTCTTAACTGTAGGGAAGCAGATTAAATTGCCTTAACATACCTGAGTGGAGAATGTGACCTATGGGTTGTAAAAATTGTGGTCCACAGATTATAAGGAAGACTCAAGAGGTAAAGTCACAGGTCTGCTTTGCTCCCTTCTAGTGGAATATGAAATGGAGAAGAGCACATGTGGATACAGAAAAATCTCTGGAAGCAAAGAGGGAAACAGGAACTCTGCAACATCCTTTCTCCTGGACTCATGGTATAGATGTGTGCAGCCTAAATTCTACATTGTACAGAGCAGTTCCTTTAGAAATTCACTAGCTTTGACTAACAGGTGGTTGAATAGCCAGTCTGTGATGAAGCCTTTCTTCAAAGTCAGGTGTAGGGCTAAGCGTATGTCCAAATTCTGTCCTTTTTCACCTAGAAATCTTGCCTGGTAAAAATTCAAAGATTCATATTTCCTAGATAGTTACTGATTTTGAGCAAGTAGTAGAGTATTCAAAAAACATACACATATCAAAAATATTTAAGAAGGTCTCTGCCAGAGCATATGTAGGACTCCAGGGATGCTCTTATTTTTGTCTGGGATACCTCAGAATAAAATATGAACGTCAGCTCCAGGATGGAGGTAAACGTTGCATAAACCTGTGAGAATGCTGGCAACACAGCTGAAAGCAGGACCTTGCTTTCATGAGAGCCCTGAGCCTACTTATGGAAGTAAAAGAGTGGACTTCTTTCCTATAGGAAGCCCTGGACACTACAGTGATGAGTGATTTGGATTGTCTTAGATTTGACTTTGCACTGTTTCTGTTGGCTTTCCCCTTCTGCATGGTTTTGAGCTGTTGATGTTGTGAGAAGAATCAAGTGAGCCTATATAATATTTAGGCACTGAGTAAAAAATCAACATAACTACCGTTCACAATAGGTGATTGATAAACATGGGGTTTAGATTAAAATGTTTAAAATAGCACTCAGATTGCCATCCTGCTTCCTAGAGTCCAGTCTCATGAGTTGGCAAGCATCTGCTGTTGCCACTGGAGTAAAAGCAAGTTGTGAAAACTCCCTCCCACCCCGAGAGCTGTCAGGTCACCTGCTGTCATTATCCCTTTGTCTGCAGTAGAAACCTCTAAAATGTGAAGTGGCTTATATGACCTATAGTGTTAGCTAAAACCAGTTTGGGTCTTCCTTATGTAGCTAATGAATTTCAGAAGGAATAGTAAGAAAACGTATTAGGGCTGACACCTTATAGCCCTGAAATCTGGAAGACCAGTGCCTTTGAGAACTGACAGTAGCTTCCAGGTAAACAGTTTCTTTTCTGTTATTCTTTCACTCCCCAAAACGAGCACCTCTCCAGATCTGAGAGCTCCTGGCAGGTATGATGAATGGCAAATCCTAATGAAGGCTATGGTTTGGCCAGAAGTGTTAGGACTTAGCACACTGTACAAATTCTCATCTGAAATAGGAGTATCGGGAGCCAATTTCTTGAACATAATTTATTCCAGACACTAGCTGGAATAAACAGCATTCTGTAAGCTCCTCAGATATTTTGCCAGTAGGGAGCTGTCTTTACACTTCTTTCAACTAAGTTAGTGATCCAAATACAAAATTCATCACTCAAGAATACAATGTGGTTTTACAGACTCGAGGATTTCAGTTCATTACCAGAGATTGTGTTGTGCCCTATCTGTATGTTTTTTCCTTCTGTGTCAGGTCTACTGTAGCATGCTGCTTGCCTTGCCCTGATGAGTAAAAAAAAAACAACCCAGCACTCAGTCTATGCTGCAGTTTAATTTTCTAGAAGCAACTCAAGCATATATTCAGTTTCTAAAATATGACTATTTTTTAATGACTGTTTTACTTAAGTGAAGTTTCATACTAGAAAGGGAGTATAAAATAGGACCTCCTTAGTCAACAAACATCTGCTTGTCTGCCTCAGAGTCTTTTTGGTTTCCTTCAGTAACAGAAAGACATTTTTAATGCTGTTGCCCCTAATCCCCTGCACGATGTACGCAGCTGGGACAAGTGAGCTAGATGTTGCTCTGGCACAGGCATTATGAACAAAAGTACTGCCATGAGTATACACCTGACTTACCCATGCAAAGGACAAATAAAACTGAGCTTTTCAGTTCCAGAGTGAAATGCGGTCCTTAGCTTCACCTTTTAATTACACCTAGATGTAATTAAAAGCAAAATTTTTATTACTAGAAAAAATACAGGATTCAAAGGGAGTGTTTCCACTAACAGGTTCTAATGGAACATGGAAACATTTCTGAGGCAGATGCTACTGGGATCCAGTATGAACTGGCACCTATAAAGCCATGAGTCACATGTGACAGCAGAGCTTCACTTACTCCTTTAGAAGATCCCACGAGAAGACAACACATAGTCCACTCACAAGTGTATCCATTTAGTCTAACTCTTGGTTGTGTTTTCTTTGACTCCCCAAAAGAAACCATTTTCATCTGTAGTGTTTATGTTTTCAATACCTCTAATGTTTATTGTTGTCCTCCACACAATTTGCTGATTTAGAAAGTAAAACTTTAAATATTTCTCCCTTTGCTATGCTGCTCATCTTTTCCCCTGATACTCTGTTAATGTGTCAATATCTTTTTTATAGGGAGTTGTCTAAAACTGATGAAGACGGAGGGAGGTGGGAAAAGTAGCCACTTACCATTGTGTGGAGCAGCTGAAAAGATCATCTTCCACGTTCATGATCTGGTATTTGTGTCGCTGCAGACAGAAACTTCCCACAGCTCCTCAGCTCAGTGGTAGAAGTCCCTCTGACTTCCAATGAGGTTTGAGCACTTTTTTCAGTATTTGTAAATTCATCTCTAATGCTTTCTAAGATCTAACACTGTAAACACTTCTATTTGTAATTTTAATGAAACTATTCACGGATTTATGTATTTATGAATACATGGATTTACAGAAGTTTCCTCCATGAAATAACTGGCTAAAACCAGATTATAAAGGAGATTATCAGTGAAATTCTATTTTATATTTTAAACTCTCTGGTAATTTTTATTGTGTCTTTGTTCATTAAGATCTTCAAACTGAATAGTCTATGCAAAATGGAATAATATCCTTAGCTTTGGTCTCTCTACAATTCTAGTCGAGGTTCTTCAACTGTAAAGGCCTGAAATCAGAAACCTGTGTACATAACACAGGTATTAATGGGAGGCTGAACCATTCGGAGTGACAATCCACTTGTTTAAGGGCACATTCTGCAAACATGGACATGTGCCTCAGTTCTGCATGAGGCCACTTGTGGAAGCAGTTAAGTGCAGAGTCACTATTGCAAAGTTGGAACAGTAGTTTATCAGATATAGGAGTTTACTCAAAGTTGTCTTATCTTGGGATCTTGGAAAACTTGTGTATATTTAACATTCCTCTTTCTCCTTAGCACTTGTGGCTCGATTTAACTCCTAACAGCCCGAGAGGTTGGTCCGTGTAATTTAATCATTTTGTTGACAGTGTAAGTCTTTCTTACCTGTCATTACTATATCCTCATGAAGATCATAAAAGAAAATTACTTGGTACATTCGAGAAAATTGTATTTGTAACAGGATGTTCAAATGCCTTCGAAGAAAATATTAACTCACAAGGCAAATGTTTATTGTAATGATGAAAAAATAAAATAATATTCCTTTAATGAACAAAAGGATATGAAGGCATTGCAACACATTTCTGACAGGTTAATAGGAAAAAAATAACATCCTTAGATATCTGAGGGAAAATGCTTCAATTTAAGATTACCTTCTCCAAGTTTGTTCAGGCCTCTTCTGAGCACACGTCTGGAAATACTCCAGAAAGCAAATTTTTTTTGTCAAGAAAGTTAACGAAACGGCGAATTTTAAGTAAATATTATCCCACGGCCAAATTTGAACGTGCAAACGTGCTAGGAACCACCCAGGGAAGAGGGAAGTGCGGTGACCGCCGGCCTCAGCTGCCCCGACCCAGCCACGCAGCTGCTTCTGCGGGCCCGGGGCTGCGCGGAGCCGGGCTGGGGATGTTGAGCCCAGACCACTCTCCTGTGTTTTGGACACTCCCCTCCCTGACTGCTTTGACGGGACTTCCCAGGCTTGAGGTCCCACAGGGGAACACGGGGTCGGAGTGATGCTGCGAGGGAGGTGGCAGGGACCTACCCCGGGGCTCCGCCGCCTCACCCCCCCGCTGCGAGGGTTTGGGGAAGTGGGCTGGTGGACAGAGACCGGGGTGCAAACCCAGGTATATGCGTGAAATCATCCCCTTCCGCCCACCCTGGACCCACCCGGTTGTCTCGCAGAGGGGACCTCCGGGAGCACCTTGGAGGTGCTCCTTCGACACTACATTCAGTCACTCGGGTGGCTTCCCTACGGCCGAGAGGGAAAACTGGGAGATCAAACGGGGGAAAAAAAAAAACCACCCCAAAACCTATTCGGCTGAAGATTTGAGTCACTGCTCCTGCTTAATAACGTCCTGAACACGAGGAGCTAACGCGTCTCCGATCCCTTTGGCTGTTTGCAGCGCTTGAGCGCAGCTGTTGCCAATAGTCGCATAAGGGCTTTGAAGTCGTGGAAATCGTCTTCTCAGGCATTAGTCAGTATTTTAATAGCTCTCATTCTGGCTCGCTTGCTAAAACATGTAAGCGAGCCAAAAATTCAACACGCTTTCCGGGGCATCTAAAACGTTAGGTCGCTCCTCCGAAAGCGATTTCGATGTGAGGCCAAGCGCGAAGAGACGAATGAGTGTCTATGTTCAAAATTCCATTTTCGACGGAAATTCAGATTTCCCGGGTCGTGTTTAAATGCGAATTTGGACAGAAGTGGGGGCGGAGGGGGCTCAGCGTGCAGGAAACATCACTGGGAAACACGGAATGTTAACAGCCAGCATCAAAAGTTAATGGCCTATTTGATGTGAAAAGTGAGCTGGGGATGCCGGAGAGCGGGAGCGAAAAGAGCCGGTGAGACGCGCGCAGGTCGTCCGCACCGCACCGCGCAGCCGGACCGCCCCAGCCCCGCGCAAATAGCTCAGCCAAAAGTACAGCGCAGGTAGGAGCGCTTCTCTGTCGGTATAGTCTTTAATCCGTCGTATTTAATCTCCTGAGCGGGGCCGCAGGGTGGCTGAGCCGGTCCCGGCTCCGCGGGAGATGCTCTCCGCTCCTCTCCGCGCCTGGCATCGGGTGTCCCCTGCAAACCCGCGTACAGGCCCGCCACCGTCTTTCGCGCAAAACCTGAAGAGTCGCCGCGGGCTCTCGCCCCCTCTTTACCCGCAGCGCCGGAGGCGACAACCTGAGCGCAGGGCATAGCGGGTCCCCCGGCAGCTGCCAGCGGGGCGCTGCGCGGGGCGGGGGGGGCGCGGAGCGCTGCGCGGCGCAGGACGCCCCAAGGTGCGCAAGGGCGGGCGCTGGTACCCCTGCCCGCAGACCCCCCGTGCTCGCACCGCTTGCGCCAGCGGCTGCCGGTGCTGGGGGAAACGGAGGATTATATCTGCGCCTAACCTGGACTTCCAGGGAACCGCTCAGGAGGAGACCGTGTGCTCCTCTGCGTTGGCAGGCCACGGTCGTAGCTCGCTAAAATTAGGGAGCGTCCTCACACACCGTATCGAGCCATCTCGTTGCCGATAAAGCTAAGAAAAAATATTACCACCTTCTGGTACAATCAAAATATTTCAGCCATGCCAACGTGTTTAATAACATTTTTCTAAAAATAACGCTCTCCCTTGTACCGCTTAAATTCTCCGGCTTTAGCATACGCTTTGAATTAAAACTGTTGACAAGATTGTAACGAAAATACTGATTGATGCAAACATGGCCTGAAACAAATCCACACCTGATTCTGGTTCTCTGACAATGCTGATTAAAGCCAGCCCCCGCCTTCCCCCGAGCCCGACCAGGGTCTCCAGCTTCCAGAGAAACTCTCCGTCGGGGCGTAACGGTGACAGAGCGAGCGCCCAGAGAAGTACACAGAAATACGGGGTTTGAAGCGCTTGGGGCTCTCCAAGTAGGTTTGAAGAGGCACCGAGACAAGTACATTGAATGCAGTCATTTTCTCCCTCCTTGGTCTCATCCCAACCCCCAGATATATTCAACTGTTGAGAGAAGTCTGAAGTCAGACCCATTGCCAGCGCCAGAATGAAAAGGCTGAGGGAAGCCAAAAATGCCTGTGGTCTCCGTAAACTACATTAAATCACGGGGGGGGGGGGGGTGGGGTGGGGGGTGTGTGTGTATTTAGGTAGATAATGAAACGCGTGAAATGGCAGATAAAAATCACTTGCTCGGGACTGTCTAGGATGTCGTGTGTTTTTATTAATTTTCATAAGAGATTTAAAGATTTACGTGATCTCTCCGTTACAAGCTGAGCCACCCGCCGGGAAGCGCCTCAGGAGACGTTTACAGCCTCCCCGCTCCGCTTTGCGCCCTACCTGGGGCCGGAGCAGCCCTGCCCCGGCCCTGCCGCTTTGTATAAGCGGCCTCAGTTGTGAATGGAGCCGCGGGGTGGGGTGTGAGGGGAGACGGGGACCGGGGGTCGCACCGGAGCCCTTGCTCGGCCCCTGGTGCCTTGGCTGCAGGTCAGCTCTGCAGGGGCACCAGCGGGGTCTGGCCTCCGGGGGTCTCGGCCTGGAGAGGCTCAAGGCGGCGGGGAGTGGGGGCTGCCGCCCCCGCGCAGCAGCGCTGTCCCCCGGTGCCTGGCTGAGCAGGACAAGTACAGCCCAGGTCCTAATACAAAGCAGCTGCTCTTGCAGGCTTCCCGTCTCCTAGTTCATCGCTACCACCATCTCCCCCCATCCCGGCCCCCACCCCCGCTCCTCCTTTCCCCTCCCAAGGGCGCCGGCACCAGTGGTAGCACCAGCGGGGGCCACCGGGGCCGGGTAAACAGGAAAGTCCTGCTGGGTCCCCAGGCAGATCTCCCCGACCCGAGGGGAGGAGCGGCCGAGGCGGGAGCAGAGCACGGAGCGGGAGGTGGCCGCTCTCCTCCCGCCCACCGCCCTGCGCGGGGCACGGAGGAGGCGGCGACCTCCGCGGCCCTTCCGCACCTCCGAGGGGAGAGGGGGATCCCGCGGTATGCGGGCTGCTCACTGGGATTTGTAGTCTATCTTTCTAGTAGCGGTTGTTCGCGGGTGTTTAAAATTTATTTTATTTTCAGTGAAATCACTATCCCTGGAAATACGTGGCCTCGGAGCAGGCACCGACAAGCCACGTTCACACGGGCGGGATTTGTAGTGGGGCGCATTCCCAAAACGGCGTTACCCTAAATCGCGAACCAAAACTTCAACTCCCCCGGCGACCGCATCACTGACACCTGGCAGCCCCCCCACCCCTGGGGTGAGGGGCCGCAGGGCCCCCCCCGGCTGCCAGCGCCGCAGGGGCACGGACAACCTGCGGGCACCCAGGGGCTCCCCTGCAAGCCGCGCCCGGGGGGGCTGCGCGGAGCCGGCTGCGCAGGGGGGTGCGGCGGGGCGAGCAGGTGCTGCCGGGCCGGCGTGCCCCTGCGGGCTTCACCCACAGTGTTTATTTTTTTTTTATTTATTTTTTCCCGGTTTTGGCTGGTTTGACAGATTTCCCTGCAGCGGGGACAGCGGTGCTGCACCTCACGCTTTGCCCCACGCCCGGACTTCAGCTACGTGCCGGTCGCAGCCCGAGTTCCTCTGGGCTACTTTTTGTGCCGATTTGTCCTTATATTCCATTTTATTTCCACGGGAATATATACACATAGCTATCTAAGGTGATTTCCAGGTGGCTGATAACCAGGACATCAAACCGGTTAGCCTCCTTTGTTTGGCGAAGCGGCATCATTAGCTCCTCACGAGCGCGGTTAGCGTCACGGCGCACGTCATCAGCCCAAATCGCAGCATTTTCACTGTCGCAGTTCGACCGGCGCTTCTCCCCGCCGTGCTCTCGGCCGTCGGCAGCCAGGGAGTTGTCCCGCCGACGAGAGAAGCGACGGCACAAACCGAGTGTTTCGTGCCGTGCAGATGCTCAGTGTCACGCCGCTGGCTGCTGCTGCTGCTGGTGGAGATACCGGGCAGATGAACGAACCGAGGTTTGGAACCAAAGCTGCCCTCCTAAAATGACAGGGCACAAGCAGCCCAGGTGGCTCCTGGGCTGCCAGTCACCTTTACGGCTTTACAGCAACTAACAGTAGTACGAATTTTAATAGCAGCACCCCATCTTTCCGAGCGTACGCCTGGGTTCTGCCGCACGCTGCTCCATACAAAGGAGGGATAGAAAAGACGCTTTCTGCACCCGGGTGTAAGACAGTATCAAATTGTCATTTGGGGCAGGGACGGGAGTTTTACTTGCCAGGCACTCGAAGTGTCAAACCTCCCCCCCAACTCCCAAACAAACAACAGCAACAGTAAGCCTCAGATACCAATAAACCTTAAGAAAAAAGCAATTCATTTTAAGAACGATCTCGAACAACTACTGCACACGGAAACCAGCACTATCCTTGTCTCCGAGACACCGGCAAACGTTTCTCTTCGTACGAGAGCGGGGAGAGAGAATCGTGCTGAAAATGTGCTCGTCTGATCCACTTCTTCACTCCTGTGGCCAACTCCTCAGGTCCCGGCTGCTCGGGGTAACAAATACCCATCTCAAAGCGGCCAAACGACACTCTTTAATATCCCAACTACGCAGGTAAAAGTGTAGAGCATTTAATCGCAGTAGTTTATTCCCGGATTAGTGTGGCGGAAGAGGGGGGATTTTCTCACAGCCCGCAGCTGCAAAGCGGCAGATTTCTCCCTTCCCCACTCCGGTCTGACACCCACGAGTGACTTGAGTGTGTGCGTGCGTGTGCACTCCAGAATATGGCAGCGTGGAAAACGCGTTATTTCCTGAAATAATAAACAATCATCTTGTTCAAATAATCCGGTTTTTGCTGTGGTTTGTGTGTGGAGGAGATCTTACCTCAAGCCTACTCAGGTTTCCCAAGCATAAAAAGTCTGTAAACATTGCAAATCATGTAGGAGAGGTGTTGGGTTGAATTCTACGAATCTAGAGACAGGCACATACTGCGTTTTTAAAGGAAAAAAAAATAGATTAGCAGGATACGCTGTTAAAGAAAAAAAAATAGTGAAGGCGAAAATAAAGGAAGATAAACTGAAATGGTATTGGAAAAGTCTTGGTTCTGGTAAGCAAGGAAACACTTTATCTTGTTCCAGCGTCACTTGATGAGACCATAAAGAGACACATATTGTGCCTTTTCTCAGTTTTTCAATATCCCACACACATATAACACCAGCAAGTTTCAACAGCTCTTGCCAGGGCTCGAGCTGGTTTCCCTCAAGTGAAGAAATGCATCTTTACGTGGGAAATCTGCCATTGGCTAACCACAGTCAGCGGTCTCTGCTGGGATAAACAATATTGTTAATTCCTTCAAGCTCCATCTGTGGAAATGATAAAGTGCAGCCATTATGGAAGACTGCAAGGTTAAATTAATTAGGTTCCTCCATTATGCTGCAGTCTTCTGAAGATGATTGCTATTTCCCTCTTACATGCCATTATTCCTATATCTATCTAGCAGCTGATGCAATTAAGGTGAACATAATGTAAATTTAACAACACAAATAACACTTTCCTCCACGTATGTTTGAATGGGGCATGCAAGGGCTATATCGCAAGCTTCCACTTTCCCCTGTAAACATCTGATGTAACCTTAAAAAAAAATTCAAACAAACCAGTGTGTATTTGGATACTTTTCTTCTGCGAATTCTTGGATCAATACTTTTGTTTCGTGTTTTCATGTTCTCAGTAATGTTAAGGGATCCAGTTACAAACTCTTGCCAGTAAGAAAGAAAATATGCCCCGCTGTGCACCCTCCTAAACACTTCTAAGAAATGGTGTTTTCTTTTCATTTAGAATGACAATTTTGTTTGTCTGCTCCGCCCCGGCGAGCGAGACTATAGATTATTAGTAGACACATTTAATTCCGCACCGTAACGCAGGCGATCGTGCCCAGGGCCGACACACGCCCTCCTGCCGTGGCAGGGCCAGGCAGGGGGCGAGGGCACCCGGCAGGGCACCGGGGGGGCACCCGGGGCCGGGGCCCGGGTCCGCGGGGGCCTCTGCGCTGCCTCCCTCCATCCCTCCATGCCCGCCTCCTCCGGGAGCCCCGGCCGCCCCTCCGCGGTGCTGCGCTCCCACTTCTGGTTTATTTTATTTTATTTTATTTTATTTTATTTTATTTTATTTTTATTTCTTTAAGGAAGAAGCATGTTTTTCTCTTAAGTCTTTGCAGTCCTTCATGGGTCATTATGGCTTAATACAATTAACGTAACCTTTTGTAACCCAATATCAAGTACTTCCAGGACAAATCTTTAAACAGATCACTAATCGTAAAACAAGTTACGGTGTCTGGGAGTAAAACGAAGCTATTTGCTATTCCCGCTGATACTTCAAGCTTCTCCTCCCTTCCCCCTTCCCCTTCTTGCTACCTCTCGCATCTCGGGTTTATGGGGTTTGGTGAAATGCTGCCTCATGTTACTCTTACACACCCCCGTGTTTTGTTGTGTTTTTTTTTTTTTTTTTTTAGCGCTCTGTATTTAGCCACTAGAAACCCAGCACCGGGGTTTTACAGTTTTCGTGACGAAGGCTGGCGGAAATAACGTTGAAGGAGGAAAAAACCGCCGGCGAGGAGGAGGAGGGAGGTTGCGTGTAAAGGTGAGTATCCCTGGGCCGGGGGGGCAGCCCGGGGCCGGGCCCCCCGCCGCGGCGGGGCCGCCAGCTCCCCGCCAAGCCGCCGCTCCGGGGGCCGCGGTGAGACGGGGGAGGCCTGCGGGGGCGGCGGGACACCCCTCCGTCAGCAGCGGGACATCCACCCGTCAGCAGCGGGACACCCATCCACCGAGCGGGCTGCCGCCCCCCCGCTAATGGCTTGTGCTTTTCCGTGGGGGCCGGCACGCTTGCCTGGCACCGCTCACCCCGGGTGGCGATGGGCAGGGGAGCCCTGGTCTGGGCGAGAAACCATAAAATATGTCTCTACATTCACAAACATGTATTTTTCTCCCCCCCTTGTAAAGTTTTCTGCAGCATACACAATGAAACAGGTTTGGCTGAGAAGTTTATGTTTTATTTACCTACGAAAGGCACTTTCTGGCCTGCTGTTTGGTTCCCACTGTGCAGTTTGGGAGTAAATGCGGGTGGGGTATTTAATTTTGGTTCAAATGTCACACGAATCATTTATAGATGGTTCAAGGTAGAAGCAGACCCTTACCTCAAATTGAGGCGCGTTGTTGCGTGCCTATGCATGTATTTCTGTAGGTGAGTGTTAGGTAGATCGTGTCCATGCAACCCACACCGAAAGAGGCCTGGCTCAGTGCTGTGGTACGCAATGCAAAAAACGGAACGAAAAAAGCTGGAAGTAAATCATACAGGAGTTCTGGTTCAGGGGAATTGCATCCTAGTACTTAAACTATTACATTTTCTTTGGATAGATTATTTAATCTACCACACACCATCTCTGTACTTTAATTTTCCCGATTATATGTGCAAAATTGGTTTTGTCCTGATTTCAGTTTTACAGCTGAGTTTTCGTTTGTATTCCTAGTTACCCCTGAGGAAAGAGATTCCTTCCAGGAACCTGACAGTGCGAGGAAATAATTTGCAATGTCACAGGGTACTTGTGCATTATGCTGTGTTTTATGAAGAAGTCCTTAAAGTGTGTCATCTTTTACTGTTTTGCATTGAACCTTTGTATGTCAGGAACAGGAATTAGCTCTATATACTTATTATATATATATTATATATATAATGATTTATTTTCCAATGAGGATGTAATAAAGATAGTATGTAAAGGTTCCCAATTGTGTGTTTTTGAGGGGAAAAAAAAGAATCACTCTAGCCTGTCTCTCTTTGGAGAGACTGACAGGTTTTCAAAGAAGCCCTGCAGAATGCACAATGCATTCACCTTGTCTACTTTAATAGAGGCAGAAAATGATTAGAGCATGTTTTAATACTGGCTGTACATGTGACGTAGGAAGCCAAGCCTCAGAACAGTTTAAATATTGATATACCCAGCTTGAAAAAGCTTGTCAAATAAATCAAACGGTTCTGGGGGCAAACCCATGTTGTTTTTAAACCAGAGTGGGGCAGTGGGCATGTTTACTCCCATGGCTGAATGGTGAATGTATAGATTTAAAATACATTTTGCCACACTGGTTTCCAGAGGATTGTTTTGGCCTCGTATTCCAATACCATGAGCCAAAACTCTGGTCAATGTTTTGACAACAGAGCCAGGAAAAGCAAAAAAGGCTTAGCCTGTGAAAAAGAAATGAAGATGTAGTGAAGGAAAACAGTAGTCTCTCTGCCACTGCCTTACTCAATCCATATGTGGACTTAAACACAGGAAATACCCACCATTCACCGCAATCAAGCCAGGGGCTTGTGCATCAGAAAGTGCCTTGTGGAACTAATTGGACTCTATTAAGATTGTCATTGACATAGGAAAGCGTTTTGAAATTTGACATCAGAACATTTAAAGAATAGAGAAAAAAGATAATCTGCTGCAAGAGTGTTAATTTTTTTTTAAAATATATTCACCACAGCACTACAATCTTATGATGTGCTTTTATTATGGCTTTTTGCATAAATGAATTATCATTTTGTGTTGTTTGTGTTCTTAAACTCTTCATGCTTACTTTTCATCTAAAGTCTTTCCAATGCAGAGTACGCTCTGGGATCATTTCCGAGTGGAAGAAAATCCAAACTTCACTGATTTAAAACGATAATAAACAAAGTGTATGGTACCTTTCATACAGGCAGAGTTTATGGAGAAAACACAGCTACAAATAATAGGTCCTAGAGTGATTTTTTTTTCATTTTATAGACTTGAATGAAAACAACAACATTTGTCCCTGCCAACAAGTATTTGGCAAAGTGTTTATTTTAGCACTTCCATGCCAAGTACCTCCTTGTGAGGTTTTGGTGATGCTTTTCCTGACCGCATTTTTTTTTTACTGTACTGTTGCATTTAGATTTTTAGCATGATGAGTCACTATTAGACCTGACAAAACAATGTTGAGATTGCCCATTAAATTCAACCTCTGGGTAATTTTCAATGAATTCTCACTCCTGTGAACTCCTGTGATCTTTGCCTGCTTGATTTTTCTTTCTAGTGCTTTGCATCAAATCAGGGGAACCATTTGTGCTTCAAAAGGTACAGGCTCTTTAGCACACTGCTGTACTGGGGGTCAAGTCACTTGGCCTTCCAGATAGACTGGGGAGTGTTTGAGGGGGGTGACGTGTTTTCCACAGTTTTCAAGTCATCAAATACGTCTGCTGTAGAGCTGTCTAATAGAAATATCAGTTCCTCCACATTGGCCACACAAGTACTGTGTGAGGACTAGGGACATGCAATTTAAGCGCTCTGGGTGCTGTCTGTACCTGAAGTAATTTTTGTTTTCATCGTTTGCTTCTTTGATCCCTTTTTTCATCTAAATGGTATTTCATCCAAATTTCATTAAAAATTCCTGTTCAAAAATTCCTGTCTTCGAAAGACTTGCAAGAGCAAACCTGTTCACACAGAGCAAGAGTTGCAGTCATAATTTCCACATGTTGAATTCCAGATGATTGACATTTGGAATACACGTAGCAGAGCTTCAGCTCCTGAAGCTGTGCATTCCAGCCTTACATTTGTCTGCAGTGATTTTAACCCGCTGTGAAAAACATAATGGCGGTGGATGCTTCCTCTCTTTTGCCATTTCTTAAAAGCCTGTTTTTCCTTGCCAGGTCCTCAGCCTGGAATGAGATGTGGGATGCCAGAGGATCACTGTTGAATTTTCTCTCCTGTTTCTAGTGCTAAAGTGAGAGAGTACCCCAGCTCTTCCTCCAGAGTCGGTCCACAGATGACCACCTCCTAATCCCCACTACTAGTTATTATTCTTTGCAACTTTTGCCCATTTGACTTCAGGATTTATGAACCATTCCTTGCATTTTATGTGGTCTGTTAAGGGAAAGAGTGGGGAGAAAGTCTGTGTGTAAATACGTAAAATGGGATGACTTTACAAGCATGAGTCAAGTCTGATTGTAATGTAAACACAACTGATTATTGTGTTGGTAGGTGTCTGCAAAGTGTATTTGGAGTACAATAGACCGTATGATATATTCAGAAAGCAACTGAATGTATAATAAATTAAGAACAGGCAAAACAGTTATTTCCCTGTAAATAAAATTGTTCAATCTCCATACATATGATTCTTAAAATTTTTTCAATGTGAAACAGTAAAAAGCCAATCTGAACAAAACTCTCAGCCCCATCCATGTATCCACCAACATTCCTGTGGGAACAAAAAAAAGAAAAGTTTGGCATCTTGAGATCTGGACTATGGACAAATGCACTGTCATTAATTTTTAAAAATGAGAACAGGAGACTGTAGGCACTAGGATCATATTCTGATAGTTTGTATTGCTGGCTTTGGAGTGACAGCAAGTAAAAATCACCCCTGAAGGTCAATGTAATTAGATTTCTAAGTTATCCCTGTTTTTCCTGATGGAATGAACGTTAGGCTGATGTGCATTGGAGGCAGTGAAATTTAAAAGTCTTGGCTTCTTTGCTGACTTTGCAGCAGGATTTCCTGAATGGCCATTGCCCATTTCAGTTTTCTGCAAAGCGAGTGTTTACACTGATCCATTTTTTTTTTCTTTTTTCACTGTAGACATCTAAACATATAAAAAGAATGGTGCCATTCTTTAAGGAAAAAAGAACGACACAACAGTAGAGATATATTGAGATAGAAAAAGAAAATAAAGAAATAAAGGTGGGAGGGTAAGAAGAAGGGCAGAGATAAATGTATGTGTATGTAAACCCATTTCCTTTGAGTGACACTTGATGAAATCTAAAAGTTACAACATACATAATGGCAAAGCCTTTGCTAGATGCATCTGCATCTCATCCACCACATGCTGGTCTTGCACCTCTGTAGCATTTAATCGGATGCCATGGAGATAGGCATGGAAAAGAGAGGAGAGATTTGTAATTAAGATACAGTAAGCCAAACTGAAACCACTGTGAAAATATGAACTTGAGGGAGGATAATAGTCTCAAAAATAATAATTGATATTTATCTATGCCATCAGAACACCAAAAGCAGTGGCGGCTGTCCTGGACCTACTGTATCTTGGTGTTGGCGTTAGCGTGTAGGACTTGAATGACATTCCACCCCCACTGTCAGTTATGCCTGTGGACCAGCCTTTGAGCCTGGTTACTTTAAAGAAAGGTTTTTAACTCTCCAAAATTATAAATAACTTCACTGATGAGTTGTGTGAACACAACAGCACAGTCTATTAAAAACATTCCCTTTAGTTTGTTAATACATAGTAACAGTAATAGTTGTGGGACCTAGAGTATAAATTAGACAAGGCTACCGAAGACAGTAAGATTTCTCTTATGGGCCATTGTAGAATTCTTAAAATGACCATGTAATCGAGTATTAAGTCCAAATCGGTTAGGCTGTCTTGGGAAGCTTACTTCTACAGATAAGTGATGGATCCTCAGCTGATATAAACAGATGTGGTTCTGTCGATGTGCTCCTCACGCAGCTGTGGGCTTATCTCCATAATAATCCACACACTGGAAAGTGCTCTTCCCCCCCACTGGCCAAATGACTCCCTACTGTGTTGTCTGTCCTTTTGGGAGACGAAAAATACAGAGGTCAAAGTGTATGTACTCTGAATTGAAGAAAATGCAGCTGTCAATGTGTATGAAAGTGTATTACTGGATCAAAATAAAAATAATCAATTTATGTCTGCTACTCTGTGTCTTTAGTGGAAAAAAAAAAGGTATTATTTTACACATTACATTTTCTAATATTCCAGGATAAATGGCCTGGAAAAATCCAAACGTCGTTACTTTTAGCCCTGCTTTCTCTTTCACTCTTTCTTCCCCCCTACCCCCTCCTGTCCCCACAAAAATTCAGGCCAATTTCAACCACATTTGAGAGGGGAGGAGTACTCCCAAACATCATTAAGTTCCAATAACTGCCATTAAAATTTGTGGTTGGATGGAAGAGGTTGTTCCTCTAGGTAACTTGGCCCCCGTTTGGCAAAGCCAGCTTTGCTTCTGCCTGGCAACGGCCAGACGCACGACAAACGCTTGTGGTCGCGCATCGGCCAGCTCACCAGTAAACCCACAGCTCTGGGCTGGTTTCAGGCTGTGCTCCCTCTTGCCAAAAGGGATTATCAAGTAGGGACGTGAGAGATGAATAGGGTTAATACAGCAGTAATGTATGGAGGATATAAGACACAAACATACAGGGGATCAGGCTCTGTTAGCTACTCACAGAACAGCTTGTTTTTTAAATATACCTAAGGCAGTTTTTACATTTTTCCTAGACATTGAGTCTCATGTTTATGAACTATGATCCTTGGATAATTTATCACTTTCAATAAATAGTAACATTTGATCTTCATGCTATGGTTCCTTCAATGAAGTCATTTAATTAAAACAGGATCTATGATACTTCCACATCAACGCATACACCATTAGATTCTTTTAAAGGACAAAACATTAAACTTCTGTTCATATTCTTCACTGCAGACTGCATGCGTTAGCTTTACAATTCTTCCTGTTATTTTGCACATGCATTTTAAGCATTGCTCAAGTTTACAAGCGATTGATACACACATTTTTAATTAGAATGAAAAGTGTTTAGGAAATTACCTGTTAAAGTAAAAAGAGGAAGAAAGATTCCTGTTAGACATACAGGGCTAAGCTTTTAACTTCTCTTTACGTATAGCTTTTTCTTTCAGCATAAGAAATCTGGAGCTGTCTTGGGAGTCTTGGTGGTAGAGCACTGCCCCATTGGGGACTGGACTCCATAGGTCCCTTTTACAGGCCAGGGAGAGAAAAAGTATCTTCCTGAGGGAAGTCATGAAAAGAAGCTTGTGCTAGGAGCCCTGCCTTGCTGCCTGGATCAGTCTCTTTTGTTCTACTGACTGTGTGGGAGCTGGAGAGACCCGATCCCTGTCTTAGGCACTACCTTCGAATGCCTTCAGATGGACCATGTAAACGAAGCAGAGGAGGAACTTGTTCAGACACTGCTCTCAGCATAAGATCAACAGCCACAACAATATAAGAAAAGGTTTCTTTATCCCTCAGGGTGAGCCTAAAGAAATGTAATTTCTCTGTAAAAGAACATGATTAGGACCCTTGGCTACGAAACAGCCATGCAGTCTGCCATGCTTCTCCCTCCAGCCCGTACTAGAGGGGCAGAGGTGGGCATGACCATGTGCAGAGAGGACAGAGAAGTTCCCTCATGGGCTCTGTCGTTTTCCACCTCATCTTCACTCCCTGTCGAGGGGCTGCCCTTTCACTCATCTTCCCCTGCACCAGCTTTCCTGCAGTGCTTTCACCGACACTATTGCCATGTTCTCGAAGTGGATTTCTTTTGCTGCTTCTCCATCACTGCTCTTCTGTGGTCACTTGCTCCTTTAGACAACTGCATTGTCTCCACCTCAGATTCCCTAATGCTTCTGGAGCTGCTCGGTACTTCCCTTCCTCTGCTCTTTTCACTGTCTCTTCTCTTCCTCTGCCTCTCAGTGTCTTATGGCCTTCTTCTTTCATTGCTCCCGTTCTCCTTTTCCAACTCATCCCTCGGCAACCTAATTCATTTTCATGACTTTTTTTACCATCTCTATGAGGATGGCTACCAAGTCTAAGTTTCTGTTCCTGACAACATCCTTCTTTATTTCTTTGGGATTCTCACATTTCACCCCTCAAATCTATCCAACGTGCAATTGCCAGCATTTTCTGGCTAGCTCGCATTGCAATTTTCTCACTATTTAAATGAAAGAAAGAAAAAAAGGCAGACAAACCTTGGGTCTCCTTTCTCAAAAATATGAAGGGGATGTTTCTATTCTTGGTGGCGTACCAGGTAATAAAGATAAACCCTGCTTTATTCTGAAGTGCAGACTAGACTGTATATATTTATATGCAGCTGCTATGGTGATATTTACAACAAATCATTATCATTCATGTGAAATAATCTGTCAAATATGCAGGGATTTAAATATTTTACCACTAGAAATTGCCAGTGCTTTTCTTAGTTTTATGTTGAAAATTCCGCATAGTTCTTAAAACAACACTTTCTCCTCCAATATAGATTTTCCAAAGCTGTATTATTGTAAATTGCTATAAATGATCATCATTTGTGTGGGAGACAAGGATGGCAATGGGAATGCTCATTCCTCCTGAACAGCGTTTGTTTGAACCGGCAGAAGACAACTGAGATCCTTCTGCTGTGTGCATTGCACAGAAGGATAGAGAAGAGACGGAGGGATCTCTCTGTCCAGTGGTGATTTGGCTTTAAGTAGAGAGTCTCACTAGGCTGAAACTAGGAAGGTAACTCCTCTCCAGAGAATAACTGAAAATAGTTCTTTCTGGTTTCATGGGTAGTGATGAGCCATGGGCAGAATGGATAGGTCAGGGATAGGAAACAGAGGGGACAAGCAGATAGCATGAATCAAACAGTTGTCATTTTGCTACCGATGATGGGAACTGTCTACTGGCTCCAAAATGAAAAAGCTGCATTTATTTCTATGGTATGTTGGACACCAGACTAGATAATGTGAAGCTGTCCCTCTAACGTGAAAGAGCATGAGTTTCTACACAAAGATCATACTAATTTATAGGTCTGATGACCTTTTGCTACAGTGTCAGTTCCTGGATGTGTACAGCCACATGAGAGAGTGAAGGGATGCCACACACCATGTCCTCTTGTGGCGCAGGGAAGATGACCAAAGAAGCAAGAGATGACAAATCTATCCATGAATAAAGATGAGGAGGACAAAATTAGAGCACACACGTCACTGGCATTAGGGTACAGACAGAAGTATATTACTTTTTATGTTGTATTTAATCCTTTGGATGAGTACGAGAAACAACAATTCTTTTGTCTGAATTGAAAGCTCTTATTTTCATCTGCCAAAAATCTAAGATTTTCTTTTAAAAGTCTGAGAGACCTGAAAACAATAAATGTTCTGTTGCCTCAGAGCCAGTGGTGGAGAGCTGACATGCCAAAGTCATCCTTCTTTTCAGAAAAGATTTCGGCAATGTTTGTCTTCCCATTAGGGAGGTCAGTAGAACTGAATACGTATTATAACACATACTTCACACATGTTTCAAAGGTGTATTTAAGACATATTTAACATCTTCTGGAAAACCTTGAAAATATGATAGGCTAATTTCTGGCCATGCATACCAAATATGACAATGTAGAAATCAATTTTGTATCTGTTTCATATAGCTAAAAGGCTACCTTTCCTGCATATCCTCCATAAAGCAGGCCCAAGGGCAACTGGAACAGAGGATGGACAGAGGACTGTGGTTCTGCAACATGTATACATCGCCACTACATTTAGCCAGGGTCACTGAACACAATGACTTCATCCATCCTGGCGTGCCTGAAGCGTGACCTCAGCTCACTTTGGCTTCAGTTTGTGTTGAAGGTTCTTAGCAGGTGCTGGCAGCTCCATGGATGTGACACAACATATATAGCTCTTTCTTCATCCAACAGCCAGGATCAGTTTCGTGCTGACCCTGCAAATCACATTTGCACTATGCAGAGTTTGTCCTGTTGTTGTTGTAGCTGGGATGATCTAAGTTTACAACCAAGTCAAGGCTTGCAAGGAGAGCTCGTGTCTTTTACTGGACCTAACTGGAGCAACAAAGCAAAAAAGCAACCCATGAGCTTCCAGGCACAAAGGTCTGTCTCGTCCCTCTCTAATGGCAAACCAGAAATGCTGAAGGACCTGTGTCACTATCCAGAGATGTGCCATTGCCTGCTACTTTATCGTTACACATGTAATTTTTTTTCCAGTAGTCTTTCCATGCATTTTTAAGAGATATTTCCCTGTGATGGATGTTCACAACAACACAGGGCACTGATTTGAAATAGTGTCATTTCTTTTGTTCAGTCACGCTCACAAATATCTGTTGTAACAGTAAGTGACAGATCTGATGGGAAGTAGCAGCATGCAGCAAACAATCCTGTGTGGAAGCGGTGGGGCTTCCTCTGTGCATCTACTAAGACGCTTTGCTTCAGCTGAAGCCTTGCTTCTCAGCAAACCACCCATTCAGCACGCAATGCTTCTGTTTGTGCCAGGAGATCTTAATCTGCTCCGAAATCTACCGCTGTGTTTTTATTCACATAAACTTCCTTCCATATGACAAAATTAGTGCTGGTCACAGAAGCTATGCATACAGTAGCAGGTAGGACAGACTGGTATGAGCAGAACAGGGAAGCAAATCTGTTAGTGTCGAGGACCAGGCACATGTCAGAGGGAGTTTGCTTTGGGCTAGTTTGTGCCTGGGTCTGGGACCTGTTAGCTACCTGTTAGCTGTTGGAGTGCATTAGGTGCAGTCCTGGAGCATGTCTGGCTTAGTTTCATCCAAAAAATGTTTATTGAATATGCTCTTAGACCACTCTGTGCTGTGAACCAAAGCATAGTGAATGGGAACAACCAGGAGATTTGTTCAGAAATGCACTTCTGGTCTGATCTAAAACACTGCTGTAGATTCCTCTGGAGAGCACAGCGCTATAGCATTGCTCATCAGGAAGGCCATGTCCTTCGTGGTGCATCAGCACTTTTTCAGTTTGGCATTGTATCTCCTTTTCTCAAGGAGGCACATATTCCTCCAGGAGACTTGGGATGTGGATAGACACTTTTGCTTCTGACATTAAAATAACAATAATAAAAACAAAAGTTATTTGCAGAAGTCCACTTCTAACAAAAATATTCTATCAGGCAAATTTTATCCCTGAGGCTGGGTTACAATGCCATAGGTCATCTGTGAGTGTGCATGAAGAAACTTGACTAACCCAGAAGGTACTTTCTAGGGAGAAGTCCTAGTCAGACATAGTATTTTAATATCTATGCAAAAGGAAATATCCTATTTTTAGTGTCTGGTGATGTAACTGTAAGCTTTTAATAACAAAGCAATGGGTGTGATGCATTTGCTAAAAAAATCTGAAAAAAACAACAAACAAACCAATTCTAAAAATCCCCATACCCCCCAACACCCAAACCATCAAGGGGCCTTTTAGAAGCCTATACTAATACATTCAAGATAAGGGAGTGAGAAACAGCGGTATGAAACATAAGGCTGACCATACTTACCCTAATGAGAGATGTTTTCATTTTTGTAGTGGAAGCAACATGCTTTAAAAGGCTAAAATTTTTAATCATCCCATCTTTGCTAGAATGTTTTAATCACCAGCCTAAATTAAAAATATAGAAAGTACTGGAAGTGCAATTGTTTTAATAAATGTGAAGAAAGAACTAAGTGCCAAGAAATACATTACGAAATTATTTTTTCTCTCTACAGCTACAGTATATCCTATGATTCTATGATTCTGTAGCTGTCACTCTTGCTTTGCTAAGGTCTTTCCTCTGAAAGTAGTCCCACTGATTGTGGCCAGAAGATGCTGTTATTTTCCAGTATGTGACTTTATTCAGATACTTCTGTGAAACTAGTGTAAAACTTAACAAGAGGAAATGACATTAGAAAGCACTATATTCTTTTGTCATTAATATTATTTGGGTGATATTTGATTCTGCTTGCTGATTCCACCTTAGGGGTTTTGAGGACACTGTGTGATCTGGGGCTCCAGTGAGCCCGAAGAAGAAATCTCGCAAAGACTGTGACGATTTTGCACTAATTCCAAGCAAATTCTGAAGGCCTTCCCCTCACTCCTGAGTTTCAGCTGAGCACTGGCTGTGCTGAATAGCAGGACTTGGCTTTAAGTGTATTTTGAACTATAGGAAGGTTTGGAGCAGGCAGAAAAACGTACAATGTGTGCCTGAACACATTGTAAAATGAGTAATGTAAACGATGAATATGGAAGAAGAAAACAGAAAGTGGATTTGCAATGTCTTCATAAACCATAAAATATGTCCTACAAGTAAAATAAAATCCTTTGTCTATGCCAAGCATTACTCCATGGTAATTTTTCATTACACTGTATCCATTTGCATGAGCCACTAGCTCCCATTTGTAGCCGTCCACTGGTCTAGACAGACAAATCTTTGGAGATCTGTTCTTTTTGATGGATTTATCAGATTTCCAGCCCCACTTCTCCCCTCTTTCTGATTTCTGTTCCCTCCTTGCTGTTGTGCTGGCTGCAGCAGATGGCTGAGGTAGGTCCACAACCACATCAGCAAATGGCTGAGGTAGGTCCACACAACTAATCCCGTTGTTGCGAGCAACTCCCTTACTTGCCTTCCCTTTCTCTAAGTCTTGTTCGAAGTGACCCCCCACCTCGTTCTTATTATGATATGGAAACTGGCTGCCTCTGCAGTAAATTTAAAGCCTATATGGTAGACACAATATGCTACTGTCGAGGAGCACAGAAAAATACTCTGTCAAACTCCTGTGTTCCAGCTCCTTTAATACAACGTGTGTTCTCGCCGCGCACACTTTTGTACAGCATGTACATTGTGTATCCAGCAAGCTTAATATTGCAGTCTGTGAGAAACTTTGTTGATATAAGATTGCTAAAAAGAGCCTTAATAAAGCTGTTTTCTAACACGGTAGTTTTTGTTTATTTTCAGAGTTCAAGAACACAGTGCTTTGGTAGTTCTGCCGTCCCGGACGTGTAAGGTATTTAAAAATCAATTCCAGAAACCAAAGCAGTTCTACCCAAGGTACATCAAGGGCTAGATTCCAGCCACACATTCAGTATAAATAATGTAAAGCCACCAGTCACATTTTATAGTAAGCAAAGTAAAATTGAAGAAGTAAAGACAAGCTAATAAAATAATTATTATTAGTGGAAAATAACTGGTATACAGTAACAAATACATTTCTGTAGACATACCACTTAACTCTAAGAAAATATATACATACATATATGATGACTACAAATGAGCTTGTGATTTTCTTCCAAAAGTATTTGAGCAGGAAGTAAAACATTTTCCCAGTGGATGAAATAACATTCGTTTTTGCCAATCTAAGCAAGGCAGATTTAAATTTTATGTGTGTCCAGCTGCTTGTTCCCCCTCAGCTAATAACCTGCCTGCTGGAAACATTTCAAATGAAAAGGAGTTCACAGTTCCTAAGCCCAGCTCTGAATATATCTGCGGTGCATGTAAACAAGTAAACCATTATGTTTCTCATTGAGATAAAGAACACCATGATAAGTGGGGACTTTCACAAAACAAAGGGCTTCCTATTGCGAGTGTGGATAATCTTCCAGAAAACCCTGTGTTTTGGCAAATCACACCAGATTAATCTATTAAGCATCTCCTTTCATCATCAAATTTCCGCTGCCTATCACAGTGGCTGCCTTATCAAGCACCCTTTACTCAATAGCGGGCCCATTCCTAGGATTTCAGGTGCTGGCCTTCCGCACTCGGAAAACAGGTGTCCCCACTGTTTTCGGGCAGGAAAGGTCCCTGCACAGAAGCCTGGGAAAGGGCAGGGGTATCAGCCGCTGTTCTACCTGAAGGAACAGGTAACAGGAAACTGTCGATTCAATGAGCTGAACTTAATTGGCACGCATTAGTCAGCACTGTTTTTTTCTGAATTAAAAATCCTCATAAGGATTCTTCCTGACAAAAGTTTCGGAAGGGGGGAAAGACGACTGCCCAGAGATGCCCTCCCAGGAGCAGCCAGTTCTTGTAACTCTATTTTAAGTGCTGCATTCTCTTGGTGTATTCCAGAAAATACGAGCTAGGAGTCGAGGGCAGAGTGTCAAGCTTTACATGGTTATGTATAGTGCCTGAGCTGTTAGGCAAATTGCCTATATTCAGGAGGAAATGGATTTCAAATCTCAACTAAAGGCTAATATTCCAAACCAATTAGTATGATGGATCAGGTTTTCGAGCTCTCAGTGCCTCCCCTGGCCAGGCTTTTTTTTTTTTCTTTGAGTTAATGAAACTGGGCATATGGTTTCTGACCAGACTATTCATCTGTGAAACAACGCCATCCACTTGGTCACTCAGAAACGCCGCAATATGGAGCATAGACAGAGTCAGGGGTATGAAGAATGGCATGTTAAAGCTGACAGGGAAATTTGTTTTACAGGAGCCAGCAAATCCTCACTCCTCTTATTCAACTTTCAGTGCTTATCTCTTCTCGTCAAGACAGTATCAGGCAGTTCTTGTCCTGGCGGGTGTCTCTGCCCACCTGCCTTCTCTGGCAGAAAGACCTTGATTCTCTGCTCCGAACCCTGCTCCTGAAAAATTGGCTTGCACAGACTTTCCTGTAATAAAATGAAAGCAGGCAGGAAGGCCGGTGTAGTGACAGCAGGAAGAGCCGGTCTGCTCTCAGCTCCTTGCTTTGACAGCGGGGCTGCTCAGAGGCTCCGGGATGAGCTCCCAGCTCGGCTTGGTGGGTAGGAAGCGTTTGATAAGTGCATGCCTGCCCTTCCGGGACTCCACAGCACGGGCTTTGTTTCATCTACAGATGATTAAATGGTCTACAGGGCAATTACAAACTGAAGGAAGGAATAGCCGGCTCTCTCCAGGTTTCCTCAATCAGCACGATTGAATTTCTCAAAGGCAGGCAGCAGTAGCAACAGCAGGCTCAATGGCTTTTCCTGAAAAATGTTCTCCAGTTTAGGATTGAACTTTCACTTAACTACTTGCTGTTTCATTTTATTAAGTGCAAATTGTGGCTTAATAGATTTACAGTTGCCATAAACTTCAGCATCATGAAAGCTGTCAGAGTGGCCAGTTGCACAGCATGTTACTCGTACGATGCTAGAAAGGGTGAACTGGACAAGCCAGGCACCCAGAATGTCTGCAGAACATTTTAATGGGTCTGTGCGTGGTCTTTTGAGAGGCAGACAGAGCTGAAACACAAGCAGTCACTCACAGTAGTTTCCTTTTGTTCCTTTCTTTTCTGGGAATTAGAGTGGACGTGGAAGATTTCAGAAGTTAATCTGCAAATGAAAAATAACATATTTTGCCTTTTCAAACACAAACTTTGCAAATTAACTCTGCTAGACAGTGGTTACCCCAGTCCAAAGACACAGGTTTTTTCCTGTGTGCCCATTACACTGTAGCTCTGTTCTGCACTCATTACACTGTGTTTAGTTCCAGATACATACCAGCGAAAAATGTAGACATATTGGCGGGAGTTCAGAGAGAAGCATCAAGCCTGATTAAAGGGCAGGAGGGACAGACTCCTGTGAGAATATTAAAAAAAAATTAAATATGAATGGTTTGGTTAAACAATGATGGGGCAGTGGGCACGAGAGCCACCTATGGATGTCTCCCCTAGGACAAAGACCACAGGCTGTGCAACTTTTACCCGCGTAACTCCAGGTAACCTCCCTCTTGGTCAGGCAGCTGATTTGCCATGGGTGAAAGGGAAAGCTGCTTACCTTCCTCAAAGCAAACTAAGAGAGGGCTAAAGAGAGGAAGAGAAGAAGTGTTTTCATTTTGTGTGTGGGGGGGATTTTTTTCCTTTCTTAATAAACTCTCCTTCGGGAGGGTATTGATTTCGGAAGTCGGCAGCTTTTCCCACCAACCATAGTTTTTTTGGCAAATGCCTGGAGCCCCTCCATGTGTTGCTAAAGAGTTGGCTCGTTTACTCCAGACAGCAGACATAGGGATCTGGGTTACCCCCCACCCAGATATGCACAAAACGATCTCAGAGGTCTTCAGGGAAGTTTGATGCTAGAATAAAGCATGACTGCTACAGCTCTACCCTGTTTCATCCCCTGAGCAAAGAACTCTCCCATGTAAGAGTATCAAAGTGGAGAAAAAAAAGAGCTGGTGTCCTATGCAGGACTAATATTTTCCCTCCGTGTACGCCCACGGGTATTTCATGTCCTTGGCTTACATCAGCAAATGTCTCCATATGCAGAGATGCACCCCAGACATGAAGTGTTAGAAAGGAAAGCTATAAGTCAATGGGGGAACCTATTTGTGCTGCTACTGTGCTCTGAAAAGTGCTTGCTTTCATGGCCAAATGTTCTGAGAAGCACTGAAATGTATGTGTGAACTTTGCTGAGTGTCAACAACTGTACCAGAGGACAAAGTACCAGAGGACCTAATAATTATGTGAATAGTTTCTTGGTGTAATGATGCTGTGTGAAACAAGACAATTTATTTGAAAACAAATTTAACGGACAAATAATTGTACAGTGACTATACTGGGAGAGTTAAATCATCCACAGAGCATGTATTCATACCCTTTTATGATGACTTGTAAACAGGCATGGACCTGCCAACAGGGATTGAGGAGACTTTTGCCCTTCTGTTCTGCCAGCACAGCTAACGAGCCCGCAGCTTACAAGGCCACTGTACCCTTACAGCCTATTCCCACTCGCTTCCTGTCAACAGCCCTGCCCCATCCCATAACATGCTGCATAGATCACGTCAGAGGGACTGGAACTGAATTATAATGTGTTGGGCTGTGTTCGGAGGTGCACAAATCATTACCAATCAAACCCGAACCACCTCCTAAAAACAAATAAAGGAAGTTTATTTTCTAGACCTTCTTGTGGTCTAGCTGTTAAATGGTACTTTAAGGGAACCAAATAATGCTTCTAAGGCAATTTGTAGTAAACTTTGCAGTACTGTCAGTCTGTGAAATGCAACCTATTCCTTCCAAACAAAGCTAAACTGTGTACTTTCCTTGTCTTTGAACTAGAAAACACAGCTTAATAGGCACAACCAACAAGACTTTTTTTCCCCCCCAGTTACTTCATGTGTAAATTCAATTCATTTACTTCTGCAAACCAGATTTTACTATATGAATAAAAGATAATGGTTTTAAGGTTCTCAGTCCACTCAGCTAATTGCTACTTAAAACACTCTGCGTGTTTGTTGGAAAAGACTGTTTTGAAATGGCTCAAATATCTTAGAAAATTGTCTAAATCTTCTTCACTTCGTTAGCAAATGTCACATGTACAGATCTTCGGAGGACTTAATGCTGGCCATGCTAATAGACAGCTGCCAGCACGCTGCGGTGAGCGAGGCCATTTGTAATTCTCATTAACAGTTCTACCATTTTCGGTTGTATGAAAAGTGATAACACACTGATCTAACAGTCATTAAGAACTTTTTCTTACTCCTTTAGGATTAATTTGCACTGACCCAGAATTCTCTATTTGCTTAACACAAGCAGTGGGCCACTTTGATGTTATCTGCTTCTATAAACAATAGCGTACAGTTCTCTCCTGGGCTAAAACAGCTCTTATTCTACTGAGAATTAGCTGTATTAATCATTCTGAAGTCCAAGAGTGCATGATCATAAATTGTGTGCAGGGACCTCACTTAGCAACTCCCAAGACTCTCATTTATCAACATTTTTTTCCCCTTCCTGGATATTTAGTATGTAGGGAGTAATTTATTTCTGAGCCGGTGCTTTGTGATGTCTTTCATGTTGAAGTAAAGTTGGAAAACTTTCTGCAACAAATATAATTTTTCTTACTTCCTTAGTGTAAAAACAAAAATTATGGACCACAGCTACAGACTGATTCCCTCAAGTGGCCAGAACAGAAAACACAAGCCAAGCTTCCAGTCACTGAGCTCTGAATTGGATGAACCAGGCAACGCTAACTAAAAATGAGGCTACTTGCACACTAAATACGCCTTTTTGAGTTATTCAATTAGAGTTTTAAAAATGTGGACATCTTTAAAGCTGATACCTGCCTAACTTTTTCTTACCTTTCTCAAACTAAGTTGCTAAAACATAATTAAGATATAAATAAAGCAAGATGAAATCTTCAGAGAACACTAGCTTAGTTTATATTTTTCCAGAAAAGATCTGGCTACCAATGAATGTTGGTTTTGTCTTTACTATTCATTGGTCATTTTCCCACCACCAAAACACAATACAAATCTGCCAAAAATGGAAAGAGGAAAAATGCTGCTCCGTATCAGCTCAGAGTTGATACAATACCATGTGTTTCATATTTTTAATGTGGCCGGTAAGATACACTTGTTTAAAATCTCCCTTCACTTACAAAACCCCTTGCAAAAGGATATGAACTCAAAGCATACAGAAACTAAGGATGGAGGCAACAAAAACATTTTGAGTGAATGGATGAAAACTTTCAGTCTTAGATGGCTGTCTTTTATCCACATGGCTCAATTTCTTCACCTTTTGGGACTTTCCATTACCTAAACCCAAAGTGGGAACAGAGGCCCTCATTCTGCTTTTCTTGCGAGGAGCATACATGAAGTATCTTTCCTGACTGACTGGGGAAAGTCCAGATTTAAGTCATTTTTTGATGAGAAAAGCCTTTTGGCCAAGCTCAAGTAGAATCAATCTCATGAGCACAGAAACCTTTCTAACTTTTTTCCTAGTTTCATCCTGAGCTTAACTTCGATTTCAAAGCTCTCACTGTTTTATTGTAAACATGTGGTTTTGAAAGTACTGCACTGCTCCAAAGTTATCTGCACGTGAGTTTATTTTATATTAAGTACTTCAAAAAATGTCTGAACATAAAATGCCAACAGAAACAACAAAAATATAAATAAATCACCACATTCAGCAGAAATGCTTTCATTCAGAATGTAATAAAGACAGTCAAGGTTTAAAAAGTTTATGCCAGAGTTTAAACTGGAGGAATTAGTAATTTTTTTCCTGTAGACAGTTTTGCTGCTGCAGCCAAAAGATTCTCAAAGGTTGTTAAAAAATATAAAGAAAAAAAAAAGACAGTGGAAAAAATATTTATTTCCCCTCAAGAAATTCTGGCTTCTGCAATTTGGCATCCTTCTCAGCCATTGAGAGCATTTGTTTTAGCAGAGGCCAAGCACTGCTGTTATATTCACAGATTCTCCCTCTCTTCCCATAAATAAGTATTCAGGAGCTGTGATCTATCCTCACCTAGAGCTGTGCAGTCTTACTGATGTCTGTGAAAGCGTGAGGGCAGCTGCTGTGAAAGCTCCTCATACTCTAGAGGCTGCCCTAATTCTTCCTGTATTTCTAATTACAGAAGAGTTTGCTTCCAGATTAAGGGGACAAAATTCTGCCAGCAGTGATATGAGGCACCCTGGCTGATTTTAACCTAGTAAAACTATCAGTAACTACCTGTGGAAGAATTTTCCTTCAGGACTATGGACACATATTGCACGTCTACAGCAGCTAACGCCTATGTGATGTGATGCAGACGTGCCTGAGCCAGACCTACCTCAGTGTTACAAAATTCTGGGCATCCTGTTTCACTAAATTGGGTGATGTGTCATTTTATGGGAGTAATGACTTTTTTTTCCTGCCTCAGGAAGCACTGCACCTCACTCCACAGAGCACTGCAAACACGCTTACAGCGCAGTTAATCTCTAGCACATCAGCTCATCTTTATTTAAAATGCTGTGGATGGATGCTTGACACAATCCTCAAGAGTTACTTTTGCATCACCCATACACGGAGAACTGTACCCCTGGCTGAAACAAGGGTAAATAGGGGCTTTCAAGTGCCTTCTCTTCAATGCATGGTCAGCATGCTTTTGACTGCTTATTCTTTGCTCCTTTGTATACTGCTGCTGCAGTGAGATTTGATCTGGGCTTAGGCCTTCAGCATTATCTGCTGGATCCTGTGTCTGTAGCCTGAGAGAATGAAACTATCTGCTTAATTTTAGATCCATTTTAAGAAGTTACAGCACTTCCACTGCCCTTGTCACTCACACTTGCATTGGTATATCTCTGAAGAATTGCACAATTTGAGTACAGCTATTAATTTATTGAAGTCTTGCTATTGTTATTATTAACTCTCCTGAGACTTAGTGATATTAATTTTGTGCTTTCGATTAGCTGTCACAGTATATTCATTTGTATTTATAGGAAATCTATCTTTTGTTCTGAAAGCGTGTTCCCAAATTTTGCACTGCTGAAATATGTATTCACTTATGAAAGCCCAAGGTCCATGTTACAGTCTCATCTAAATGTGAAGGTATAAACATAAAATTGTATTTACTGGTGACATTGCAAATAACAAACAGTAAGTTTTGAAGTTCATTTTAGTCCTTCCTTTTACGGCTATTCAGTGGCTCACCTGCATTAATAATTTCATGGCAGTATGGGAGAGGCCATGTAGACCCAAGGGTCTATGATTGAGAACTCCCCTACTTCTAGTCCCTGGACGTCTATATGAGGGTAGCCCTGCTGACAGGCAAAAGATTAGGTGTCTATAGATGCCTATAGAAATCTCTTCCATATGCATTATCTCACTGGCAAAAGAATTTGACATCTCCATCCAAGAGACCAGAAGGCTATCTCACTTCTGGAAGATCTTCTTCTAAAGAAATGCCAGATATCTGTTTATACTCTAAAATATAGGTAGTTGAAGTTATACTTTCTTGTGACATCACACCCGCATTCTCTGCAGTGATTTAAGAACGAGGTCACTCAGTACCTGTCCTTTGCAAAGGTAGTCTTTCCAGTTGGCATTCCCTCATGTTCTGGATCCCTGCTGAAGGCACTGGCATCTCTCTAAGTAGGATTTCTTTTAAAAGCTTAAGAAGGGGCAGAAAGGAGAACAGCTGCATTCAATTACCAAAAGCATGTATCTGCTAGTCAAAAAGAAAGGGTGGCTGCTCCTGGTCGGACAGAACAACTCCGTGTTCTCTAGAAGCAAACTCTGGCAGATTAAAAATACACAGTATTTTATTTTGGTGAGAACACTGGTTTGAATAAGCAAGGCAGAAACTGGAAGGGCCTCTGAAGTGCTTATATGTTGTGGTGGTCCCTCTAAAATAAACAAGCAGAATCTTCCAAAAATTAGTTTCTCCTTATAAATTGCTTGTGCTGTGGTTTGGGGGTTGGGGATAGGAAGGAAGCACTCTTTGATCACGGTTTGTCTTGAACCTATAAAAACGAATAGACAAAACTTGATGGTCTGTGTAGATAATTTGCTCCCCAAACATCCTCTCCTAATGGTTCCCTTCTGGTACTTTGCTCCCTGGAAGTTTGGTTTCTTTCAAAGGGGAATATCAAAGTGATAAATGAGGACTTGAGGAAGAGATCACTTGATGGGAGGATGCAGCCAGATTTTAGTAACAGAGGCAACGTCAAGAGCTTCATTTACGATCTAGTTGTATGTTGAACAGCAGGAAATGAGGAATCTGCTCCCTGTCAGCAGGTGCTCTACAGACCCAAAGTGAAAACTCAGATGAAACCATTTGGACAGACAGTCTATTCCTCAAACATTGGCTCTGCTTTTGACATGGTATATCAGATTTTTCAAGGGGGTGGAAAGGAGAGGATGAATGTGGGAGGGCTTCAAGAGCAGACCACAAATACACTGTGCATGACAAAAACCGAACAGGCATCTTTTTACTTCATGTTGTTTTTTAAAAAATGCGTGATGACTGCTTAAAGTACTGAATTGTAGAAGACCACCAGACTACACTGAATTTAATAGAGCTCTGAAAGTGAACTGGAAAAAAGTATACAGATTATAGGCTGTTGAGTTGGAAAGTGGCCAACATTGTTCTCAGGATTTAGGTGATCTTGAATGTTACAGCATTTAATATTTGATTCATGTACAGTCTCCAGTTCATTTACTGTGGGATTTAAAAAAAAAAAAAGAAAGAAAAGAAATCCAGAATACAAAGTTGAAGGATTTTAAAAGTAAGTAGAGAAGGAGAAGATTATACCATACTTAATCCTACAATTTCCTTTCTGCTAATGAGTTATGGGAGGATATACAATTGTTCTAGCTTCTGAACTGTGAAGGGCAAACAGGAATACAGGTTCTGTTGCCCTAAAGCAAAATCTGGTAATTCTATCCTCAGAATGTTCCTTGTGAAGTGCCTTCTGACTAGTAGTTCAATAAACAGCTCCTTTCCAGAAGGTGTGAGGGTCTTGAAACTACTCAATGTAACAGAGACACAAAATTTTCTGCAGAATCCACAGTCACTTCGGCTTTGAAAATTTTGTATCATTATTTACAGATAATACATCCATTGTGATTACAGCATCAGGCAGCACAAACAGGAGACTGTGCAGCTGGTCAGGGCTCTGGTACTATTAAGAAGACACATGCCTGTGCTCACTGAGGTTTTACAACCCTTTCTGACAGGCTGAATGGGACTGGTGGAGGCAGAGGTAGGTGGTGATGCAGGAGGGGGTTAGGGTGACAAGTGGGGAACACGATGGTCAGCAGCAGCAATGACAGCTGGAGCTGCGCAGCTGTGTAGGCAGATGGCTTGTTTAACACAGAGGAGGAGACTGCTTGGGTTGAGCTCCACAAAAGAGTCAGTGTTTCTCATATCCAAAGTCTGAAACAACGTGAAGAAATAGCCTCTGACATCAAAGGAGAAATAATTCCTATAACCAGAGGCTTATAATGAAGAAAACTTGTCCCTTGCTGTTGCCTTGCTGTAAGGGAGGAGAAAATTTCTGTCAGTGCTTTGGTGGAGAAGGAAGGGACAGACAAGACAAGGTGGAAGACGTTACCCCTTTGGCCAAGAAAAGCACGTGAATGTGATGCTCATGACAGATGAATAAACATTGTGTTACTTTTGTGCCTTCTGCCTGCACTCAGCTTTCCTTGGATGCCAGATTTGGCTTCCCTGGCAGTTCCCGTGGCACTGGTACTTGTGGGTTGTGCTCTTTTATCACTTGAAGTATTTGCAGCCGTGCAGTTGTGCAGTCATTTAGACAAGGACTGAGCCTACCTCTTGAAACTATATCACCAATTATTGTATATTTTTAAAGATAAGCAATCAATTATAGTTAGTTCAATGCAACTTTTCTTTTTTTCTTTCTTTTTTTTTTTTTTAAATCAGCTGCTTGGAACATGCCCCTTCTGTTCACATCTGTTTCAAGATATGCAGTTAGCTTCTGTTTCCTTGTTATTCCATCTACAGTTTCACAGCTGCATGTGTCCTACATGCTGCTGTTTTGTTCAGTGACAGCATTTAGATTAAGTTATTATTTCTTCCTAGAGTCACCATTCTGATAGATGTACATGTCTTTCCAAACCCACTTAGGGATCAGGATTGAAATTGTATCTACCTCAGTATAATCTGCTACCAAAAAGGACAGGCAAACCATATTTTTTCCTTTGAATTAATTACTAATTAAAAACAAAGTTTTATGTATTTTTTTAAGTTAATTCTCATCCCTAGGAGATTATGGTGGTATTTAATTTTTTTATACCAGTGGCCTAAGCTCTACTAAAAAAGCTTTCAATCTTTCAATATCTGGCATTTGTTTCAGGGACTGTGCAGCTGAAGGAATGGCACGCCGACACTTTTCTCCAAGTACAGATGTTTTGACCATTTTAACAGACATGACAATACCTCAGCCATTATTACTATGTCATATCACAGCACAAACCCAAAGTATTCAGTAGGCTCCCAGAAGTCAAAAAAACCAACACTAGCTATCAGATCTGGTCTGTGAGAGACATTCACTCACTTAAATAAACTAAAGGAAAATTAAGATATTTTATTATTATCAAACCTCAGGACGCTGTTGCCATTTGAAGTGCCGATTTAACTTTAAGTGCCTCTTTGATATTCTCACTTGATGAGAGTACATGATGGCCATAAATCCAACTTGGCAATGATTCTGAAAGGTCACCTGTGGATATTGTTTTTCATGGTGTTAAATAGACTGTAATGGTCTCATTATTTCTCCAGAAGGACAAGTGAAAGTCCCATTGGTCTTCTTGCTGTCTCATAAATAATTAACAGGCTGTTTTAACTGGGTATAACCTTTGTACAGAGTGGCTGTACTTCACCGCATAGCAGAGGTAAAAGAGATTCAGAAAAATATCATCCATCATTGATGGTACTAAAACATTCAGGTAATCTAGGAATAAAAATAAGACTAATAATCAAGTGGCAATCAAGAAGTTTTAGAGGCAGCAAGAACAACTGCCTTTCTGTACACAACTGAATATTTTATCATCCTCTATCATCCAGGTTATTCTTACTTCTTTTTTACTTCTTCCCACATGACCACTCAGCTAACTTCCAACATGGGAAATTTAGGTAACTGGGGAATAGGTGAGAAAAAGTTCAGAATGTTTATTTTTCTGTTCTGCCATAGGTAAAATCTTAAAGAAGAGAGATAAAAGAAGGACGAGATTCTTTTTATTACTGACATAAAACTCAAACCTTTCAAGTGGGGATGAGTAAAGTCAAATCCAGCATTTGAGTATTGTAATTATTTCTTGTTTAGATCAATGGTCCTTTTCAACCTTCCATTTTGAGCATCTTCAACAAAATATCAGTGTCTAAAACTCGTAGTAGATGCAGTAGCTAAAACATAATGCTGAAATCTGCCACATCTCACCTGGAAACTCCCCAGTTTTCTTGGTAACAGCAGCTGGTGTTAGCAATAGCGAGCCAGGTCTGAGCTCACAGAAGATGTTTCATCACGACAAAGTGAGGGGGGGCAGGGGGAAGTCTGCTTGCTATTGGGTAGAGGAAAGATTTTCTGGAAAAGAAATGCTAAATTCCAACCGTGAAATTGCAAAAGCATAAAATAAAGAGACTTAGACAAACAGAATCAAAGAGAGAGAGAGAAGAAAAGAGAGACAGAGAACATCAGTCTCTCAAATGTTTCAGTTTGACAGAAAGTCAGGCACAGGTAGTCACAGCTCTGTTTGTCTTTCTAATGAACCTAAAATCTTCAAATCTGAACATCCCTACTCTCTGTTTGCAAACAAACAAACCAAACCCTGTGCCAAATTTCAGAGCAATGCAATACTCTTTGGCTATGGTGAGAAGATGATTGAGAAATTACTGTATCCAAGGTAACTATTTCCTTTCTGGTCTGTTTTTAAACTGAAATGTAAGAAAATGAACAGCGTATATCCACTGCAACCATTCCTCTTGTCTCCTTTGTTCTCCATTTTACGAAATCAAAATATCTTGCATACAAGTCATTGCAAGCTCATATAGAAAAAAAATAGTTTAACAATTTTGCTTTTGAAGTTCACTTCTACGTAATTGTATTCTCTCTTTGGGCCTTACAGTCTTGGACTGATGAATACATGATACCTGGAAGAAAAAGAAAGCTCTGAATACCCATCACAGGAGGAGATGTGGGAAAGATTGCTCTTGAACATATGCCCTCTTCCAAGATGCTCCACAAAGCAAAGAGTCTGAGGTAGGGAGAGGAGGGAATATTTTAGAGCAGGAGTAGCAGGAAACTCCAACAGCATCTCTCAGACGATTGACAGGAATATCAGCTCCTATTCCAAGCCATTAGCTGCTGGTGGCAGCATGTCCCCAAGGAAAACCATGATACCAACAGTCAGGGGAGTCTGGAATCAGGAAACTTTTCATGTAGAGGCCAAAGGAGGTTTCCAGCTGCTTTGCCCTACTGATCCCTGAACTTCATGGGTGTTAGAGGACTTGCTCTTCTGCCCTTCCTGTCAAGAAAACAATCCCCATCTTAAAGAAATTTTAAAAAAAATCCCAACAGGAGAAGCTTCCTATGTATCTTTCTGGGAACTCTGTCCAGTACCTGGGGAGCTCCTTACAATCTTATAGGATTTTTACAGCACCTTCTCTTTCTATTTTTAGCTATTTTTTACATT
This sequence comes from Nyctibius grandis, assembly GCF_013368605.1. Taxonomy (NCBI): domain Eukaryota; kingdom Metazoa; phylum Chordata; class Aves; order Nyctibiiformes; family Nyctibiidae; genus Nyctibius; species Nyctibius grandis. The sequence continues at coordinate 76,740,998 of NC_090660.1, forward strand.
TTCCAACTAATTTATTGGAAAACAGTAAAAGCAGATAGACAGCGTTCAGGTAAATTTATTAAGCAGCTGTAATGGGTGGTGGTTGCTAGTTGCATGCCACAGAAACTCAGTGGTAATGCTCAAGATGTCTATGAGGTGAAGGGGGACTACTTGGAAAGATTTGTTAGGTTCTTAACCTCAAGTTAAAAAGGGAAGATAAACAGAGGGAAGTCTCCTCCCAATAGACCTCAATTCCTTACAAGTAGTCAGAAGACGCATTGAAAACCTTATGCCTTTTATCCTGAGCTTCATTACTCTTTATGTAACATTTCGTAAAGCTGAACTGAGGAATTACATTCAGACTGAAGTGCAGAGCTCCCTCTCCTTGAAGAAGAAGTAAAATGAGAACAAAAGCCAAGAATATTTCTGCCTGCTTACCCCCCAGCCCCTGCATGTACACACACACACTCCTGGTTATGGAGATGTCCGCATGTGTGAACCTTCGCTCTCTGCCCTCCTGTTTAAAAGCCCTTGTGCACTCAATGGGCAGAATCGAAACTTCATAAAAACAAAGTCCTTTCACCAACTTCAGGAGGTCAAGTCTCATATATAAGCAATTTGAGGAAAGAGAAACAAAAACCTATTAGTACTTGCTGACATTTTTTTGTGCCCTCAAAAAAATTTTGAATTTTCCATTAATTCCGTATTTTAAAGTAGGAGTATGCAAACCTGAAGGTGACAACTTGACTTCCAGCAGCAGCAGCCCAATGGCGAATATCAGCACTTACTGATCACGCCCCAGTGTTAACTAATGAGGTTTCTGCACAACCTGAGGGCATATCTATGGGCTGTTTGCAATATCCCAAATTTCCCACATGATCTCTAATGTTTACTTAAACTCTAGAAACTGAGATGTGGATTTTCATTCATTTTAGCTTAGAAAATATTGTGCTCTTACTGACTGTTGCTATTGTCTACTGAATGCAGTCATGGGATGGAAAGCAAACAAACCCTGAACATGCAGGTGTGTGATGTGTTGAGATGTGATACCTCTCGCTGCCTGTAAGTAAAATAAACAGAATTGACTGAAATTAACTTAAGTGTTTACTGTAACCTCAAAGTAATTTTTTCCTTTTATCTCTTAAATATATATATTTTGGTGACATTTTAAAACCCTAGGTCTTAATTAATTTTGAGGGGGAGTTCTTCCTAAACACACAGGACAGATTCTGATCTTCTTTGGTGTTTGGTGGGGTGTAATGACAGAGGAACGTTGTCCTGTTTCATCACTGGCTTCCAGGGATTTTCAAAAATTTCCCCGTGTTATAACAACGAGACCTGGATCTATCTTCTCACTGCCAGATCGCAATTATCACAGAAACTTTAAAACAAACAAAGAGCCAGAGGCTACCTGTTCCTTTGCGCAGTGACTGCAAGCTGCCAAGGCTGGACTGAAGCCAGCCTTCGGGTCAGGTTTACATTATCGCAGGCAAAGAAGAAAAAATCAGGTCCTGAAAAAAAAGGTACCTTAGTTAATAAGAAATTGGAAAAATCTGATTAGCACATCTGCGATTAATCAAAGCCGTCACAAATAATTCAATGCAATGCAACTCTTTGCTGAAATCTATTTTGACTTGGTTTACAACAGCCTGAACAATTGTGCTCCCCTTCAGAAAAACAAACAAACAATTTCCCTGGCAAACAAGGCGGTATTATTTTAACCCTACACGGGATGACAGCTTTTCTGTGTACAGATTACTACGAGACACAGTACCTAGCCCATTGGACATGTTTCTGTACCGCTTGCACAGTAGATTTATATATTTCTTAACAGGACGGACTGAGAGCCTGTGAGAGTGAATGAAATAAAGGTGTGTTTTGTTTGGTAAGCACCTGGATGAGAGGCTGCCAAGGGAAGTTTGAGGTCTGTTGGAAATATGGTACATAATACAGTACACTTTCTCTAGGGTCTGTGTTTGATTAAAGTTCCCGTGTGGTTTCGGGAGAAGCTGTGTCCATAAGGAAATCCCTTTTTCATTTAATTTTTGTTTTATTTTATTTGAATGTAAAACCGAAGCTCTGACAGCTTATTTTAAATCTTAAAGATCCCTTGCAGCCTTTCATAAGAAACTATAACATCAGTAATGATGCCCTGGTTTCCTGAATTTCCCTTGCAGTTTTCTTGGATTCATTATTTTTTCCTCTCCGGGAGGCGAAAGCGAGCTCTTTGGTACAGAACGGATGCCCCTGGGTTTTTGGTGGGGAGCAAGCCATCCCTGAGGACCCAGAGAGGCCATGATCCTATGCAGCACTGAGCAGCTCTTGGAGGAAGGGGAAACTGGTAGATCCAGAGATTTAATAACAGCACTCTGATCCTCATCTGTCTAGCCACAGCAGGAGCTAGAGCAGCAGGAGATCTCCAGCTCCTGCTACAAAAGGGGAGTCTTAATGCAGCCAAAATGTTTACATGCAACCCAGCTTCGTTTCTCACATCTTTCATTGCTCCTGCCCTAGCCTACGTTTGAGATCTGCCACTTTGCCTCTCTACTTCCATACCAGGTCTGAAATGTGACTCTGTCTCCACCAGAAAAATTCTCCATAGTGGGGCTCCATCATAGAGACTCAAAGAACAGAGACTGTATGAAAAGAAAGCACCATCTAGGTGATTGGGGGACCATGTTTGTACACATAACAAGTAGTGGAATACCAAAGGGTTCCAAACAAATGTCCAGCCCTATCATCTCCTTTTCTTTTTAATATCAATCCCATGACAGAAACGGGATTTTCAATACATACATGTTGATGTGTGCCAACCTGCTCTAGAACTCTAAAGATGCAAATATAACTCCTTTAGATAGTGCACACTGGTCTGTCTTGGCTCTGCACATGCTTTTTTCTTTTTTTTTCCCTTTCTATTTCTTTATGTCATGTAATAATTTAATGTTTATTCCTGCAAGCTGCTGAAAACCAAAGTCTATAAAGGGCACAGACTGTAGAATAGCTCCCCAAAAGTGCAAGTTCTTGTGGGAAAGGACTATGCTTGTCACATCTAGAAAGCATCTTAACCACTAATGTCATTGCGCAAAGATAGGAAAGCCAATAATAAATAGGGAAGTGAAGATAAAGGGGATGTATTTTATAGTATTAATTTCACAGAACACAATGGATTACCCATAGGATGACTTTTATGTATCATAATTGCAGGTTTATCTTGTCTTAGCCAAAGTGTAAACAAACAAGACAAAATATAACAGAACTCTCAGTATGTTGTTAACTTGATATGACAGAGTGCAATAAAATTGGATATAGTGTTGTTACGCTTCTCTGCAACCACAACTTTGGATGTTGTACAAGTCTTGGAAGTAGCACTGCTTCATGGATAATAAAATAATGTGAACAATGAATATCTGATCCAAACTTTGGTGGATAATTGTTATTAGAGATGTGAATATTCCCAGGAAGGCAGCCTTTATTATTGCTCATGGATACATTCTGTAACTTTTTTTATATATTGCTGGCAAAATGTCTAGGGCGGAAAATCATAGGCAATTCATATCAAGCAAAATGTGCAGGCCAGGAGTTTTGCATTAACGTATCCGCTAGGCTGTAGTGAATTTATAACCCCTTAAAGCAGTACAAAGGGTTTTAGTATTGGATATATATTATGTATAAAACACTCAGCATGAACTGTTGTCTCTGTATTAACGCAGGTACACCAGGCATAAAAAATAAATTACAAAATCTACATTAATGTTAAGAGGTCAACTTTAAACTGACAAAATCAAGGAAATGCAGAATTACCGCTGAATCCATGTGTCACTCATTTTACCCCCTACTCAGTTCACACTGGGTCATCCCACTTCTTTCTGAGCCAGAGTAAAACCTCTGCTGACACAGAACGAGCAAGCAAGAGTCACCAGCTTGAGAATACAAGGGGCAGGTGATGACTGGGGAACACTGCTACTGATATGCTTGTCCTTCTCAAGAAAGAAACCATCCATTCATGCGACAGATACAACCTTCTTCTTTTCCACCTAGGAACATTCTTCTCCTAGATGTTCCTCCCTCCCATCTTACCATACCAGTGTGTTATACCCACTTGATTTTTAGCCTATGACTCCTCTTTAAAAAAATTTATATTCTGGCAAAATGGAACCCCAACATGTTTTGGCCCTCAGGACATTACTAGGCTGTAAGCAATAGTATTTCAAATCATTCAGAGATACAGGGGTTCTGGGAAAAGTGCTTCTTTCTTCAAAACAGAGGGGAAAACAGGACAAAGGAAATATGCAGATATTGCCAAAAGAAGAAATATATGATATTCAATATCAAACCAAAACATCACTTCAAGATGTATCACATTAATTTCCTACGAGCTAATAACTGCGTTGTTAGTGGCAAGATGTGAAGGATGAATGTGAAGCAAGGTTAGCAAGGAGAATTAATTACAGATTGTACCCTAATGATACACTTGGATCATCACAGTTACACCATCACTAATCACTAACATATCAACATACATTTCAGAACAGAGATGAAACCATCAGAACTAAAGAGTGATGTTACTTGCTCTAATGCAATATCTTACCTCTCCTTCAACACGAGGATGTAAACACACCCATAAAACCACACATATACAGTGAACATGTCATAATTTTAAAGACTCAGGGGGTAAGCTTGGCTTCAGATAAGTCAATGGGAATATGGGTTGCATCCATAAATTTCACGTGTTACCTCAGCCTAATTGGCATCTCCCTCCAGATCACAGAATTTCATTCTTTTCTGTTGAAGAATTGCTCTCTCTTGTGTCACCCTCATTGACAGTGATTAGAACAGCACCCACATTGGTGAACATTATCAAACTCAGTAACTTGTGACTGAAGAAGAAAGATGCTCAGCTGATAGGCTTCAAGTGACAAAGACCATAAGGAATTATTTTGCTTCAGGGAGCAATTACACACTGAAAAAGTAATTTTAGTCCCACCTGTAGCCATTGGATTGCATTATGTTCTAGTTTTGGAGACCAAAGAGGTACCTATTGCCACGTGTAAGTAATTACAGATTGTGATCTAGTTGTTTTTGTCAACCTAATAATCCATAACAACCTAACTGCGAGTTACACATGGAAGGTTTCAGTCATCTCCTCCTGTACCTAAGTTAATAATCGTCAAACCAAAACCTTGACCTGTTGCTGGGACACAGTGTGGACTCAGGTTTTCTAAAGGGTTTGTGCTTTTTTTCTGCTACAAAAGAGTTTGGAAGGGCATTGAATCTTCAGGTCTTACTTTCAGTGACTATGATCTTTACAGGTGAAAAAAATGCCGGTAGTTGTAGATTTAGTTGCTGCTAGAGTTGCTGTGAGAACCTGGGCACGTTATTTTAGATGTGGCTTTCTGAAGATGCTGTGTCCAGCTTCTGTTTTTGGAAGGCTCTTTCAAGGTAGTTAAATCCAAATGTTTCTTCTTTCTGCTATATTTCTGCTGGGACAAATATATATCTGGCACGTACACTACATTTGAGAAAGATCAATATTCTTAGCATGAATCTCATAGAAATGTTGGTAAATGTTATTTAAACCACTTTGAGCAAAACCTATCAAGTCCAATTTTCAACACATTTGTGGCACTAAAGTGACAAAGTTTGTGTGGGCCTAATCACTGTGCTTCCACCTATGTTTTGTGTTTGAGAATGGTTTTTCCAATGTGGGATACTCATACTCAGCATACTCAGGGTTCTCAGCTCTTCTGTCCTTATATTGCCAATTGAAAGGTGGGTCCTCCTTGTACTGCAGGGGACAGGATCTGGGTGGCTTGTAGATAGCAGCATGGATGCCGAACACAGCTGTTCCAGCATGTCCTTTCTACAGTTGTCACAAGTTAGGTCCCTCTCACAGTACCATGTATAAGTGAAGGAAGAATTTTCTGCTTTTAGAGTAGTCAGGTCACAAAGAATGCTGAACCAAAGTCTAATTGTAATCTCATGCAATCAGTACAATTTCACTTGATTTATTGGTGAAACTCCAGGAGAGCAAAATCTGCCCTATTGTAGTCTGGAGACATTATTGGAAATACAGTGCTGAAACTGGAAAGGTACAGGACTGGGTAACAGAGCTTACAATATCGAATACCCACCCTGCTTGGCTTTTTTTTTAAGACAAAAGAGAAGAAAAAGGTTATTTTCAGACTGTTTGTCATGACGTAAAATTTGAGTGGAAATTTTGGTGTTTGCTGAGACCATTTGTGCCTTCCCAGGATTCCCGAGAGGAAGAGTAGCTTGAACTGAAGGGGGTCCTGAAAAATAATTAAGCAACAGCCCAATGATTTGAGCCTGTGTGGGCCAGTGAATTATGATGGGATATTAGCTGGTTGTACTCTATAAACATTTAGCAGGAGAAATGAAGCTGTGACTTCTAATTGAAGGAACAGGAAAGGCACAAAATCAAAATTTCAAAAATACTTTGTAAAAATAGCTAATTAACCCTTCCTCCCAAGCCTAGAGGTCATGGATGTATTAGAAAAAAATAATGATCCCTAAACAATAGTTATATGGCAATGTCGAAAATCCATTGTGCTAGCAGAGGAATAATATGTGCAGTGAATTTGCTGACAGTAAGTGATAGAAATTGCCAATAAGGAAACATTCACAAAATAATCACTATAGGAGCAACTTTTAAGTTCTGAGTGAGCACAAAAATTCAGCCATGCTTTTGACTTTTCTTATTTGAAGTGTAACAACACTTTAAATGCCAAAATTTAGAATCTGTTCTACAAATGTCTATTTTGTTAGAGTCTTTCATGAGGGCATTATGGCTTTCAGGTGCAATAAACTACCCCTCTTTGTAACAACACCCCTTTATAAACACAAAGCAAATCGTTATGTGGAAAGGGGAGAAGTTAAAAGCCCTAAATCTTCCATTCCCAAGGATACTGTTACCTTCAGACAGAATGTATTTTTTATGTATGTATTTACTGCTTAAATGTAGTATATTTCCATTGGGTTTAACTGACAAGATTTTAGGGAGTTCTTTATTACTGATTTATATATATACATATAGACACATATATGTTCAACTACCCGTACACTTTTTTGCTCCTGTTTCTTAGCATAAAATTATTACCTTCCCTGGAACAATGAAAATGCAACTGCTTTCTAGACCAATGGCTATTCCTTCTTTGAAGAGGCTCATAATAGGATGCATGAAACATCTGGAAGAATTAAATCAAAGGGTGATGGAATTCCCACTGAAGAACACATGTCAAACAAGAAAAAGAGTCTTGTGGAACAAATGAGATTTTGCCCTGAGAATTAGCAAGTACAACAGCTAGGCTTAACGTTGGATTGAGACAAAAACTCCTAAGAGGCCTATTGATACAATTTTTAAACATCCACTGTGTTTAAAAAAAAAGAAAAGAATTTGTGTAACTTAGTCTGCAAGCAAAAAGTCTGTTTTCCCCATCCACAGCCACCATTCAGAGCAATTCCTGAGCTCCACAATGATCTACATGTAGGGAAGACATTCTAGGAGATGGACTGCATCTATTAAGCACATCATTCAATTAGGAAAATACTTGACTATATCCATAAAGCTGCTATTAGTGAGCAGGGAGTAGGATGTGTTACTCCTTTTTAACTGCATTGCCCACTTATCTGACGTAGTATGGAAAGCTACCCAGAGAACAGCTAGAATGGAATTAAGATCCACAACTCAAGTTGCTCATTTTGGCACTAGTGTAATTCCAGTTGCCAAACAAAGGTTGAATTTCATTCAGTATCTTTCTCATAGGATGTTTTATTAGGGAGAAGATTAAAAGCAACTTCAGAAACTGAGAGTCTCACACATGTGCCTGTGTACGATCATATTCATATCTTGTTCACAGTTGCCAGACAACAACAACAACAACAACGAAATATTTCTGTACACCTATACCAGTTGCCTCAAAATTGCAGTACAATGTGGTGAGTTAAAGCAATCTGAAGAGTAATTTAATGAGAATGAATTTACTTTTACTGAGGAAAGAAAATGCTCCTTCATCCATATCCTAATGGATCCCTCCATCCAATCTTGTTCTATTTCTGTCTTTACATTCTTATAAACTAAAAGCCTTATGGAAGCCAAGTTACAAAGAATGGGCAAGACTATGGCTGTCATGTGTGACTTTGGATGAAGCAAAGGAAGTTTTCAAACCCCCTATTTCTCACTGGTCCAAAGGCAGCTCAGGAGAGCAGTGGTATGTTTTTCCTGAAGTTGCCTTCACCCTCACCCACTGGAGAATGCTCTGCTTATGGAAGAGGGAACAAGGTGAGTTGTGACTGCAAAAAGCCTTGATCTTGGATTGGAAATGCATTTGATCGTTGGATTACTTGATGGTATTCTACTAAAATGTTGTAGCTCTTTTGGTTTTACTGAAACCAAAACTCCAAAAACCTACTACCTTTTGAATACAAAAAAGTGTTGTTTTTCCCCTACAGCTGGACTATTTTGAGAGGAAAGTGGTCTGGCATTGAAGAAGGTAGTGGGAGAGCAGATGTTCTACTCTGGGCAACGCAGAATGTATTTGCAGTACTGCAAAATGTGAAGTGGAGCACCCTCTTTATCCTTCTGTAACTTATGAAGTGGTCCCCAAGGCCATAAAATTTATAATTATAGATGTTCTGATGATTTTCCATCACCCGATCATGTGGGGAGGGGATCACAAACCGCTGTGTTCATGGCGAAACTTGGTCTGTTGGGCCTTCATTCAAACTGCTGGATCACTGACATCTGAGAAAAACAACACACACAGTAGGAAATATTTTAAGGATAAAACTGACTTTTGGAATCTCTGCGGAAAATGAACTTCCTATGCGGATATAACAAAAAGAGTTGTTTTCACCACAGTTAAATATTGAAACAATATGAACAGTACTCTGAACTGTATTACCTTAAAAGTGAATAGTGCAATTTAGAGACTTCATCCCACCGCAGAAATTCCACCAACTGGCTATAGGTTAGCACACTGGACCCTTATGTCTTTTTAGCACACCAGTTTCCTAGACTATCATCCCTACAATGGTTTTATTTTTTCCTTAAAATGCTTACTTTACAGCTATTCTTCATGCAAATTTAAGAGTTATTTCCACTTTGTAGATCTGCAAAAGCATGTTCCTACATTTGCAAAAGTAAGTTTCCAGACATGCTGGTTCTCTGCTTTCCTGTTTGCAAGTGCAAGTTGTGCCAGAAAGGGCATGCTGCTTTTCTGTGATCACAAAATTAATTGGATTTGTCAGCAGTAGTCTGATTTATGTCTCCAGTTCAAGTCACAAACATGTGATCAGTGCCAAAAAGTGGTGGATGATAGGTCAGTGTGATGGAATCCTTCACTAATGCTTCACTTTCAGAGAAGCTCCACGTATTCAAATCGTCTCTCTAATTTCCTTCTGACTGCTTCATATTTCTCTAATCATCTATTTTCTTAAGATGAATTGATGATTTGTCCTACTACCAGTATCCTAATGCTAGAAAATGCCTTTTGTCCTTCAGAAACGGTGTATTTATTGTCAGAAACACACAGAATAAAAGTGCTTATATTGTTAAGTCTGAAAATGTTTTTTTACTGCCAGTTTTGCACATAACTTGGAACATAACAGTCAAACTGTGCTTTTTTCTCTCATACACTAAGGACTCCAGAAATTGTTGAGTCAAAAATGATACAGTTCATAATAATGAATATTTGACTTTAGTGTCAGCAGACATTGTATTTAAAACGCACAGGCAAGGAGCGCAGCGGCAACTCACAGGCACAGTGTTTACGGAATCAGCGCCGTAATTACCAGGTACCAACACAAAGTATACTATACAACAAAACAGAGTGAAACACTTGAGAAGTTTGCAACAGTGCAACAAGTAAGACTAATTCTACAATTTAATAAAAATGAAATATTACATTTTCTTCTTTGTAAAGACCAGTAACATTCATAATGTCAGCTGCCAACAAATGAAAGATCTTAATGTATTCCAGTGGAGTTTCTTTCAACAGAATTTCTGCTTCACAGGTTTTCTAAACAAGAAAGCATCTGAGCTGCTCCAGCATAGAGCTTTTAAAGGCTATCAAACGGCATTTAAAACACACACTTTCCACACCAAACTCTACTTCTCCTTTCCCCCCTGTGTTAAAGGTACAGAGTGTCTCCCAGTAATTAAACTAAACCCCGAAATCTTGACCATTGTGGTTGCTAAAGATCCCATGCACTTTTCAGGAGAGGAGGGGCACTAACCACAGTTTCCTCCACAAATTCCCAGCTAGGTAATTGCACTCAGCCTGCCTAGAAATCGCCCATCCAGCTTCCCCTGAGTAAACTGTTTTCACTCACCCTCTTACTGAAACTGCTGGAGGGTGTTGCAAGCGCGGGCTGACAGCTGTGTTCTGTCTTAATCCTCTCTCCTTTTGCTGAATATGAAAACAGTGCTACCATAACACAATAAAATGAACAAAGTGACAGAAATATATTTGCCATAAACTTTAGGAATAGCAAGTAATCTAATAAAAACATTTGTAAACCAGGCCATTAATCTCTACAAAAGATACTGCTGTGTAGCAGGTTATCCGTTGCAGCAGATAGATAATGCAGAGGTGAGGTGAAAAGTTGATGATCCCCAGTTCACACATTCAACTGTGCACATTTCATCTGTATGAACCAGGGCAAGAAAAAGAACAGCCTGAATCAATTTCAAATGTCATCTATGCAAGTAAGAAAAAGAATTAGCAAGGAAACTCTGCCATTCACCCAGCTGTATTTTCAAGCACTCTTAAGAAAGGCTTTTCTGGTTTATATCTTCTTGTAACTTGATGGGAGCCTACAGGAGACTAAGATGTTCAGAGAGAAATTCAATGATGGAGCTCAGAGTAAAGTGACACAGCTTCCCAGATACACTCCAGAGATATTTAATAGTTTCTGTCATAATCCATATGTTCTCTTCAAAAAATAGGAATAAAAAACAGCTGCCTTACAATAAATTCTAACTGCAGTATGAGTTAATTTTAAACTGATGTAACATTCAGTCAGTTTTCATTTAAAAAGACAGTGGATATCTTTGCCAGAGTAAGTGCGGATTTGTAAAAACAGATGAGGAATGGTAAAATGTTTTTTCTTCAAGACAAATATTTCTTTTTAACATGGAGCTTTTAGATAATAGATTAAGTGTTCAAGAGAAGAAAGACTTCACATTCATTGCCATGCCGATGTATTTCTGAAATACTGTAATTTTGGACTCTGTCATGAGCCCTGCGGGGACGTGGCAGAGCAGAGATGGTAAATGATGCCTGATGCCAGTTCTGCTAGTGCATGTCCTGAAGCAATGTGCTGGCTTTGGTGGTGGTGGGGTGGTCAACGTGGCCAGGCACTTGGTGTGGAGCCTGCTAACTCCAAATGCGGGTGTCAAAGAAGAGAGGAAAGCAGCAGGCTAGATTCTGTTTATTTGTTTATTCCTACTTGTTTAGCCTGAAAGAGTTGCCCCTGTGTGGTTCCAAGTAATTTAGACATTTTCAAATATGACCTCCTATGAACAGCAAAAAATAACAAAATTCCAGATTGAAGTAATCAAGATCCACATTACAAAATACAGCAGGCAACCCATGAATACTCCTCATTCCTACCATTCAAACTGCTCTCAGCTTCCCAGAAAACCAGAAAAGACCAAGGAAGAAAGTGGGCTTGCAGTGTGCCCCAAAGATCAACAGATTTTGACTATGAAAGCCCAAGAATGTAGTCGTTGCAGGAAAAAAGTCCCAATAGTTATGGCACGTCAGAGTGACTGGGACAGACATGTCGTTTAGACTCATTCTGATATCTTAAAATGTCTTCAAAATGCTGTTTCATCTTAGGTCTTAGAAACAGCAGATCAGACAGGTAACTATCATATATCCTCTCTGCTTGAGTCAAAGGATTTTTCCTTTCTTCCCTCCCTGGGTTGTGGTCCCAGTTCCTACAATGATAAGGCCTCAATCCTTGATCATGATCTTGCATCTGGTAGCAAGGCTGATGAAAACAACATTAAAAATGCTGGCTGTATCCAAACAACATGAATGGCCCATACAAAAGCTCTAATTTAGGTCTGACCAGTCAAGAGAGAAGTTTGGGAGTCATCGTTTGCTAGATCATTTGCTAAGACCAGCTTAGTGCCCAGGACTGGCCTTAATGCCATATAACATTAGCAACTGTAGGGAAAGAATTAGAAACAGAAAACACAATTATGCCAAATCTTGATGCTCCCATCTTTTGAATACTCTCTGCTTCCTGGCACCCCATTGGACTAGACAAGAGCGGTTAGAGACATACACCAATTGCCACGTAGTGCGAGGCAAAGTAGGGTAGGAATCTTCTTCTGGGAAAAAGAGTTGTCTCTGAATTCCCATAAAATATGATAGGAGAGTCTAACAGAGGTCTTTAAGATTAACAAATGATGTTGAGAAGGTAAACAGAGGATGATTATTTTCTAGAATAACAATGCACTCAATGCAATTATTAGGCATTGGGTTTAAAGCAAATCAAAGGAGGAATGTTTTGACCTAGCACATAGTTAAATTATGGAACTCATTGGGATAGGATATTAAGAAGGCCAAAGACCTGAACTGGTTCACAAAGGGACCAGAGAAGTTCCTAGAGGACAGCTCCATCAATACAATCGTTCATATTTAATCATAGTCTCAGGAAACCCCTAAACTGTTAATCCCTGTAAACTATAGAAATGTACTAAGGGATGGATTGTTTCCTGTAACTTGTATTATATGCTCTTCCCTATTACAATCAACACCATTAAAGACTCTATGCTGAGCTAAATGGACTTTTGGTACAAAAAATAGAGAGTCTTCTGTTTCTGAGGGGGAGATGGGGTTCAATGAGCTGTTGAAACATGTCATGAATAGAAAATGCAAAACCAACTGCAATTTTTAAAAAGTAGTTTTTGTGAATATACAAAAATGGACATGCTATCATGGAGAACTCTGCTATCCCCAAAATAACGTGCAAACTTGGCTTTCCCCTGTGACAGATAAACTTAACCTTGAATGGGTGACCTATCTTAACTCTAAAATAGTTGTTTTCCTTGTGTAAGCTTCTGACTATGCAAGCATTATACACATGCTTACCTTTAAGCATGTAAGTGCTCCCTTGAGAGCCATGTATCTTTTTTCTGTGCTATATTGATATGATGTCCGCTGGTTTCTCTTTCCAAGTTGAGTACAGTGGACACATCTCACACATAGATGGCCATTATGCAACACTCTTTCGGTGGCTAAGAAATCCACTACAAATCTTTCTGACCAAAATCTCAAAAATATTTCTTATTAGCAGCTCCAAGATAGTTAATACTGGAGCAGCAGTACTGTATCAACACCACCAAGGGCGAACTCAAATAGTGTTATTTACTTGATTGACAAAACAAAAAGTGTTGGGTTTTTTTTGGATGCAAAGGCAAGCTTTGTTTAACTATTGGGCTGGTTGGAAATGCAAAGGATTTTCTTTTATTTCCCCTTTCTCCTTGCCTGTCTCTTCTATCTCTTTCTCTGTCTTTTCTTTCCTGGAGGCACCATAACAAATCTATGCAGTTTCAGACCTCTGGATTAGGCAGGACCATGGGAGACACAGTACTCCTGCCGATTTTTGCCACTCTTGTTAGTGAACTGCTGAAAAATGTGGTTATTCAAGATATTTCCTTGCTTGGATCTATTCAGTCCCTTTGTCACACAATAACAGAACACCTGTATTTTTCATAAAGCCTCTCCTGCAGCTAGTTCTTATGAGGGTGGAAACTTCTGAGCAAAGGACAGCACATTTCACACGAAAAACTGTCACTGACACCTTCACAAATACTTTGGCACTGCTCTGTAAAATATTATTCAGTCCTTTCCAATGGCCTGCTGGATAGATATGATGTACATTGTCAAAGATAAAGGTCAGTGGATTAGTGCTATTAGGTTAAAGTAAAGGAATCAGGAAAAAAGGTTAAAATCAAATCTGAATGCACAATCCTTATTTGAATAGGAAAAATAGCCTTTACTATGACTAGATACTTTACATTGTAGTAATATGTAAGTGACTAGAAAGTGTCATCATTTAAATCAGAATACATTGCTTCTTTCTGAGGTTTCAGATCTCCAACTGGAAGCTGGTTGAATGAGGTTGGTTTATGCTGAAAGGCACACTATCCAAAAATGAGTGCTCTGTGCCACTTCTTTCAGAAGTCTGAAATGCATTTTGCAAGAGTGCAGGAATCCTGTGATAGGGGGAAGCACTGCAACGACTTGTGGCAGAGAGAAACGAAGGTCCCGACTGCACATGGTGGGCACGTAGGAAGGTCACAGAGTGGGACAGAGCTCAGGTCTGCTGGCTCCTGCACCCCTGTGTCAGCCACAAGACTCTTGCTCCTCATCATCCACTGTAGGCATTGCATTTTATTATTTATTGAGTGCTAACTGTGCAAACAGAGATTCTGTTACTGCCACTTATTGCAGTTAATTAGTTCAGGGGAGGCTGGTAGCCCATGTTACACAGGATGTCAGATGACAGCACCACAGTGATTCCTTTTGACCTTGAAATCTATAAATCTATGAGACCCATAAAGGAACCCCTCCTAATGTCGTTAGGAGTCTTACCTAGTGTAGGGAGCTCTGTATGCACAATACTGTGCAGGTCAGAGCTATCTTGAGCTTTGAACACTGTTGTTTCCAGGGCATGGTGGCCATCTCCCTGGAAGAAATTTAGTAAGTGACCTTGTGATACTCATGTCACTGTTCTCCAGATGGTGTTTGTATCTTAGCCTCTAAGTAGCGATACTTATCTATTACATCACTGGATAGTAGCAGCATCTACTCTTCCCATTTATGTAGAGTATGTCATTAGTGGAGCCCAGACTGATGTCTAAATGTGTTGACAGAGACCTAGGTTTTCCGAGCTTTCCATGATGGCCGACGTGCATGCTGACGCTAACACTTGACTTGACAAAAGAAGCTTTCAATTTTGATTAAGACAAGCCACATAAAGAAATGTCAGATGGTGTGTGGAGCCTGGCCCATACCTGTTATGAGAATGGACTCCTGTCCTCAAAAATTCAAATGAAAATGTTTATAAGGAAGTTGGTAAGGTTGAATAAATCCCTCTAATTGAGTAACCTAATCTTTCAAAAAATCTTTCTCAATGCAATGCTATTTACTTTGGATTCAGAGTAAAAAAGGAGTTAAAGGACCAACAGGGCTTTATGTTTCCCAGTAAAGTGGTGGCATTGTAGGAAAGTGGCAGAGTATGAGATGGTATTTATGGAATATAAATATCTGTTAACAAAGCATGAAAAGACAGCTATGCAGCAATGATCACTCCCTCACTGTTGGAATTCCCTTGGAAACACAATTCACATCACTTTTCACTCCTCTAATGCAAGATGGGATTAAACATGGCTAGACAACTCTTCAAATATAAAGGCACTCAGCGGAGGCTGTAGGAAGATAGAGGAGAGGCAGCAATTGGTTTGCAGCTGCCCCTACACAGGGAAGATCTGCAGAGCCCCGAAGGACAGTTTGTGAAAGTGTCTCCCTGAACTACTGAGCTGTACATGCTAAAATTCATTAATTTTAAATTCCTGCACTGTGTGATATTCTTTGGGTGTCCAGAGGCTGGAAACTCCAGCATCCAGCCCTAGGATGTAGCCTTGCTGTTCCCCATCTTCTCCCACAGCCCTGTGTCCCGGCAGCACCCTTCATCCTAACTTCTTCCCCCACCACACACACAAGGCATGTGTGGGATTAGACAGAGAGGAAGAACACACGTCCCCACATCCAAACAGTGCATTTCCTCCTGAATACCTACTTTGGCTCCTGTTCTTCTACTCTGCCACATCAGAGGTGATGACCTCTGCCTGCTTCTCCATTTTTTTATTCCACTTTGCATTGCTTAATAAAGTTATTCTCACTGCCTGTAATCCTCTGAAGCCAGTGAGGAGGGGGCAGTGGCGGCAGATGGTCCAGCTATAAGAGGAGAGCAGACAGATTAAATTTTCATTTTTTAAGAGCCCAGGAGATATAATTTGGGAATGTTTGGTGGTAAGGAGAAGGTACATAACAGATTCTTCATTTACTTATTTTAAGACTAGGACTGCATTCAGCTTCCCTTTCTAGAGGTGTAAGTTTCAGCCATGAACTTAAACCAGTGGAGCTATTCCAAATTTACACAGTGCAAGGGTGAGTATCTTGATTTTGCACGTCTATTAGTGACTGTTAGCCACAGTTTAATTTTAAACACATTAATACCACCAAGCCTTTTGTTTGACCACCCACTGTTCGCAGCAGAATTGAAGTGGTGGCATATTTTGTAGCCCCAAAATTGACACAGATGCTTATGTAGATAAGTACTACATATACCCTTCAGTCTGTGTTCCAGTGCTACTTGGATATTGAAAACACTAATATCAAATCAAGTATAAACAATGTGAGCTAGAGTGATCCCTACTTTACAATAAATATCTGCCATGCAGTTATAAGGATTAACTGACAACCTAGTATTTGTTTAAATTGCCTGCCAACTATGTTTTGTTCTTCTTTGAAGGATCCGATGTGTGTATAATACCTTCTGTTAAGTGTGGATGACTCTCTCAAATGGAAAATGCACCCTACTGACCTCATTTGAAATAGCTGTTTGGACTAATATAAATTTACTGCAGAGCCATTTACGTTTCCTAGCTGTTCTTTCTATACTATGTTTACTGAGTGTGACAAGTTTAAGTAGATCTAAAGTGGATAATATTTTTCATCATGTTGCTGTTTTAATTGTTGCTTTTCAGACTGCTGCTTAGTTTGCCAAAATGAGTAGAAATGCAATGTAAAATATAACTTACTGACTCAAAGTACTGCCAGGCAGCAGTCTTCTGCCTAGTTTGCCAAAATGAGTAGAAATGCAATGTAAAATATAACTTACTGACTCAAAGTACTGCCAGGCAGCAGTCTTCTGCCTAAACAATAAGAAACTATTTGTTCACAATGTATGTATTCAGTATTCTATTCACAGAATACGTTGTCCAGTAAATTTGAGAGACCCAAACAGACCGTGACAGATACTCTTGTTCACAACAACAGATGCAACTGTGAGAAGGAGGCTAAATCAGTCTGCTTAGCCTGTGTGAACACCAGTCATAGTTGCTTTCCTGAGCTTGTTGCACGGCAAGTCCCTAGAGGATGTAGGGAGCACGTGACATATTAGCTTTGAGCAAAGAAGAATTCATTTTTAGGGATCAACACTCTTTCCTTGAAGTTGGAAAGAGTGGTAGGTTTGGAAGTATTCTGGGTTGCACTCAGGGTGATGACTTATGGACTTACCTAGCTTGTGGCTTTACTCCATCTTTGTTGAAAAAAACAGAGCTCATAGCTTGGATTTTTTTCTCCATTTCTTCCACAAATGACATAGTAGAGAAGTCCTGCTTCCAGGCACTCTCACATGCAGAGTCAGTGAGGATCTGTGGCTCCTGTGGGAGGGACGGGTGAGGAAGGTGATGGCTTCCAAAAGAAATGTGGGACTTTAGCACCACCTTCATCTGCAGTGTCTGCCCTGGAGTAAGATCTTGTATGAACAGGTCCGAGCTCTCTTATGAGACGAAAAATGTTGAAGAGCAAGCAGTCAGAGAAGAGAAAGAGAGCACTACTAGCTCCCTGAAAGTTCCCACTGATGTTGTACTACTTCACTGACTTTTTTTTTCCCATCAGGTTATATAAACATTAAGGACCCATCAGAAACATCACATTTCAAGAATATTGGAAAAAAAAACTTAGATTTTTGTTTTAATGTAAAATGAAAGCTCCAGTGAAGGGGAAAGAGCATTAATTGTATCTACACTGTAAGAAGGGATGCAAAGTGAACTTCAAGTTTCTATATTATATAATAATTTAGTATTTCAATGTAGAACCTTTTCATGTTCTTATGTAAAACTTATTATGGAAATGTCTATACTAGCAATGGAAAACTATTAATACAGATTGAATGCCAGCATCCAAAACTGGTATGGCTTTATATTTAGCACATTTATTCTTCAGTGTACATTTTTTAAACTTTGTAAGATTTCCATCTGAGTTTTCCTGAAATGTCTGAGGTATCATATATGGCATTCATTGCATCTTAATGAAAAAAAAAATTATTTCCTTTTCAATCATTTCTGTTTTTCTTTAAAGTGCAATATGACTGATTTAGTCAAGGTTGAGACATTTATTAATGCTTCAAATATTTCAGATTAAAATATGCAAATGAGACTGATTTTCCATAACCTGTCAAACAACCTGAGTATAAAGCCAACTTATCAACACATCTGGTTTTCTAAAACCCAGCAGATCAAGTGGTTTTGTTGTGCGACCAGACCAGCCAAAGGCTCATGATGTGGTGACTAATGATACATTCCTATACTGGAAAAGTTTTACTGAAAACTCCTTGTCTTTAATCTGTTGGGTAAATTAGACAGCTGTAACTCTTTACTGCTACTGCAGCTGTTATTATGAATAATTATTTGTGTTACCAAAGCAATTAGGAGCAATGACTAACTATGACTGCACTATGTGAAGAGTCCTCACCTTCCTCCCTGCCCCTGACGTACAGCCTGTGCCCCAAAGAGCTCACAGTCCAACTGCGAGACAACACTAAGTGAGGTCCAGCCACACATCTCACTCCCGGAGCCATCCCAGCAAAGGAGGGCTTTGAGGAAAGACTCTGAGATATCTTTATGGGAGCAGGAGAGAAAACTTTGCTGTTCCTAAGAGAAAGCATAGAATTATTTGTTTCAAAATATCCCCAACAGATGAGATTACAATTACACATTGCTCAGGGACTCAATTTAGTGGTGAGTGAGAGTTCTAAGTAGGCTGGAAGTAGGGTACTATGGCCTTGAAAGTGAAAGTAAGTATTATTTTGATATATAAAATGGAAGTGAGGGACTCCATAGAGGAGTTTATGCACTCAAAGAGATAAACTAGGCAGATTATCACAACAAGGTATCCCCAAAAGTTATGATCGTGCTAAGGGTTATTTGTCAAGGCTAGAGAGAAGAAAATTGTAGCAACCGAACAGAGAGCTTGAATGATTTTTTGGCTGTCTGGCTAAATTCAGAAGGCTATTAGAACCTCCATACAAACAAAGCAGTAACACAAGAGATGAGCTTGAGTGAGAGACTCCAGTAGAAACTGCAACTTAAGTCAAGGAGCAGTAGCCTCTACAGCAATCAAAGGGTATTGTACTATTTTCCTTAACTTTATTGAACCTGACTGGCAGATAAAATGAAGCATGTGGTTCCTTTTTAAAGTCCCAGAAAAAAATGGCTTGCTAAGGTACATGCAGGTGATGTAAATCAGCAAAAATGAATTCTGATGCCTGGGAGCAGAGGTTTAAAACCCTTGAGCCTAGACAGGAGCACTGAGGTAAGAGTAACTCTAAGGTGAGAGGTGGACTTTCAGAGCAGGACAAGTGTGCTACACTGCTCAGTTAGAAGAGGGACAACATTTTCTTTGGTTGCTACTAACTGGGTACTATTGGTCTGCTTTTTTGGCTTAGTAGGAAATAAGATATTTCTCAATCTGGTATTTGAACTATTGTGGTAGCCTTGGCACTTCTCCACATAACTGGCCTAGAGCTAGATACGTATATGCTAGCAGACTCAGAGTGACTACAGCTTCAATTTAGACTAAAGGTGTAGGACATGTGACTTCTCAGCATGGAGATGGCTGGTGAGTTTCTGGATTAGGCTTCCTAAGGGAGAAAAGACCCTTATGCCCTCACCAGACTCTTCAAATAGACAGAAATTAAGTAAGAAAAATGTTCACCTACTTAAAAGAGGAAAAGATCAAAGATAACACTGTATCTAGTGCAGAATGAAAGCAGAGGTGGAGAGGAGAGAAGGTCTGAGAGTTCAGTTAAACGTGGTGAAAAGGTGGCTGGAACTATGGATGTGGTTGCGGTTTGCTTTGGACATTGGGAAATCTGCTTGCACTGCAGGACATCTGTAAGGCAAATAATAGAAGTAGATGTTAGAGATGCGCCATTGATTTCTTCATTGAAGAAATGAGTCAGTTATTGATGGAGAAAAGTGATGGATGAGGAGATTCTTCAGTTATATTAGTAGAAGACAGGGAAGAGAAGAAGGAGAAGAAAGATGGGGGGAGTAGTGGAGAAATAAAATGAGTAGACTGAAAGTCATTATCTTGAAGAGGATGTGTTATATAGAGATAATGAGTGATTTCACTCAAGATCTAACAGTTTTTGGAGAGGAATTTAAATACATTATTGCACCTCAGTTACCATAGTAACTTAAATGACTAGTCCTGACTGAATTTGAACTAACACATTGGACAGAAGCAGCTGTTGTGTTAAGGGAAGGAGCCCTCTCCGATAGATTTCCTTTTCATCAAGGCATAGCGTGCTCTGACTCCACACAGAGCTCACCTCAGTCGTGTGGCTCCTAGACAGTAAGCAAAGGAAGAAACCGAGGTCCTGTGCTTAAAAGCTTGTAATCCAAGAAAAAACATAAAAACTATTGCTTTCAGAAATTTTTATACTTCATTAAAGTCAGGTTCTAATGTTCTTGTAAGTTTTCAAGAAAATAATCCTTGCATTTTGTCCATTTGACTTCCATCTCTTTAAGCTATCACAGCAGTCATTTCAAGTGAAGAACCTTGAAAAGGAAGAAAAAACGGTAACTTTTGGGCAATGGCTAATGAAATTTTGATTAAAACAATACAAGATTAAGAACATTCTTTTATGTCATTTACAGGTTAACCACCAGTCACTCATTGACACATTGCAAGCGTGTATTTGGGGGAAATAGGTCAGTTTCTCAGTTGCAGAAAACTGTTACATTAGGACACTTGAATTAGGGATACATTCCTACTGTGATTCAGCAATACAGACTCTTGAACTCAGACTGGGGTTGGATTTGAAGTTAATGATGTAGAAAAATATATTTGTATTTAACTCACACCTGCGAAGTCCACATATGAGCGAGTTTGGTATTATTCTACCTTGGTAAGTGGCATTTACATACCCAAGTTAAGCATTTGAAGGACAATGAGTCTTCGTATTTCTGAATCTCTAATGTTAACTGGCCTCCAAGACTGTGTAGTCCATCAGATTAATCTCAATTATAGTTTTACACTGAAATATCACTAAAACAAAAAGGAATTGTTTGCAATATGCCAATATGAAAAACTACAAGAGGACTTTTTGTATAGCTATGTGGGCTACTGAGAACAACTTCAGTGAAAGAAGGAGATCTGTTGGCTGGTCTTTAGTTGGGAATGATATGTAGACATGGATGCATTCGTAACTTGAATGGGAGGGAAGAGGTGACCTGCACGCCAGCACAACCACACCTTGTCACACAGCACATGTTGTATGATGGAGAACTTATAGGGTATAGTCAGGCCCTTCTATCCCTATTCCAGTGACTCTTCTGAAGTCACTAACTTGCACCAGCTCTGGTCTCACTCTTGAGGGTATAAATCAGAAATAAACCCAAACCCAGAGCTACACAGTTCTACAGGGATAAGAGCAAGGTTACTTTTCCTCAGACAACCATGTACCTTGACATTAACACCCTTGCAGTATAAATGTGTTTTCTAGAAATGAACTATCACAGGTTTTTCTTGTTTCAGTCCAGTTTTCCCAGTAGGAAACCAGCCTCGGGTGTGCATTGCACAGAGGCATGGAAATTGTAGAGGCTGACATTATATTTCACACTATTAAGAATTATATTTTTGTAACACCTGGGACAGAAAGAAATCTCTTCTATATAAAGACATTATATTATGATTGCTCTGCTGTTAAAAGATTATCTGAGGAAAAAATACCCCAAATTGTGGCACTGGAATCAGTGATTTATATTAATTTCCTACTCCAAGGAATGAGCAAACATTATACTAAAGAAACTGGAAACTAGAAAATTTAAAGTACTCAATAAAAAGAACAAAAAACACATTTCTTGAATAGACCTATTTTTCTTTAAAGTGAGAGAAAAAAGTAACTATCAATCATAGCTATTCTTTGCTCTCTCTGTAAGTAAAATATTTTTTTCATTATAAAGAAAATCATTGCAAGGATTTAACTGAAAATATTTTAATTGACAAAACTAGACCATTTTCTTACCCCTTGAAATAAAAAAGCTTAAGAATTGTATAGGAGCTTAATTTGTTATAAGAAAAGACTTAACCTTTCTGTCTCTAGAGAATTCTCATTTCTCAAGCTATTGATGCTCTATTTCATGAACTCCAAAGACCGGGCATGTACGAGCAAGCATGTTAACTTTTCATTATGCGTTATTTGGAGACAAAAGTTGTGCACATGATGGCTATACCTTATAGCAGAGCTCTCACGAGTGTCAAAGATGAGTTTGTCATAATTTCAGCTGTATAGTGAAGGTTTGCCTTACTACTTTAGGGCTGGATTGTAGGAGTCTTTTGCATGCATGAACAAAGGCAGGGAGGAACAGGGACAGTCCTCTTTGTGTGGCCTATACAATTGCACTTACTTAGCTTAAGGAAGGAAGTGAGGTCCGTGACCCTGCCTTGCTCCACACTGAGGAGGGTACACCATCCTAAAGGCAAACATTAATTGGAAGCCTGTTTTCGTTAGAAAGACACAAAAATTGTGTGTATGTGAAGGAAGCAGAAGGAAAAGTGGAGGGGAAAGCCAGTGGGGGTAGGCAAGTTAGTGGGAAGTGCCGAGTGTAATGTCTGTGCTGTTCAGGGCTGTGGTGAGGGCAGACTTTGAACATGATGTGCTAGGGCAACACAACAACAACATTTAGCCAACTTTTTGAAGGGTTGGCAGTGTAAAATGCCTGGCTGCAGAACAGTTCTGGTTAGATTTGAAGAGGGAAGAAGGAGAGAGAGAATGGGATGGACTTACTTTCATCTCAGTTCAGGGCACACAAGCTCCCACCTTCTGTTGTGTTTTTAGATAATACACCTTTGAAATGGGTATCTGATAGACCTTCCCCACTGCCTTTTCTCTGCCTGCTGACCAGCATCCTGGCCCCTGTAATGGGTACTCTCCAGCTGCCCTTTGCGCTGGATGCAGCTGCTGTTGCATAATTCACCATTATGTGCCCTTCTCTTGCCATTGCTGGGAACAGTCACTAAAAACCCTCCAAGAGTCTGTCTTTTGTTCTCTTTCTCTCTGGTTCTGGTTTTGCTGCTGCTAGCCCTCCATTCACTCTGGAAAGGGTTTTCAGACCCAAGTGTCCTTCAAGAAATATGATCTCTCTCAACTGGAATGTTATCTGAAGAAGACTGCTAGTTTGTTGTCCTCACCTAATATAATTGTCCACAAGTACACTTGCATATCTGTTATGTATTTACGTTTTAACGGTTCCCGCCTTGCCCCAAAGCGTCTGAATTTTGAGATATTCTGCAGGTGACAAGTTCACATATTACAAAGGCACAATGAGGTGTGAACAGTTCAATTGCCAGCAGGGAAGAAAAACTATTATGACCTGCATGGTTTATAAAGCTTTATATTTGGAAATCGTATACTGTAACCCCAGCCTTCCAGGTAATTAATTGGTGGTATGGAGCCAGTGGAGGAAGTGGATGGCTTTTGGTACTCATACACTGTGAGTATTTTACTTCCCACATAGGTCTGCATCATAACTAAAAGCATCTGAACATAAAAGATTCTGTAGCATCTTCAGAAACATCAGCGAGCCTCAGTAAAATAGCTGAACCTTGACTCAGCCCCTTAGGAGCTGTTATAAAACCATTTTTGTGAAGTAAGGTAGAGGGATGGGTGGGAAAAAGAAAAACAGATTTTGTCACTCCTGAAATATGCTCAGATTCAACCTTCACTAACCCCATTGTTTAAAACATACTGAAAATTATTAAGAGAAAGCTTGCAAGTGTAAATATACTTATTCTCAATGAAATCAACACCATCAAACTGATTTGTAACTATTCCCTTAATACTGCTATAAACTTTACTGCAGTGAAAACACTGGCTATACAGATTGCTTTCCTCTTCCTCAGGATGTGTTTCACCTTTGTGGCATTGCCACTATAAATCTCATGGTCCAACAACCCCTTGTCTGCAAGTGATTTCAAGCACTATCATAAAAACGAAACAGACAGACTTAATTTGAGTTCCAGACTTAAGGAAACTCAACCAAAATATTAGCATAATTTCACTGAAGACGGAGGAAATTGTTAAAATATGTGTATTAGAGAGTGTCTGCAATTCAATCCATCTCTTAGCTGGCTCTTGGGTGCCACCCAGTGATTGATTTAACAGCAGGTTTGTAATGGTGTCTGTGGTGCACCACAGGCCATGTTAATGAGCAGCACTGATCGCAGGAGATCAGAAACAAGAACGTTAGGAAGTATAAGGAGATTCATGACATGTTAAATCTCAACCTGTGAATAATAAGGTCTAAGTCTGATGGATTTAGTGCTTAGAGAATTTCTATGTGGAACAATACTCTTATTTGTTTCACACAGGGACTGACTGATTACGCAAATGTTGAGCATGTTTCTTCCTGAAAGACATCATGGAAGCTTGTAGTCCTTTGATTTGTTGTACTTTTTTCGTTCTGAAAATTTGTAGTTATTGTTTTAAGATCATAGCCATGTTCTGCTTCTCACCAAAATAACAAAGCCGTTTTCATGCAGAAAGAGTACATGCCTTTCTGGTGATCGTTCTTTAAATAATGTAAAACCATTGAAAAAAAAAGGATGTGATGGCAATCTGGTAAAACAGCTGGTCCTGAAGCTGAAAAGTCCTTCCCAGTGATACGCGTGACAGTCTGCCTTTGTCCCAAGAGCCAGTCATGGTGCACTTACTGCTATGCTGGTTCACAGGTCTTCACAGACCGTACTTGACACCAATCTACAAATATTGATGTGAAAAAGATTTCTCCTGCAGATAGATCTTTAATCTCACAGAAAAGGCACAATAATTTCTAATAGTTGAGATGGAAAGATGGGGCATATTTTTTGAAGTGGAGGAATTGAAACAACCTCTCTCGAAGCATGGCTGATTCTTCAATACCAGAGTGTTAATTGAGGGATAAGGTGCTTTCACAAAGAGAGGATGCTTTGTGAGGATGGTTTTCGTGTGAAAATAATTAGGTGAAAGAAGTAGAATTAAATTACCAGAATTGGCCCTTCTTGTCTTAAAATGTATTGTTCTTTAGAGTGAGACAAAAGATTATGCAGGGTAAGTGAAAAGAGTTTTACCCTGTGTGTCAGCACAATGCCTGTACTACATACCAGCACTTCTGCAACTCTGTTGCCCTAAATAGTTTGCAGAAGCTTAAAATTTTGCATGCTGCTTCTGGTGATTCCTTTGAAAGGTAGGTACTCTCACCAACCTTAAAGTGAAAATCTCTTCCTCTTGCTCTTATGTTCATGTTATCTGAAACTATCGAATTAATAAGTTAATTAAGCATACACGAATGCCAGGAATTGAAAGATTATGGCCCTAGTTTCATACACCATACAACAGCATGTTGTTTGTGGTTTCTTAGAGGGCTTAGCAGAGTTTATTGGATAAGGAGACAACTTTATCTAGAGATTTAGTACTAGATATCATGTTTTTTACAGTATTTTTCATTACAGAAGTCAGTTTGATGGAGGAAAACAGAACTGTGTTTTGGGTAGGCCGGTAAGTGACTAGTGGGTCCAGTGTTAGCACCTTCCCCCTCCAGGTGAAGGAGGAGGTTTTGAATCAAATACCTTTGGGCTGCAAGGAGAGAACAGGATTCTGTCAGCCTAATCTCATTATACTTGTAGCCATTACAGTCAAAATTAGTTTCCTCTGCCTTAGTTTGGGTTGGAGTCAAAGTCTGTTCTCAGAGGAAAAGGGTAATTACAGTAAGGTAGTAAGTTACTAAATTGAGCTTCCTATTATACTGGGGTATGGTTCTTTAACTGTAAGGAGACGAGATGAACAATCCAGATATTGTTCAGTGATTAGAGTCATACATTTTGTCCCGATGAATGAAAGAATACACGATCAAATGAAATATATAAAATGTTAATTGAGCGAGAAATGGACTGGGACCAAGATCTTATTCAGAACACCCCCACACTTCGAGAAGATGCATCGTTAGGCCAGCACTTTGTGGCTCAGGCTCGTCTTAAATGAAGTGAAATGAAGAAATACGTGTCATAGTAATCAATATTCTTTTGGCCATGATCCTGCAAACATATGTGAATAATTTTGTGCATGTGAGTTCAATTATTCATATGCACAGTGTTAACTCAGATATGCAAGTGTTTGCATTATTGGAATCCCAGTTTATGGATTTTCATGAAGAGCCAAAATCTACAAGGAAAAGCTTAAATACCACAAACGTTCACGCAAGTGAGTATTTATGCAGAGGAATACAGCCCTGTTGTACTCACATGCGTGAAGTTACTTACATGCTTCTACACACCACTCTGTGAATCAGGAAAGGAGGATGAGTCTCACAAGTTGCAATATTTTACATGCCAAAAATATTTAATTTGATCAAGCATAGTTAAATATTAATTAATTTGATGGCCAATGTAGAAACCTTTTCTTAAATCTAACAGATTTGATATACCATTCCTAAGTTCTGGGCAATTCACATGAATTCAAAATGTCTTTTTCATTTTTTCCCTTTGAATCAGTCTGTAAGAAATCTTGAGCTGTTCTAGTCTAGATTCAATATACAGAAATGCTGGTTAAAGAATTTCTAATTTAGATGAATATGTTACTCAGCAGTGACTGACTACTGCAGCACTCCTTTCCATACTTCTTTACAAATGTGCAAACAGCTTCAATACCATGATTAAAACATATTTTTATACTGATGAAAATTATACAGAATTAATCATAAGAAAAGAACTCATTAAGGTACCTATTTATTTAATGTTTCATAATATCACCATAGGCTTAAAATATCTTGCAGACAGGCAGAGCTAAATGGTGCATTGTAGCTGTGTAACACTGCACAGAAGCGTCAGGCTGACGGGAGACATCAGGCGTCAGGCAGCCCAGGCAGCCCTGGGACTAGGTCAGCCCTGGTGTTGCGCTGTGGCTTGCCATCAGGCTTGGCTTGTTCTTGGTGCTGGGAAGGAATCAGTTCTCCTATGAAAGAGGGGCCGCAGAGGTGGTGTGGTGTGAGGTAGGCTGTGCAATGGTTGGGGTGCCAGCTTAGGAGACCTGGTTACAGGTGCAAAATGATCTTCCAGGGGTATGTATGGAAAATAACGTCCTCTGTTGCCTCTTTCTGTCTTCCTATCAGAAAGGTAGGCATAACAGTGCTTTTCTGTCATGTGAGGGTAAAGAGCAGAGGCTTAAGGAAGTTCTTTCTCTTCAAGCAGGTGAACAGTACACATCATTCAAGAAACAGTCAATATCCCGTAATTAATTAATGAGGGAGCTGAATTAAAAAACAACTAAAGGCACAGGCTATGTGAAGGTCCAGCCCGCCGGTCCAAACCTGAAACATTTCACTGAATTCTGAGTCAAAACCCAAGGAGGATATAGGGAGCATGACTGTATATTAGTTTGGTGGCATTTTGTGTGTGACAAAGAGAAGAGAAACTTATAAGGCCAAGACAAAGAACTGGAACAAGCCCTGTAAGTGACTGACTGAGGAAAAGTTTGAAGAAGGAGTTTTTAAGTTAGCTGCTGGCTCAAAGACCTACAGAGTTTTCTGAAAAAAACCTTTGCTTTGCTCTTCAGCTCTTGCCTGAAAGGATAAGGGATTTCATATACTCTACGGAAGTGAACAGAAATAATTGGGTTCTGTTACCACATTGTTCTTCCCAAGTGAAAAAAATTTGCAAGAAATGAAATCTGTGGTAGTCACTTGAGATGAAGGTAATGTGTCAGATTTAAAAGGATATAAGGGCTCAGATACTATGGGGCTATACTCCGATACCTGTGTGATCACCTCCAACTCAAGACAAGGTTAGCAGATATGCTCCTACTTTACCCATTCATCCATTGAGAGCTTTGAGTCTTTCTCTCCATGCAGGACCAAGTTAATGCTGTATAAAACTGAATGCATGACTACAATGAGCTTCCTCCTGTTCAGCATAGTCACAAATACTTCTTGGCCTCAGAGTGCCTCGACTCAGCCATACGTAACTTAAATAAGTGTAGTAAAGATACCGTAAGTTTCTCAGCAGAATATGCTTTAGATCAAATCGTTATTAAATCATTGTTTATCCTTGAGAAACACTTTGTTAGCAAGAAATTTTCCCCCTTTCTCTCCAACATCTGCTAACTGAAAATGCTGAAGTCTTTTTTTCCTTTCCCAGTCTTTCAAACCAATATTGATTTTGCTTCAGCTAAAAATAGTTCAGTGGGAAAATGTCATTCAGAGGTGCCAGATAACTAAAGAAGAAACAGGGTCACATCTCATAAAACACAGAGTAGAACTGAAAATTAAATTTTGATATTATTCTGCT
The DNA here is from genome assembly GCF_013368605.1 of Nyctibius grandis. NCBI lineage: Eukaryota > Metazoa > Chordata > Aves > Nyctibiiformes > Nyctibiidae > Nyctibius > Nyctibius grandis. Next base: position 76,769,407 of record NC_090660.1, read on the forward strand.
ACTCTCAGTGGATCATGTTAAATTTTACGTGCAAGGAAGTATGTATGATAAAATGCTGCTATGATTCCTTTTAATTCTAAAGCAGAACAAAATTTTGTTTGAAAGACTGTTTTTAAAACTGTGAAAAAACACAGCATATTTATTTTAGTTTTGTCTACCAAGATCCATACAATTCACGGTAACTTTGCAGTGAGGCATACTGAAAAGGCATAAATTTCAATAGAGTCTGACTCTCACTCCGACAGTTTGTGGGTTAGCCTGCTGTATATTTAAAGCAATACTTATTTTAGTACAACACTGCACTTCACCTGGTCCTACCACTAAGATATTCACAACCACATGAGATCATGATCCTTATACCATTAAATGTTGTCTGTGCTGTCTGTTGAACCCTTCTTGCAGAACAAATCTCCCTCCCTTTAGGAATAAGGCTTCCTCACACCAGTTGCTGCACCCTGACCAGGGCTTTCTCTCTACTTGGAACACAACTGTGGTCATAACAAAGCTCACTCTGTTCAGGTCATTCCAGCAGTAAGTAAAGTGCTTCCCAGCAGTGTGCAGTGTGCTTTGACTGACTTTTGTTATGTTTGCTTTTGCTTTTGCAGCTTTCTCCCAGGAAAAGAAGTGTAGGCACAGTAGGGATTTTTTGGTATGCTTTTATTTATTTTAATATCAATGAGACTGTGTCTGTCTGATGTTAATGGTGGCAAGGTTGAAGGAACTTGCATTGCAGGAGAGGAGAGAAGTACAGGATCTTATTTTGTAGTCTTGGAAGGATTTTTTTTCTCCCTGCAGGTGAGTTTTACACCTATGTAGGAAGTTATATAGTTCTGAGGAATAGCTGTACTGACAATTATCTTGTTGTGTAAAGCAGTCCTTGATATATGGGGAAACAAGCCCACTCAAAACCTTAAAGATATGTGCTGAGCATTTGAAGTAATAAGTATCTATGTTTCCCTGGATAGTCTGTGGGAACTTAATGTCTATATTGGGTCACACCAAAGATAGGTTAAATTTACTAACGGCTGTGGCTACTGGGTCCTCTCTAGTTTTCTGGAAAATGTCCAGAGCTGAATGCTTAGGAATGGCACAGGTGTAGAGTGTTACTTCACATGATATTGCTCTCTCTCCTACGGCTTCTGGCAATTTACTGCTTGGGGACTTCCTGAGCTGAAAGTTGGATTTGCTTAGTAACTCTGCGCAGACTTCCGTTACGTACAGTTGTTTCATCTACTTGTTGAACAATTCTTACTTTTGATACTTACTATGTCCTAAGGAAGTTGAAAACGAAAAATTACTTTTGAGGTTGCTTCTTTTAAAACCTCTCATTAGTCATTTTTCTTGATGTGCCCTAGTTTCTGCATCAGGAAGAGTAGAAAACAAGCCTGATGATAAGCTTATGGCAGCCAGTGTTGGTTGAAAGCTACGCTCTAGAGTTCTGCACTTAGTTTTAATTAGTGCATTATTCCCATAGCCCAGGCATGTATCTATAAATTAGTAGAGAAGGGGCTATAAGCAAATACAAATGAAGGTCATGTTGCTCAGTCCTCAATTTAAAGAGTAGCACTGAGAACTGTTTTAAATAAACTCTCTAATCCTTTGTGATCATAGGTGGATCAAATGATCCATCCTTGAACTCACAAGATCATAATCCATTACTGAAACCTCTTCTAGCAGTGAATTCATTTGGGATCATCTGGAATGTAGAGCATTCTCCTAATGACAAAGAGATATCAGAGAGAAAGAAATGAAGAATTCTCTCCAGGTTTCTCTGTTGAAAAGTGAATAGGGAATAAGACAATCCCTTTCCACCTTTCAAGGCTGTCCCACCCACAACACCACCTTTGTGACAGTTCAGGATGGTGGGACCTGAAGGTTTTGGTTCTGTTTGGGTTTTCTGTGTGCTTTTTTCAGAAAGAAAATGTTAATCCTGAACTAGATTTTCCTTCGTTTGTGCTATTTTGCTAGTAGACATCACTGCCTCAATGCTCTCTTTTTGACCTTACCAACTCTGACTGAATTGAATGTCTCTTTCCTTTGGAAAAACTATACTGCTTCTTGTCCTATACTTTAAACACTGATTTGTTGACTGTGTCCCTTGCAATAAGGAATATAAGTGTATAAGTAATCACTCCAGTTACTATTTTAGAAATTCTTCTACTGTAAATGAGTTGGAATAAAACTTCAGTTACTATTTTAGAAATTCTTCTACTGTAAATGAGTTGGAATAAAACTTTTTTTTTATGAGCATCCTCTGTAATATGGCGCTGGTAAGTGGTTAGCTAGTAACTGTGGCAAGACCACCCACTAATTCCACACAGAATACTGAGTGGCTGGTAGGTGAGAGAGACACACAAGTAAAAAGTCTCATTTCTCTCTGCAGATCTTCATATCTATCTAGTTGTCTGTACTCTATGCTTTTTATTGCCATGCAATGTTTTTGACTAATGCTTTCAACTGTATTGGCAGTGCTGAGTGTGAGGATCGCCTGCTTCTACGGATATATACATTTTGTTGGTTCTGAATTTAAAGGCGTGAGAGAATTCATTTAAGACAAGTCACATAAATAGAATACAGTAAGATAGTGTGACTCCTCACCATAATATCCATGTATTGGTACCCGTATTGGCAGGAGTAAGTAAAGTTATGGAAAAATCCATACTGTCTCCAATAAAGTTTCCTGCTAAAATCAACACCAGACTTTCTTCTGTTTGTGTTAATCTCTGGCAGCCAGATGAAATAGCCTCTTTTACTTATCTCCTACTCCAACCACAGTTACTCCTACTTCACCCTGAAGTACGGTATAGTATACCAAATCAATATCACCAAGTATACTGAAGTATAGTATGCAAGTACACCAAATAAAGCATACTGTGTTTAAAGTTGAAAAGGTAAGATAAGCATGAAAAAAATATGAGGTTAATGCTCATAATGTTTCTGTTTGTTGAAAAATAATTGAAATGGATGAGAAGAGTGGAATGATTGCCTAATTAATTATTCAGGAAACTTGCCCCTTTGAATGTTTTGCCTGTGAATCCTGCCTGTTGTGGTTCTTAGGTCCATTTATTAGGTTTGCTCTTCACCAGGCTCTACAGCGCATTTTATAAGACAGTATCACACAGCTGGAATATTCCCTTAAAAGGAAAGGTCAGCCAAGTAGGTTCTAATGCATAACTTCATTTGCATATGTTTGGAGTCTAAACGTTTGCTCTTACCACATGTTTAAGAGTGCATTCCTTAGTATGACCAACTACACAGAGAGTTTGGAGGATTTCATTTCACTTTTATGTTTTTCAGAGGAACAAAAAACTACCACAAGGTATATATATGTCTTTATGTATTCCCTGACCCGTCCATTGGGCACACTTGAAGAGAATGCAGATTAACATGAATCTGCATATTGTAGAATAGGTATGAAAAGCTATAAAAATTGATGAACATAACTTTTAGGTTTATTGAAACAGCATTAAAATGGATGAAAACAGACAAATGTTTATCTGCTGAGTGATATTGAAAACTTGCACCTTTGAATGTTTTGGCTGTGAAGGCTGACTGTGATAAATCACTTTCCAACAGCTGTGGACAGCTGTTTAAGTCTGGGGTCTAGAGAGCTTAATTGGGGAAGTGTGTTATAAAATTAAAGTGCCAATGGCTCATTAAGTTATGTGGCGATTTTGTGCGGCAGGCCAATAATACTCCATTCCAGGCTTTGGGAAAGGACATGCTAACTCTCTGTTAATTAAGGGCTTGTCAAAGAATGCAGGTTTGCCAAACTGCAGTGTTTTCATAGGAGAGCATCTGTGAAAGAAGACTTAGAGGGAGAAGCTATTTACAAGTAAGAATTTATTGTAGCTAGAGCAGATTTCTAACTCTTCATATACTGATGCCCTGGGCACATTTACCTTGTTTATAAACTGCTGGGATACCTTAGATGCAGAGAGAGGACCATCAAACCTGCTGTGATAAATAACCATTTCTCTGGAGAGATTAAATTCCTCTCAAAGTAGACATATTTATTAAAAAAAAAAAACAAAACCCCAAATGTTAATGCACCCCACCAGCATAGGTTAAAAGACAGGTTTTCCAGGGTAACCAGAGGATTAAAAACTAGAGATATGTGGGAAGAGAAGTGGGGTGGAGGAGGGGAAGTGTATTACAGCCATAAGGATTATTTGCAGGAATGAGTTGTCATCTTTTAAGTACTTTGTTTACATAGATTTGTTTATATAGCAGGAATTATAATTATTTGGCTATTCTAATCTCTAGTGGACTACAGAACAAGGGTGAATCAGCCTTACTAGTGGTGCTATGAATTGTAGGATGGGAATAGGGGGAATGTCGACTCCGAGTGCCTTAGCTTGCATACTCATTGTAAACGTGCTGACTACCGTGTGTACTGAGTGCAACCAGCATCACACTCCCTCCTCTCTGCAGGAGTTAGAGGGCCACCAAACCTGGCTCAGAGATTTTCCCTGTGGCAGTAGAGGGCTAAGGCCACAACTCCACATAGCAACTTGGCTTAGAGACAGATTGTGACATGTCCTCTGTAAGGATTGCCCTGCATGAGCTCCCTAAAATAACTACAAGTCCAAAAGTGCTGAAGGAAGGACCAAAATGTGAACAATATCATCAGAGGGATGATGACACCGAATTATTAAGCAGTCTTTCAAATGGCAATGTAGAAATTTGAGACACATTTTCACCATTTCTTTCATTTCTCCGTCCAAATATTTTCCTTCACATTTTAATTAAAGATTTATGTCAAGTTGTAGAATATAAAACTCCTTCATACCTCTATCTTATTCTTAAACTGCTTACTTGCATTGCTTGGGCTTTTCCTTATTCCCCATTTCTGCCAAAGTCTTTGGTAACATTTAGCTGGGTGCTTTATTAAGGTGGGAAGTTCAGTAGCTATTCCTCTGTTTTGCCTCAATACAAACATCTTTTACTAATAAGGCCAACTGTCAAAGACATCTTGCCTAGAGTTATTAGAGACTTTATATTAAAGGCATTCACGCTTACCTAATCATAAATCTGAAACAATCCACTGATTTCATTGCAGTTATTTAGGATTTATGTCAACAGAACAGAGTTTGTCCTGAGTATGCTGAGTATGCAGCAAAAACCAGGATACCTGAAGGTGTCTAAATGAATGTGTTTTAATGAAGGTTTGTAGCATGGCTGTCATTCTGTAAAATTGTAACATGATGGGAAAAGGATGGATTATTTCTGTATATGCCAAGAGAATGTTCTCTGCAAATTGATTATTGACTGCCTTGCTAGTAGGCTGTACATCAATTTTATTGTTAAGTGCAAGACTGACTCTACTAATGAATTTGAAGCATCATGCTCCTGGTTAGAAAATCAGCAGTTGCTTCTGCTGAAAAAAGAAACTTTGCAGTGCCTAGGGACTGTTTTTAATTTATTGTAGTCTTTCCTGTATAACTAACTCTGAGCAGTCTATTTCTTCATGAGTCTGAAGACCAGCTGATGTGTTTGTTCACACATCGCTGTTCTGTGAGCTATATATTACTGCTTGTGAAGTGTTTGAATGGATATACTGTAAATATTTCCACAGAAGGTAAAATAGTCCTTCTGTGACATCTAATTAAAACCATTCTGTGTTCTACCTATACATTAGAAAGGAAAGATATTACACAGAATGAACCTCAATACTGAAGTGGATATATTTATATATATATAAAAAGTTGTCTTCTCACTGAGTGGAACATAGTTTACTCCAATTTTTCAGTTCTAACATTTCTATATTGTGCCAATCATCCTTGTGGTTGCTAAGAGATGGTTGAGCTCCTTCCCACGGGAATTCACTGATGCATCTCATTAATCAACTGGCGACAATGCTGTTGAACAATGCAAGCTAGAAATATCTGCACCTCTAGTGAACATCTGCCAGAATGATGATTTCCTTTGCATTAATTACAATGCTTGGTGCTGGAGTATGTGGCCATTCTCCCTCCCAGTCTTTCTGTCCAGTATTTTCAAGAGAGAGGATGCCACTGTGGTCATATCTTCAATGCTATTTAAACTTTGGACTGGTACCAAAGCCTGACTTGCCTATGTCCCTTTGTATTTGTATTTGAAACTCTCTCAGGGGACACCCCTGGTCCCTCAAGGCATAATCTGAGCCCTGTCATTTCTTACAATAGCTACTGTCACCTCCCATGGAACCAAGATTTTGGGAGCCAAGATTTCAGTACTAAAGGTGTGTCAGATCAAGACTTTTGCATCCTTTATTTGTTACTTAACACTCTTCCGGCGAAGACAAAGTACAGCCCGGCTCTATTTCAGTGCAAATAACATCAGTCAGCTCATATCTCTTTCAGCAATGAATTAATCTAATCTTTTCTACTCTGTGCTGACATAGATGAAGAGCTGTCACAGGGACATGTAATTCATCTCAGGTGAAGGATTATAATGAACTGATGAGAGGCAGTAACCTCTTGAAATGCTACTGCTCTTTTGCAAGTGAGCGTCCGACTACAGTTTCCGCATGGCTCACTCCATTATTTTCTATTCACGCAGTCTTTAAGGAGGGAACACACATCCTCTTTGTGGGTTAGGCAGATCTGTACAGGCACGTGATTTTTGCTTGCAGATGGTCCTGACCTTGGCCAAAGTGTATAACAGGTAACGAAAGCAGAGTTGATGTATAGCCAAGCATATTCTATAGGCATGTCCTACACAAATTTTGGCTGAACATCGCAAAATAGGGATGTATCAGTCTCTTAAAGCTCAGGTCAATAAAAGGAATAAAACACTGGACATGCCTCAGTGTAAAAGATTATGAACTGTTCTCAGTTATATTTGGGTTTATTAAAGAATGTGTTTTGCATTCCGCATAAGTCATGGTTTCAGTGTTCTGTATTTTCCATCTCACCATAAGTTATTAAGAGGACCTCGATGTTCATTTTCAGAAATAATAAAAAGAAATATACTTTCCAGCTATTGTAAAACATTGTAAAAAAGAACTCAGAATTATGTGTGAATTTGCAGGTGCTTGGGCAGCCTGAGTATACCCAAGAATATAATAAACTGGATAATCAACTAAATAGGTCTGTTGTTCTGGGTTAAAAATATATATATATATTCTAAAGAAAAATAACATGAAGATAAAAACACAAGTTAAGAATAGCACCAACAAAAATCATATTAAAAGAAAAAAGGTGCAATAATAAAAGGAACAACTACATTTTCCAACTTTGCCAAGTGAATGAAATTGGAAAGGAAAGTGGGGAAAGGGAAAAAGTTACTTAGAGGTCAAGTTCAGCTTTGGGGCTGTAACCATATTCACCTTTGGTTATGTTTGCTGTTGAGCTGGGGAACTTCAAAAGAGCAGACTGGTGACTGACATTATGCAGACAGAGAGGCATTAAGGCTTCTTAAGCTGATTTTCATGATATTCAGCTATTTGACAACATTCTCCTATCAACATACTTGGCAATCAGAACTAAAACAAAGAGAGGTTTTTTTGCAGCATGGCTTCCTGGGCAAGGGTCAATGTTTTTAGTCTAATAGAATATCCTGAGCAGTAAGCCTTTTCACGTCTACTTCACTCCTTTCAACCCAGTCTTGGAAGTTTACACAAAGGAATTCTCATGGTCTTTCTGAGGGAATAATACTACTATGTATCCCTATGCAGAGAGGAAAACAATAGAGACAGGTTAAATGTGTTTGTTATTTGCTTGAGCTAGAGCCTCATCCAGGTAAAGCCCTTACCATACTCACCTCTCTATGCAGTGGGACACACACACCTGACGTGACGCCCCTGCTAAAACCTTTTGCTGTGTTGACAGCAATGGAGCAGCGTCTTTGCCATGTTAATCCACTGTTCTGACCACAAAATCACATTTTTTCCCAGTAGTTCTGTAGTTTTCTACTATAAATGTTCCTTTTGTAATGCAATGAGTAAACTGTACTCAAGGAATCAAGACAGTCTAATTCATATGTATATTTAAAAGAAAAAAAATGAACTGACAAAAAGATATTTGCCTTGAAACAAGAGTTTCATAGATACCTTAAACAGATTTATAGAGGACATTGACTTTCAAATGTTGTCAGTTGTAGCAACCTATTCTTTTTAACATGTAAGTTACAGTATTTATGTAAGCTCAGAAATTTTCTATTAAACCAGTATTTGAGCACTACAGAGCTTTGAAGAACTCTTCTGTAAACTAAAACTAAATCTCTTTTTCATGGTTTTACTACTGCTTCTCCAGCACAATGTCAATCATTCTTCTCTCAGCGGTCACTAACCAGGTTATTTGTGTGTTTCCACACTGCTGCATCACAAAACATCATGCCCACTTGCCTCAAAAAGATAATATCTAACACATATGGAGACTGCCTTTGATCTCCACGGTCTATCTAGAGGTCACAGACCTGTCTTCTCCTCTCCCTCACTTCAAATAGCCCCTTTCATTTACTGTGAAACTAAACATTGGAAAGACAAAGGCAGGAAAATAAAGGCCTTGATTTAGTAGACTTATATGTTTGGCTATTTCAAGGTAGATTTTACTCTCTTAGGTCACGTTCTTAATTGCCCTGCATTTCTGCATCATAGCAAACTGTATTTGTTTTCATGCATACATCCTTCAAAATTCAAGCTGTTTTTTCAAATCAATATGTGCCTTGTTCATGACTAAATAGCCATTAAGAGTCTACTAATCAATTTGCAATACTCAGCACTGAATCCAGCTCTGTGTGAAGTGCATGGGAAAGTTCGGTAATTTTACTCGGTTTTTGGAAAATAGATTTGTATTTATTAATGTAAAGTGGTTAATGCAGAAGAAGTACATTGAGTCATTCTGTAAATTGTGGTGAAGGTAAATCTGGCTGGGAGGGTGAAGGAAAAATGTGGCTGCATTAGAAATCACAAGACTTAGGGAATAAAAGACTTTTCCACCCTATCTCAAACTATAGGTGAATGATTATGTGGCAAATGATTTCACATGCAAAAGCCAGACATGTTTCAGTTACAACCACTTTTGTTTTTACTAAGGGCTGATTCACAAAAGCATGTAGATACCTAAAGAAGGATTTGAGCAACATGTAGTCACATGAGATCAAAACTCTGATCTTGAAAATCACTGCTCAGCTGTCGCTCTACCATAAAGACCCCTCAATATTGACTCTACAGCTCTGCAGGCACCTGAAGTTCTCCATGTTCTCACTCTGATGCTCAAAACCTCCTCAGTTATTACCACTTCTATTACTTACTGACACTTAGTAGACATTTATAAAGAAGGGGCTTATCTGCTTAACTCCTTTCAAGAAGTTAAGCCAGTAAGAATTTTCTAAGCATATTTAACAAATGAAAGTTTTGCATGAAGTGTCGTAGCAACTACTGTTTTTTTTTTAACAGAGGTTAGCTGAGAAGGAAGCAATTCTCTTTTTTTTTGCTTAAATACTTCAAGGCCAGAGCAGTCATCCAATCTCTGTCATCTTCAATGACGGAAGAATCCAAACTTCCACAGAAGAAACCCTAAACATAAGGTCACTGCATGTATTGTAGGAAATTGGGCATAAATGCCATTCCTCTTCCATTAAAATTGTCTAGAGGCAGAGGTCTGCCGCCTTAGAGGCGAAGAGATCTGTATGACCTCACAGCTTAGTGGTTAGGGCACTCAGCGTGTGAGTAGGACAGAAGCTCTGGTTCTGGGTCCACCTTCTCCTACAGCTACTTGGGGATTATTTCTACTAGTTATGTTAAATCATTGGAAAAAAAAAAAGAACTTATGAAATGTCTGGCATCCAGATGATTTCCACTCCTCTTAGTGGCCAAGTAGATGGCCAGTTATGTTGGAAGAGGGTGAAATTTAAGATGCTTCTCAAAGCTTTCTGTAATTTGGTGCCTGCTCAGAAGGATGACTATCTTTGTTCCTGTCCTCAGGTGTCTGTGTCTCCTTGAAAATCGAGCACCTAGCACAGAGAGCTAAAACACATTGGGGAGCAGGTGCCCTGGAGCAAGCACAATGCATTCAGCATTGCATCGCCTATGTGACATTCTGCATCTATTTCTAAGAGACCGAAAGGTGCACATATGTAATGCTGTCTGAAGAGAGCTATGTTTGTGTGTACTCTCTGCAAGAAACTGCATTACACTAAACAATTGGAAGAGTCTCCTCAGTCAGCAATATATAAAGATACAGTTCTAGGATAGAAAAAAAAGTTATTTTGTGTGCACACCACACTTTACTTTAAATTTCCCCTGTAGTAACATTTACTACTTAAGTCTCCTGCTTTACGTACAGCTGGATACAGCTTTAATCCTCTTGGCCAACAAACAAACCAGAGTTACTTCTGCTTGTGTCTCAGTAACCTGCTGGGAAACTTTGCTGGATACAATTATAAAACTAGACAGAACTGGAAGAATCTCCAGCTTGCTTCTGTGGTTATAATAAATTTCAGATGCATTCGTTTCTTCATGATATAGCTAATTGTTCTTTCTTTAATTTGCATCAGGCATCTCTTGTTAACTATTAGTCAATATATTTCTGAGCCCATCGCTTCTGGATTAAGTCAGGGAAGAGGTGTCAGCAGCTGATCCTGATGATCTTTTGATACACTGGCAAACTTTGCTGATGAAAGCAAAATCTTAAGTAACATTAATACTTTAAGTGGTATAGATTGTTCTCTGTGATATTTAAACGCATTAAGGGAATGGCTGAAGAAAGAGTTGATGAGATTCAATGTGAGCAAATGTTAAATGATGTATTCAAGAGCTAAAAATAGTAGCGCTGCCTGAACATTGCTGAGTAAAGAATGGAATGCAGAGATAAAGAAGGGAACCAAGTGGGTTGGAAGAGCACATACGTGAGGATGGAGTATGTTGCTCAACTGCAGTAAAGAATGTTAATATGATAAAAAGAGAAGCTCTGCTTGGAGAATCTTCCTCTGAGTTTTTGCATCCAGATTTGAGCTAATGAAGTATGAGAAAAGACCTACAGAAGGACTGGAAACTGAGTAGAGGTTAGTGAGGCAATGACTGATTTTTTAAAGTTAAGCATAATATGCAGATTATATCCGAAGAAAAACCAACAAAAATAATTAAAGTCATGGGAACTGGAGAGACCTCAATATGAGGAAAGATTAAATATGCTATGACTATTTTGTTTGGAAAGTAAGAGGAAGTAGGACATCAGAATTAAAAATAACAATAGCTAGAAAGCAATGTAGTCATTTCAAAATTTAAAGAATGAAAAATAAAGGCCAACAGATAACCAATAGTGAGCTTAATATATTATTCATGCAAATAACAAAATCAACTCCCTATTTATAATGTTATTTTTAGAAGCTGCTTAGTAAAATCAGAGAGAAAAATATACATACACAAAGGACACAGAAATTTTCTGCCTCTGGAACCACAAGGACAAAAGCAGAAGGGACAAGAAAAGACAGTCTTTCTTCTCCTTGCAGGAAAAATGGCATTTAAAGGCAGTTTTCAGCATGAGAGAACATTTTTGAAGACAACAGGCAGGAAGGCCTTCACACACTACCAATTAACTTTCTCACGGCCTAGGAAATGCATCCTTTCATGCTATGGGTCATTCAAAATAGATTAAAACTATTTTCTACTTTTATTCAGTTAATCCAGATGCTACTTTGACACCAAATGTCTGCAGCCATTTCTAAAAAAGAGTGACAGTAGATAGGAGAAATCAAAATGCTATCTGTAAGCCCTTCACATTTTCCTGATGCCTTTCTGAAAGGAAAAAGTTCAATAACAAAAATGAAAATAATATTCCAAGACTAAAGAAAAGACAAAAGAAGTTGATATCCCATGCTAGAAGAGCAATCCTTACCCCTAAAATTATATCAATTATGTTAAATATGAAAATCACAAAGTGCTGCAGGACTAGCTACGTGTAGTTTGGGGCTGTCTGTATGAAGTTATTTCCAGTAGATTTAATTCATGTGGGAAGGTTGCCTCCTCTGGGAGTCCTGCTACACAGTATTAAGCAGAAACCCTATACCTTCCTCTGCCTGCTGCTGGAAGAAGAAAATCAGCTGTCTTGGTGCCATTACTGAATTATCAGTATCCCATCCTTTGTTGTCCACACATTTTCACACTTGTGGCCTTGCATGTATTTATTTGTGTGCCAGAGCAGTAGAAGCCCTGTCTCTTACAGATGACAGCTGCAGAACTTACTCTTGTTTTGCCTGCTAGGTGCCACGTAATGAAAACCTTTTTTACAGTTCCATTTCCAGAGAGGCAGTTAATTGAACTAATTAATGAACTTTGCAGAAGAACCGCAATCAGCAATACACCATCCATGGGTGACCGAATGATACTGAAATTCTGTTACTGTTTTGTGGCTGACACAGAAAGTAGCAGAATTATTGGGAGGAGGGGTAAATTTTCAAGGTGAGCAGGGCACACTGTCCCATAACAAGACAGTTACTAGCATGTGCCAACTATTACTGGCATTGGGGCCCTGCTCATAAGAAAGTGAATATCAAATGTGAAAAGAAAGGAGTATGTCTCTTCCTTTTGCTCCTGACTTTCTATGTCAGCAGCTATGCCAAATTATTGCTGGTTTTGTTTCATCCTTCTCCTGTAGTTTTGTGTTTTAGTGCTGAAAAATAAAAGTCTTTTAGTCATTTTAGGCTGATTTCCCATTGGATTCAGTCTTATGCAATCACCGTGTGTCTGTGTGAACGTGTGTTTAAATTTCTGTCTCCTTCTCCTTTGCAGAGCAGCTTCTGCACCTGCTGCCTGATTTCAGTCAAGACTGGCAAATGAATAGTAGTCTTCTGCTAATTAAGTTCATGCAAATATTATATGCAGGTAGAGGAGGAAGACCTGATAAGTGCCCCAAGTGGGGGACAGTTTGCAGCATAGCTTATCAGTCACAAGAGCATACAAGTATGACAGAGATCTCATAAACATGTCTATCAGATTTCTTAGACACCAAGTCAATCAAAATCTAGAAGAAAATAAGCTTCATTAGCTCTGGCTCAAGAGAATCACTTGTTCTAACAGCAGGCTGTGGCAGCCCCAGTTTAGACTCGATTTACCTATTAGGGCTAAATGAGGAAGCACAAATCTCTCTCTTCAAGTCACATAGAATCACAGAATCAATCAGATTGGAAGAGACCTCTGGGATCATCGAGTCCAACCATTGCCCTGACACCACCATGTCAACTAGACCATGGCACTAAAAGTGCCATGTCCAGTCTTTTCTTAAACACATCCAGAGATGGTGACTCCACCACCTCCCTGGGCAGCCCCTTCCAATGTCTAATGACCCTTTCTGAGAAGAAGTTTTTCCTAATGTCCAACCTGACCCTCCCCTGGCGAAGCTTGAGGCTATGTCCTCTTGTCCTATCGCTAGTTGCCTGGGAGAAGAGGCCGAATCCCACTCCACTACAACCTCCCTTCAGGTAGTTGTAGACTGCAATAAGGTCACCTCTGAGCCTCCTCTTCTCCAGGTTAAACAACCCCAGCTCCCTCAGCCATTCCTCATAGGTCATATCCTCCAGACCCTTCACCAGCTTGGTCGCCCTCCTCTGGACTCGCTCCAATACCTCAACATCTTTCTTGAAGTGCGGGGCCCAGAACTGGACACAGTACTCAAGGTGCGGCCTCACCAGTGCCGAGTACAGAGGGACGATCACTTCCCTACACCGGCTGGCTACACTGTTCCTAATAGAGGCCAGGATGCCATTGGCCTTCTTGGCCACCTGGGCACATTGCTGGCTCATGTTTAGCCGGCTGTCAATCAGCACCCCCAGGTCTCTTTCCGCCAGGCCGCTTTCTAACCACTCTTCCCCCAGCCTGTAGCACTGCATGGGGTTGTTGTGGCCGAAGTGTAAGACCCGGCACTTGTTCTTGTTGAACCTCATGCCGTTGGTCTCGGCCCATCTATCTAACCTGTCCAGATCCCTCTGGAGAGCCTTCCTACCCTCCAGCAGATCGACACTCCCACCCAGCTTGGTGTCATCTGCAAATTTACTGAGGGTGCACTCAATCGCTACGTCCAGATCATCTATAAAGATATTGAACAGCACCGGCCCCAGAACTGAGCCCTGGGGAACACCGCTACTGACCAGCTGCCAGTTGGACTTTGCCCCATTCACCACCACTCTCTGGGCTCGGCCATCCAGACAGTTTTTAACCCATCAAAGAGTCCACCCATCCAAGCCCCGGGCAGCCAGTTTTGTCCTAGGAGGATGCTGTGGGAGACAGTGTCGAATGCCTTACTGAAGTCTAGATAGACTACATCCACAGCCCTGCCCTCATCTACTAAGCGGGTCACTTTGTCGTAGAAGGAGACCAGGTTGGTCAAGCAGGACCTGCCTTTCATGAATCCATGTTGGCTGGCCCCGATGCCCCGATTGTCCTGCATGTGCCGTGTAATGGCACTCAGGATGATCTGTTCCATCACCTTGCCTGGCACTGAGGTCAGGCTGACAGGCTTATAGTTCCCTGGATCATCCTTCCGACCCTTCTTGTAGATGGGCATTACATTTGCTAATTTCCAGTCAGCTGGAACTTCTCCAGTTAACCAGGACTGCTGGTAGATAATAGAGAGTGGTTTGGCAAGTTCATTTGTCAGTTCCTTCATTACTCTGGGGTGAATCCCATCCAGGCCCATAGCCTTGTGGTTGTCCAATTGGCGTAGCAGGTCACTAACCATCTGCTCCTGGATTACGGGGGCTTCACACAGCTGCTCTGTGGGCCGAGTCTCCTGAGGACAACCGGTCTTGACATTAAAGACCGAGGCAAAGAAGGCATTGAGCACCTCTGCCTTTTCCTCATCCCCTGACACTACACTACCCTCCTCATTCAGCAAGTGCTGGAGGCTCTCCTTGACCCTCCTTTTGCTGTTGATGTATTTGTAGAAACTTTTTTTGTTATCTTTGACTGTAGCAGACAAATCAAGCTCTAGTTGAGCTTTGGCCCTTCTAATCTTCTCCCTACACAATCTGGCCACGTCCCTATAGACCTCCCAAGTTCCCCGACCCTTCTTCCAGAGCAAGTAGGCTCTCTTTTTTTCCTTAAGTTCTAGCCTAAGTTCTCTGTTTAACCAGGCCTGTCTTTTTCCCCGACGGCTTGTCTTCCTACACACCGGGACAGCCTGTTGTTCCTGAATATTTAGCAATTCCTTTTTAAAGTACGTCCAGCCTTCCTGGACTCCTTTGCCCTTCAGGACCGACTCCCAACGGACTCTGTCCACCAACCTCTTAAACAGGCTAAAGCCTGCCCACCAGAAATCTAAGGCAGAAGTTCTGCTCTTGCCCCTCCTTACTTCCCCCACGATCAAAAACTCTAACATTTCATGGTCACTATTCCCAAGACGGCCACCGACCCTCACATCTCCCACTAGTCCTTCTCTGTTCACAAACAACAGGTCAAGCAGGGCCCCTCCTCTAGTGAGCTCATTTACCACTTGCATGAGGAAGTTGTCCTCCACACATTTGAGGAACCTCCTAGATTGCTTCCTCTCTGCCATGTTGTATTTCCAGCAGACATCCGGCAAGATGAAGTCACCCACGAGTACAAGGGCCGGCGACCGGGCGGCTTCTGACAGCCGCTTGTAAAACGCCTCGTCCGCCTGCTCATCCTGGTTGGGTGGTCTATAACAGACTCCCAACGTAATGTCCTCCCTGCCGACCTTCCCCCTGATCTTTACCCACATGTGCATATTGATAATGCTGTCCTGCTGCTCTTCATATCCACTGCTTTGTGTATTCTAAAACTGAGCATGTAGATAAATCGAAAGTAGACAAGTTTGCTGTCAGGTCAACCAAAGGACCCTGCTGAGGAGTGATGAGTAATATATGTGTACTCTCCAGATTGTATCAACTAAAATGTCAATTCTTTCGACAATAAATTTCAAAGGTGGTGCAGGTCCAAGTACATGACATAGTAAAGGTGATTTATTAAAAAAAACAGCCACTATGTACATTAAAAATTATTAACAGGACTTTATCAGGGTTGATAAATTCCAGCTCAGTCCTGAAGATTTACAGAAAATCCACTTCTGAACCTGGAGGTTTTTAGTTTTGCACATCTCACAGCAGTTACTGGAACACAGGGCTGGAAGGAGCCTCTTGGGTCATTAAAATCCACATGTACTGCGTGGCCTTGGTGTCATCTTAGGGAAGGACGTCTGCTCAAAAGGTCACTGACAGACAGCTGCCAGGATACATTTGACCTGCACATGAGCAGCAAGCCTGACACATTGGACTGACTGCCAGTGCAGAAGTGAGATCACTGCATAGTGATCCCCCTCACCCCCCCCAATGCACACTTGGGTACATGCTCTGTCCCCAGGGTGGGCTCAATAGATAGGGCAGGGCTGTGCTGCTGCTGGAGGCAATCATGCCACATAATACCTGTCAGAAACTAAGCCGACAACATTTTTAAATAATCCTACACTGTTTCAGCCAGAATATATTAAAGACAAATTTGTGCATTTATTCTTCTGCCAACATTGTTCTTCTCTGTTCTGCCTCCTTCATGATTATTTATACCCTGCAACGGATTATGACTCAGAGATGCAAAGCATCTCATTGGCAGGTGAGGCCTCTATCTCTGATGGATGGCTTGCTAAAATCAGCTCCTATATATGGAGCTAAATATTTATATGGGCAAAGATTTTACTGAGTAGCTGCAAAGCGTTTCCCTTGTTGTGACCATGATTATTAAGACTTAACAGCAGATCTGTCTAAACTCCCCAAAACGGTGGACTGCAGAGGGGACACTGGAAGGCTGAACATGATAGTCCCGTTTTCTAGCACATGACTGTCATTAAAACAATATTTAGGCAGCCTCAGTAGGTGACCTGGCATGCATCTGTACTCCAAACAAGTGCCCGGAGATGCACCTGTCAGGTGATGGAGATGCCTCCATTTCAGGCATGGATTGGGTGCACTCCTGGTCATGACAGGGATGGCCACTGGATTCTTGGGAGAGGAGTGGCAGTGAGCAGGCTATGGGACAGCCTAAGCATCAACAAGTTGTATTAACCCACTAACATTCTGATTCCCCTTGTGGCCTCTTGCGTTACTTATGATAACAGGCAAAGAAAAGCAGAAAAATGTCCCATATTGAAACACATAATCCTCACTTTCATAGATACCTTAGAGGTCCTTAATGGCTCCTTCTTCTCTATTTCAATGAGAAGAGAGAAGGTCAGCCTATCTCCCCCCTTTATCTTCCTCCTCAAATGCAATATATTGTTCCCCTTCCTGTCAGAAAGATTAAAATAATGTGGTCGTTAGCTAAGAAATTCTTGCTGGTCACAAGCCTGTTATTCAATAAATGAAACTTTTTGTCTTACTTATTTGCTGACACTGACTGCTATCATCTTCAACAGAGCATTGTCATCAAAACAAGCAAAGACAACAGAGTTGCAGAGGAATAGTTATTTTTACTGTTCAAAACAAATTTCATCATTTCAAATATCGATTGAAGTGAAGAGGATTCGCTTTATTTTGTTATTCAGTGAATGGAAAACTGGGTCTGAAGTAGGTCAGCACATTTTACAGAATTGCTCACCATAAACAGCTTCCCCATCCTTCCAGAAAAAAGGTAGCCATTGTTAAATAATTTTCCCATAGCTACAAAACTGATTTGTAGAAGTTAAATTGTTCAAGGCTAATCAAGCTAATCTGAGGGAGAGGAAGTTTACCCTCCATTTCCCAACAGATTCTCTTTAATTTTGCAGTCACATTGACAGGTGGCCTCATCACTCAGGCATTACAGACCACCTTGAAGATATCAGCACCGTTGGCCTTTGAAGTCAGAATAATCAACAAGCCATTTGATACTCTATCAGATGAAATGGCCCTGTCAGAAAAGGCTAGCTCTCAGGTGTACTGATTGTCTATCGAAAGGAGATAACTTGATACAGTTTACTATGGTACAGATTCATAGACCTTGTGGGATGCTATAACAGATGTCTTTTTAGATTCACTTCTTCACAACATCTCTTAAAAAAATATTCCCAAGCCACTTTTAACAGAAATTATAATGCTCCAAATTCCTGTCTACAATATTCCCACAATACTCCAAATTCCTGTGAAGATAGGCAAATGTATTAGTTATGGTTAGGGTCACAGATTCACAGACACATGTGACATATTCATGTATAAATCCTGTTAAAGCCTTAATTCAGATATTGGATAGTAGACATTATTAGGAAAGTCTCTATTGTTTTACAATGGTTAACATTCTGGAAGCTGCCGAAAATTGGCACAATATTATTTTCAGAAAAGAACATTTTTTTTTCTTTAGGATTATCCAGGATAGTAGGAGTTTTTTCTTAAGTTACTTTGACCTCTCAGTATATGTCATTATCCTTGATTCTAATAATATGACATGCGCTCAACAAATATTATACCTTAAAGAAGACGAGTGGTTTAACAGAAACCAAATTTTAAAAATCATTACCATATAAATGTTTACTTTCAAATTAAATATTGGCTGGGAAGATTCAAGTGCTTTGGAATCTGTAGGACAGTGAGACTGAAAAGTATAAAGTTTGGGGTCTTTTTTCAGTTCTAAGAAAATTTCATCTATTGAGGTATAATGATGAAATTCCTTCTCAATGAACTAGTATTTATAATGGCTCCAAAATAATAGAAACAGTTCTTTAAAAGTTAAAGATGATTCATTTATGTTTAGGGTGAATTGGAGTTGAAAGCAAGAAAAAAAAAAAAAAAAAGCCAAAAAGAATGTTAAGCATCTTACTGTTTAATTGAGCTTTTGACTAATCCATAAGGTTTACTTGGGCAGAAGTGAATAAAAACATTTGTTTCAACATTAGCAGTAAGTCTAGCGGTAGTTTATGACAGGGGTTGAGAAAGTTATGCCATGGCTGTGTCTATTTATACAGCAGGCAGGAAACTCTCTTTTCTGTGAAAGACCCTGGCTTGTTCTAATAGTAATTATTCATCAGGAACAATCACAGAATGTTCATTCAGTAGTAAATGGTCTATTTGATATCATTAGAGCAGCCCAAGGAGTTAAAACCACCCCTTAGTGTGCAGGTGTGTTACATCTTGCAGCCTGCATGCAGAATCACACTGGAGTCCCTAGCAGAGGACAGCTGCTCTGATTTATTAGACCTTTGGAAACAGTATTGCTCCTGTTATCTACACATAATCCCTTAAATTTGTTTGACAGCTAAAGCCTGAAGCAACACCACTGGACAAATCTTCAAGTATCAGCTTCTGTGCTGACAATGAATACAGAAAGGAAAGGAAAGAAGGAAAACTGGAAGAAAAAAAAATTGTGGACCTTAAATATAGAACACTTTTCTCAAGGGAAGATTAATAACCATTTTCATAGAGCTGCATTAATGATTTTTAAGCAACTTGCTTCTGTTAGTAATTATTCTTCATAAACTCATCTCTTGTAACAGCCAGTTTCATGGTAAATGATGTATTGGAGATTTTCTGTGCAGGGTGAAAATAAATCAAGGAAACACACACAGACAAACCTTCTGCAAAGATGGAGTACCTGGAGCAATTCTGTGGATTGACTACAACTGAGGCTTGTCACAGAGGCCTTGAGTGATGTAGTTACTGACTGCAATGAAGATTTATTGGAGGTGAATTTGGTGCACTACGTGCAATGCAACATGCCTGACAGGCAAGACATGAGCCCCTGTGCTTAGATCATACTGTCCAAATGATGTGCACGATAGATAAGTAGGGATAAAAAAAGAGGAACTTGTTCTGAATTCATTTTAGACAAACATTTGTTGAGGATTCAGACAGAGATTTTTTTTTGTAACAAAATACAGAAAACATGCATAAAAAATATAATGAAGAATGCTGTGTCTCAGTCCTAGGGAAGGCTGGGACACACAGGCTGTTTAGGAAAGACAGGCAAGGATGACAAGAACGGGCATTTGCTGTCTATGCAAAGAAGTGTCTTGAATACATAAAGCTTTGCCCTATGGTTGAGAACCCGTTGTGAGGCTGTAGGTCAGGGGCCCAGAAAAGGAGGTGGACAAGCATCATGATCACAGGCCCTGGCTCCCAGCACCTGCAAGCAATCCAGGAGATTTCTGGAGGTGGTCAGAGACTTTTTTTTAATACAGATGCTGGACTAGGGAAGGTGGTTTTGTGGAACTGCTACTCATGATTAATGTAGAACTAGTTGGAGATGTGATAGCTGCAGCACTGACAAGGAGATGGTAGAGTTTAAGATCCAGAGGCAACTGAGCAAGACAATCGGCTGAAAACAGCCCGGGACTTCAGGGGACTAGATTTTGGGTTGTTCAGGGAACTGGTAGGCAGGATCCTGCAGGAGACAAAATGAGAGCTGGTCAGTCTTCAAGGACATCATCCTCAAAGAACAAGAATAATCCACTCTGACCTGAGAAGGCAGGAATATGGGCATGCATGGGAGGAGGAGGGCTGGCTGAGCAGTCTGAGTGAGTTCAACTGCTAGAAAGAAATATACAAGAGATGAAGGTAGGAACAGGCAACCGAGGAGGAATACAGAAGTATCAACAAGGCAAGCAGAGATGTAATTAGGAAGGCTAAAACTTGGCTGGGGCTAAAACTGGTGAGATGTGAAGCAGGAGCAAGAAGAGCTTCTACAGATATATTGGTAGAAAAAGCAAGATCAAAGAAAATGTGACTGCATTTCTTAATGGAACAGGTGATCTTGTGCTGAAGGACATGGAGAAGGCTTAGGTACCAACACCTTCCTTGCTTTAGTCTTCACTGCTCACAGACCTCCCTGGTCTCTGTGCATTACAGAAGAGTTTAAGGGAGACAGATATTACCCAAAGCAGAGGAAGATAAAGTTAGGGACTACTTAAGTAAGCTGGACATACACAAGTCCATCAGACATATCAGGAGGTATTCAAGGATGTCAAAGGAACTGGCTTAAGTCATTGAAAGGCATTTGATAAGCTTGTAGCAATTCCGGTAAGCTCTTGCTTACTGGAAAAAGCCAAATGCCATGCCCATATTAAAAAATAGTGAGGAGGATGATGTTCATCCTAAACTCAGTGGCTAGGAAGATTGTAGAGTACAACCTTCTGGAAGCCATTTCTAGGCATATGAAAGACAAGGTGAGTGGGAAGAAAATTACACCTGACCAACTTGACTGTTTTCTGTGATGAAATGTCTGACTGTGGATGAGGAGAAAGCAGTGAATGTCACCTAGACTTCAGCAAGACCTTCAATACTGTTTCCGACAGCGTCCTTGTAGCTGAACAGAGGAGAGATGGATTGTATGGGTGAACTATAATGTGGCTGAAAAACTGACAAGACACTTGGGCAAAGAGAGCAATAGTCAGTGGTTACAAGCCCAGCTGGTGCCTGATTGTGAATGCTGTCCTTCAGGGACTGATATGGCACTGTTTATCTTCATGTTCTGTTCATCTTCATCATGCTCTCTGATATCTTCATCAATGACCAGGACAGTCGTATAGAGAAACCTCAAGAAGTTCAACAAAGGAAAATGCCAGATCCCTTTGCATGGGGAATCACCCCGTGCACCAGTACAGGCTGGGGCCAACTAGATGAAAAGCAGATTTGCAGAAACAGGTAGGGGATCCTGGAGGGTGTCAGTTTGAATGTGAGTCAGCAGTGCAATTTTGCAGCAGTGAAGGCTCCCTGCATACTGAACTACATTAGAAAGAGCATAACCTGCAGGTTTTGTGAAGTTGTTCCTCTGTCTGACAGTGGTGGGTCACTACTGGCGTGTTGTGCCCAGTTTTGGGGCCTTCTACAAGAGGGAGGCCTACAAACTGGAGAGTCCAGTGTAGGTCTGCTATAATGGTGAGGGGGCTGGTGAATACCATGCACTACAGAAAGCTGCTGAAGGAAGAAATATTATTTAGTCTGGAGAAGAAAAGGTTGACATGTGATGTAGTTGCAAGTTTGTAAGTATCTAAAGAGGACCTGTAGAGAAAATGGAGCCAGACTCTTTTCATAGGCACAGCTCAACAGAAAAAGTGGTTATTGCCACAAATGGCAGGAAGGAAAACTCTCACTAGACGTAAGAAAAAAAAATTACTCACAATGCAAGTGATAATACACTAGAACAGGTTGTGGAATCTCTATTCTTGGATATGTTCAAAAGGCCCGGAGCAACCTGGTCTAATGAGTGGGAGGATGGACTAGATGGCCTTCAGCCATCCCTTCCTCCCCAAATAATTCAATGGTTATATGGCTGCATGCCTAGCCTCACTCATGTCAGGACCTAAATTTACAGCTTTACTGCAGACATGTACAAGATGTGGCTGAGGATTTCCCAAAACTATACAGTTAATACATTGACCATTATATACAAAAGTAATCTCTTTCACCCTATCTTATGTATTTCTATTAATCCTCTCCCAGAGCCTGTTTCCAAGTTGACTGATTGCTGCAAATCCACTTGGTCAGACCTGAGAATACATACTCACAAATTTGGCAGAAGTCATCTTCCAATGGCATATCTATAGCAACTGGGTGGGCAACCAAACCAGGATCATTCTTGAGGAAGCTGTATTCCTAATTCATCTGAATTTTCAGAATACTAGCACTTGTGCTCATAATCATTCATTTTGACCTCTACAGGGTTTCAGTGTGCAAATGTCTAATATTATATACAATTTCTAAATTTTATATTTTTTGTTCTTTTTTTAGACTAACTTTCAGTCTGCATCAGCACAATTCTGAATTCTGCATGAGTTCGGAATATGTAATTGACTGTAAGTTTCAGTCAAATGCCAGCTGTCATCTCTAATAATGTATCAAGACAACAGGCACACAGAGAAGATTTAATAACAAGTGAAAACACTGTCGACCTGAATTTATTTCCAGATGTGGAAAGGGAGGCTTTCACTTCTTCCTCCAACAGGACTGGTGCTTTAATGCCTTTCAGCATGATTTTTAAGGCATTCATTTGTTATGTAACATCCATCAATTATAAAATATATTTATGAGGTCTTGCTAGCAGTCGTTAACAGCAGTATTGTGGGATCACATTTACAAGGCCTAATGAAATGGGAGAGCAAGAGTAATTGGATTGAAATTGGTAAATGAAAACTCATTCCAGAGGGAAAAAAGGTGCAAAATTGATGAGGTCTGACGTGTCATCAAATGGTGAAGATTAAATTAAGATCCAGGGGAGACATATACGGTGCTTATTGTAAGGGTTTAATTGCAAGAATAACAAATGCCTCACAGAAATGCACAGTTAAGCATTAACCCTCTTTCTACAACTAAATGGAGTCATGTGGGTAAATCTTTTCCTATCTGCAGACTGAGTATTTGTCCCACATTTTTATGGGCTTTTTGTTTATTTGTAAAATATGAAATATAAAGTAAAATGTTTTTGTTTCAGACAGAAAGTTAATTTGGTTAATTTAAATCAGATGCTTGGAAATACTTTGTCTGTATTCTTAGGAAAAAAACCAAATGCATTCCAGCTCATTCTCAGATGAAAATTTAGGCATTAGAAAAGTTAGAATTATGAAAAGTTTGAGGTTTCTTCCCCTTTAAGAAAAAGCAGTTGCTAGTATTAAAAATTGTTAACCAGTGAGCTGAATTTGAAGGTCTCCAGTTAGTGCCAATTGTCTCTGGCAGGAATGAAAAATGGTTCCAGCGACATAAATTGCACCGAAAGTTTAGAGTGTCTTTGAAAGAGGCTGAGTGGATCCAACAATGATTGTTTGGAGTAATTACTTGTAGTGTCAGAAGGTTTCTTTCCTACCCTAATCTAAAAACATAAATCTATGCACTAGCAATAAAAGTTTTCAATCTTTTGGCTTAAAGGATAAAATCAAATAACAGTAAATTGATGAATTGTGATGAATTCACAACTTCGCACAAAGCTAAGATGCTCTGTTTTCAAGGTTGCTAGGCCTACAAGCTGTCTTCTCAAATGGCCACTCTCACCTCTCATATAGATTACTTACCTGAGATCCTTGTCTGCAGTACAGAGCAGTAAAGAAAATAACCAGAAACTGCTGTTTGGTGGACGTTAGGTGAAGATGTAAGAAATATTCCATAAATGCCTGATCAGCAGCTGCAGTACTTTGTCCCCAATCCTGAAATGACTATTACAAAAATATGACAAAATAAAGCCCAAACAGTTGAAGAAAGAAGTCCAGTTTGCATGATGATAATGGCTATGAATGTGCAGAAGAGTAGTAGCTGTAAATAGTAGCTGTAAGTGGTGCAAAAGAGAAAATTCTGGTTTATCTAGCAAACTGATGTAGTATGACTCCATCTTTTCCCAGAAAAAGCCAGCAGACAAAAATTTTGTGTGGATAGTATATTCTGACCACTGAACAGCTTAATAATAGTAACAGCAGAATAAACAGCAGAAAGAAATTTATTTTTGCTGCCTGGAGAGGGTTTTTATGGAAGATGTCTTGCCTGCTAGGATTTCACTGTAGAATAGGAAGTCACTTTGAGCACAGAAAGGAATGAAGGAGATTTCTCCTGCTGCCTGCAACGCACTGAAGGACTGTATCTTCTGCAGCACCTCGACAATCACCCCAGGTTTACTGCATAAGCCATCACGCAAGGTTGCCCAAAGGTGCAAAGGACTGACTGTGGACCTCTGTGGACACTTGTGCCTTCCAGCGCATAGTAGGTCAGCTACATGCATTTTCTATAGAATATTAATAATAGCCCTAGAAAGGACTGCTGTTATCATGTCACTCACAGAAATCTCTAGTCTGAACTACTCTACGTCAAAAGTCAGAAAATTTTTGCTAGTCAGTCCCACATTGAAGGTAATTATTTTTCCCTACAACATAACAGAACTCAATAGTTTGGTGCTTAAAATGGAGCGCTTATTTTAGAAATACAGCCAATCTTGATTTAAAGATGCCAAGTGACAAATTTACAACATTCCTTGGAAGTCTGTTCCCATGGCCAATTACCCTCACTTAAAAAGCTGCATCTTATTTCCAAATTTTTTTAACTTCAGCTTCAAGCTGATTGAATCCTGTTATAGATTTGCCTCCTGTAATGAAGTTTCCACAGTACCAAAAATGTTCTCCCTGTATAGGGATTTTCACTTGTACCATGCTCATGTTGCTGTGAAAGGGGGAAAAAAGAATATAGAAAAGCCACACATTTTGAGATGAGATTTTCTCAGTGAGGAATCTCTAACACCAACTACTTTATTCCTGAAATACCTGTTCGCATGCATGTGCTAACAATATAATGTTTGATCACTCAGGTCATGAAAGTCAGCTCAGAACACACCCAGAACTATGACAGCACATTGCCAGGGATAACAAGTTGCTTACTTTGTGCAGCCCAAACTCTGAAAATCTAGCCTAGATGCTGCTACTGCTCTGAAAGGGAACAGCCTTGATGGGGCAGCAGCTGTTGCTAGGAAATGGGACAGGCCCCTTCTGGTACCAGCAGCCACCAGTGCTCATCAACACCTCCAACAGTGCTGTAGACAGCAAGACTGATTTTTCACCTGCCTGTCTGTCCTGTCTTGACCATTTCTTTCGCCACAGGCCCCATCTTACCTATTGGAAAAAAACAGCAATTTTGCTTCTGGTGCTGAGAAGCCTTGAGCCTTGATATCTGACATTTTACTGTGGAAATCCAACTGCCAGCACTAAAGGATGAAAGAAAACAAAAATCTGTTCCTAATTTACTAGCTGATACAGTAAGTACATTAATTACATTACTACTATGTTAGAAATACTGCCAAGGTGGGTTATACTTCTCACTAGCCTGCTAGGTGATTACATAAATACCTCAGAATATTTACTCTGAAAAGTCCTTCTCATGCTGCCTGTTTTTCTGAATGGTCATTTCACATCAAAATCTGTCAGCAAGATAGAAAAAGCAGAGACAATGCCAACTTATCTGTTTGTTTAGATCATATTTAAGTAATTTTTCTGTGTTTATTCCTCTTCTGTTTTCAGATTAACACAGCTGTTTTGCTCAGGAAAATCATTACTCACCAATCATAACAAAGAGCTAGTAGCGAGGGACAAAATATCAGCAAGTTTATAAGTTGTTCGATTCCAAATTGAATGAAAGAAAGTACCTTGGGCACTGTCCCATACTGCAAGTTGACATGTCATTCTGCAGCCTCTAGCCTGACCTTTTCTTAACATCAGCTGAAAAACAAAGAGACTATGCTGTTAGAGCAGCTGCTGTACCTCTAGGCAGGTAACAGTATCATCTTCATGAATGACATCTATGTCACATTTGCGGCATGTCAGGAAGTCCTTAAAACTCTGCAGATCCAAACAATGTAAGATTTTCATATTGACCTTGAGGTGATGATCAAATATGGTCACTCACAAACTGCAGACATGTGGAGGCCAGCCGTGAAACAACGGATCTGTTAGAAATTTTTGTTATGTCAAAGATCCATTTATATCCTAAGTGATATATTCATCCTATTTTCAACAAGGAAAGCAGAAAAAGCACTGTCATCTTTGGAAATGATCCTGTTTCTGTAAACATACTCATCTGTGTTATTTTAAACCTGATTGCTTCTTCGTGGAGTTTCTCACAGCATTCTCCAATTATAACCTGTTTAACACAAATTGGTGAATATTTCTACCTCTTTCCTTTATTTAAAACAACACTAACAATTATACTTTACAGTCAACAGACAGATATATTCTGCATTGCTGAGACATCCTATTGTTACCTTTAAGCAGCACTGGAAGTTGCCTGTTTAATAATATTCTTTGCTTCATTTATTTTGTTCAGTTCCTAATCTGAGCTAGTTCTTCACCTTTCCTGTCTTGATTTACTTTATTCATCATTAGATATATTTCATAGAAATGGAAATCAGAAATATGGCAATGAATAGGTCAGCACTAGTATTTCTGTAATATGTGCATTTCTGGAAAACAAGACTTACATGCCCAAGAAAAAAATGCTGGAAGGATTAGGACTTGTATGATTTAACAGGCTTTAACAAGCTACACCACTCTCTCATCTGGAGCAGCAATATAACCAAACAGAAGGGTTAGTGATGTACAGCTGTTTCACCACCTAATGAAACTTGTAACTAAGCACTCTAAATTGTGCTTGGCAGATTGGTCTTTTAGGAATGAGAGCCACAAAACCCAGTACTCAGAACAGTAAGCTCCTTAAGCAGATGATAGAAACAGTAAGGAAAAAAGGTTGCATTGTAAATGTGTTGCTTTCTTGAAGACACAGGCCTTTGCTGGTTATAGGAAGGCCTTCTCTTCCAGTTGGGTTTCATAATCCTCAGCTGCCTTCTGGAGCTGGAGCCCTAAAGGCTTGTAGAATCAGAGAATAGTTCAGGTTGGAAGAGACCACAGGAGGTCACCTAGTCTAACCTACTGCTCATCATGAGGTCAGTGCTTGAGGCAACCTGCTTATTACAGTCTGCCTGAAATCTTTGCATCTTCATCTCCCATCATCTGGGCAAATTTCATAAGTTGGGGAATTCTGGGTTCTTTCAGTCCTTTTTGTGTCCCAGTGCAAGTCAGTATCTTTAGCTGGTTTTCCATTCATTAAGCAACGTGTAGAGGCTTAAAACTTCTCAGAAGTGAAAGGGAAAATTCTGCACAGTTCCAACATGCTCTAGGATGGCAAAGAAGAGGGGGGTCACAGCAGTTGTTTGAGGGGCTCTAGAGAGGGATGGAGGGTGAACTGTGACTTGTAGGTGTTGTTAAGAGTATAGGAATAGAGAAGGTTGATAGTAGTTTTCAGGAGGCCTCAGTATCTCTCTCAAACTTTTTCTACTCCATCTGGACATGATTTATAGTTTTTTTCTCTTCCTACATTCATATTCAGACTGTGCCACTGAAACAGTCTGTATCTTAAAAATGCCTTCAGATCTCACCCATGGATAGGCAGGCAAGTACTTAGTGCGTAGAAGCTTAATGGAAGTCTAGTTGTTTAACGTGGTCAAAGATGTGACAACCTAAGCGTATCCAGATGCTCCATACAGCTAGGAAAATTTACTAATGAAGGTATAGACATGTATGATCTAGCTCCAGAATTAGGTAGAACTGGATGACTATTCCTGATGTTACAACTTTAAGAACAGGGACAAGTCCTGCTAACTGGCTATCATAACTACCTGAATTTTAGCAAGTTAGGAGGATTTTTTGTTACACTTCAAAGCAATTTCATGTATTCCATGCTCTTCTCTTTACATCTTTTTTCCCAGTATGTTGCCACAGTGTTCTTATACCATCCTGAGAAATATCAGCTAGAAAGTGAGTCTAAGCAGTGAATACCACAACATTGGTTTCCATAGGAATAGTAAACACATGGAAATAAAAGGAATACAAAATAGAAGACCTGTTCACAGGACGAGTGGATAATCTACATCATTCAGGACCTGAATACTAGAGTTACGGTAAAGTCTGTGTAAAATATACTTTTTTCTTCTTTTTGAAGAGGATTTATACTGTGAAGCTTCCACTATAAAAGCCCCACTCTGAATGAGGTCTGGAACTACATTATTTTAGTAAAAGTAATTTCTTATGTTAACTCCAGAGAGCTGGCATCCTGTAGGTACTTAAAGTACAGGTATCAGTTGAGACTTTTCAAAGTAAAGCCAGACATGTTCCTGTGTTGACCAAAGAAATTTGGGGATACATCAGTTATGGACAGTTTTAGCCAGTATATTAAAAACCCAGATTTTTAAAAATAACAACTTCAAGAGCAGTTAAAAAGAGTAAATTAGGTATCAAAACCTGAAATTTAATATAAAGATTCTAAGAGGTAATTACTTGCATGAACTTAACTGTTTATAAACCAACCAAGGAAGAATATGCAGGGTGAGAAATCAACACCTATATGGCAACACTCAGCTAGGAAATAACTATGAAATACACCAACCCTTCGGAAAAAAAGTCAGCCCTACCTACAGGACAACGCAACTTCAGAACTTACTAATTAAAATTTTTTTCTTTCCCTCAGAAGGAGAGATCTTAAAATAAGAAAATTCTACAGTACTGCCTTCATGATCGGAAAAAGAATGAAAAACACCCCCTCGCACAGTAGTCTTTTTGTAAAGATTGGATGAAAGCCGGGCCCTGGCAGTTTAGGATGGGAAAAAAAATTAATTGTGTACTGAGACAGGAGACAGTAATAACTCACACAGGCTTCATTGCTTCATGCCAGATAAAATAAAAATGAAGCCAAGTGAGGGAGAGCTGCTGATGAAACTAGTGCCATCCATTTTTTCCCCACCAACTGGAAAGACCAGAAAAAGGAGAATAAAAGTCCTAGATACCAGATTATTCTTTCCACTCTCCCTATGTCTGATCCAGGTAATCTGAAGAAGAAATACACTTAATGGTCCTAGGAGATATTATTTTCTTTGGATGAGCACACAGATCGGGGCTAGGTAACCAA
Organism: Nyctibius grandis; assembly: GCF_013368605.1. Classification (NCBI taxonomy): domain Eukaryota; kingdom Metazoa; phylum Chordata; class Aves; order Nyctibiiformes; family Nyctibiidae; genus Nyctibius; species Nyctibius grandis. The sequence goes on from NC_090660.1 coordinate 76,798,726, forward strand.
AGTGAAGATCTTTGTTTAGGAAAAAAAAAATCAAAACTATGCTTTGTTGTCTGCAAAGAGCTACTGTCCTGTGAGAGCAAGCTGACATGGCATATTGAAGAGGAGAAAGATGACTGTGGGAAAAATAGATATCTTTTATTAGCAAGCTTTTGGCACTCAGGAAGCTCTTTTCAAGACACAGATACATGCAAATATCCACACACACATAGTATCCTCTTGTTGATATTTCAGATTTGCTGTTTCTTTAACCTAAAATAGATCTTCCAGATCTGTTATTAGTACAAGAAAAACAGTAAGAAAAACAAGCCTGTAAAACCCAGCTTAATGTGCATGTGCTTTGAAAAATTGTATTATTAATAAATGTATGATCCCACTGTCTTTAGCATTTTTGTAGCTGATGAAACCCTGAAAGTGAAATCCTCCAGGAATCTGTAGTAGAAAAAAATCTGACTAGACTAAATATATTGTTCCTGATGGCAAAAATGCAGCAAAAAACCTATCAAAGTGACCATGGTATCATTTTGAATGCAGCCTTATGAACATCTCATAGTTTAAACTTCTACTCATGTTCTTGCCATTCTGCTCAAATAATAACACATTTGTAAATCAACAGCTATAAGTCCCACAAACCTTTTCTAAGATGAAGATACAGTTTTAATTTTCCTGAACACAGGTACATTTTTGTACCCAAATTTCATTTCCACTCTTCACAGAATACATGCATGTAGACATATTTTAAGTGAAATATCCATGAAAAGGCATAAACAATTCCTAAAATGACTAGACCAGTGTTGTATATCTCTGTACTGAATTAAAAAGCAAACATTAGAAACTTGTTTGAAAAAATAATCCTGTAACAAATGCATTATATTTCTGAAGGGCTGACTGTACAGTCTTATTTATTTTAAATAATGTTCCTAATACTTCCCTAAGCATTGATCTTACTAGTGTAATCAAACTACTATTTACAAGAAAACATAATATCTTTAGGTTCTTTCCTGAAATACTTCTTAAAGTATATTTTGAAGGTAAATATAATAGAGCTTGAGCTGTGGTCTCAATTAAAAATTATAAACTAGCATTCACATGCCTCACTCAGAACCATCACACAGATATAAGATTTTTAGTGTCTCTTCTGTGATGACTTTTTAGCAACTTATGTTCCTTCTAACTTGTACTGAAAAGCATGCAGTGAGCTGCTGTGATTGATAGAGAAGAAAATATTGAAGTGTTGTTTTTAAACATCTTTTGGGAAAAATGAGTGCCCAACGCAATTCTGACCAAAAAATCCTGATAATCAATAGTTACATAAAATCTCATTACTTGTGACTACTTAGGTACATATAAAGAGATCAAAAAATAATACATTTATTACCAGGCTAGCTCTCTATTTTTCATTTATATAAGTACCTGAATGCATATGTTTGTGTATCTGTAAATTAGACACATTAGCTATCTATGCATGAGTTCAGAGAGTGCTCTCAGCAGTTCCATGAACAAGCTGAAGCTGCTCAGTGACAGTTTTACGGAGAGCTGGCATTTGGCTTTCCACAAATGACTCTTGCTTGTGTCACAGTTTCAACTGGAGATTCTTTGATCACATCAGATCAGAATATACCCCTGGTGGGTACAACATATAAATCAGTAGGTCACAGAATGGGCTGCCTTTCCTGCAACAAGTGTAAATATTAGAGCTGGCAACTGGTGTAAACACAAGTGAATACATCTTCAGGTGCGCTCTATAGAAACCCTCAGAATATTTATATAAATGTTGCTATTTCCCTGTCAACTAACTTTTTTATTTGTATGTTTTAACAAAGCCCATAAAATCTTACCACAGCCTTTGAATGAATGTTTAAATGTCCTTTTGCAGTATTCACTCAGCTCTCATTTCAATATGCCTGAAAACCTGACAGGATATACAAAAATGAGGTTCCATGTTGTTTATTACTTTCGCTTTTAAATACGTCAGTTAAACTAACTCTTACACCAGAACCTCACCTTTTAGCTACCATGCCAGGGTTTGCTATTTCCAGTTTTTATAAGGTGAAAAGATTTTCTTAAAGCTTTCTGCAGCTGCAGCGTTTCTAAGCCAGTGTAAGAGCAAAGGCGCAAACACAGAAACTTTATGAGCCCCACAGTCCCTGGCTGTGTAATTAAATGGAAATACTTCTGAACTTCAGGAACACCTGTTGCACCCTCCTCAGATATTGCTGTTTCCACTAGTTTTCAAAATAGAAAGAGATGGTCAAGGGTCTCTGTGCCAAGTTTGACAAGGTTTCTGAATGCCAGGGCTAGATTTCGCTCTCGTCTCGCAGCGCTGCATGCAGCGGAACCACGTGCAGCAGTGAGACCCTGCAGCAGGAAAGCCCCCGGCCCCTGCCACGATGCAGAAGGACCAGGCTTCCCTGTGGCATGGGAGGAAGGAGCACCGTGGGGACTGGTCCTGCATACCCCCAGATCTGTGAGAGGGGGAAGAAGTTCCACTCTGTGAGTTGTATCAAGTGAGGCTGAATGAGAGGGCAGCAAAGGAAGAAGAGATAAAAGAGCAGTCCTACTGAAGGGTGAGGGCTTGGAAGGTGTGTAGCTGTGTTAGCATTGTTTGCACTGGTTTTTTTTTGACACTTCCTTTTGTAAGTAATGCTGCCAAAGGAAACATTTGTGAAGGAAAAAGATGAAAGAGGTGTTAAAGGCAGTACCAACTGATGCCCAAGTTATCAACCACCATCACTCCAAATAGTCTGGTGGGATCCTTAAAAACCAAAACAGACCCAGTTTCACATTTGTTGCTAGCCTTTCAAGAAGCATAGCATCCTCAATACCGCATTGGGACCTCACAAATACCGAGAGAAGATTCGGACATGGGGATCACCAAGCTAAATTAAGAGAAGGGATAATCTTGCTTCCTTATTTTTCCAGGAAACTTCCTCCTATTTTTTTCCTTGGAAAGAACAAATGTAGTTGTTTTACGGTGTACAACATATTCAGTCCAGTGGCATATTAATACTTACTCAGTGTAGACACAATACTGAGAATTTTCAGCAACAGTGTCCAAAATTTCAAATGGAGCATTCATAGCAATGTAGATATAAAGGACCTTGCCTTTATTTACCAGGCACTCCTTACCCACACACTGCTTTAGACAATTATAGCTGTGACAGTATAACTAATAGAATATTTTAATTCAGAAAATACAATTTCTTCTCCCCATGCCAAGTCATCTCTGCTCAGACTTTCCCAGGAAATTTAACTTGATATAGGTATCTGGTATTTCAGGCCAAACAATTAAAGATTTGGCAAACAGAAGAAAACTGTATCTTTTAACAGAAAGTTTTACCTAATTTTAAATCAAGACAATATTATCTACCATAGCTTTATAAACATTTGAAACAGGAACACAGTATCACAATCCCTAGCAAAAAAAAAAAAAAAAAAGACAAAAAAATTTGGAAAGGTGGAAAAATTTGTGCAGCAACACTATTTTTAAAGGAGATATCCAAATATGCAAGCTTTACTTCAAACATACCAAGACCTGAATCATATCCTAGATCAAGAAACATTATTTCTGCTATGAACAGTATTTGATATCTAGCGGAAGGACTGAAATTCCATTTTGCATGAAAACAGAGCACAAATATAAGAAGGAACTATTATTAGCCAAGACTCCAGAGCAATATTAAGAACAGTTTGGAAGTATCAGCTGATTGACCTACACAGGTATCACCTTCTGAAGGGTGTATCTACCAAGAAAATCGCTAGGGCATGGAATAAGTCAGCTGATCAAGATTTACAGGGAATTCTTGTATAGGGAACACTTATGAGCTTAGTAATGATCCCAGGTGATTAATAAGCTAAGGAGATATTGCAGCTGCTTGATATTTTCAGCTAACACATTTCAGCCACACAGCCACAGGTGTATCTGTGTTGGAAGAGGACATGTGCAGCTCTGTGTGGATCACAGCAAATCCATATGAGGTGCAGACCACCGCTTCATTTCTGTATTCAGCTGTGTTGAAATTAGTATCTACCATGGAGGTTCAGAGATATACAAGAAACAGTCCTCACATCATGCTCTCTTGTCTTTTATATAAGCAGTCTGCTGGTAGGATTAATTCAACATGTTTACAATTAGTTGCATGTGTAGAAACTCAGAACCAAGTATTTCTGTCAGAATATGTCTAGTAAAATTGAAATGTGTCATTAAAGGATGATAATCTTGCCAGTTTTCTGGTAATTTTTCAGGATTCTGGAATTCTGTGGGAAAGAAAAAATCCAAGGTTTCTATGAGGTGGAACATTTTGTGCAACTTTTTCCACCGATTTTTTAATTTTCTGTTCAGTCCCATTTTATAAAACAAATGAAAAATCAACAAAGAAATGGAATGTTTCTCATAACGTGAAGCAACAATCTGAATCTTCTCTCTTGACAACGTACTGCTTTGAGTCAGAATTAAACAGAATTTTGAAGCCTTGAAATCCTTAAAAAGAAGGAAATATTTTTGTACACATACATTCAAATTATGTAACTATATTATATATATGCATCTAAAATATATATATTTTGATTTAACAAATTGATATTTAGGTTCTCCATCTTTGAGGATTATGAGAAGAAATGTGTTTTCTTTCTATCTCTTATCCAGGAACTGACAGATTTACCTTTAAGCCTATGTGTTAGCAATTCATCTGTGAATCAATTCACCCTTGGTTCCTTGGCGAGGAACAAAAAGTCCTCTGTGCCCATTCAGACCTACACAGTACCCACTCAAAATGTCTCCTGGAACTGCACATAACTCATTGAGTGGGAAGGCTTCCCTTGCCACCCTTGTAGAGAGGAAGAGATTGCAAGGAGGGAACAGAAAAAGCAAGAGCAGGCGTAGGATCAACGGGATTTGTGTGACGGGCGCAAAGAGGATGTCAGCAAATACTTCAGCCACTAGCATAGAATAACAACCCTATGCTTCTCAATTTGACGTGGCTTTCATGCTCCCCAGTCTGTCCACCCACACAGAATCTGAATACTTGGGCCAAACATTTCCAACGGATGAGCGCTCAAATTCTGTGCACCTGCCCGAGGCCTCACTCAGCATGCATCGGAGCCAGCGCTCTGCAAACGCTCTCCCGAACCAACCTTCACGTGATCAGTGGGCACTGCAGACCTCGGTTTGGCCCGTGCAGAAGTCCTTATCCTTAAGGAGGAAATATCTTTAAAAAATGTGAACCCGCTTGCTTTGTCACAGTTGTGATGTAAATTGAAATTGCTATAAGCCAGGCACATTCTGAGCTGGAATTTCAGCACCTCACTTATCTCAAGCAAAATGTAATACTGGCAGCTAAAAACAAACATCTGCCAATTCAAATAGACTGTAGAAATAATGTTCTGAAACACAAACACCTTCTGACTGTTTAGGGAGTCTGGACAGAGCTGGTAGCAGCAACTACAGCTGAGCTGCCCAATGCCTATCATTATAAGACACTGTTTTAAGTTGTTTATAAAACTTTGCCAAGCTTTAACTGTTTGGGTTGAATTTTCCCAGACAAGGTATCTGTCTCAGGCTGACTTATTTTGGAAAGTTCCATTAAAATGGTCCAATCATTTCCAAATCATTTAGACAAAAGTGCAATGTGATGTTCCTGTTAAAACATAAATAAACCATACAATAGCTTTGCTGAGAAGTTCTGAGATACTTGTGCTTTGGAAAGGGAACTTCAGAACTGCCTCAGCATCCAGGACATGCCTTTTGCTGTTCCTGTAAAAATCCAGATACATTTTGCCAGGACATAAACTTCTTAAGAAGTTTAGTTTGTTTTGTGCTCTGTAGATGCTTGCTCAAGACTAGTAGCTGAGCTCCCATGAGATCTCATTTTCGCAGAGCACAATCCCACCCTTATCCCCTCCTCCAGCACAGCTGTGGCGAACTGCATGGGGAGGCAGTTTCACCTGTAACCAGAGCTCTGGTTAATTCAGGGTGTAAAGCTCAAAGCTAGCAGTTTACAGTCAGCCTCAAGGTGGGCAGCCATTAAGTTTCTGCCCCACTAAGAGGTCTGCACTGACCTCACTAGTCTCAAATGAAAAAACATATGGGGCAGTTTCACAAGCCTTTGAATCAGGTCCACTGTCAGCAGGTCTCTATCAGGGAAGGACTACACAGACATATGCAGATGAAGCCAGGCACCTTACCTATCCATAGTATTAGTCAAATAGAATCATAGCATAGCATGTCCTGAGTTGGAAGGGACCCACAAGGATCATCGAGTCCAACTCCTGTCCCAGCATAGGACAACCCCAGAATTTACACCATGTGTCTGAGGACATTGTCCAAATGCTTCTTGAATGTTGTCAGGCTTGGCACCATGACTGCTTTCCTGGGGAGCCTGTTCCAGTGCTCCACCGCCCTCTGGGTGAAGAACCTTTTGCTAATATCCAACCTAAACCTCCCCTGGCGTATCTTCCTGCCATCCTCTCGAGTTCTGTCACTGGTTGCCAGGGTGAAGAGGTCAGCGCCTGCTCCTCCACTTCCCCTTGTGAAGAAGTTGTAGATCGCAATGAGGTCTCCCTTCAGTCTTCTCTTCTCCAAGCTGAACAGACCCAGCGACTTCAGCCGCTCCTCGTACGGCTTCCCCTCTAAGCCCTTCACTATCTTTGTGGCTCTCTCTGGACACTCTCTAGTATCTTCATATCCTTTTTATACTGTGGCATGCAAAACTGCACACAGTACTCAAGGTGAGGCCGCACCAGTGCAGAGCAGAGCGGGACAGTCACCTCCCTCGACTGGCTAGCAATACTATGCTTGATGCATCCCAGGACACGGTTGGCCCTCTTGGCTGCCAGGGCACACTAAGGAATAGATGTGGATTAGCACAGTGCTGTGCCCGAGTTACTAAACCCAGCATCTCTGTAGGTCATATAGGCATCGGCCCAGAAAGTTGCTAGTGCTGAGGCAGCTGTTCAGTTCCTGGGTCAGAAGTTGCTTGTATGTGGCCAACTGAAGTCTGAACAGAGGAATTCAAGAGTGCTTTCATGTACAGGTACACACGTATGTACCTATCTTTCATAATGTCTCTACACACCTTGTCTTGTGGGTGAGTCTGGAAGTGACTTGGACATAGTTCTGTAAGGATATTTGGTGACCTAGAAGTTGAAAGAGTCTTTAGCCAATGTCTTTGAAACAGAAGAAGTTCAGATTAATTGTACTGCACGCCGAAGGAGACATTTTAAGTCTTTCACCAGAAGCTGTTTTCATGGCAGCGTTGAAGAAAATAATCTCTCCTCATTTGAATGTTATGTTGATTGAATATTCTGCTCTTTGCTAAAATATTCATGTTTGTCTAACTTGTGATATTCTTCTTTTATGGAAGTGTCAGTGCAGTTCTGAGTGTTTCAGTGTGCAAATATTCTTCAATTCAGCCGTAAGTTATTAGGTGTGGATCAGATCTGCCTGGTAGATAGATGGGTTCTGTGATTTACTATACTGGTACCAAATGAGATGTTTTTCAGGGTTTCCTGTCAGTTTTAAAATGAATGACTATGAAATTGTTCTCCAGTTTCATTTTGAAAAAAAGATGACTGACACCATTGCAATACTCTCTTGCACTGTGTGTGAGAAAGGTTTTACTTCTGTGGCATCTTCTCTCTACATATCATAAAGAACCTCTCTAAGATCATAAAGTTCTCTTTCTAAATAGCCTGTAATGCACAAACACATGATCTCTATTCCTTTCTTACAGGAATAACATTCCTGAACTTCTCTGAAGATCCATGCGAAGGCAATAGGAGGTCTTACCTCTTGGTTGCCACTGCTGTCACCACACTACCATTCACCTGAAAAATGTTACTGCTCTAGTGATTTACAAAACAGGAACAATGTGGATTTATTGTGTGCATCATAGCTCTGCTGTAATGGCAGTTCTCTAGTAAAAGTGTGAGATTGCTTTGATGTATCATGGCACAACATGACAGGCAGTAATTTATGTCAAATGGCATTAGAGCTAAGAAGTAAAAGGTAAAATTTTGTCTCAGTGTGTTTTGCTATTTAATTAATACCTGCTAGGCCAGACAGGTAAGACCTGCAAATGTGTCCTGGTCTTGTACAAAGCCAGAAATAAAATGGGTTTTGGGGACTGGTTGAAGTCACATGACCTGGACCAGTGTTTGAAGGAGTTGTTTAGAGGCATCACTTTCTTCACCATCCATTGACATAAGTAAATCACATGCTGTAGTGTGCTGATGAGCCTCATTTACCTGAGTTCATATAATTACAGATTTTTTGTACTGATTGCTATTTGAAGCTGTAGTTCTCAGGGAGAAGAATCAGAGAGGGAAAAAGAGGAAGAAAAAATCAGCTAACTGGCTCACAACGGAATGGAGAGCTAGGCCTAAGGGAACAGAGACACTTTTGTGTGTTAGTTGTTCTCTAGTGAGCTGAAGAGCCAGAGATGTGTAAAAGAAATGGAAACTCTTTGTAGGTCATTCCAAAGAAAACCAATATGGCAGAGAAGACCCTCAGCCTCTTCCTTAGGTGTATCCTCTGCCAAATCCCACATGGCTGTAAGCAGACTGGGGAAAAGTGGATGAATTCTGCTACTTAAAGAAGAAGAAAACTTTAGAGGACATGGCTATAATACAGTCTCTGTACTGCAAATGACCGAGGAGAACAGGGTACATGAAGGACTCATATGAGCTGCTGGGATCAACAGCTTTTGGGAAGCCTTTGCCAATGTCGTAAAAAGAAAACCAGGTTGTGGTGCAGAGGCAACACTTACTCTGAACTACTTTGTGTTGTGCAGCTGGAGCCTCAGCCAAGCTTTGAAAACAGAACTACAACCTTTGTAAAAATTCAACATCAGCATTATAGGGAAAAGACCAAAGTATTTGCTTTGCGGGGCTTGTGCAGGTCAGGACCCTATCATCTGAAAGGCAGCTTATCCCTGGAGAAGAAGACACCAAGTGGCTGGCTTTTTAGCCTAACAACCCCCCACCCCCCGTAGGCTGTCTTTGAGAGATTGCATACAATTACTATTCTCTCAAAGGGGATCGCAAGGTTTAGCACCTGCTTAGTCTACCCAGAGTCTACCCAGACATGACTACCAACACAGCCAGTCTCTGCTGCTTCTGCTCCAAGCTAGATACCAAATGCTCAGGACATTCTTTCAAAAGATGAACTGGCATTTTCCTGCATATAGGACAATGGTGGGAAAGTCCTTGCAACTTTAAAAACATTGTTTTTACCTAACCATATTGTCAGAGACACAGAGTGTCATATTGGGAACCCACAGAAAAGACACAGAAAGGACAAGCTTTTGCCTTAGGTGCAGTATGTGTAGGATCACAGGATTGTTCATTCTGCTTTCATCATTCCTACCAACATTTTGAGATCTTCTTCAGCGGCAGTTTTCAACAGACATTAAAAGGTACTTTTATAGTGTCTAATTTTGTAAAATTTTGAGGTATGTACTCATTTGAAGCAGTTGCTTTAGCCTTCCCCCACTCATCAAAGTGCTTAAGCACATGTTTGGAGTTCAATAGCTTCATGTTAAGCATAGGGTTCAGTGCATTTGTGGAATTGAAGCCTTAAAACTTAAGCATAGTACAAAGTTTAAAATCTGTCTGATATGCAAGTAGTATAGATATATCAAAGAAACTGCAATGAGTGCACAGGATAAGCATTTACTTGAAACTGAGATTTTACAGATATTGATTAAAAAGAAAAAAAGAGAAGTCGTTTCTTAAAAGTTAGGCACAGTAAACTCAAGAGAGAGCTATAAAATATCAAGTTCCTAGTAGCTGACCCTTCTATTTTCCATGATTACATTGGCAACAAAAAAAAAAAAAAAAGAAAGAAGAAATACACTAGCGTACTTATTCTGAGCAACAACAAATGTGTTCCATCCCACAGAGCCCAAATTCACCAGTGAGGGACTGACAAACTGAAGGAACCAACACCAACGAGAAAGAGCATGCAGGCTTGTGCTAAACAGTTTCATAAAGTGACTGAATGGGTGAATTATTTATCCAAATTTTAATATCCGATGTCCTTACAAAAGCATTTTATTTTACAGAAAGAAAACAAAAGTAACTATCAAAAGTTGTGTGTACAGAAAACATGCTCACATTCAAAAAAACAAGTGCTATATGTAGACTTAAATAAGGAACTTAAGAAAAATCTATTTTTATACCTCATATGTACCTCTTCTAATGCTGAATGCTAATTAACATATAAGGGTTTATCAGAATACTAAATAGTAATAGTGAGAAGAAATACAGAATGTTTGGAGAGAATATAGAAAGCAAACAGAAAGAAGACAAATTTTATCTAAGTAATATGCCACCAGGGATAAAGTTACCAATGAGCGTTCAATATTTTAGAATTTCCTGCCTTTAATACACTTGATTTCTCAATCCAAGCGTAATTAAACTACTTCATGTTGTTTTTCCCTTCTTTCAGAAATGAAAAAAGAAAAAGGAAAAAAAAAAGACCGATTGGGGTTGTGGAGCTTGTAAAATGCTTGAGAATCCAAGTAGAGTTACTCAAAAACCTCACATGACAAATGTTCCTGACTGAAAACTGTTCACTGAATTATGAGAAAATTAAACAATCCACCCTCGTTTCATTTTGTCCATATTCAGTATATCCCCACATTTTCTTACCAGTTGCACTAAACTTTACCAAATCAGCCACTTTGTCTGACAACAAATTTTCAAGACATCATTGCTAAATTTTATGTTTATTTTTGGTTTTCTGCTATTTTTTGTAGAAACATATCAGTTAAAATCCAGTTAATTATTATTTGATTCTGAAAAAACACAACTTCCATTACTCATTGCTATCTTTCAACAACCATGTTTCATGATAAATATACGTGTTTTTCCTGAGTATCAGCCAATGATTTGGTGTATTTTCGCTGATCTATACACAGTAGATTTTCTTATTGCCATTATTAAATATTATTAAATAGTATTTTACTTGTCCTAATTTCACAGTGTCAGTGCAGTGGAGTCTAAATTTGAACGTGAAGTCACAACAGCAAGAAAAATGTCATTCAGACATGTGAAATGTCAAAATTACAGCTTCTTCTTGCAAAGGAGATGACTTATTACAGGTTCTCACTGTTTCTCATGCAGCAGCAGCCAAAAGAATCCATGACAGAAAACAGATGAATAGGAATGATTTTTTAACTGATCCTTTTCATTTTAGGTATTAGGTAAGGATTTTCCAAAATGAATGAAGCCATTGTTGTCCTGCCCTTACATTTCTGGGTTGTTTTTATTTGATTTGATTTTGGGGGAGGTTGTTAGTAAAGGTTGGGGAGAGAAGAAGTATTCAGGATGAAAACACATAGGGGGAACAATCTGCTCATATACAAACACAGTGGGTCCTTTCCTTAAGAATAAAGGTACAATAAAACAAACAAAACAAAGAAATTGTTATTCGCCTATGAGAATGCCACCCACTAAGTCAACCAAACAGCTCTCCCCAGCACAGATCTGACTCCCTGACAATCTGGCCCTGTGTCAAAAGGATAACCTCAGTAAAAAAAATCTAAACTCTATCCTCCACGGTGCATGAACATGCACAAACCAGCTATTTACAGATGTTCAAGGAAGTCAGTGACAATGTCCTGAAAAGGTATGGTTTAAGTCTCGCCAGGTGGAATTTCTAAAGAGCTACTTGAACAAATTCTTGAGAGCAGTCAGAGCTTGTCTGCACCACCCAAGTGGCATCTGTGGTCACAATCAGCCACATATTGCTGGAGCCCTCTGCCACTAAAAAAAAAACACTTTCACGGCCTACCCACATCCCTGCCAGGTAACTGTTCCCCTTCCAATACACAGCCTGACTCGGGCAGTGCTGCCATAGAGCCATTTTGCTCAGTTGCAAGTAGCTGTAGCATTGACTAGTCTTACGTCTGGGACTGACCTTCATAAAACCCTGGCTATCTGATCTCCTCCCCTTAACTCTGGCAACTGTAAAGCAGGGTACTCTTGATGTAGAAGACACTGTCACCCACTGTGCCTTCATCATCTCTCTGTCAGAGGTAGCTGTAAAGGATAACTCCTGGTCACATCGGTCTTACCCAGAAGCAGAATTCCCAGAGGGGTAAAAGAAGAAGGAAAAAACCCACTCTTGTATCAAAGAAGCTTTCAAGGCATGGGACTGGATGGCAAGGGGATCTATTTAATAATTTTTAAAAATTGTTGGCACAAACTTTTGAAACTTTTTTACCCAGTGCTCCAAGGTCTCAATTAATTTGATTCAAGCTTACTAGAAATTTTTTGTGGGGTTGGTACAGGCACATTAAAAATCAACCCAAACAATTTTGGGGGGAAGGTACAAAGTACAAATAGATAAATCAGATTAGCACGAGGCTGAAATTTAGTTTTAAAGACTGGGCAGGACTCACTCACATGCCATTTTTCAAACAGGTAATTACATGAGCATGGAGAGTTCTGGTATAATTCTGCTGAGGAAAATACCTATACCTGTGGCCAGCAGGTTAAGGGAAGTTATCCTCCCCCTCTACACTGCCCTAGTGAGGCCACACCTGGAGTACTGTGTCCAGTTCTGGGCTCTGCAGTTCAAGAAAGGTAAGGAACTACTGTAGAGAGCCCAGTGGAGGGCTAAAGATAATCAGAGGACTGGAGCATCTCTCTTATGAGGAAAGCCTGAGGGGGCTGGGTCTGTTTAGCCTGGAGAAGAGAAAACTGAGAGGAGATCTTATCAATACTTAAAAATGCCTTAGGGGCCGGTGTCCAGAGGATGGGGCCAGACTCTACTCAGTGGTGCCCAGTGGTGGGACAAGGGGCAACAGGCACAAACTGAAACACAGGAAGTTCCATCTGAATATGAGGAAAAAACTTCTTTACTTTAAGGGTGGCAGAGCACTGGAACAGGCTGCCCAGGGAGGTTGTGGAGTCTCCTTCTCTGGAAATATTCAAAACCCATTTGGACGTGACCATGTGCAATGTGGACCTGCTTTGGCGGGGGGTTGGACTAGATGATCTCCAGAGGTCCCTTCCAACCCTAACCATTCTGTGTTTCTGTACCAGTATCTATCCAAATAACAGAATCACAGAATCACAGAATCAATCAGGTTGGAAGACACCTCTGGGATCATCGAGTCCAACCATTGCCCTGACACCACCATGTCAACTAGACCATGGCACTAAGTGCCATGTCCAGTCATTTCTTAAACACATCCAGAGATGGTGACTCCACCACCTCCCTGGGCAGCCCCTTCCAATGTCTAATGACCTTTTCTGAGAAGAAATTCTTCCTAATGTTCAACCTGAACCTCCCCTGGCAAAGCTTGAGGCTATGTCCTCTTGTCCTATCGCTAGTTGCCTGGGAGAAGAGGCCGAATCCCACTCCACTACAACCTCCCTTCAGGTAGTTGTAGACTGCAATAAGGTCACCTCTGAGCCTCCTCTTCTCCAGGCTAAACAACCCCAGCTCCCTCAGCCATTTCTCATAGGTCATATCCTCCAGACCCTTCACCAGCTTGGTCGCCCTCCTCTGGACTCGCTCCAACACCTCAACATCTTTCTTGAAGTGCGGGGCCCAGAACTGGACACAGTATTCAAGGTGCGGCCTCACCAGTGCCGAGTACAGAGGGACGATCACTTCCTTAGACCGGCTGGCTACACTGTTCCTAATAGAGGCCAGGATGCCATTGGCCTTCTTGGCCACCTGAGCACACTGCTGGCTCATGTTTAACTGGCTGTCGATCAGCACCCCCAGGTCTCTTTCCGCCAGGCCGCTTTCTAACCACTCTTCCCCCAGCCTGTAGCACTGCATGGGGTTGTTGTGGCCGAAGTGTAAGACCCGGCACTTGTTCTTGTTGAACCTCATGCCGTTAGTCTCGGCCCATCTATCTAACCTGTCCAGATCCCTCTGGAGAGCCTTCCTACCCTCCAGCAGATCGACACTCCCACCCAGCTTGGTGTCATCTGCAAATTTACTGAGGGTGCACTCAATCGCTACGTCTAGATCATCTATAAAGATATTGAGCAGCACCGGCCCCAGAACTGAGCCCTGGGGAACACCGCTACTGACCAGCTGCCAGTTGGACTTTGCCCCATTCACCACCACTCTCTGGGCTCGGCCATCCAGACAGTTTTTAACCCATCAAAGAGTCCACCCATCCAAGCCCCGGGCAGCCAGTTTGTCTAGGAGGATGCTGTGGGAGACAGTGTCGAATGCCTTACTGAAGTCTAGATAGACTACATCCACAGCCCTGCCCTCATCTACTAAGCGGGTCACTTGGTCATAGAAGGAGATCAGGTTGGTCAAGCAGGGCCTGCCTTTCATGAATCCATGTTGGCTGGCCCCGATGCCCCGATTGTCCTGCATGTGCCGTGTAATGGCACTCAGGATGATCTGTTCCATCACCTTGCCTGGCACCGAGGTCAGGCTGACAGGCTTATAGTTCCCTGGATCATCCTTCTGACCCTTCTTGTAGATGGGCGTTATATTTGCTAATTTCCAGTCAGCTGGAGCTTCTCCAGTTAACCAGGACTGCTGGTAGATAATAGAGAGTGGTTTGGCAAGTTCATTTGTCAGTTCCTTCATTACTCTGGGGTGAATCCCATCCAGGCCCATAGCCTTGTGGTTGTCCAATTGGCATAGCAGGTCACTAACCATCTGCTCCTGGATTACGGGGGCTTCACACAGCCCCCCGTCCCTAACTTCAGCCTCTGTGGGCCGAGTCTCCTGAGGACAACCGGTCTTGACATTAAAGACCGAGGCAAAGAAGGCATTGAGCACCTCTGCCTTTTCCTCATCCCCTGACACTACACTACCCTCCTCATTCAGCAAGTGCTGGAGGCTCTCCTTGACCCTCCTTTTGCTGTTATGTATTTGTAGAAACTTTTTTTGTTATCTTTGACTGTAGCAGACAAATCAAGCTCTAGTTGAGCTTTGGCCCTTCTAATCTTCTCCCTACATGACCTGGCAACATCCTTATAGACCTCCCAAGTTACCCGGCCCTTCTTCCAGAGCAAGTAGGCTCTCTTTTTTTCCTTAAGTTCTAGCCTAAGTTCTCTGTTTAACCAGGCCTGTCTTTTTCCCCGACGGCTTGTCTTCCTACACACCGGGACAGCCTGTTGTTCCTGAATATTTAGCAATTCCTTTTTAAAGCACGTCCAGCCTTCCTGGACTCCTTTGTCCTTCAGGACCGACTCCCAACGGACTCTGTCCACCAACCTCTTAAACAGGCTAAAGCCTGCCCACCAGAAATCTAAGGCAGAAGTTCTGCTCTTGCCCCTCCTTACTTCCCCCAATATCAAAAACACTCACATTTCATGGTCACTATTCCCAAGACGGCCACCGACCCTCACATCTCCCACTAGTCCTTCTCTGTTCACAAACAACAGGTCAAGCGGGGCCCCTCCTTTAGTGGGCTCATTTACCACTTGCATGAGGAAGTTGTCCTCCACACATTTGAGGAACCTCCTAGATTGCTTCCTCTCTGCCATGTTATATTTCCAGCAGACATCCGGCAAGTTGAAGTTGCCCACTAGTACAAGGGCCGGCGACCGGGTGGCTTCTGACAGCCGCTTGTAAAACGCCTTGTCCGCCTGCTCATCCTGGTTGAGTGGTCTATAACAGACGCCCACCGTAATGTTCGCCCTACCGACCTTCCCCCTGATCTTTACCCATAGAGATTCAACCTTGTCATCCTCACCATCTTCCTCAATTTCGACACAGTCCAAGCACTCCCTAACATACAACGCTACCCCACCGCCTCTCCTGCTTCGCCTGTCTCTCTTAAAGAGCTTATAGCCATCCATAGCAGCACTCCAGTCATGAGAGTCATCCCACCACATTTCTGTGATGGCAACCACATCATAACCTTCCTGCTGTACAGTGGCTTCTAGCTCTTCCTGTTTGTTGCCCATACTGCGTGCATTGGTGTAAATGTACTTCAGCTGTGCTAACGGCCTTGCCCCCGATGCAGGCCTGTCGCCCCTAGGTTCATTTGTGGTTGCCCTGGTCTTATCCCCCTCCCCCATCGAACCTAGTTTAAAGACCTCTTGACCAGCCCTGCCAACTTCTGGGCCATAACCCTTTTCCCCTTCTGACTCAGCTGTTCCCCATCCCGCATAAGCAGGCCCGGTGCCATAAAAGCTGCCATGTGGTCAAAGAACCCAAAATCCCACCTACGGCACCAGTCTCTTAGCCACGTATTAATCTGTTGTATTTTCATAGTCCTTTCCCTATTTTTACCTAACACCGAAGGAATTGAGGAGGATATAACCTGTGCACCTACCCCCTTCACCAAACGCCCCAGGGCCCTGAAGTCCCTTTTGATTGCCCTGGGACTTCTCCCTTCAATCTCATCCCTACCCACCTGGAATACTAATAGTGGGTACAACAGGGATCAACTCGCAACCTTATGGGGACTTACACATCTCCAACCAATTTATAAACCTAGCTGAGTGCTTGAATTTTCAATACATGTTGTATATTAAAAAGAGAACACTGAGAGCAGGTATGCTTTCTTGTCCTCTTTTCCCCTCCAGATCCTGGAGGGTCTTCCACATTGGGCTTTATTGTAACATGCAATGGTAAAAATTAGGTAGAAGCAAGGCAGCCAAGCCCTGGCAATATTGATTATTGATCCAGCTGTACAGAGTCAGATTACTTGGAAAACAACCCTTCAATTTTTCACTCCAGTGACGCTGCAGGGCAGTTGCTTTTAGGATCATTACCCTTGTCTGTAAAATAGAGGAATGTGAGAATGTGTTCGAGTAAATTCTGAACCCATTTGAACTTTGTGGGTTTGAAACTTAGTCCTAGAGTTAAATCATTGCTTTCCATGAACACATCACCTCCACAGCTAACCAGGGCATTCACACCAGCACTGTGGTTTAGCTGATCCATAAATCATCCATAAATCACCATAATGCTGTAATGAGTGTACTGAGAAATACCCACGTTGCCAACACCTTACCACGTACGAGAGTCGCTTTAAGGTAGGAAAATCCAGGAGGCACATGCTTCCTTATTGTACTAGTTGGCAAATAAATTAATGTCACTGATGTGCTAGCAAGGGATGCCAGAACCCTGTCTCTTTAGCAAGGCAGCTCTGCAATGAAGAATATAGGCACTTATGCAGTGTAGGATAGCAGGAGCTTTAAGCTTAGGGACAGAAGCTGAACAGAAAACAGCCATAGGCTCACTCGCGTACAACTTGCCCGCACTCATGAGTTTTCCTTTTATTTTTGTGTCCCACAGTATTCTAGACAAGGCAGAAAGGTCTCATGTAAGGGGAATGTTAAAGGTAAGAGTGGCCTTAACCCATGAAAACTGCAAGGCCCAGGTAGCAAGAGTGGGGGCAGGCCAGACATTCAGTAATGACAAGAAATCACAAGCAAGAAAAGTTGTGGGGATGTTTCGACTGATGAAAGTTAGATGAGGAAGATTTTCTCCAAACACTTTTTCTTCCTTTTTTCATATCTAATTGCTGTTAACTTAGGCTCTGCAATGAAACAGTCCTTTCCCCTTGCTCTTTAAAGATAATAATGAGATGTGGCTTTTTTTTTTTTGAGGATTATTGCTACCTCTGAGAACTCTGCCTCCCATATTTCAGCAAACCAGATCACCCAAGTCTGGTTTTCATTGGACATTTCATTTTAGGAGATTTTTTTGGAGAGGACATCAACACAGAAGGGAGACTCCTGAAACAGATGCCGTGAAATAGAGAAATAAATATTATGAAATATATTGAAGTAAAAATTAAATGGATAGAGTTGAGGAGGCATAGCAGTGCATTGTAAAAGTAACCAACAGACAAAAAGATAGATATCTCTTTTATACACAAGTCTAGGAAGTATACTTGATGGAACTGAAGAGATCTCAGTCTCAGGAGGCACCTGGACTTATGACAGAAAGCAGGGCATGATTCTGAGACTAAGCTGGCTTAACTTCTGAAGAATGTAACAAAAAAGACTAAAGAAAGAAAATCCGAAAGAAAATCCAAAAGAAAGGAAAAAAGGAGGGAAAAAAAATAATGACAAAAGAAAGAAAGCTTCAGAAATGGAGAAAATCCATCTCAGACAGCAAAAGAGTCCTTAAAATCAAAGAAGGAAAATATTTAAATTGTCTTCCCAATCTCAGGTATACTGAGCACATGGAATGTCCTCAGAGAAAGGAAAGAGTGGCTGTCAAGATACAGACTCTGGCTCAAGAAGTTGTTGTTTTAGACCAGTGACTGCTGGAAGGTGGGAAGGTATGTCAGACAATGATCCCTCTGTGTTCACCCTATTTGTTATATTCCTTCCCTAAGCATTTGCTATTAACCACTCTCAGAGACAGATTGCTAGACAATGCAGACCTTCAGTCTGACCCTGTTCTGCACCTCTTAGCTTTTAAGACCAAAAAGTGATGCATGAAATAAACCCAAGCAGCAAGGATTTAAACACAAGTGGCTGCAGAGTCTAGATATTTGGATCTATTAAGAAATGTGTGATCAAAAGCCAAATCCCTGCTGAGGAACCAAAATTGATGAGCTCAGTCCAGACATAGAGCTCTAATTCAGCTCAGCTTTCACACTACAAGTTGTAAAGTAATTTATCACTGAAGAAACCCACATATTTGTATCGCATTAGCAGAAATTTCCCATGAATAAAACAAAGGATTTTATTTTGTAACTTTCCTTCAAACATAAGAAGCCTCAGAGTAGTCTCCCGTCCCCCATAAAACGAAGAACAAAGATTAATTTTCAATTTCTGCAGTAATTTTTACAGTCAAGCGTAACAAATAAGGGAACAGATTTTCCAGATGTCCAGAGCTCCGGAGGCACTATTACCAGGACTCGGCTGCCCTCTCTTGTACAGAGGGAGATCTGCACCTGAAGGTAGCGTTGCAGACTTAAAAATACAGGAGAGGCTGCTGTGCTCTGTACAGGAGGAGGGGAGGTATAAAACGTCCGTTCTCACACCAGAACTAATCAAATGAGGCTATAGTGTTATTATGTAAAGCTGATCCTGTTAGTAATTAATATATTCATGATGTTTTTAGAAAATATTTCATTTCAGGCATTTCATCTCTGCAGGTTCACAAGGCAACACTCAGTTCCCTCCTTGCAGATGGCAGAGTTCATCTGCAAAGCCTACCTACCTTAAATACAGAGTCTAAAATATACCCTCCAGGGTCCTATGTGTTTCCACTTTAGAGAGACACTGGAAGATCTAAACTTTAACTACTTCAGCTGTCCTTCCTTCAGCCTTGCTCCACTCCCTCCATACAGTCCTGTAGTCAGCCATGACTCCTGTTAGAAACCTGCTGAATCCTAATGCCTTATGTGCTGTGCGAAGTAACAGAACACTCCATAAACTGAGGGATTTGCCCCTTTCTCTGCAACACTTTGTTTTTACTTGCTGCACAATAGCAAATCAGGGAAAAAAATAGTAAAGCTCTCTGTTTGGGTCATTAACCTTTTTAATTCTTCCCGAGAAATGAATCAAAATTAACTTTTTTCTTTCTTAGGTCAGATGAGATGTTCATTTCTATGGTGATTTCCTAGACTTAGTCTCTCTATTCTTTAAATTTTGTCATAAAGGTAAAATTCTTCCCACCCAGTAGGAGATACTGAACAGAGTATACTAAGAGTTTTCTGTTACTAGTGATAATTTCTCTGCCTCTTGACTAGACTTTACATTGGAAGAAGTGAATTCTTAGCGATCACATCAAACAGCCTTTCATCTGTGTAAGTATATAATGTATTATGACCACTATGTTTTATACCTCCTCCTCAGTTAATTCGTTTTCATTAGTCTCCTGGCTATTGATCCAAGGTGCTCTTACCGTCCTTAATTTAATCCTAAAAGCTGGTAAATTGACTGAATGGGATTTTAAGTATTGTCAAAAGTTAAAATGGCAGCTTCTTAGGTAAGAAGCAGCCAGAACAAGCTAATAAATCTACTATTCCAAAGATAGGCTTTGTACTACTGAACAAAAACCAGAAATAGGAAATATATAGAAGAATTAACTAGGACAAATCCTCCAAATGCCTCAGACAAGAATGGGAGGGCCTGTTTGGGGGTGGTTTTCTTTTTTTTTGCTGTGATGCCCAGCACATCTGACTGAGGCGCAGGGGCAGAGGTATTCATACATGAGACACAGGTAGGTAGAGTAGCAGAGCTACAGCGCAGAGAGTGAACTGAACCTTGACTTCATACCCCTAAAGGCCTGGCCAGCATGGCTGTGGAAACTTGGTGGTAATAGGTCGTTAGTGGACTACCTCCCACCTTGAACCAGGGGAGCCAGAAAGGAACTGTGGAATCACAGTTCCCTCCTTGGTCTTCTAAGGCAGAGAATGCAGTCTAAATCTAGACCTACTTTGGGAAAATATGAATAAAACGGCAAAAACTGCAGTGACTTGGGCCTTCTCACTGCGAAAACCGTTCCCCACACACAGGCCTTCATTTTCCCCAACAACAGTGTCAATTAATGTTCTGTATGGCTAAGCATTTGCTTTAACCACACTACTTGTAATTAGCAGTGTCTATTAATACTAAGCATCTGAGACCTGCAGGGTTTGAGTAAAAAAGTGCCAGGGCTCAAGTGTTTATGAGCAGTTCATATACAGCAGGAAATTTCTTGTTTTTCTTGAACAGTTGCCCTGTCTCTACTTGCCAAAAACTGCCTGGTGAATAGTCATTACCCAATTTAATAGAAATGTGGGCTAAAATTTCTGCTACCTGGTTTTACACATAGGCTGTGGTTAGAGGGGGAAAACAGAAAAAAGTCTTATTGCTTACATGTTGGTATGTAATTTAAGTGAAAGTAAGAAGTTCAAATAAGTCACTCTATGTCTACCATCTTAAAGCAGGCTTTTCAATTTTTTGCAATGCTTTGGACTAGTGATAGATGGGAACAAATCCTGCAGATCCTACCGTCATCAATTTTTACAGCAATTCAAATGCTACTCTTAAGATGAATTTTGCCTTTCATATATATCTTTAATTTTGATTACCAGCATGGATTTTTGTTCTGATAGTTCCATTTTGCAACACAAATCATTAAAACAGAGGAGCTTTGTCTCCTCCCTTTCTTTATGTTGTACTTTAAAAAAATGGCTTACATACTTCTTATTCTCTGTATTTATGATAATTTTAAAGTGTTGCATTTTATTCAAGATGAGAATGAGTTGATTATAATTCATCTCGAACGAAATAACTCCATCACTGTCCTGGTTACCCCTATGCTCTACTAGCAGGACCACAGACACCTTATGAAGACAGGTATTAACACTGTGCTATCAATTTGGTATATCATCATGCTGTTTGTTCTTGCATAGTTTCAAGTCTGCATTTTGAATTTGTTTACAGCTCTGCTCAACAGACTAGGAATTAGGCGAGTTAACTGAGCTTAATGCAAAGGCTTAGGGCAGTTTACTACCCAGCACAATGTCCCTTAGAAAAGAATGGCAGAAATGGAAAGTTAAGTTTCCTGAAGAGTGAGACAGTGTATCTCCAACTTCGTTTTATAAAACTCAGCCCTCCATCAAGACATCATCTACATGATACAGATAAAGCTTATATAGAAAAAGGATTTGCTGCAGACTTTTTTTTTCTGTTTACCTTACATCTGGATATTTGAGGTCAGCCTATTTTGCTTATTTCAAAGTGTATAATTCTTCATATATAAAAATCCAGGGACAGTTTTATTTCCCCCCAAGCTTCAACAATACTTATGTTAAGTGTTTTTTAGCGTGGCCATAGATATTGAGAGGTTTTTGTTTGTAACAGCACAGAGGGAATGAAAGCCACAGATCTGGTAGAGCACTAAGTGGTATGCAGTCCCCTCATTAATTAGTATCATTTATATGCATGCCACTTTTGTAGAAGCAGTATAGAAATGCATACTTTTTTCTGTTTCAAAGAACACCAATCAGAAACCAACAGAGGCAGAAATCCATTTCAAGTTGGTAGTGTTGACTTCTAGAGCAATTATAGCAAAACCAGAAAATATGAAAAGTGATTTAAGAGCCTCAACATATAAACATGCAGAACAAGGAAGGAAGGAAAGAAGGAAAGAAGGAAAGAAGGAAAGAAGGAAAGAAGGAAAGAAGGAAAGAAGGAAAGAAGGAAAGGAAATTTGCTTGACACACAGACAAAACAAAAGATTTCAAACACCACATCATATTGACGCAAATTTGTATTGTGTGTTAGCTACATAGAAGGGAAAACTAACCCTATTTTCCTATGTCTGTGCAGTCTATGCATAACACTTCTTTGTTCTGCTAAAAGAAACAAACAGTAGTATGAGAGGGCATTTGCTAGATGGTTCTCTAGGAAGAATTTATTCAGGCACAGATTACTTGTATTATTTGCAGCTTAGAGGTGGTTTCCTATATGGATGCCTTCTCCCCTGCCCAAACAGGCATTAATTATCTCCCTAAAGCCAGATCAGAATGAAGATTTGATGGCCATGAGGGCAACTGGTCACTGGTGCAGCTTCTCCTGCATCATATGAGAAAGACTGGATTTCTGTCACTGAGGAGAGCAGGAGAAAGAGATGGAAGATGGATCAGCATCAGATTTGTGTCTGTTGCTCCTGGCAGACCACAGGGCGCTCTGGGGATCAGTGCCTGAGGGTAAGTGGGCTGAGGATTAGTAAAATAGCTGGGAAAGGACAAGAGGAAGACTTACATACTTTTTCCGTACTTTACCCTGGGAACTGTAAAAAGTACAAACATACTTTCCACCTCTGTTTCCCTCCTTTCAACCTATTTTTCTCTCCAACAAAGTTCCTGGAAAGCATATAGTGGTAGGTGAAGGAGAAGCCTTGCTAGCAAAAAAAACCCCAAAAAAACCGCAAAGTCCCAAGGTCTATTGAAAAAAGGTAAACTTGGCATAATGCACATATTTTTTAATAGCTGCTGAAACAATTGCAAAAGGTACTGGTGGATTTGTCATCTCTTGATGTAGTCAGATGGGGACCAATTCCTCTCTGGAAAATAGGTTTTAGTCAGATGAACTTCTGTGGAAATGGAAGTAGGCAAGAATCTACGATTTATGCAGCCAGGTGAGAGATGCTAGTGTGCCCTTTTTCAATGTAAACTGTTTAAAGATGAAAGAAATAGCAAGAAAGCCCAGACCCAGTCTAACTGCAGACTGGATAGATAGTATTTACCCACAAGTTTGTAGAGTGAAATTGCTTTTCCCTTTGAGATTTTCCTCTTCCCTGAGCTTAAACTAATTCTAAAGGGAAAGATGATTCCAGAGGTAAAGAAAAATATTCAGAAGTTTCTTAAGCTAGCCGAAGTTAAAATAGAAACTACAAGCAGAAATACCGTGAAATGGCAGAGTGTATAGAAAAAACAATGATTTAAGCTTAGAAACAATCAAAACTGATACAAAAGGCACAGGTAGCTAGCTGCAACAGCTTTTCCCTCCAGCTATAACAACAAATAATTTTCATCTTAGTTTCCCTATGGCCTACAAGAATCTGGTAGACTTCCTGCTCTCCAAAGCCAGTATTACAATTAAAGGTAATTTAAATTTCTAGCAAAGACAATATGGATGTCCTGGTTTCACTGGGATTTGGTTTCAGTTTGTGGCCAGACATGGTGATCAAGGCCCTCAGCAGTTAAATCTCGGGCAGCTGACCCTGGCTGGCCCACAGGTGTATTCTGTATCATCGATATCAAGCTCACTATAAAAGAGAGGGTTTGCTGGGAAGAGGTGGGCATCCTTCCTTTGCCCATTGCCCTTTATATTAATTTCTTCATTTCATTAAATCTGGTTAACTTCATCTTACAAGTCTCCCTCTTTTTCCCAATTCCCTTCCTCATTTGGGGAAGGGACATTGGGTGAGAGAAAAACTGCTATTTTTTAGCCCAGGGTGTGGGCTAAACAAAGGCAATGGATAAAACTGCAACCTCCTCCCTGAAGGTGGATTTTGATGTACATTAGCAGGTGTTTTGAGAATCCTGAGTTGTCATAACTGTAATTCATGAAATAAAGAGAAGGCTTGGGTATCAGAATAGTACTACATGCACAAGAAAAAAAACACTTAGCTTTTAAATTTCTGTAACTCATAGAGTCTTTTGTTCTTAAA
Organism: Nyctibius grandis; assembly: GCF_013368605.1. Taxonomy (NCBI): domain Eukaryota; kingdom Metazoa; phylum Chordata; class Aves; order Nyctibiiformes; family Nyctibiidae; genus Nyctibius; species Nyctibius grandis. Next base: position 76,822,793 of record NC_090660.1, read on the forward strand.
GTTGCTTTGTACAAGGATGGAAGCCGCAGGGAAATAAATCTAGCTGTCTGACCATGAATTAAGACCTGGAATGTGCAAAGAAAGGAATTTTTTGTCTTTGACCACTTGAAAAGCCAAATTGCCCCAGATGCCAACCTCTGGGCTAAACACTTTATCTACCTTTGTCTTATTTTACTTCTGTGTAATATATTTTTAAAATGTTCTTTCATACATGCCAAATAAAGGGGTAAAATGTTTGTACATATGCCTTATTTGAAAAAATAGAAGATATAGTATCTTATTATATTTTATATATTAATATATAATATAATTACAAACATAACATTGTGTAAATTTAGAGAATAAATCTGAAAAGGATTTCACATAAACAAGTGACTGAGATATCGGAAAAGTTTCATTGCTTGTGTCTATTTTTAAGTTAAGTACTTTGATTTCTGAAGCACTGACAGGCTGTTTTTTAAAGAAATTTTTCTCCCACCCCAAAATGAAATTAATTGTTTTCTCACTCCATTACAGCCCTTACCAAACATATGGGCTAGATGAAAAGGAAGGATGAAAACTGTACTGGTTCAAACTGGCAATTAAGTGCAGTGTATTAAAACAGAACACTGTACAGTGGGATTCGGTATGTTTTGGTGATATATGCAGACACTATTAATTTCTAGCCCCAAAAGCACTTCTTTTGAAAATATGTTGTTTTGATTAGGGAAAAGCTATTTAAAATTATTTTGGAGGTTTTGAATATATTCTTTCTCAGTTTTTTTCTCTCCTGAATGAAGGGGTAATGAAATTTAGTATCAGCCAGTATTTTAAAACTCTAAAATAAGTGCTCTTGAATAAGTGTCACAAATAAAGCTAGTTGTGGTGTGCTGTAGTGTAAAACTGTTACTGGCATGAATTGAGACAGAACAACATTACATCAAGCCGTGAAGTGTGGCTTGTATGTGTTGCATGGTTTAGTCTAACTGAGCAAAACACATAGCTCTTTTTACCTCAGGTTTTATAAAATGACAAAATATGAGCATTGGAGTGTTCAGAATTAGCCCATTAAAAAGATTGCATTCTACTCCCTTTCTTTGCTTGAATTCTTCCAGACATCATGAAATAAGAACCAAATGATTGTCTGGGCAAATTACTTCAACCTCCAGTTAAATTTCACATGCTCACATGCTGGTTGTGCCATTTTTCCCACACAGCCTAAAGGCATCTTCTTGAAAGATATTTTTCATCATAACAAATTTAGTCTCCTCAGAAAAATGCCTTCACACTAAGTGCCCTTTGACATAAGTAGTGAACTGCAAGACATAAAGGATTGCTCTAGGTACAGATGAATGTGAAAAATGTTACTGTTAAGCTTAAAAAGGTCATACAAGTACACTATGGCTTTAGTATGGTTTGATTTGGACACATTTGTCTACACTTGCTCATGCAGGTCCATATGCCTGGCACATCAGCTGCTTGGAGTTGTTGACAGGCAATTTCACCAAGTGTCACCCTCTGACTCTAAGGAGAAGCTCACTAATGCATCCCTTCCTCCCTTTGCCCCAGCAAGCCAGAGGGAAGATGGACCTCACACCTCCACTATGGCTCTTGGACGTCCACCTCTCAGACAGCAGGCACACGATATTGTCCACCATCATAGTGACATCCCTTCGTGCTACCATGTTTTGGAGGTGTTGCAACTTGGCAGTATCACTGCTTCTGACCTGCAAGGCATAAGAAAGTACACGCAGGTTATGCCTGCTAGACGTAAATAGGAAAGGTGCAGTGTAACTCAACTCAAATTGTATATCTCCAGTGTCTCAGCAAAACAATTTACATTAGTGCCAATGACTTAGACTTATTAAATCTGAGGGTATGAGGTGGATATTGCTTGTTGAATCCTGTCCTTTCAAAAAGTCACGCTTTTATACATGTTCACCACTTTGTATATACCTGAAGCCAATTCCACTGCTTTTTCTAAGGCCATTTTTAGGGGCCAGAGGAGTAGCACTGTTGAGTAAAACATGGCAAGTGCCTGAGGAGCAAAGGGGGCAGCCTTTCCTAGCTTAAAGGATGAGACACCAAGAGAAAAAGAATGCCACGTTATTTAACTGAAGGCATCCAAATTATATGCTTAAATTAGGAAGGAAACTAGGCTTCTCCTATACAGTAAGTCATGAAAAGTAGGTCTGTCTGGAGAAATCAATGTGCTTCAGTTTCTCTGTAAATGATCTTAGCTCCTATCTAGATTATATGTCTAAAATGGGGAGATGTGCATACTCCTTATAGTTTTAAAAGTTAATATATTTTTTGGCGTCACTTTACTGGAAACTGGCAAACCACCTTGTAAAATTACAATTTGCTGTTCAAAGGGACAGTATTTTTCACAGAAGCATAAAAATTTCAGTGACAAAATTTTTTTTTTATTACAGAATAGAAGCAAGAGGAGCTGGTTCTTATCATAGAATGGTTTGGGTTGGAAGGGACCTTAAAGATCATCCAGTTCCAAACCCCCTGCCACAGGCAGGGACATCTTTCCACTAGACCAGGTTGCTCAAAGCCCCATCCAACCTGGCCTTAAACACTGCCAGGGAGGGGACATCCACAGCTTCTCTGGGCAATCTGTTCCAGTGTCTCACCACCCTCACAGGAAAGAATTTCTTCCTAATAGCTAATCTAAATCTACGCTCTTTCAGTTTAAAACCGTTCCCCCTCGTCCTGTCACTACTTGCCCTTGTAAAAAGTCCCTCTCCTGCTTTCCTGTAGGCCCCCTTCAGGTACTGGAAGGCTGCTATGAGGTGTCCCCGGAGCCTTCTCTTCTCCAGGCTGAACAGCCCCAACTCTCTCAGCCTCTCTTCATAGGAGAGGTGCTCCAGCCCTCTGATCATCTTCGTGGCCCTCCTCTGAACTCGCTCCAACAGCTCCATGTCTTTCTTATGTTGAGGGCCCCAGAGCTGGACGCAGTACTCCAGGTGGGGTCTCACGAGAGCAGAGTAAAGGGGCAGAATCACCTCCCTTGACCTGCTGGCCACGCTTCTTTTGATGCAGCCCAGGACACGATTGGCCTTTTGGGCTGCAAGCACACATTGCCAGCTCATGTTGAGCTTCTCATCAACCATCAACCCCCAAGTCCTTCTCCTCAGGTCTGCTCTCAATCCATTCTCCGGCCAGCCTGTATTTGTGCTTGGGATTGCCCTGACCCACATGCAAGACCTTGCCCTTGGCCTTGTTGAACTTCATGCAGTTCGCACAGGCCCAGCTCTCAAGCTTATCAAGGTCCCTCTGGATGGCATCCCTTCCCTCCAGTGTGTCGACCACACCACACAGCTTGGTGTCGTTGGCAAACTTGCTGAGGGCGCACTCTATCCCACTGTCCATGTTGCCGACAAAGATGTTAAACAGGACCGATCCCAATACCGACTCCTGAGGAGCGCCACTCGTCAGTGGTGTCCACTTGGACATCAGGCCATTGACCATAACTCTTTGAGTGCGACCATACAGCCAATTCCTTATCCACCAAGTGGTCCATCTGTCAAGTCCATGTCTCTCCAATTTAGAGACAAGGATGTCGTGCGGGACAGTGTCAAATGCTTTGCACAAGTCCAGGTAGATGACATCAGTTGCTCTTCCCCTATCCACCAGCGCTGTAACCCCATTGCAGAAGGCCACCAAATTTGTCAGGCATGATTTGCCCTTAGTGAAGCCGTGTTGTCTGTCACCAATCACCTTCTTGATTTCCATGTGCCTCAGTATAGTTTCCAGGAGGATCTGCTCCATGATCTTGACAGGGACTGAGGTGAGACTGACTGGCCTGTAGTTCCTCGGGTCTTCCTTTTTTCCCTTCTTGAACATGGGGGTTACGTTTCCGCTTTTCCAGTCAGTGGGAACTTCACCAGACTGCCACGACTTCTCAAAAATGATGGATAGCAGCTTAGCAACTTCATCCGCCAGTTCCCTCAGGACCCGTGGATGCAGCTCATCATGTCCCATGGACTTGTGCACCTTCAGGTTCCTTAGATGGTCTCAAACCTGATCTTCTCCTACAGTGGTTGGCTCTTCATCCTTCCAGTCCCTGCCTCTGCCTTCTGCGACTTGGATGGTGAGGCTAGAGCTCTTGCCAGTGAAGACAGAGGCAAAAAAGTCGTTGAGTACCTCAGCCTTCTCCATATCCCGGGTAACCAGGTCTTCCCTTTCCTCCCGGAGAGGGCCCACATTTTCCTTAGTCTTCCTTTTATCACTGACATACCTATAGAAGCATTTCTTGTTGTCCTTGACATCCCTGGCTAGATTTAATTCTATCAGGGCTTTAGCTTTCCTAAATTCTTATTTAATTTAATTCTTATTGACTTGAATGGGAACTACATGATTTGAAGCACAAAGAACTTCTCAAATATTCTGTAATCATTTCTTGTTACTGTTTCATGACTTTGGTTATGCATGGGAACAGGTTTATATTTTGAGAATCTACTGCGTTGAAGGCACTTTCAGTAGCCACAGTTTTAGGATGTTCTATTCTTGAAGAACTTGGTTGAGATTCCACAGATAATATCTTGAATATCATACTGAAAATTTTCTCAGCCTTTTCTTGCTTTCTTGGATTAAAACTGAAAAGGATAAAGATTCAAACGAGCATTTAATCCCACAACAGGATTTATTACAGTGGCAGAATGATTGCTTCAGGCAAACTTAAATACCAACATATGAAAACAATCACTGCTGTGTTTAGCTGACATGTAGTCCCAAATTATAACAATTTATTCTGGAATAAGATGTGCTTTTACCCGGGGGTCCATTGTAAATGGTAACATAGAACAGAGATGGAGAGACTGGAACTGGGAGGGAACTGTGTTTCAGAGACATGGGACTCTGTGGTAATACATTGACTTGGAAGTAATATAAGCTGTCCTTTCCCAGGATGAAGACTGGTCTCCTTTTTCTATCTCCAAGGGTCCATGTAAGAAAACTGGAAAGAAAACAATGATTCCACATTTTCTCAGACACCCTTAGTTATCAGCAGACCAAGGCTAACAAGATCTAATGAGGCAGATGAGAATAGGGTTTTGTACATCCTGATTCACCTTCCAGTCAGAACAACCCAGCCTTTCACCTCTGAGTCTTTCATAGACTATATGGGGTGGGTTTGCCTAAAGTTTCTCACTACTGGCTCTAATGGTTGTTGCAATCTAAGACAGTCAAGATCTTTAGTCCAAACCTATTGTCTATAGATAAAACCTGCAACTTTGCCTGGACAGATTTCCCCTTTTTGGAAGATGTTTTCAACAAGGAAAAAGCTAGCCTCCAAGGCAAGATGAAAAGAGTTTGTTAATGAAGCTGTCACAGTGTTTCCACTTCATGCTTGGGGAACGAGTGTCAGACGATCATAAGAAAAAACAAACCATATCAGAGAGCCAGTCATCACCTCTCATCTGTATTTTATCTGCACTCCCACAGTGCAAGGAACATTATTTGCTCCATACGTTCAACCTGTAGAAGTGGTTTGCAGGGTTTCTTTTGTCCAGGAAATTTCTCTCCAGCATCAGGGACACATTCCTAACAGGGCAGGGATTGACTTCAAGCGATGCACTATCAGGGCAAGATGAGTGATGAAGTGGGCCCTCCTTAAAGATGCTTGGTTGTTTAAATCTTGAAGAACTAAAGGCTAAGAAGGTAGAAGTGCTTTTTCTCAGGAGCTGAACAAATTTGTTTCTCGTGCATTAAAATTACTTTTTTTCCACACCAGTAAAAGTTGTCATGCTGTCTCGCTACTCCTAATATAAACTAGAAGAGCAGAAAGATATAAAATTTGAATGTGCTAAATTCTTAGAATGAATCCTATCCCACTCTTGACAAAAGGATTTTTGACAGCAAGTTTTCATCCAAGTCAGTATTTCATTAATACATTTTCCAGTCAAGATAGATTTTTGCTTATCAGCTCAGACTTCAACTGAAAAGGTGGAGGTGCAAGGAGACATCTCCAATTTCTGCGATGGTTACTTAATAAGAAAGAACACAGAGACACAGTATTCTAGGTATCCTTGTAGTGCCATTTCCACTCTTCCCGCAGGCTGGTACTGATCAGATACCAGTAGATTTTGTTAGCTGCAGTCACTCTATCAGTCTCTGGATACAGCAGGAAGAAAACACTTCTGTATTTTTTCTTGATCTGACACAAATCTTCTGGATTAAGAAGTGGTATGTCCCTTTCTCTATGTTCAGGCTGTATCACACGTACTGTGTTTGGAGAGGTAAGACTGAAAACGCTACCTAGGATGAGCAGATGTGAGATACAATAAGTTGTAACAGGAAAAAGTTCTACTTCTTTCATTCCTATGCAAGGATGGGCAGCTGTCAGACAGGACAAGTAGCAATGGGACAAGTTTTATTTCTTTCATTCCTGTGCTTAAGGCAATAACAGGAAGAAATATGAAGTGTCTTGTGCATCTGCTATGCTGGCCATTGCTGGAAAGTTGCCAACTTCAGGTCTGAGGGAATGGATGAGGCTTTGCTTCTATTGCCAAGGCATATGGCTGAAAACAGCTGCGCTGTACAGTGCAAGACTAAGTTTGACTCCCGTCCCTCCCACCCCAGGCATGTTCCCTGTGTTACTCCTGCTGTCTCACAGCAATTGTCCTGGCCTTGACCCTTTTCAGAGCTGACTTTGAGAAATTATTCCTCACCGGATGTTGTGATCATCTGAAATCAAGTCAGCTTCACTTTTGCTCCCTCAATACTTCATTTGGGTATAAAACTAGTATTTAGCAATGAACGTGTAACACTGTTTACTCCATTAAAAAGTTCAGAAAGTCATGCAAAGGGGAGGATTCAAGCAGGCCTCTTGTGGTACTGAAGCCACAGAAAAATCTCTTTCTCTCTTACCTAAAGCAAAAAGGAGAGAGAATAGAACTAAAAAGGTCATTTAGTCTATGAAACCTTCATTACAGATATTTGATAATTTCTAATTATCGAAAGATAGTCATAGTAACAAAATATTGCCATTGTTTTTACTTGTTTTTATTTTCTCCTAGAAGGTCTGAATGGTCTTTGGAGCCCAAGACATACCTGAACACTATCAGGCAAGTACGGCACAGAGAAATTAAAAGATCAGCATTACATCACCCATGAAATGAGAACACTCCCCGTCTCTCATTCTAAACACAAGATATAGCTATCTCTTTCCATACTGACTCTTTCATTCTGGGTTACAAGCTTTCAGTACTTGCCACATAAAACAGGCAATGTAAATAGATGAAGAAAGCCTTGGGGGAGCCTGTGCTGAAAAAACACACCGCAGGCAGGTGGCAGAGCACAGTGTCAGCCCCAGCGACGGTCCCCAGGGTCTGTCGCCACAGGAGGGTGTCCCCAGCCCTGCTGGGTGAAGACACAAGACCTGCTCAGGCAAGGACCACATTACGGCTACAAACCGGCTGGGGATGAGCTCTGGTGGAGTGGCATGGGGTTTGTACCCACCATGGTGGCTCCCAGGCAGCCGCACGGCACTGTATGGGCCCATAGGCACAGTCTGGACCCTGTGGCCTGGGAGGCTCCTTCCCCTCTCATCTTCTTTTAATACTTCTATTTTTTCTGGGTAAGGCCATAACATCAGGGAGGTGTTGCCTGCTGGCACAGTTTGTGCCACGCTACATGAAGCAATGCGAACACCTCCTTCACGCTTCCTTCCTGCTCCTGTATTTTTTCACTGCTTTGTCGGAATTGGGAAGTTTTGGGGCATATCAGAACCCCGAATTCAGGCAGTTACAGTGGAATCACTGAGCCTGCGGGCAGGGCTGTGTTTTCCAGCCATGTCCCGCTGCGCACACGCAGGCCCTGCAATGGGAAGATCCCCGCCCTGCCCGTCAGGCCTCGCCCTGCCCAGGCTCAATTTAGACCAGTCGCTGACAGAAACAGCCACCACCGCTGCCAAGGGGCCCTCATGCCATTCCTAACCCATCCACAAGAACAGCCGGAAGGAGGATCCCAGGAACTACAGGCCTGTCAGCCTGACATCGGTGCCTGGCAAGGTCATGGAACAGATCATCTTGAGTGCGATTACACAGCAAATGTGACGTCTATCTTCAAGAAGGACCAGCAAGAGGACCTGGGGAACTACAGGCCTGTCAGGTTGGTCCGTCTGACCTCAGTGCCAGGGAAGCTTATGGAGCAGATCATCTTGAGTGCCACCACATGGCACATACATGACAACCAGGCGATCAGGCCCAGTCAGCATGGGTTTAGGAAAGGCAGGTCCTGCCTGACCAACCTGACCTCTTTTCATGACCAGGTGACCCACCTAGTGAATGAGGGAAAGGCTGTGGATGTAGTCTACCTGGACTTCAGCAAAGCCTTTGATACTGTCTCCCATGGCATTCTCCTGGATAAGCTGGCAGCCCATGGCTTGGACAGGTGCACTCATTGCTGGGTTAAGAACTGGCTGGATGGCTGGGCCCAGAGAGTGGTGGTGAACGGTACTGCATCCAGTTGGCATCTGGTCACTAGTGGTGTCCCCCAGGGCTCAGTACTGGGCCCAGTCTTGTTTAATATGTTTATTGATGAGCTGAATGACGGTATTGAGTGTACCTTCAGTAAATTTGTGGACGACACTAAGTTGGGTGGGAGTGCTGACCTTCCTGAGGGTAGGAAGGCTCTGCAGAGGGATCTGGACAGGTTAGACAGATGGGCTGAGATCAACGGCATGAAGTTCAACAAGGCCAAGTGCCGGGTCCTACACTGTGGCCATAACAACCCCATACAGCGCTACAGGCTGGGGGGAAGAGTGGCTGGAAAGTGGCCCGATGGAAAAGGACCTGGGGGTATTGGTGGACAGCCAGCTGAACATGAGCCAGCAGTGTGCCCAGGTGGCCAAGAAGGCCAACAGCATCCTGGCTTGTATCAGGAATAGTGTGGCCAGCAGGAGTAGGGAAGTGATCGTCCCCCTGTACTTGGCACTGGTGAGGCTTCACCTCGAGTACTGTGTCCAGTTTTGGGCCCCTTACTTCAAGAAAGACATTGAGGTGCTGGAGCAAGTCCAGAGGAGGGCAACAAAGCTGGTGAAGGGTCTAGAGAACAAGACTTATGAGGAGCAGCTGAGGGAACTGGGGTTTTTTAGTCTAGAGAAAAGGAGGCTGAGGGGAAACGTTATTGCTCTCTACAACTACCTGGAAGGAGGCTGTAGCATGGTGGGGGTCGGCCTCTTCTCCCAGGCAGCTAGCAACAGGACTAGAGGACATAGCCTCAAGCTGCCCCAGGGGAGGTTCAGGTTAGACATTAGGAAAAATTTATTCACAGAAAGGGTTATTAGACATTGGAATGGGCTACCCAGGGAGGTGGTGGAGTCACCATCCCTGGAGGTGTTTGAGAAAAGACTGGATGTGGCACTTAGTGCCATGGTCTAGTTGACACAGTGGTGTTAGGTCAAAGGATGGACTCGATGATCCCAGAGGTCTCTTCCAACATAGTTGATTCTGTGATTCTGTAACGCGGCTCCGGCAGCTACCGACTGTGCACCTCGGCGCGGCAGCCACCGGGTGGCGCCGGCGTCCCGCCTGCGCGGCGGCTGCCGTGAGGCATGAGGCGGGGCTGCCCTCGGCGGCCATCACTGCCCCCCCCGCCAATGAAATGAACCTTTTCCTCCGCTGCGGTGTGGGGCGGGACGGTGCTCCGCCGCGTTCCTGGTGGCGGGTGGAGCACGCGCAGGAGGAGGAAGGGGGCAGCAAGGGTCCGAAGAGCCGGTGTTGTCACGCCGTGGGAGGCAGCGGGGCGGCGGGAGCCGGCGGCCGCCGCAGGGCCCGGGGCGGGAGCGGCAGCCGCGGCGGAAAGCCGCTGCCCCGCACGGCGGGGCCTGGGGAGGCGAGAGGGACACTCTCAGAAAAACTTTAAAAGGCGAGAAGTGCTGCCGAGTGCCTTGGAAAGGGGTGCCCGCTCCGTGCAGAGGCTTCCTGGGATTTTATGCTGATACTTAGTAAATAAAGCAATGCTTAGCAGTGAGTGAACAAGCATGCGGAACTAGGTAATCTTCCACTAATACTTTCCGTAGGCATATTTAACATTTTGCCTGAAGAGGCGTGTACGTTCATCCTGCCCCGAGGTCGTTCCAAACCTTTCTTCTACCTCTAAGAGGCCAGACCCACCCTAGCCCTTTTGGAGGCATCTTCAGCCTCTTTATGAAGCCGGTTTTCTCTTCTTTCCACCTAAATTGCTTCCTCTTGCTCATCTTTCCCAGACAGCCGCCAGTTCTTCACCAGGAGTCACCTCGGAAGAGGCGGTGTGATGGCAGAGGACAGGCACAGGTCTTGGTGGCAGAGAGGGAATCCTTGTGCAGGACAGAGGTGCTGGAGGCCACACAGGGCTCTCTCCCTGTTGCCAAAGCCCACACCATCGTTCAGGGTCAGAGGCACAAGGGAAGATCTTTTGTGAGCTTGCAGAAGTTTGGGCGCTGTGGGTTTCTGGGTCTGTAGGTAACCAAAGCAGCTGTTTTCAGGAAACCCCTGTAACTCCTAACTTGTTTATTCTTTTATAAATGTTGAAGAAAAAAAAATGGCTTTACAGTAATGACAGTGTAAAGGCATATCTGAGAAGTGCACAAATAATTTTTCTTTCATATTTATTACTTGAGATCTACACTGAAAACCTGAAACAGGAAACTGCGGTTGTTACATTGCTTTGATGCCTCATATACAATGACATTTTAGTGTTAAACTGCACTCAGAAAAACTGCTCTGCCTTCTTTCAGTCCACAGCTAGACTTGCCACTGTCCTGAATGCTGAGACATAGCATACACAGCACAGCCCCCATACAAGGGGGCTGGACATAAAACCTTAAATCACTTACGTATTCAGCTTCAGCAGTAGAATCTTCCTGCATACAGAGGGATGGCCTTGTTTAACCACCACAGTCCTACAGAGCTATCCTAAGAGGCCTTGCAAATCTCAAGTGTACCCGTATGTAGCATGAAAATGACACACCCGTGAATATAATATATTTCCTCAGGACTTCGTATCACCTTCCTGGTAAATAGCAATGTATCTCTCATTATTTTGCCCCCTTTGAAGGTTATTGATGTCTCACTGGGAACCAGAGAAAGAGGATGAAAAGTGGTTTCCAGGATGGACCACAACCAGTCTGATCTAAAAGAGATCAGAGCAAGTGATGCAAAGCACTTTCTGCTGCTTGGACTGGGGACCACAGATTGCTGCCTGGAGCAGATGACCTTAGTACATGTATTCAGTATCTCCCCAAAAGCGATGCAGACAGGTCCAGACCATACATGTGCCAGAGTGCAGGTAAAAAGATTTGACTTTAACTGTCTTTCCAAGAGCTCCCTTCTAGATAGTGGAAAACATTTCATGCACATATGTTTATTTTGAGGATGGGATGAGACACTTCTACAGGAGAAATGAGTGATATTGGTTTTGTTTTGGTTTTCCCCCTAGAGACCACAAACTGTATCTCTTCTGGCAGTTCATCTGCTTTCTTGAGGCTTCCCAGAACATTGACATACTGCACTCCTCTTCAGCCATCTTCACAGGGCAAGGAGGGACTTCCCTGAAGAAATGAATCACAGGACAGTTGGAATCTTTAATTTCCTTATTGCAAAAGACTTCTGATTCAGTTTGGTCCCCTTTTCCTCTAGATGACATGGCCTCTTGATGATACTAAGGACATGAACTGCTTTAAACTCCATACTGCTTGTACTCAAGGAATGCCGAAGTTCCTCATGCTGTTAAAACCTCTATTTTCTATGCACATTCATGCCTACATTCACTTCCTATCTTTTACTGACTATGGGATTTATAGTGCTAATGATGTTGCTTCTGCCATCACAGCAACTTGGAACTAAAATTAAAAAGCGATTAATTTGTTTTCAGGATTACCATACATTTATCTTATTCTTGTTCCTATGAAGATTCCTGTAAGCTAAAGCTGCTGTTGTCCACCCCCTTCCTGCATGCTGTGCTCGCTACATGGGCCTTTGTAAACTCTCACGAAGTGATGCAATCCTTTGCTATTTTTGTGACTTTTTGTCCCAGATGCTGAGCAGTCTGTTTGCTTGGGTTGGGGTTGTGTCTGTGTATATATTCTGACTCGCAGCTCTGCCTGCTTTGTTGTCACAGAGCACTTTTCTTGTCCCATTTTTAATTCTTTTTAACACTGGAAATTTGAGTTCTTTTTAACAATTTCACCAGCACGAGCAGATTGGATGATTTCCTTTGCTTGATAAATTCCAATCACACCATCAAGGTTAGTTATAGTTCTTCAGAGTGTCACCAAATGTTTCTAGTCCGAGAGCCTATCAGACTGCCAGCACCCCAACCTTACAGGACTGATTCTTCATCGCTACATCAGCCACAAGTTTTTCTCAGTTTTGCCTGTCTTGTTGGATGGATCCTATATGTTCTTTTCAGCTGTCTTAATTTTTCTAGGAATTTTAACTCTAGTGAGATTCTCGTGTGCTGCATTCCAAAAAAAGGTGTTTTTTTAGTTATTTTTTACTAATTTGCATTTATAAATTTTTCAGAGCCAAGTAAGAAACTGAGACCTGTTTCTTCTTAGTACCTGAATCCTGACCAGCCTGCACTGTGGGAACAAAAGTCTCTGCATGATGTAGCAACTGATCCCAGTGCACTCTTGTCAGAATATATTAAAAATACCGATTTAAGTATTTAGGGTTTGGAAGGCAGCTCAGCATCCACCCTCTGTGCACTGCAGAAAGTATCTATGTACACATCTTTCAGCAGGAGTGAAGTGTGATAGACACTGCCCAGGGATTGAACCTAGTTCTTAGGTATAATTGCCATTGGTCTTGGTGAGAATCTGCGCTGCCATACCAAATGCAAATTTGCTATTGTATAGAATTAGCTATTTGTGGAGAAGTGACTATTCTCCAGTAGAGTGGCCAGCTTTCTGTGCTGTTTCATTCAAATAATGTAATTATTATTTGCTTTTAATGCAAGGTTGCTATAAGCTTGTATTGGTGGATAGCTGTAAATCCCACTTCTTTTTATCTTACTTGGCTCATATAAAGTTCGGTCATTTAAACCTGGCTTTATCCCTGCCATTAGATAGTCAACTAAAACATTAGATATTCAGCTGAGTCACGCAGCTGGTCACATTAGGGTCCTTCAAGTCAATGAAGAGAGAGTAAATTTCAGATAGCTATTGAGATCTTAAAATTAATTTCTTCAACTCCCTCTTTCACCTAGGAGACCCCTATGGCAACTGTACTTCTTACGTAGTCACCTTTACTTAGCTGAGAAACTTGGATTTTTATTCAGAATCCATAGCATATCTGAGAGTTCTTTAAATAGTACGTGTATAAAGTCACTAAATGGGAAAGGTATGGCTTAGGTATTTCTTATATGTGAACTATGTTTCTTTTGCTCACATCACAATTGTTAACATTTCCCACGAGAGATGTATTTTCCTTGTGTAAGCAAATACATGTATTAGAAAGGAGTGGTTTCATGATGGAGACGTGAGCTTTCTAGCCAATGATCTGCTCTATCAGAGTCCCACATAAAATAGAGACACATAAAATAGAGACAAAACAAAGTTCTACATAACATTTATATAAGTCTAAAGTCATAAAAATATTTTTGGGAGATAAATATTCCCCTTTATATATGGACTGCCTGCTAGGAAGTCCATGCAGCTATTCTGCCTGTAAGATTTCACATGAAGCAGGTCTCAGCTGAATATGGATTGCAGATGATTTGGCATTTTATTTGTAAAACAGCTTTAGCAAGATTTGTATACCTTTATGGGCTCAAGACGGGTTCACCTTGTACCTTGTGCCAAGGAACAAAAGTGTCATTAATGCAACAAAATAATCATCAAGAGTATACTTGCCAAATGTAATAAAAATGAACATATTTCTTACCTTCCGTGCTTGTGGACTGTAGAAATGTAAGGTAGTTTTTAATTTTAAGTCTCCCCTTTACCCAGATCTGTAACTCATACCCAGTCAAACAAAACACTCAGACTTTAAAAATGAAATCAATTTACTCTATCAGGTTGGCAAAAAATAAAAAAAAAAAAGGACCAAAACACATTGTCTTCCTTTAATGCTTAAATCCATTAATGCTTAAAACCAGCATTTTAGAATGTTTTGGTCATGTCATTCATATAAAGCACTGATCTGAATTTCATCTGTTTGTGAGTTTAAGAAAAGGATTCAGTACTGCGTGCATGTATTTTCGGTGTGTCTTTATAGGTGAGGAATGCCAGAATACCTGACCCACCTGGCACTGCCCTGGCAAGAGAGCAGCCTTCATCTCAGGGCAAACCCACAAGGAGCCCGTTCACCTATCTGAACTTTTTCCTAATCACATAATGCCTTTCACTGAGAGACAAGAAGAAAGATTAATTTACTTTTCAAAAATAATATTTATGAACCAAAAGATTAAAATTCATGATTTGAAATATCAGATCCTTGTTAGAGAAATCCAAACATAACTAATTGCCATATTAATATAAATAAGTACACACGAATACATGTATCTCTGTATAGAGGTATTTAAACAAAGAATTGAATCTATACAACATTCACTGTCTAAAAGCTGTAACTTTCTCTGCAGATTTTGACCTGAAATGTCACCTGTGGCCATTGGGTACTTCTATTCTAAAACCAGTGATAGTCTATCGGGGCACCACCGTAATACGGATGTGTCTGTTACAGTAACAAATACAGTAAGTGCCTTCATTATTTTATGAAGAAAGTATTTTTATATATTATGTAGCCACAAGGAAAAAAAGGTATTTGAGAGCATGTAGGATGGTGCATGGATAGAAGCAATACTATGTTTTCCTTCATGTCACACTCCTCACCCCCAGTTTTGACCTACTGTAGAATCATAGAATAGTTTTGGTTGAAAAGACCTTTAAAAGTATATTTACTTAATATAACCACTTCATATTTGAGAATTTACCCTGAACATTTTTTTCCATCATTTCACATGGACCTTTCTATACTGTTTAAAGGTCTCCGTGCTTTCCTTGTTTTTTTTCTGATCTCCTAGAGTCGTTAACCAATTACAGCTGGGATCAAGGCCAAAACCAGCTAAGTATCACAACTTAGATTATCTCAAGTGGCACCTTAGTTAAATTGCTGAATAATCTTTTCTCTAGGGTTCAGATAAATATTGGCTGAGTGTTCTTATACCTTATGCCTTCCTAAAGGTCCTTCCTTTCTGATTTACTGTTTATATTCTTTTCTTTTTATAAAGCTTCCTAGAGAAGGTCAGTTGGAGTCTCACCACAGTTACATAACTACAAATTAGGATAGTCCCCTTCCATCACAGCCTTTCTCTAGATAAAACTGGAATGCAAATTAGATTATGGTCTCTGTACAGCTTGCCCTCAAATCACTGAAAGCAACAACTTCAGCAGATAAACTGGTTCTTGTTAAGCAAATGTTTCTTCCTCCTGGCTGCTTAAATGAAGAAGAGGAGGCTTTTTCTTCTCTAGTGCAATTCAGTCTTCTCCCTTACTGTGAGTTAACTGCTGATAAAGTATCCTGAGAAAAGGAAAATCTTATCTCATCTCAGGTGTTTTAATCTTAAAACAGAAAAAGTCTGCTCCCAACTAGGAAAACTCAGCTGATTTTCCCACTACACAAATACAAATAAAAGCAAAACAGACTACAGATAGAACTGTAAAATGATAAAGAGCAGCAAAAGGAGCTTTGACACTATCTTTCATGCTGTGAAGCAGAACAAATTACTGACATCCATTTCTTAATCTACATTTATTTATTTTCCTGATTCACAGAAAAGATTATGACAGTGAATTCTGTAAGTTGTTAAAATGTGGGTTTCCCTGCTGATTGACATAGTACTGTACCTCGCGTTAACTGTTTGGGGTGAAAGCGTTCTTATCTGGCTCTGTTGCTGGAGATGTATCTGCTCGCAAGAGGTGAGGAAGATAACTGTGTTTAAAAAAGCAGGTTTCAAGAACGTGCATTACAAAGACCTTCCCATGTTGATGTGGTCATACACTGTCACAGTACCAGTAAGTCATTGTAACCAAGCTTTTAATGTCATTTATAAAAAAATAGTTATTTACATTTGCAACTTATTTGATGGCATCCTCTTATTACAGCATTAGAATCAGTGAAGGAATGTCACTAGAACTCATTTGAGGGTAAACTTTTCAAAGATAAGCATGATAGTACAAGAAAAATGTTTAAAACATTTTGAATTCTTGATCTTTTGCAGCATCATACAAACTCATTCTTTACAACAGATGCGCCCTGGCCTCACGGTAAGCACAATTCCCTTCCAGATTAAGGCACGGAAACTCTGCCACATTTCTAGGGTGGCACTTCAGGACATAACCAAAGGAATTAGTTTAATCCCAATGGATGGAAGCCTAAATGTAGAATGTAGCCACTTACATGTTTTCAAGAAAACTCTGGTTAAAAGGACAAAAAAAAAGTACGACTATACTTATTGCATAGTTGCAGCAAACCGGATCCATGAATACAAAAGCCATCAA
Source organism: Nyctibius grandis (assembly GCF_013368605.1). Taxonomy (NCBI): domain Eukaryota; kingdom Metazoa; phylum Chordata; class Aves; order Nyctibiiformes; family Nyctibiidae; genus Nyctibius; species Nyctibius grandis. The sequence continues at coordinate 76,839,264 of NC_090660.1, forward strand.
AATATATTATAAATCTATTTGAGTTTCAAAGCTACTCTAAAATACTGCTTTGTTTTAGAATACAAATAACACTGTTTGGGGTTAGTTTGTAGAGTTGTATTTTGGTCCATGCTGTTAATTCTATATCATTATATTCCTCTTCCATTAGTTTAATTGCCTCAGAACAACAGGTCCTCAGGCAGTGGTAATGATGAAGTCAAAGAAGCGCCTTTCCAAATCTCAGACTTCAACTGCTGCAGTCAGTTTGTAAAAACTCTGATTTCCACCGCCTCCCTTCCTTACTGCTTTAAATAAACTTCCCTCAGAACTCTAAGGAAAAAAGAATGACAGAGGACACAGTTTTAACACAGCTAGAGATGGGGGTTTGTCCCCACCTTCTAGTCTTGAGCTGATAAATCACAGCTCTTAAAAACATCCAGCCCATTAAAAAAATCAACAACAACAACAAAATTTACTTTGACTATGCGGTAGTTCCACATAATCTGCTGGCAGAAGAAACTTCTTTGGTGTCAGAGTCAGGTCTTCCTGAAACCACAAACGGCCAAGTCTGCAAGCAAAAAAAAAGGTATTACATATTAGAAAGAAAGTTTATCCTGGTATGAAACTGGAGCTTTATTACTGATAGATGTCTAACTCTGGTTCAGTTGCTAACACGTCATCATGTTTTAGTCCCCGTGGGAAGCACAGAGAGAGCTGAGTTCTTCTAACAAATATTTTCATTACGTTTTTCATTATAATTAAATGCTCCGCAATAGGGCTGCAATGGTCAGCAACAAATCGTTCACAGCAAAAATGCAATATTTCTCTTGCTTTGCAACTGCGTGCATAATTTTATAAATAAAAAGCATATAAACTATTCAAAAACAATCACTCTGCTCTATATAAACAACCTTTTTACCCCTGTGGCACGCATCAGGCATTTAGTTTTGTACCGAGGAACTAATGACGGCTTGCTTGTGCTCCAAGCCAGCCCGCAGAGCGAATTACTCCTTTTTCGGACATTAAACTTGCCTAATGCCCGAGGAATTTATTTCTTTAGGGTTCCTTACTCCGACTCCCCAGAACAGGCACACCCGCCATCACCGTAGGCCAAACTCAGCTCTCCGTTCGCCCCCGGGCGAAGATTATTGGCGATTTACGAAGCAGTCGGGGCCGCCCCGCGGCTTCTTCGATGGCGGGCACGGCTTGAGCGCTGCCAGCCCTGGCCGGGGTAGGGGTCGGGCCGGCGGGGCTACCCCGGGCGGTGCCCCGGGGGTTCCCCCGTGATCCCCGCGGGTGCCCCTCGCCGCGCATCCCGCAGGCGGCGGGGCCGCGCCCGGCCTCCCGCCTCCGCGCCCCCCCGCGCCGTACCAGGTTGACGGGATGGACGTAGCCGTTCTCGTAGTGATCATCCTGCAGGAGCTGCCGGAGGTGGGCGATGTAGCTGGACGCCAGGCGCAGCGTGTCCAGCTTGGAGAGCTTGGTGTCGGGCGGCACCCAGGGCAGGCTGGTCTTCAGCCGGGAGAACGCCTTGCTCAGCACCCGCATCCGCGCCCGCTCCCGCGCGTTGGCCGCGTTGCGCTGGGACTGCTTCCCCTCGGGCGCCGGCCCCCGCGGCCCCGACGCCGCCTTCTTGCTCCCGGGGCCGCCGCCCCGCGCCCTCTTCCTCTTGCAGCCGCTACCCGCCGGCCCCGCCGCGCAGCTGCCCTCGCCGTCCCTCCTCCTCCTCTCCTCCTCTTCCTCCTCCTCCTCCTCCTCCTCCGCCGCCGAGGAGTTGTCCCCCGAGGGGTAGAGCTCGCCGCGGGACTGGCGCTTGGCCGGCGGCGGGTAGTCCAGCTGTAGCGCCCGCAGGTCCATCTCGGGTAGCTCCTCCGCCTCGCTCCCGGAGCCCGTGGACATCGCCCCGGGAGGGAGGCAGGGAGGCGGGCAGCGAGGCAGGCAGGAGGGGGCGGACGGCCCGGGCGCGACGGCGAGTGGGCCCAGCGCGGGGCGGCCCCGCCGCGGAGAGTCCGTGCGGGCGCTGGGGTGTGGGAGGGGGGGGGGGCGCGGATGGGGGATGCGCCCCTGGACAGCGCTATATATCGGGTGTCCGCGGAGCAAACCATCTGCCGGGCGGGGGGGGGGGAGTGGGGGCAAGGAGGAGGGGGGTAGGACCCGGCTGAGCCCCGCGCCGGGGGCGGCGCCTTTCCGCGCTGCCCGGCGCAACGCTGCGCGCTGGCCCGCGCAGGCCCGTACGGAGCGGGGGACGCGGGGATGCGCGGGGGTGTCTCCAGGAGTATGTGTGCTCTTGGGGGTAACGGCGCCGTGCGAATGAGCGCTTTTCCTCCGGGACGGAGCCCTCTCCTCGCCCCGGAGGACGGAAAATACCGCAGGGCTGATCCCGCAAGTGCTTCCGCGGGGAGGGGCGCACCACGCCCTGTCGCTAAGGCGGCAGCGGCTGGGCTAAGGCGACCCGGGGCCCCAGCCCACCTGCATTCGCTCTCCCTCCTGCCTTTCCTTCGAGGCCGGGGGATTTCCCCGCCGTGTAACCCCGCGCCCAGCCCCGCTCCCCGCAGCCGAGCGGGGCAGCAGGACGGGGCCAACCCGCGGCTGCGGGTCAGGCCCCCGCCGGCCGGCTCTTCCCCTGCCCGCTGCCCGCCCTGCTGCCAGAGGCGGCTGTGCGGCCCCGGTGCCCCTGCGGCGGAGCGGGCGGGGGCAGTGCGAGACGCGGCACTCGGGTGGGTTTGCGATTTGTAGGGAGCAATGTAAAAAGTCGCTGGAAACGTGCGGGCTGTGTGTGGATGGTGTCAATAACCTGGGGTGAAGCTACAGACAGTAACAAACGAGTGTAAAGTGTGCGAGGGCTTGTCCTTCTTCAGAGCGATTAATTAAAAGCCAGTTTGCTTCCTGACTTGCTGTGTTACGAAGCAAATTAAACGAGATAGCTTTTCGAGCGATGCGCGGGGTTTTTTAACAAATCCCGGGCTACAGCTTTTATAGCGTCCACGGGAGAGTGGGGGACCCAGCATTCACTGGAAATGCTGATATTCGAATTCAACAGGGGTATAACTTAACAAAAAATCAACCAACAACTTCTATCCCTCCCACACCCCGAAATATCTCTTCTTTCCAAGGTGAATAACTAGCCTTCAGTTCCTCGCTGGCCTTCACGGCCCTGCCTGGATATGGTTAACCAGAATAAAAAGTCAGTCCGCAGACGAGAATCTAATGACTACAACAGGTGGAAAGATCTCGTCCCGCAAGTTTTGGTCCCGGTTTTTCCCTTCGATTTTCCTCCCGGCCGAGTGGAACCTTCCCGGCTCCTGCTGCCCAACTTTCCTGGCACCGCCGGCCGCCTTTTCGCCCAGCGCTTTGCACTTCGCTGCCCGCCAACCCTGTGGTCTTATTGAGGGGCCACTTAGCGCAGTATAAACCTCGGCTTCACCCACTGGGGCTAGAACCACATCAGAGCCGGGTTTAACAGCAACCTTTCCAAGTGAAACTTGACATTTCTTGAACCACCGAAACAGGCAGCTGATCTTGCAACTGGATCTCTTGAACTTGGTTTGACACGACGATGCTCTGGCTGGGTCCCACACGCTGTACGGTGAAAGGTGCCGGACTTCGGGGTTGTTCTGCCTCCCCAATTACCCTACATTATCCGTATAAATATATATATATATATATATATATAAAGATACTGCAGAGGAAGAGATATAGGTTTACTTTTTCCCTCCATCTGGGTTGTTTATACAGGTGCGGGCTGAACGCTTTCCCTGCTAAAGATTAATGGGAGAAAGGGCTGAATTTCTTTAAACAAAGAAGAAAATGGTACCCAGTCTTAAAAGCCACAATGGCAAATCTCACTTTTCGCGCCTACCTCTGCCTTGGTGGGTTAAAAGCGACGCATAACGGGTCCTTCGTCTCATTTAATGAAGGAATTGGGGTTGGTGGAAATAGCCAAATTCTCAGATCCTCGTTGTCTGCTTCTTGGTTAGTAAAGAAAAATGGAAATGCAATGGAGTAAATCGGGAGTGAGCCTCAGGGGTTGCTTCGGGTTTACACCCAACGAAACCGAGCAGAACTGACGCCTCTCACATCCATCAAACCTCTAATTTCTGCGACCCTGACTGAGGTATCATTTTCAGGATAAAGTCTTTGACGGGGCCAGGGCGTTACATCATGCTTCCATTTGTCCTCTAGTCAAGACTTTGACCCTTGATGCTCTCTGTGTGCTGAGTGGCGAAAATGTCCCTCGTGTATCAGGGCAGCATTTTACGCCCGTGATGAGGTGTAATCCCTTTCCCTTCTCTCTGATAAAAGGGATCGGATCTGTGCCCGGACCCCGAGGCCAGCATCCCTCCGGTGTTTCAGGGTCCATCCCCGCGCGCTGTGTGCGGTGCCGGGGCAGCCTGGGGCTGCAAAACCCAGCGTGCGTGTGGAGGGGAAAGAGCAGCAGCTGAAACAGCTCCTGCGTGGGAAGAAGCTGCAGAGCGGGTCTTCCCCGGACAGCTCTGCCTCTGCCACCGTTGTTGGCCCCGAGGCCACGAAGAGCAGCGTTTCTCTGCTGAGGGGAGATCCCTGATTCAGGAGGGCGCGGTGGGACGGAGTGGTTTTTCTCACACTTTTCCAGACCGCATTTTGGTACGTAAATTTGACCAACGAACCCAAGCAAAGAGGAGTCCACGAAAAACAGATTTCTCCTTTATCTTTGCAGCAGCTCAAGGTGTTTCATGCTGCACCTGCGGACCGGCGGGGGCCGGCGCCGCGCTGCGCTGCGCTGGGCGGAGAGCGGCCCCGGTGCCCGCCTGCCGCCCCCCCGCCTCGGAGCGCGGCGCTCACAGCCCGGCGGGGATGAGGCGGGGAGGGGGGAGGGTATAACCCTTTTATTTTCTTCCTAAAGTTTCAGAATAAATTATAGCAAAAAACAAAAGAGAAAAAAAATAAATCCTGAGGCCAAGGCCAAGTCTGTAAAACGGAGGTTATCTCCGAGGATAGGAGGGGGAACTGCTAAAAGCCCCATGTCTTTCGCATTCATCCTCTGGGGTGTTGGCAGTGACAAAGCAGGGTGGAGAAGGGAGATGGTGTGTTCTCGATAAAGTGCTTTAAATAAGGCTTTCCTTTGGCATTTGTCCTTTCCTCGAACTCAGCAGCGTTACCGAGTCACTTCGTTCCGACCTAAAGGGCACTTAGACTTTTTCTGAAAGACCTCAGGGTAACAAGGGCGTTTTTATTCATTTTCTCGCGGTGGTGAGAAAGGCAGGATGTCTGGAGGGGAGGAGGACAGCGTCTGGCAAACGTCTCAGCCTTGAGCTCTCCACAAGCGTCTACAACACACATCCAGGCTGCGTGAAGGGCGGGCAGGGCTTCTGCCGCGAAGGGTTGCTTGACATTGCTGGTCCTATAGAGAAAGCAGGTGGATTAATTACAGCCTTTGTTAAATGTCACCTAGAGCAAATACACCTCTGCATGGCTCAGATCACCCGGTAAAGGCACCTAGTGAAGGGAGAAGCGTACTGTGACCCTCATTCCCTCACCGCTTGTGCCCCCGCTAAAAGCGCCTGTGCCACGAATGTTGTTGCTACAGCCCGTGCCGTGGGTGCCCTGTCCTTACCAGAGGTCTGGCACAGGTCGAGGCACCACTAAAGAATGCCCTTTCCTATTGTCGCTTCCGAAGGTGACAGCGCAGTGGTGCCCATGTCCCGGTCCCCTGGCAGGCACCTAGCTGAGGATGCTCCGTGTGAGCTAGCCCAGCTCTCCTGGGGCTGGGGGGGATCCTGAAAGCATCACGGCGGAAAGCAGGGACCGCCAGCCCGAGCAGTTATTGGAAATGAGTGTGTGTGTGTCTTCCGTGGAGGGCTTTCCCGAAAAAATGGCTTTCCACCATATAAGAAAATTAGAAACTACTCGGTGGGTCAAGCCATGTCAAATAAAGCAAACAGGGAATAAATGAACCCCTGGAAGGAAAAAAAGAAGTATTTGCTAGAATTTATTTTGCCTAGCGAGTGCGAAACTTCCCAACAAGGAACACGCTCAGTGAATCACTTAGTGAAGGGAGTACAAACCCGGGGTTAAAAACAAACTCGTGGTTAAAAACTGCCTTTCCGCCCCGCTCCTCCGCCGCCCCGGCACCAGCCCGCGGGCCAGGGCTGCCCCGCTCCGCTGCCCGGCAGCCTGCGGGGCGAGCCCCGGTGTCCGCGGCAGCGCTCTCCCTGCCGCCGGGGGAGCCTCGGCTCGGGCGGTCGCCGGCCCGGCCGGGGGAAGCCCTCGGCTCCCGAGGGAACAGGAAGACGCTCCGGCGGCGGGGGCTGCTGGGCGGGCGGCTGCGGGGCTGGTTGTGTCGCCTGGGCTGCGGGGGAGGGTTCGTGCTCTTCGCTCAGCATCCCTGAGCATAAGCGGGGACATGCTTTTAAAATAATAAAAAAAACCACGCAGGTTTGTCCTTCGAGCCGCTAATTTCCCCAAAGGGGATCCCGCTCCGCAGCACAAGCGCATCTTCCCCGAGGGAAGAAATCGCTCCCCGTTATTTACTCTTTCTCCCCCAGATTTCGCGTGCAATAACGACAACGAAACGTTGTCAACGGTAAAGGATTGCTGCTTTCCCCGGAGTTTGGCTAGCAGTGAATTTTCTTCAGGTAACCCCAACTTTCATCAAGGTTTCCCCAGCGGAATAGCCAGGGAAACTCTCTAAATACCTCCTGGCGCCAGAAGAAAGTTCTCATGTAATAGATACCCGCTGGTGTGAGAACACGGATTCTGCTCACTTTGTCAATCAGCCCGGGTGGGAGGGTTTGAGGAGGAGGAGATGGTGATATTTTTTTTAATTAGAAAAAGATAAAGAAGGTGTTTTTTTTTTTCACAAATTCTATTTTTTTAATGATGCCTGGAGATGGGCTGTTGGCCTGAAACGACCAGAATTAACGATGCTGTTTAAAGCGCAGTTTATTTCTTCTCTTGGAGCGAATTAGCTGGAATAACAAGCAAACATCAGGCAAGAGGAAACACTGTGTTAGTCTCCTCCTTGTGTTTCACTCTGAGAGGGAAGCCCATCAGAGCAAGACGGAAGAGATGGGGAGAGATAACACCACTACAGCATTTCATTATACTTGAATGCTCCACCACACTCGCCCGCTTTAGCTGGCCTACAGCAGAGCAGAGGGAGGAGTGCCGCTTCCCTAGGAATCTCTAGTGAAGTCAGGGGGGACTCTCAGATGGGGGCACACAGTCAGTGAGACATCTTCGTGGTCAGCAGGGGGAAAATAGCTGCCCAGAATCATCGTGAGTCACTGGCATGGCATCACTAGCTGTATTGACGGAAGGCTGCAAGGGGCACACAATACATACAGACTGCACTCACGGCAGCCTCACATTCAGTTGTCTGATGAAAATATTCCTCATTTTCTCTAGGGAACAACACCTGGGCAGCCTCCTGAACACCAGGCAGGTCAGCTTCTTGCAACACTTTACCTCAACAGCCCTCAGGCCCTACTAGGTCCAGGCCATGTCAGAGTAGATGCTCTTTCTCTTGTAAGAAACAGCATCACTCTGTATGTGCTCTGTCCCCTTCACAGAAAATTTTGTATCTGGGTATAATATTCACTTTTCCAGCTATTTGAATTGGTGGACTTACAATGCACCTAGATTTAAAATTGATAAAATTACAAGTGACCACATCCCCCACTATGGGTTAATTCTAGATCTGAGACGTATGACATGACATGGTCCTGACAATGATTTTTAGATGTAATAGACATGGTTCTTCTAGCATGCGATCTTGACCTATATAGGTAGATCTGTATTTAAAAAGGAAGAGCTTAAAGTGTTAGGCTAAGAATTCATCTACGATGTTTTAACACCAATTTTCCCCCTTCCTGAATGCTTGTTTCCATATCCTACATAATACAGTACTTCTAAAAAGTGCTCCTACATCTGAAAACACTTCATTACTGTGGTAGTGCTTTAAAGTTTAAGTAGCTAAAATGTTCCAGAGTCTCCCAGGCTCCTTCGTGTCACCATCTTACAGTATGCTCTTTGCAGATATTTCTTGAGGACTGAAGTTGAATTCTTTTGCAAGTCATTTTGTGGTCTGTTTTCTTTTTTTTTTATTTTGTGATCATGGCCATATTCATGTACATGGCCTTTTTTTTTTTTTATTGCTTAGGACAAGGAATAAGACCTGAAAAGAGAATGGATGTCCAGAGCCATACATTATAAACAGCAGTGAAATAAGCTTTCATAGATGTAGCTGTCATATTCACAACTCAAATGGCGAACCCTTAGAGAGGGTTTCTGTCTTTCATTCCTATATTCTGGAGCAAATTTCATTCTTAGAAAAGGCTATTCAGATTTCATATAATGATGATCAGACTTGTAGGAGACATGCCCCAGATGATTTAATCCTGCAGAATATTTCTAATAACAGAATATTAGCTCTTAAACCAATGACACTGGGAACTGGAGATCTCTTTCTACTCTCTACAGACCTTTTTTCTTTGACAGTTCATTGTTCATAGCAGGCACAGGGGAGGTCAGACTTTTGTTCTTTACCTTTCCTTACTTTACCATTTGAATTATGTTACTAGCAAGAGCAAATAAGCATCACAAAAGAGACTTTTATTTCTTCCTTTCATGGTAGATTTCTCTGAATCAACAGCTGGAAAATAAAATGCATCTGGATTTATCTACATTTTGCTAAACAAAATGGCTGTTCTGTCAATGCCAGGGTTCTTGGCAAGGATGAACCCATGCTACTAAGGGAAACCTGTACACATCATACAAGAATCTGTTTAGAATTATTACTTAAAATTAAACAGAGCAGTTAACCTAATCGTGCAAAATAGGAGGCATACCTTGTATTTTGAAAGGATGCCTGTGAAAAGAAAAATGACAACACGACCGAGCAAGTTCATCAACCAGCATAAAATATTACAAAGTCATTAATTTTTACTGAGCTGACACAGTGACACAAGTTGAAAATCTGATTCACAATGTCTAGGTCTTTTCCTGTAGACCCTGGGTTAAAATGGGAAACATTCATGCCAAAATAAGTAGAACTGCATTTGGTGTAGATCTGGAAAAAAAAGAGTGCTTGACTAAGGACCTCTTGATGCAACTAAAAATACCCAGTAATGAATTCCACAGTCCCTCTGCAAGTGAGACTACCATGGTCCTGTCTCAAGGATGTTTTTCTATGTGAAACCTGGGTTTAAGGAAATTTACAAATTCTCTCACAGGTGTACTTAGCATAACTTAGATAGTTATCAGTATATAAAGCAGTATGTACTAAACAATGTGTCTTTGGAAACAAGCACAGACTGGGATACATGTTTTGCTGGTAAGTAAGTTTCTTATAAGTAATTTTATCATTATTTTGCTGGGGGAAAAAAGACAAAGATTACTTCAGAAAGCACCTAGGGCCTTTTCAAAAATAGTGTTGTCTACTTTGAGATGGAATTGGATCTTCGTAGTAGCTACTGCAAAACTCCTTTAAATTCTAATTACGGCACTTCTACTATCCCACTAGCTGACCATTTCTGAGGAAAGATTATCAGGAACCAACATAATGGTTTTCTGGCCTTGTTATCTGATCTTGTGTGCACTTGCAGAAGGATACTGCATAGCATGCTTTAAGACTTAATTGTTGATTTGTTCACCTTAATTGGCTTAAAAAGTGCAAGTGCAACCTGCTCATAGTTAAAGGAGTAGTCAAAGGAAAGTACATTTACAGTTGACTTACCTTATTACTTGCAGTTCTCCTCTTACCTCTTTCTGAGGCTGTGATTGCACTGCCTCACCACGAGGGAGCTGGTTCGACATTGCACTGCCCATGAGAGGTCAGGATCCCCTGATGCCGTAATGGAATGGATGCCAAAACCAGTAAGCTGCTGTTTTGGTTTCATGAACCAGGATCATATTCTATGTTGCAGGGTCAAATGGAGAACATCACCTTAGACACTGCCAGTGCTCTGCTGCAAGCGGAGCAAGGTGACAAGGGGCAGGATAATGATAATGTGATTGACAAGGCAGAAGTTAGTAGAATCCACTCAGCTGGGAACAATGCTTTCAGCAAATTGTTATGATTGTTTTTGAAAGTGTTATTTTTTTTTTGGCCTGTATACATGTAGACAATGCATACAACTATTCTATTCGAACAAAGCAATGAAGCAGTTCCCAGAAATTAAACTGACTTCTTGTGTAGGAGGAAATGCAGCTGATGTATCTATTCAAGAGCATGATGTTCTACTCATTTGTACATTCCCTGCCCAAGATTTCCAAGTAAAACTAGCAACATAGCACTTTCCTTACAATTAAATTAGAACAGCCTTGCAAGAAGTGGCTAACATACCAGAGCAATTATAAGTTTTATATGTTTACTTTTGTGTTTTTCTTAAAGTCTCTGAAACTTCTGAACACACATACCTTTCAACAGACAATGTTAGTATAATCTGATTCAAAGTACAAGGTGATCTGAAAATGATTCATTTCCTGTTTCAATCTAATACCAATGGAGAGACAAATTGCTTGCCCCAGTCCCAGTCCAAGATTTAGAAAACTCATGGATCTGAGGTTTCACACACACTCACCAGTAAGTCCAACAACTTAATTAACAGATTTAACTGCATCTGGAGATAAACCAAAGAAGATTAGAAGATTCTTTAATTTATATGTACATCAGTGTAAGTTTCTTTTTTTTTAATTTTGGCATGAAAATGTTCCTAACCAATCTTACATTTCAACGAACTTTGAATAAAAGACAGGAATGAGATGTGTTAAGCATTTGCCCTGTGTTTCCCTCTGTTTCTTAAAATTATGGTACGCTATCCAGTCTACCAACTTCAAGAAGCTTACCTCTGGCAAGTCTGCTTTTATTATGTTTTGGTTTAAGGTCTCTAAGGCAAAATGATTAAGATGGTTTGGACCTGTGATAAACACATTAATCTTCATAGTGTTGGCTGAATAAGGAAAGGTGAACTGGTGAGCTGATACTCTTCCCCACAAAACTGGAAAGACTTATAATAATAAAGTGGTTAAACCAGGGAAATTCTCTAACCTTGAAGCAGGGAAAGTCATATTTCTTGATACAGCCATTTCTTGAATATCTTCTTTATCAAGTTTATTCAGCCTAGGAGCAAAGTGTTCACTGTTCTTGGAGAAATGCCACAGTTGCTTAATGAGCAAGAGTCAAAGGCTATTACACAAGATTATGTACAAAAGCAAAGGCAAACCGCTCTGACTTTTTGAGAATACTCCTATGTTAATGTGTACAGTATGTCTGTTAGCTTATACAAAGGCTCTGGAAACAGAGAATTGCCTAAAATGTAACGTAGTGCTTTAGCTGGAGCTGTCCTGATCTTATTGCTGTGCATTCAGCTTTTGTGAGTGCCTGACGTACAGACCCAATATAAAATAAGGGCTGCATTATTTGTCTGCTGTTTGCAAAAATGAAACAGTAAGGTGAAAGATGAGTAACTCCAGGTCTGTGGGGAATTGGTGGGGCATGGATACAGCAGATAGTTTATTGCTCTGTGTGGGGGAATGCTCACCAGGTTCATTCAGTTCATCAGATTTCCAGGCTCATAGTAGAATATGGGTAATAAAAAATCCACAGCTGCGTAAAGTAGTCCTTCAAGCATTGAAAGTTCCTGTGACTGAAAAAGGTGCTTTTAAAAATCCTGTGACATCACAATCTGGTAAAAAATCATGCTCTTATGTTCCAGCCAAGCAGAAAGGAACAAAGAGACCAACTAACAGACCTTTGAAGATGTAACTATTATATTCAAGGTTGTTGTTATTTATCACATTGTGGGAAGACAAACCAAATGTGAGACCAAAACACTCAACTTGCTTGTCTAAAAGAGCATGTCAGGAGGCAATAGGAAGGTTATAAGTATGGTTTCTCATATGACTTCAGAAAGAAAAGCTTCACAGTAATATCTCTGAAGCATTCATCCTAAACAGAGACTGGACTTACAGAGCAAATGCTGCAGAGATTTATGTAGTCTTAAAAGATTGTTATTAGCATTTGGAAATCTCATAATATTATGAAATTGATATAATGACAGAAAGTGAAGAACTTCAATGGGTTATTTATTAGTTTGGAACAAGTATATCAACTGTACATTAATATGATCAACGCCTGCATCCTCAGCATGAGTGGAAACTTTGAAAGGCAGGTCCAAACATACCTTCTCTTTAGGGAAACAACAGATCATTTTTATCAAAAGCATCTGAAAGGTTTAGCAAGGTAAGATTTTGCTGATGCCAAACTAAGATGCAGATAGATGACAACTACAAAGCCCAGTTCTTAAGTGTGCCTGCAATCAGTAGTTGTCACTTGTGGTAACGATGGGTAAGTTTTCCAGTGAAGAAATATGCATTAAAAAAACCCTATCCAAATCAACACTTCATTTGAAGAATATGTAAATAATTTTCTCTTTGGTTTTATGATAATTATATATCATTATATTTTCATATATATATTGATTATATATATAATCAATATAAAATTATATATATATATAATTTTTTAAAAAATTATTTATAGCTGGCATCTGTCTGGAGCAAATCCAGTAGAAGTGAGCAGAATAAGGTCTTGTCCAAGATCCACAAGGCTAATCCTTTACATGATTTTATGAAAATCACTGTGCTCATAAGACTGTAGGATGATTCAAGGGAGCAGGTTCTGCCACTCTTTACCTCAAAATTAGCACTTGTGTGAGATACATAGCTAATGCCTCTGTGCTTAGCTATGTGTAACTTTTGAAATGTAGATAAACGAGCATAAATCTTGTTTAGGGTGCAGTTAATCTCACCTAATTTCAGCCATCTCAAGGTTTGGTATCACAAGCCAGATAGTTAGGAGTGAGTGACAAGAGTTATATTTTGTAGATCAAAATGTCACCTGTTAAATTTGTTGTATCAAATGTCAAAATATGGGAGGCATTTATAAGGCAGCATACTAAAATACTGCACGGACATCCATTTCTTTTGCTATGTAGATATCTGAGGAAAAAAAGCATCAGAACTGATTTTTTTCCTCCCCTTGAGTTCTATAGGTGAATAAGATGTTGAAGTTTGGGCACATTCAGGCAGAAGCAGATACCATGCCTGAACAGGAAATGAAATAGGATTAGAAAGATCATTCTCTTTGGGAGAACTTTGCCTTTCAGCAGAGGCAAAAGATTAGCGAGCACTTAGGACTTGTACCATGTGTTTGAGTTGAAAAGAGAAACCTTTATGGCATGTACTTTGTGTCTGCAGAACTCTATCATGAACACCAAAACTGGAGTAGAGCATGCTATACAATAAAAAAACTTACATTTGACTTTTATGCTTCTTTCAGTTCTTTTCCTCATCCTTGCTGTGCTGAATAATTTTATCTAAACAAAAGAGTATTGACTATGCTTTCCAAGCAGCCAGGGTAGTCATCTTCATTCATAATATCCTTTTTTAAGATAAATTCAGGAACGATAAAGTATTCAGGAATAGGATAACATATTCAGCTCCCCCCTCCCCTCGTGTCTTGCTTTTCAAACACATCAAAAATTAATTTAACAAGAAAGAATAATTATATTGAGTCCTAAGATCCATTTAATCCAGTCCTGTCTTAGTGGCTAAGAGTAAGTGCTTAGAGGAGGTTATGTAAAGGGTAAGAATATGGTGATATTCCCCGGAAAACTCTCTCAACAGCCAATAATTTGAGTTTCAGTAATTTTCTGAGCCAAACATTTACTCTTTAAATATAATGGACCTTGATAGATTTTTTTCCATGAGTTGACTTTGGAATCCATGTATGCTTTTACCACCCCAGTATTCTGCAGCAAAGCTTAATTAAACACAGAGGGTGACAAATTTGTATTTGTCATTATCACTTTCATTAATTTAGAAGCAGAGTAAGGGTGGATTAAGAAGCTTATAGTAGACTCAGGCTACTGCAGAACACACTAAATCATACATACAGACTATGTTGTCTGCAATGGGTGTATGTACTAAATCCTATGTGCCATACTTCCTATGAATGTTGTCTGTGACTGGTGCAGTGAATTTGTCACATCCAGCCCTGGACAGAAGACATACTGACAGCTGATTGTTGAGTCCTCATTCAAACTGTGATCTGAGACAAAAGTCATAGAATCATACAATCATAGAATCATTTAGGTTGGAAAAGACCCTTAAGGTCATCAACTCCAACCATTAACCCAGCACTGCCAAGTTCACCATTAAACTGTGTCCCTAAGCACCACATCTACTAATCTTTTAAATACCTCCAGGGATGGTGACTCAACCACTTCCCTGGGCAGCCTGTTCCAATGCTTGATAACCCTTTCAGTGGAGAAATTTTTCCTGATATCAAATCTAAACCTCCCCTGGCACAACTTGAGGCCGTTTCCTCTTGTCTTATCACTTGTTACTTGGAAGAAGACACCAACAGCCGCCTCACTACAACTTCCTTTCAGGCAGTTGTAGAGAGCGATAAGGTCTCCCCTGAGCCTCCTTTTCTCCTGACTAAACAACCCCAGTTCTGTCAGCTGCTTCTCATAAGACTTGTGCCCTAGACCCTTCACTGGCTTCGTTGCCCTTCTTTGGACTCTTCTTTGCCCTTCTTGGCCACCTGGGCACACTGCTGGCCCATATTCAGCCGGCCATCAATCAACACTCCCAGGTCCTTTTCCACTAGGCAGCTTTCCAGCCACTCTTACCCAAGCCTGTAGCGTTTCATGGGGTTGTTGTGACCCAAGTGCAGGACCCGAGACTTGGCCTTGTTGAACCTCATACAACTGGCCTTGGCCCATCAATCCAACCTGTCCAGATCCCTCTGCAGACCCTTCCTACCCTCAAGCAGATCAACACTCCCACACAACTTGGTGGCATCTGCGAACTTACTGAGGGTGCACTTGATCCCCTCGTCCAGATCATTGATAAAGATATTAAAGAGAACTGGCCCCAATACTGAGCCCTGGGGAACACCACTTGTGACTGGCCACCAACTGGATTTAACTCCATTCGCCACAACTCTTTGGGCCCAGCCATCCAGCCAGTTTTTTTTTACCCAGCAAAGAGTACGCCCATCCAAGCCATGAGCAGTCAGTTTCTCCAGGAGAATGCTGTGGGAAATGGTGTCAAAGGCTTTACTAAAGTCCAAGTAACCAGCATCTTCAGCCTTTCCCTCATCCACTAAGTGGGTCATAGAAGGAGATCAGGTTAATCAAGCAGGATCTGCCTTTCCTAAACCCATGCTGACTGGGCCTGATCACCTGATTGTCCTGTGGGTTATAATCCCTTAGCATTAGCATCAAATGTTGCAGCATACATTTTGTGCCATCTGAAAAGCAAGAGATGACAACACTGTGTGCCTAGCTTGGCATTACAATTACCTCCACCTCTGGATTTCCCCACCTTTTCAAGGGGGGCACAATGCACTGCAAGCAAAATCCAGAAAGTCACACTACAATCAAAGACAATGACCTAGAACAGAGTTCCAGGATACAAGTGATGTCATCTACCTGGACTTGTGCAAAGCATTTGACACTGTCCCGCACGACATCCTTGTCTCTAAATTGGAGAGACATGGACTTGACAGATGGACCACTTGGTGGATAAGGAATTGGCTGTATGGTCGCACTCAAAGAGTTATGGTCAATGGCTTGATGTCCAAGTGGACACCAGTGACAAGTGGCGTTCCTCAGGAGTCGGTATTGGGATCAGTCCTGTTTAACATCTTTGTCGGCAACATGGACAGTGGGATAGAGTGCGCCCTCAGCAAGTTTGCTGACGACACCAAGTTGTGTGGTGTGGTCGACACGCTGGAGGGAAAGGATGCCATCCAGAGGGACCTTGACAGGCTTGAGAGCTGGGCCTGTGTGAACCCCATGAAGTTCAACAAGGCCAAGTGCAAGGTCCTGCATGTGGGTCAGGGCAATCCCAAGCACAAATACAGGCTGGGCGGAGAATGGATCGAGAGCAGCCCTGAGGAGAATGACTTGGGGGTGATGGTTGATGAGAAGCTCAACATGAGCCGGCAGTGCGTGCTTGCAGCCCAGAAGGCCAACTGCATCAAAAGAAGCGTGGCCAGCAGGCCGAGGGAGGTGATTCTGCCCCTTTACTCCGCTCTCGTGAGACCCCACCTGGAGTACTGCGTGCAGCTCTGGGGGCCCCAACATAAGAAGGACATGGAGCTGTTGGAGAGATTCCAGAGGAGGGCCACGAAGATGATCAGAGGGCTGGAGCACCTCTCCTATGAAGAGAGGCTGAGAGAGTTGGGGCTGTTCAGCCTGGAGAAGAGAAGGCTCTGGGAAGACCTTCTAGCAGCCTTCCAGTACCTGAAGGGGGCCTACAGGAAAGCAGGAGAGGGACTTTTTACAAGGGCAAGTAGTGACAGGACGAGGGGGAACGGTTTTAAACTGGAAGAGGGTAGATTTAGATTAGCTATTAGGAAGAAATTCTTTCCTGTGAGGGTGGTGAGACACTGGAACAGGTTGCCCAGAGAAGCTGTGGCTGCCCCCTCCCTGGCAGTGTTTAAGGCCAGATTGGATGGGGCTTTGAGCAACCTGGTCTAGTGGAAAGATGTCCCTGCCTGTGGCAGGGGGGTTGGAACTAGATGATCTTTAAGGTACCTTCCAAACCAAATCATTTTATGATTCTATGATTCTATGATCACCAACAGTATGGGTATTTTTTCTGTAGTGGCTTTATCACAGGAAATTGCTCTATAAGCTGTTTTAAAAAATACATTTTCTGTAATAGCAGTTTATGTCTTGGCTCTGAAAACATATGGAAACACCATATGCTTTCATTTGCATAATCCCTTTTACCATTTTAACTGGTATAAGCCAAGAACTTTCTGCATAAATTGAAGATTCCACTCTCCCATCACTGAATTGTTTACTAATCTTCCTTTTTACTGTTGAAGCAGGACTGCAGTCTTCAGTGAATTAATTTATTTTAATTTAACAAACATTCCTTTATTTTTCTCTTTTTGTTGCCATTGACTGACCACTTGTTTCTAGATGTGGTGGGTTGACCCTGGCTGGATGCCAGGTGCCCACCAAAGCCGCTCTATCACTTCTCCTCCTCAGCTGGACATGGGACAGAAAATATAATGAAAGACTCATGGGTTGAGATAAGGACAGGGAGAGATCACTCACCAATTATGGTCAGGGGCAAAACAGACTTGACTTGGGGAAATTAGTTTAATTTATTACCAGTCAAAATCAAAGCAGGGTAATGAGAAATAAAACCAGATCTTAAAACATCTTCCCCCCACCCCTCCCTTCTTCCTGGGCTCAACTTTACTCCTGATTTCCTTTGCCTCCTCCATCCCAGCGGCACAGCGGGACGGGGAATGGGGGTTGCGGTCAGTTCATCACACGTTGTCTCTGCTGCTCCTTCCTCCTCAGGGGGAGGACTCCCCACACTCTTCCCCTGCTCCAGTGTGGGGTCCCTCCCATGCGAAACAGTCCTCCACAAACTTCTCCAACATGAGTCCTTCCCATGGGCTAAAGTTCTTTATGAACTTCTCCAGTGTGGGCTCCTCTCTCTACAGGCCCACAGGTCCTACCAGGAGCCTGCTCCAGCATGGGCTTACCATGGGGTCACAGCCTCCTTTGGGTGCATCCACCTGCTCTGGCGTGAGGTCCTCCACAGGCTGCAGGTAGATATCTGCTTCACCATTAACCTCCATGGGCTGCAGGGAGACAGCTTGCCCCACCATGGTTTTCACCATGAGCTGCAGGAGAACCTCTGCTCCCACGCCTGGAGCACCTCGTCCCCTTTCTTCCCTGACCTTGGTGTATGCAGAGTTTTTTCTCTCACATATTCTTACTCCTCTCTCTGGCTGCAATTGCTGCTTTTCCCCCGTCTTAAACATGTTATCAGGGAGGTGCTACCACCATTGCTTATGGGCTCAGCCTTGGCCAGCGGCAGGTCTATCTTGGAGCTGGCTGTCATTGGCTCTATGGGACATGGGGGGACCTTCTAGTAGCTTCTCACAGAAGCCACCCCTGTAGCTCCCCAGCTACCAAAACCTTGCCACAGAAACCCAATACACTAGACAACAGATTTCGAGGACTGTGTATCAGTTCTCTCCTCCTGAAGACACCTCTAGTTGAAGTTTCTTCACAAAGACTTTAATGTCATCAATCAAACACTGAAATATTTGGGGTGCTTTTTTGTTATTAAAAAGAGGTTACTAAATCAAGAGAAAAAGTAAACACTTTTACTTCGTTGTCTAGGTAGCTTATGAGTTTATAGAGAAGGTCAAGAAGAAAAGTCCATTTTTGAATCAAGTACTTTTCTATACAATGGGTGACATCTGAACTTCCTGTTGTTGATCTTTTATGATATGTACAAATCCTTATTCATTCACCCAGTTAATACAATTTTCTTGTACGAAACTATATCAACCACATGTATTCTGTAAAAAGTATCTTTTTTTTTGCACAGTCTGTCAAAAGATGTCAGAACCAAAAAATCTTCCACCTACCCTCTTTCAAACCTATATTTCTCATATGCAAGTCAGCTGGCAATAAGCACACTCCTGGAGACTCATCTAGAAACAAGGCAAGTAGTTACTATTCTTCATTCTGGCCCTAAGTTTGTTCTGCACACCTGCAGCCACTCTGTGAGTTTGGCAAGCTCCAGCAATGTCTGAGAGGCCCAAGCTGCTTGGCTGCCTTTTCACTCAGTGTTGCCATCAACATGTCTGTCCCTGCAGGTAGGAGGAAGTTTTCTGTTACTGTCTGAGCTTTGCAATTCAGGGCATCACACACTGAGATCCAAGTGCTTTAGTGTGCGTGCAGGATCATTTACATGACTTGTTTTCTGTTTTGCAGCTAATTCCATTCTGTTTAAGAAGTCAAAGTACTTTATTTTTAGGAAGAAAAGACCAGCTGTTTTCTAATTTTCAGTAGCTATGGCTTTGTGTTGCAAGACCCAAAAAAGTTTCTGACCACAGCTTTTCAAGATGAAGCCCACTGATTTTGCATTGCTCCCTTTTATGGGATGCTCTGGGACTGGAAGCAGAGAGAATTCTGTGATGTAGCGTCAAACTGCTGGCACCCAGATCTGGAAGATGACCACATGGAACAAAGAAAATAAAACAACCCAGAAAGTAGATGCTCTTCTTGCAGCTTGCTTTACTGCAGTCAGTTCTCCATCATCTGAAATATGAAATGCAGAAAGCCATGATTAAACAGCTGTAAAATACGTTTGTATTTGTGTGGTCTAAACAAATGAGGGACTCAGGAGTCAGTATTTCTCCTCACCTCTGTCAGTTTCACAAGATGAATTTTCCTCCCGTTATTTCAAAATTAAAAAATGATTTGTTGGTTTGGAAAAATTTACATTTGGGTTGGCTTGGCTTGGCAGGATAGCTGTGGTTAAAACAAACAGCTTGCCAGAAATCAATTTCCTATGTCAGGTCCAGCCAGTATGGACACCAAAAACAGCTCTTGAGGAAATCCAAGCAGTAGTTGCTGCATTTATACAGGATTCTGATGGATCCTCAGGATGAGTAATGTCGCTGAGCTTGATGCAGCTTTTCCTGTGGAGATGGATTTCCTTTTTTGCAATATACCTTTGCACTGAATTTGGCTGAGAAGAAAGCTTTATAAAACCACTGTCCCTTAACTGAATCTTTGACATATGCACCTCTGTTCATCAGTGTGGTTTCATCAGCTGGCTTGGACCCCAACAGTAGACTTATTCTTCAAAATGTTTTGTCATCGTCAATGGTTTGTGATGACACATGCAACCCTTTTCAACACATGGCATCATCTCTTAGTCAATTAAAATAAAATAGCATAGAGTACTGAACTAAAATGGCAAGCCAGAGTTTAAAAAGCCTGTCCTGTTTTTCTCTTCTCATCTAAATAAATCCTTGTCTCTTTCCTGGCTTCACCAAACTATCCTGAATTGCATTGTCCCAACTGCTGGAAGAACAAGACACTTGAATATTCCAGGCTGTTTTCTCAGGTGGTATCTCACATCCAAATTCAAATGGGAAAAGGTTTCTGGTTATAGAGATATCATCCGTAATGTCTTTGTGGCCAATCATCACTGAGGGTACATGTCTTGTTGGACATGCATTGCATTTCCAAAGCAGTTCTGGTAAGAAGTTGTTGTTTTTTATAATCCATTCATATAAATTCTAAAATATCTGTTTAAACTATGCTCAGCCAACTCAATTAATTTCAATGAAATTGCTGCATATTGGGGAGCATCCTGAAACTTCTCTAAAGACCACATTGTCCATTCAGACAGCAAATCCAGAACCATGGTCTCAAATGTAGCTAAAAGCATCTTAAATACCTTGTCTGTTCCAGGCTTGACTGCTTGCATGACCTTCCTCATTGTCTGCATTCAAACAATTTGCAGGCTGTCCAGCTGGCAGCCATATAAACATGGGGCAGATCTGGGAGCACGCCCACCTCCCATTTTCTCTTGTGACTCCTCCTTCAGAGTGGTGCAGACATAGTTTCTCAGTCTGTTGTCATTGCTTTTTAATTCTTATATTTTCTTCTCTGCTACAGGAAGATTTTTTTTTCCATTTTGAACAAGTACTTAACACCTTTTCTGCAATCTTGGCCAGGTCCTCAATGTTACCTGAATCTTTGAAGAGTTAAATAGGTGTCCCTGGGGTTGTGTTTCCCCACATTCATATGTGTCTATACTTTTACAATGGTCCCATTTCTGCATATTATGTTTTACTCTCCCTAGTTCTCACCTGGACATAATTTAGATCTCTTCAGGGTAGCCAGATGGACTGTATGCCAAGAGGTGGCTGTTTGGGAACACCATTCATTTCCATTCCTGCACTAAAAAAATGACTAGTGAATTTATGCAGATATCGCTGCCTTTTTAGATAGTACCTTAATAAGAAGGTGACAAGAAAGCTACGTAATTTTTGTCAGCCTTGAGTTTTCAGTGTGTTGTGTGCCTTCTGCTTGTGATTGCTCTCACCCTACCTGGCACATACACAGACTGGTCACATTCATTGTTTTACATCACCCATAATAGTGGATTAAATAATACTAGCAGTTACTCAATACAATATCAAACTTCCCATGAAAGACAAGTATATTGAGCTGTTGAATGCTAGTGTGTAAGTGTACCATCTATGGTGTTATTGTATTGGTCTTCGACAGACAACTGTGAACTTTTTCAGCATTACATCCTTGGGATCTAGCTAAGCTTTTGTCTTTTTCACATGTAGCCTAAAGGAAAGCTCGTGATCCAGCACTACTAAGCACTATTGGATCTCTGATGGGACTCACAGTTGGTAGGCAAATGGCACCATGTTCCAAATTACGATGAACTATTTATCATGGACATGAAAGAGATTCATTTAGGTTCTGTGACTGAGCTGACTGACAGCTGATGCAGTACTCAGTTGTAGTAAATGTTCATTGAATAGTATGGGCAAAAGCATCCTCCCTGATAGGACACTTTACTGTCTCTGCCATTGCCTCTGTTTCTTGAGGATTTCTATATAAATTCACTGATTTTTTCATAGAGGTGTGTCAGCTACACTGTATGTTGACCTTTTATTTCAGTATATCTTTGGCTAGAAGTCTGTTGTTGTTTATGGTGGCTTATGTTGCTGTCAGGACTACACATACATCTACTGTGACATTACCATTCTCAAACTCATATACAATGTGTTAGTGATATTCAGCATGCAACTGTTACATGACTTTTCCTTAGGGAATGTATAGTTTCCTCTGGGACAAAAGACAGAAACAAAGGTTGATAGGTGGTTTAAAATGCAATGATCATATGATTCATAACATTAATATAATAATCATCTTCGAAGAGACCCTGTGGGGCTCCTCTGACTGCCTGAAGTTCTGGTGCACACCAGAGTGCTTGCACTGGTGCTAGAGCTGTTGGGAACCAGCTGTGGCTGGCACAGGGCAGTCCATGGCCTCTTCCCACACCCGTCACCCCCACAACCTCCTCTTGCCCAGACCCTGCACCCATGGCCAGCACACTCCCCAGGCCAGGGATTTGCCTTTCCTTTTGCTAAACTGTGTGCAGTTCCTGTTAGACCATTTCTCCAGTCTGTCCAGGTCTCTCTGAATGGCAGCACAACCATCTGGTGTATAGACCTCTTCTCCCAGTTCTGTAGAGGGTGTGCTCCATCCCATCTTCCAGGTCATTAACGAAGATGTTAAGCAGGACTGGTCCTAGTATTAGCCCTTGGGGGAAACCGCTAGTGACTGGCCTCAGCTGGAGTAAGTGTCGCTGATCACAATCCTTTGAATGTGGCAGTTCAGCTAGTTTTCAGTCCACTCACTGTCCATTCATATAGTTTGTATTTCATCAGTTTGTCTATGTGCATGGCAGGGTCATAAGTCTTGCTGAGGCAAGATAAGCAGCATCCATTGCTCCCCCCTCATCCACCAAGCCAGTCATCTCATTGTAGAAGGCTATAAGGCATGATTTCCCCTTCATAAATCCACGCACATTGCTCCCAAACACCTTTGGTCCTTAATATGTTTTGAAATATTTTTCAGTTTTATTTGTTCCACCACCCTTCCATGGATCGAGATTGAGGTGAGGCTAACTGGCCTGTAGTTCTCCAGATCCTCCTTATCACCCTTCTTGAAGATATGAGTGACATTTGCTTTCTTCCAGTCCACAGGAACCTCTCCTGATCACCACAACTTTTAAAAGATAATTGAGAGTGGCCTTGTGGTGACATTACCTGGGTCCATCAGTGTGCATGAGTGCATCTCATCAGGTCCCATGGACTTGTGGATGTCATTTGTTTAAATGCTTCTTAACCTGGACGTACTCCACAGAGGGTAAGTCTTCCCTGCTCCAGACTCTTCCACTGATCTCAGGGTCCTGGGATTCCTGAAGACTGATCTTACTAGTTGAGACCGAGGTGAAGAAGGCATTGAGTACATTGACCTTTTCCATGCCTTTGACACCAGGTCTTCTGCCCCGTTCAGCAGTGGGCCGACATTTTTACCAGTCTTCCTTTGGCTTCTGATGTACCCACAGAAACTCTTCTTGTTACCCTTCATGCCCCTTGCCAGATTCAACTCCAGATGGGCTTTTGCTTTCTCAGCCCCATCCCTGCATGCTCAGACGGTGTCTCTACATTCCTCCTTGGTCATCTGTCCCTTCTTCCACTTCTTTCATGTTTCTTTTTTATGCCTGAGTCCCCGTTATACTGTCATGGTGACCCTGGCTAGACTCAGATGAACACTGAAACACAATGGATTCTAATTATGTGTTTCCTTCACTCCTGATTTTCTGCAATTCCTTAAAATTTATTGAGGAAAAAAAAAGGAAGACTGTGTTTTGGCTCCTGTAGTGAAATTTGTTACACAGAACTGGCAGGTCCTTTGCCTCCTTGCTTACATCCATGAAAAACAATCAAGAATTTTTGTGAATTATCCAAGTTCAGCATATGACACTAAGGGAAAAAAGAACATTCAGCTACTGGCCAATTACTCTGCAATGGTAACATCTCAGAATGTAGTACAGCAAAGCACTCATGGGATTTATTAATACAACAGTTTGGACTGTATTTCCAACTTGTAATACCTAGTCTTACGCAAGAAGGACAGAAACTCGAATGATAGGAAAGGCCATCTTGAAGGGCCTGATCTCTTCTCTATGTAATGAATTCTAATGAAGCTAGAAAACAAGGCTGCTTTTATGAAGAAATTGGAAAGGACATAAAAGCCGGTATTACCTTAGCACAACAGGGAAAAGCCTGGAAGATGGCCAAGACATTTCTGTTTGTGTAATCATTAAGGAAAATTTATTGATTGTATCTCAGGAGACTGAAATTAAGGAAAACATTAAAAAAGAAAGAGTCCATAAATGCCAGAGAGCATGTGACGTGGTAGGTGTACACACAGCAGGAATGGCCTGGAATACCAGTAATTTATGGGACAATGAAAAGCAGAAGTTTTAAGATAGTTTGACCTAGGATCCCCTGTCAGAAGAATCTGTTGGGTTACAATCCTCGACCTATTGATTAAAAATGACTACTAGCAGCTTGAGGAATGATAACTTGAAAATAGAAAAGAGTAGGTTATCCTGTTGTAGTGGAATAGAATATATCTTTGTTAAATGGAGAAAAGTTTTAGACAACTGTATCTCAGACTTGTTCCTAATATAGCTCCCACGTGTGAAACTTGACCAAAATAACGCTAAAAGATTTACTAAACATAAACAGGTCTTTCAAGGTTAATACAGTTTGTTAACTGTTTTACGGGAAATTCTTGTATATTAATGACAAAATTGCTATAGGCATAATATAAATGGGTATGATGTAAGTTTTATCACTGGTGCTGTGTGTTACAAAGCCTGACTATATCTGTCCTGTCACTTTAGTGCCTTTAGCTTCCAGATTTCACTAGTAAAAGGTGTTTTCACTCCAATAACACTTCATTCTCTGGTAAAACATGAATTGTTTGGTTAATGTTTAGCTCTTCAGTACATCTGAGCTCTTGTACTGTAAACAGCTGGAAGCACTGAACATTACTAAAGAGTATTAATGAGCTCAATTAAACTTCAAACCATGGACGATTTTCACTGAGCTTCCATATGTGCTGGATTCCCACATAAACCCACTTAATTTAAATCTTTTGTGCACTGATACCTCCTCATGCAGGCAAATTAATATACATGCACTTTTTGATATCTTGTCGCAGAAGTCATATGCAAAGAGGGAATCCAATATTTGTGTGGATGAACACACTTGTGTAGTTCGAGAAGCCTCGTATAGAAATAGCTAGAATAGTATAACAAAGTTAATAGTAAGCCCTACATCTAATTTTATTCTGCAATGCAGCTGTTTTCTAGATTTATAATGATGGACCTGATTTTTCACCCTACTTTGAGTTTATCCTATGGGAACTTCAGTAATTTAAATGGTGCCAGAAGAAAATTTGGCAGAATGTTTTTTTCTGTGCAACCAGCTATTCCACATACAGCCACTTGTGTCTGCCAGCATTGCATACAGCCTAGAAGTTCCAGACTATGAAAATCAGCAATAAAGCTTCATTCTCTATCATACCTAACACTGCTGAGTGCAAGAATGTAGCAGCGAGAGTTTGTGGGAGAAACAAGAGTCAAACGGTCATTTTGCAGTCAAAATTTATTATCATCATAATTTAGATTACCAAATACATAAGAAAACATTAAATAATGTAGAGAGAAAAAAACTAATGTGCTTGGGCATCTGTAACACTTCCTATTCTGCACTTGACTTTTCCACCATCTAGTGTTTACTCTGAGGATATGTTACTGGTGCTGTGGGAAGCAAAGGCATTACCTAAGTTCAATATATTGACCATTCTTCAAAGTTGATGTGAAAAATAAATACCAGATAATAACCTTAACATTTTTCTTTGAGGATGATATGGAGCCTGACTATACTGACAGTGATTAAACATCCTGAAAGACTGATCTGAGACATGTTGGGAAAACCCAGATATTGAGAACATACACCTGTCTGCCAGATGTGTGTTATGGCAACAAGGGTGAGGAAGGAAGACTGCCACGACAATTAAGCTTCAGGTTTTATTTTCAGACTTGAAAATGTGAATTACAGTGAGTGCATGGATTTGATTCTTCATAAAACCAACTCCTCTTCATCAAGTTTCTCTTACTGTTGCTCCTTGGTTAGTGCACTTGTGCATATATACACATGCAAAAAAAATTATTTTATCCATCATGTACAGCATCCCTAACAAATGAGATGCATACATTTGGACAGTGTAAGAGCTGCAATCAGTTGGAACATTTGGTGTTGTGAAGAGATTTTATTATTTCACCTCCTATGCAGTAATGGTTAGAGCAGAAATTCCAGAATTTTATTCATGGAGTGAGATCTCATGAGTGGGAAACGCCTTGTAACAAAATTAACCCACAATATACTACAAGATGACCACACTAAAAAATGTCCTACCTAAAGACTTCATGGATTCCAGCTGGCCTGGCTGCATCACTCTGAGCTGTTGCATTGGAAAGTGATTTTCTAAATAGAAACTTGAAGAAAATTTACCCTACAGATTTTGAAGCCTTACCTGTATCACAAATTTTGTGTGAGGATTCATCTGCCCATGACAGAGAGGAAGTATGTGAGTGCCTGTGAATCACAAATGTGGTTTCTCACGAAAATCTTGTGTGGTTTGCCAAACAAGCTAAGCTCCTTCTTGCAAGTAGATCTAGTGGTCCCCCTGAAAAACATCAAGTGCTGCAAAAGGCATGTTCTCTGTTTGTCCAGGAGGACACGAATATTACAACAACAACTCCAATTAGCTGCTGTTTTTTAATCTTTTTCTTCTGATGCTGCTTGAATGTTTGCATATGGCCAAACTGTACAAGTGTTCTCCTGGGTCAGACCCAGTAACTGGAGGAAGTTGCTCAAGCTCAGTATTTTTCTGTGACAGTGTACAAAAGTGTATTTCTAGAGAAGAGTGTAATATCAGGACGAGCATATACAAAATTTCACGTTTCTCTACTGCCTAATGCACTGCAGGGTAAACACTGCCCAAAAGCTTTTGTTGAGAAGAAAACAAGGGCTGATCATTTCTTCTGACCTGCAGTCTGAGCGAAATGAAAAACAGAAAAAATTCACTAGCATATGCTTCAATCCCTTTTAGGATCTAGGGAGAGTGGGTCTTAAGTCCTCTGATGCCTAGGAACTGTGGAGCAGGACACTTGCCTCTCATGGAGTGAGACGTACACTAAATATGAAATGAAGCAGTCTGTGTCCTCTCTAAGTTGCCTAGTTAGCTTAAAGACACAGCTAGCAAGTGAACACAAATATATTTATTAATAATACTTAATAATTCTTGACTAGACAGTTTTGACTTACTTTTGCTTTCTGTTTGTCCAAGAACAGGTATCCAGCAAGGGCAAGGCAAATCTGGGAAGGCAGGGTGTGTTTTAGACTGCATTAGCAGAGATGTTTTAGCTAATGTACAAACCGTGATTACATCTAGAACATTAATTTTAGCTTGAAAAAGGACAATGAAGGAGAACAATCAGAGCTGAGTCAAGCAACCCAGTCTTCAGTGGAGGAGGAATTCTGGAATTTAATCAGAGTCTCCGGGATACTTCATGTCATTATAAAAACCCCAATCTCACATATGGTGATGAGGAGATTTTATTCTTTTTTAACCTTTGACACTGCAGGAGTACCAGGCCCTCCAAAGTTAGCAAACACATCTGGAAGTGCGTTCAAATGCAGTTTGAAGACCTGGTGAAGAAACAGACCTCTGGGACAGGGGGAAAGAGGGAAGGAGAAATGGTGAATAGGTGAATGCTTGGGAGTGATTGCTGTAAAGTAGGAGGGCTCAGGGAGATTTTTTAGGAGGGCTGATGGTACCGGGTACAGGCAGACGTTCAGGAAGTAAAAAAAGAAGAGCAAAAATCATTGGAAGAAGGAAAAAATTGAAGACTTCAGAAGAACGGAAGTAATTTAAGGAAGGAGTGGTGAATTAACAAGAAGAGAGGTTATCTTGTTTTCAGCTTTTTGTGGGGCATAATAAACCTTGCCTTGCATTTAGACTGACACTTTAACAGGCCTTACCTCTCTTCATTGACTCTACAAAGAGCTGATGGTGACTACATGGATATAGTGGGTGACTGTAGAGGTGATTACACTGGAGACATCTAACTTTCAGGACAGATGAATAGCATCCCATGTTTTGTGAAAGAAGCTCAGTCTGAATGCAATCTAACCTAGAAAAAGCTGCAAAACCTGCCAGACAAAGGATCAACCTTACCTTCAACGGACAACAGGCAGTTCAGAAAAAGACTCACTAGCTCTGGCAGGAGGAAAATATGAAGATAAAGGAGTCAAGTCAGACAGTGCCCTGAGCCACTGGTTATCTCCTACAGGAAGAAAAGGAGGGAGGAAGGAGGGAATGAGCTATTCTGTAGCCGCCCCTCCCAGCTTTCCAGGGGAATGCTTGCAATTCAGCTTCTGAGTCATACCCACGCGCTGCTCTCCTGCACAAGGGGCGGGATTTGGAGCAGAATGGCTGGAGTCACTCCTTGAAATTGGCCCAGTTGCCAACTCCCCAGGTCTGATGAAATCAAATACATTCAACCTGGGGTGCAGGACATAACTGCATGTTTCTTTATCCATGAGAAGCTGTGACGTACTTGTGGCTTTAATGCTCCGGGCTAGTTCCAGCCCTGAGATAGACTGAGTCCTTTAGCCTTCCTCCAGAAAAAAAAGAGGGTATAAATTCATTCCAGCCACATCTGCATGCCTTCCTGCTGTGCAGTCTCAGAGTTTAGGCTACAAAAGCATGTTGAGGACACTGTGTGTTCCAGCTCCCCAAGACTCCCTTAGGCCCAGGGGTACTAAGTACTTTCCTCTCTTTGCACAGAGGTTGTAAATGCAACAGAATGGGTTAGAAATTTGAATTTTACCTCAATTAAGACCACAGAGCCACCATAATGAACAGCAATTTCACATTTCTATGGACTAGGAACATATTTCACCAGCCTAACAGATGGGAGAACCTATCCAAAAGCAAAGTTAACACTCCCAAAATAAAATTAAAAAAAGAGAAGCCAGTAAGGTGGTTCTGCAGTCATTATTGTGGCCAAGACAGCAAATCAGAAAGCACTCTGTGTTAGACCATACAAAGCAATGTGATGTAATTGTACCGTTCCAGGCCCCCTGCAAATGCAGTTAAGGTTCTGAAAGTATTGCAGTTTTCTCCATTTCCTCTGACATAGGTGAAGGGTTATGATCAGGTACAGGATAGAATAAATACATTTTATGCAAAAAATCCATTAAAAATATTGAATTTATTTCTCATATAGTGCTTATAATACCACTGGTATATATAAAAGTTCTCCTGAGTTAGTAGGGAAACTAGTCATATTGAAATGATTAAAGCAAGCCAGAGGGAGAATTATCTGAGAAATCCATAGTATTTTATGGATGAGCTGGCATATATAGTATTTACCATATCATAACTCATACAAGTCTCACTTACTATCTTAATGAGTGACAATAGCATATCTGGAAAACATCTGCCCTGGAAAAGGACACATCAACTACTCTCTGTCTGCTTGAAAAATGTAGATATAGTATTACTCTATGTCAGCCATGCATATCGTATGTGGTATGAAATGTCTTCAGTGGTAAAAGAATAAGGAGTACACGTTTCACTTCTAAATGCCCCAGACCAGACTCTGATGTCCTTTCACTGGATGAGTACCCCTTACGTCCTGAGTAGTCTAATAGAAAATGGGGTACATGTTTTCCACTCTGCAGGAGTTCAGGTTACTCTATGAATTAAATCCCAGCAGAGCTAAAATAGTTTTCTAAAAAGTCATTTACTAAAAAAGAAGTATCTTGCAATGATGTATAAATGTTCTTCATGTTCTTATGAAGAGATATGCATTAGGAAAAAGAAAGAAAATCATAAAGAATGTGTTTCTATTGTAATTTTAAAAGAAATCACATAGGTTACCATGGCCGTTTATATAGCTGTTCTCTTTTCCTTTTCAACTGTCATGCATGTTTTGGCTGGCACGATTACAGTATATTCCTAATCCCTAGAACAGCATTTTTCCCATCAGAACCAGCAGCAGCTGCAGCTTGAACATGTTTATCAACACACCCACCTGTGTTTTTGTCATGGACCGCCAATGATGCCATAACTCCTCCTGTTCTTTCCACTATGTAGGTGTTTTTAGTGTCTTTCCAAATAACTGCATTTTGAGAGCTGGGATATTTCCCATTTGATATAGTGTTTTACTAAATTCAGCTTTGCATTAATGGAAAAATTCCAGAATTAACAGACCCATGGCAATCACAAGAAGTAGCAAACACGTCCTGCCAATTTTAAGGAAATGTAGTGTCCAGCCCCCAACTCTTTAAAAAGCAACTATTTTCTACTGAAAGACTCAGCGGAAGTTTTGCACTGCTACTGTGGACACTGCCCTCTTTTTTACATAAATTGCTAAAATACTGAACCCAACAGCATTTTCTGGTTTGTTTTCTGGCACAGGATGCAGACATAGTAATGGGAAAAAATTAGCTTTGTGGACATCTTGAATGTTTGTGATAATTCTCTTTCTTCCGTAGTTATGCTTTGTCATTAAAGAGTGTGAACATTTTCATTCTTATTAACAGAGTGATCTTTAGCCAAGGAATTATCTAATGGAACAGCTGGGGCACTTTGAACTGAGCTGTGAACTTACATTAAGTTCACAATTCAGACAACTTTGCTTTGGCTTAGCTTTCCTTAGCTTTCTTCTTTCCTTTTTCCCCTTCTTTTCTTTTCTTTTCTTTTCTTTTCTTTTCTTTTCTTTTCTTTTCTTTTCTTTTCTTTTCTTTTCTTTTCTTTGATAGAGTAGAGATCTAAAATATTTTTCACTAATCCCTGTGCTCATCAGATATTCTTGTATCAACTAAACTAAGGAACGAAAGATGGAGATAAAGATTTATGTAGCAGCTGTGATGCTAGTGTTCATTTAAACTGGAGTTCCAGTTTATATTGTTCACCAAATATGGGTTTTCATGAGTATCCCGCATGCTTTTAAATGATATTTTTCATCTCCTTACAAAGATCCGTTCTTAGATAGAAAACACTGTGGTCTAAACTAGAAATGTGAGAAGACTTATATTTATTATCTTGTTAGTTCCAGAAGAGGAATCTACCAGCACTTACAGAAGACTAAGCAGAGTTTAATGGTAGTTTATGGGCTCTGTCTCTTAGCAGAATCATGTACTGTTTACAACTGTTTCCAAGACATGCAGGTGCATTGTGAGAAAATGAGCCACTACTAAAGTCATATTATAGACACTTAGTTACAAGTGTTTCAGTCACATAGCAAGAAATTAACAATGCTGCATTTGTTTTCTTTTTAATATTTCTCATATTTCTTATTCTCATTCTAAAGGAATGCATTCTAATCTTAGGACACATTCTCATACATTCATTAATCCTGCTGCTCTAAAATGTTTCACGTGAAAACTCAAAATCAGATGGCTTTATGTGTTCCAACTGGGCTTTTGTAAAACAGGGTCATCCTTGAACTTGTCATCTGTTGAGGTATTAAATTCCAGATTTCACTCAATTACATGATCTTAAGAATGTGGCAAGCTGCCATTCCTTTCTCAACTTTGAACAAATGTTATTGCATCTAACTGTTTAATTTCAGGAATCCCTCAATTATAAGTGACCCTTAAGAGGAAGTTGTATGTCTTTTTAAAAATTTACCTATGAAGGAAATGTAAATGTATATCTATCTATCTATCTATCTATCTATCTATCTATCTATCTCCTACATTCTGTTAAGACTAAAAGACACATTTTTTTTTTTCATCCGAAGTTTAGCAAGCATGATTTAACAAGTTAATATTTACTTCAGAGCTGTATGCAAAGTTCTTTTTTCCTCACATTGGAAGACATTATTATGAGACATGAGGCACTGCCTTTGCAGAAATATTCATTGATCATTAGGATGATCCATTTATTCAAGTTACATTTAATTACAGTGAAAATTGGCCTAAAATGGGGCAAAGTTTGAAAGAACCAAACATTTCAAGTCGAAGAAATGAGTTAAAGGAAAATAAAACTAAGTATGCCAAGTTAAAAACAGTTGTTTCAGATAAAATCTTAACTCTTCCCTAAAATAATTGCATACAATAAACTCCCTCTTAAAGAACGTATTTTTTTCTGAACCAACATTCTGAGACATTCTCCATGTCTTTGCTTAAGTAGCAGCACTCAGAAACTAAGTTAACTGGATTTTTGACTGAGTTCACTGGACATATCTAATTGCAACATAACAGTTTCACAGAAACTGCACTAATTATACTATAGTTATTAAACAACAAAAAATTAATATAGCTGCAGACTTCATCTATCTGATGGTATGTGGAATACTGTTAGCCAAAAAGGGTAGATTGCTTATTAGAGCAGAGTTCTACATTTTACCCAAGAGGTTTTAGACAAGCAAATCTGCATTTTAAACTTAAATTACATGCAAAAGAGATAAATGAAGATACATCCCTGATTATTTTCCTACACGTCTGCTTTTCAGTGCAGAGCAGTTGCATAGCTGCCTTTTCTCTCAGTTGGACTGTCTGTTGAAACCAAATACTCTGGGCGAATGTGTAATGTTGGACAAGACCACGTAGGACTACAACTGGGCTCCTTCTCTACACAGGAAGGGGACCAGTGGTGTTCAAAGGACGGTGAGTGAGCTGCAAAGGCGGTCAGCAACTGCCTGGCTGGGTGTGGAGGGAAGGCAGCAAGGCTTGATAGGTGGTTGCAGGAGGAATCAAGAAGAGATTAGGGAGCAGGGCTAGGACTGGAATAGCTGGGGGCTGGGAAAGGGCAGCTGGCGAGAAGGACAAACCTCTGTCAAAAAAGGGAGACCAAGAGAAGTGAACAGCTGCTGCAGCCACAGGGAGCCTGGGAAACAGTAGCTGGGAAAAGACTGACTTGAAACGGGACCTACAGGAGCTAAGCCAGGAACAGCTGTGAGACTGCGGGAAGGAAGGACTTCTGGTGATCTTCCCGCTGCAGATAGAGGGCAGCTCAGGCATTCAGTCACCTTGAAACCTTCACCAAGCGGTAGTGGAAAACATCTTTTGAGTAAGCAAGGCATGGGAAAAACTCACCAGGGTTTTGAGTTATGGGCTCGTGAAGGGGAAAATGGGTTCCTGGACAGTCAAAAGTTGGAATTTACTTCTGTGTGTAAGATGAGGAGGCCAGGAATGGCTTGGATTTTCTGTGGGGAAATGCACACGTTTGGGCTTTGCAGTCTGGCTGTCACAGGTGGAGAGAACATGAGAGAAGAGATCTGGGCTGTCACTTGTCATGGACCTCCTGGAGACACCAGACCCCTGTCAGATCATCAGCATATGAGTAACTCACATGTTTGCAAGATGAAAAATTTCTAAGACTTTATTTATCATAGTGAATTAAACCTACATAGGAAAACTCTCTGGCTGTGAGGCCAACTAGCACAGAGTAGCCTGTGTCCATACTATCAAACTCTCTCATAATCCAAAAAAGGCCAGTCTGATGCAGCTGTCTACCTGATAGTGCCCATGACCTAGGTATTCCCTCAAGTGATGCCAGGGAGTTGTCTGGGGGAACGTTCTTTGGTCCAGACCGGAACCAGTCCCAAAACCCTTCTAACACTTCAACTATATCAACTGTTGAGTTTGAGTCCTCTGGAACATTTCCTGAAGCTATTAATTTTGTAGAATGTTTAATTTACTAGAATAAACAAAGCCTAAGGGCCCATTCCAGCCAATGAACAGAACTGAAC
Organism: Nyctibius grandis; assembly: GCF_013368605.1. Taxonomy (NCBI): domain Eukaryota; kingdom Metazoa; phylum Chordata; class Aves; order Nyctibiiformes; family Nyctibiidae; genus Nyctibius; species Nyctibius grandis. The sequence continues at coordinate 76,872,510 of NC_090660.1, forward strand.
AGTTCAGCCACACTGTGTCCTAAGAAATAACTTTGAATTGATTGAGGATACTTGTTCAATAATTGTGGCTTTACACTCATTTTGGTCATAACAGATGTATATCTGTCAGCATATTCTCAAAAGCATGTGCAGGTTATTTTCTTCTTTTCCAGTGTTAGTAATGACAGAAGCAAATGTTGGATCTTTGTTTTAATGTTGAACAGAATAAAAATAATTTCAGATATTTTAGGCTACGTAGACTCACAACTCTTTTTTTTTGTAATGGCCTGTTTTGTCCCTTACCTAGACTGGTTTTATTATGGAACTGCCAAAGAGTTAGAGAAGACTCGATTTGTAGTGGATTCATTTTGCTGGTATCATCTGCCTCTGAATCTTCACCATGCATGACTGACTGAGACTACAGTAGCAGAACAAGCTACCCCATCCTTGGTGAATTTAGGCAAGTCAGCTAAATTGAATGAGAACTAAAATCTAAACAATGCAGAGTAACATTAGCAGGAGAGGAAGGTAAGCCAACACTACTCCAGAATGAATGCAGTCACCACTGGTGCACAGTCTGGGGTTGTCAGAGTACTGCAGAAAGCCTAGGTATGAACTTCAACCACGGCACACCTCCATATGACCTCGGCAAGCTGCTTCTCCAAAGTGACTGCAGTTCTCCCTGCCACTGTTCCCCAAACAGCTTTCCTTCCAGGTTTAGGTTGCTGTCACACACTCTAAATACAGAATTGTACTTCAAATAGTTTGGAAGATTGTAGCCTGTTTGGTAAATGGAGATGTTGTGACTGTATTAGACTCTGGCTGTTATTGATAACTTTGGCTTCCCTAAAGCGTGTAGGTGGAACTCAGATTTTGATTCAGAAATCCCCAAATCATTTCACTTGAAAGTTAAGTGCCCCTCTCCTGATGGTGCAGCCTCATGAAACTGAAGGTCTGTATGAGGGAGCTGCTGGTGGAGTGTTTCCTGTGAAGCATCTTCCATTTTGGTAATTCTTCTCTGCTAACCTTTGTGTGCACTGCAAATCCCATTGTTCCCATCGCTTATAAGAGCTGATGAGGACAGCATGGAATAAGGAATACTTTTTTTCCTGAAAGGTCCTTCACTTAAACTTAATGCTGAGCTAACATCCAATTTCAAAGTTAGAGTTTTGAGCTGGTATCCAATGTGAATGACTAAATTTAAGTGGTTCTTCTAATAAATAAATAAATAAGAAATAAAAGCCCTCATACTTCAAGGAATCAAGAGGTTTGACTAGAAGAAGCAAAATTTAGGGGAGTTAACATAAGTAATTAGCATAGCTGAAAATTTTACAGTAGATATAACATGCATATTTTACAGACTGTACCGTACTTGGGTGTAGACAGGATCATGCTTCCGTGATCACCTAAACTGGCACAGCACAGGGAAAACTCAGGTTGTGGGGGGTGAATGCTGGGCTTGCATTGAAGGGAAATGAGAGAGTAGTGAGGAAAATAGGAAATTTTGTACATCTAGATTTCACATGAAAATGACACTAAGACACTGAGCAAGAAGCTAAGCAGAACTCTCTGGTACAGTGCTCTGTGTCCATATTTCTGCAGAGATATTTAGGAATTTATTAACTAAACAGATACAGAGCAAAATTCAGATGTAACCATGAAAACTTTGTTAAAGAAGACTTTTAAAATAAAGCAGTAATTCACGAACAAAAGATTATTTAAGTGGATGTTTTGAAAATACTCCACCCTAATGTCAGCCATGTATTTTGTTATAGGCTGAAAGTTAGTGAAGTTGTAGAACCTGGTAAAAGGGGAGTTTTAAAATACTTGCTTCAAACACTAGGAACAGGTATAGACCACTTCCCTTTAACAAATCTGTAATTTATAGTAAACTATTCCCTAACCACTTTACTTAGTCTCTCATTCATAAGAAAGCAGTATCACAGCATGGTAGCAGGAAATAAAAGAACTGGTCACAGAAAAGGTTAAGTACAAAATCTAATTAAAAATACTTTGAAATGTTATGTAGTCTCTGTAACAGTGTAGTGGATTTCTTTTTGGGAATACTGGTTGCTTCAATAATTACTGACAGAAATGTGTATATGCAGTTTGTCCTTACTACGACATACAAGCTTAATGCTTTCATTCATATGAAGACTTTATTTTATTAATAGCTATCTGAACTGTACAAGAATTTCCATAGATAATAGATTTTTCCTCCTATTTATAAGATATTATGAAGATCATGGTTTCAATTCCAAAAAAGGCCCCTGACTTCCTATGTGAAAGAGGGTAAACTGCTTGAAAAAGAATGTTTTGACAACCTTGCTGTAGGGCTTTTGGTTTTTTTTCTATTTAAAGAGCCAGTTCAGGTGTTCATGTGATAATGAAAAATAATTCCACATCATAGCTGATAAATACAGGAATTTTAGAAACTGTTTGGTAGCTATTTCGGTCTCTGCTTTTTAATCTTTAATTAAAAAAAGCCTAGGTCATGGTAGTCATCTAGTACATTGCTATGAGACATGTCAATGGAGATCAGATGTGTGATTACGTATATGATCCTGATTCAGTTTGTTTCCAAGTGGCTTTTGAAGAGGCACAACTCTGTAACATGCCTCTGTCATTTGTCAAGGCCTTTGTCAAGGACACTTTCCCAAGGACACAAAGCTGTTAAATATTCCCACAAGAAATCAAAAGCTTTCCAAAACAGTGATGGGACACAAAGTTTCCAGAGCTGAATTATAAACCAATGGAAGGTATGCCTGGGCATGAGAAATGGACAAGGGAAAACACAGACTGATTTGTTTCCACTCTGATCTGAAGGTTTCTGTAACTGCAGTTGGTAGCAGTCTCTCCATAGGCTTCTATGGACTTTGTACTGGGTCCATGCTAATTACCTAAAATGAGGTATTTTCTTTAGCAAGCTTCCCTGTGGCTTTTGGCAGGATTTTGCAAGCCATGCAGCCATAATAAAACTCTTTCCAGTGATGCCAAAATTAATGATATTCTCTTTTCCTATTTTTTGTAATGTATACATGTGCAATGAGAAAGAAGAAGAAATCCCAGCAGGGAATGATCGAACAGCACACAAAGCCCTATAAGGCTAGAGTTTGCAGGCTTTTATCAACCGAAGTGGCTCTGGGTTTTCAGTCCCCCAAGAACCACAGAATCAGGCCCCAAGAGCTTTCTGCAGAGCTCCAGAAGTGTGGTAAAAGAAAAAAGTTTAATGCATATTTTAGATACAATTATGCTGTTGCTTTCTGTTGTTCTTACTAGAAAAGATGCAGATGTTTTGAGTCATGTAATTTTTCTTCTTTATCTCTCTCCTTAGTTCTTCAACATTTTCACGAGAAAAAAAGAAGAAAGAGGTCTGATTTTCTACCAGGTATGGGGAAAGACACTTATTATTGTATTCCTAGATTTTTAAAAGGAGATGAGGGGATGGGAAGAAAGAGTGAGAAATCATGAGCTATTTCATTTTCCTCTTAGTTCTGCTTTTGAATAATCCTCACATTCTTGTCTTCTTTCTCCTTCAGCTTATTACACCAACATTTCCTTTTCTCTGTGCATTTTGTTTACTTTAGTGAAGTAAGCATCAAACCCTAAGAAATAGTTTTATTTGTGCTTTATTGATTAAGATTAGTGTAACTCAGCTCATTATGTAGCTTGGCCTCATACAATAGAGAGGTAGAATTCAGGGACTAGGAAATAAATTTTAATCCCAGAAAATGCACATACATGTTAAGAAAATGCACATTTATATTAAAATTAACTGTCACGATTTTTTCAACAATCAATGGTTCTTATTTTCATCCTAAAGCAGAAAATAAGAAGAAGTGATATTAAAAGAAAGGTGAGTCTTTTTACCAAATACAGTTTTGGCGGTTCTTGTATCCTGTCCTGTGAAGGACTTTAGTATACTCAATCTACTATTTGAATATGTCCTGCTAATACAGTGCAATCCAACCTTGGCAGCTGCAGAAACATTCAATTTATACAGATTTAAGCAAAAATAATGGATTCTCAACATAATTTTCCAGTCTCAATTCCCTCATTTTTCCATAACATTAAATAGGTGAAGAGGAAATCTTCAGATGGTCTAGGATGTGTACACACAGATAAATAGTACAGCTTATAGTTTGTTTTCTTGTCACTCTGCTGAACTTCAATGCAACTAAACTGAAGTCCACACCATGAAAGTGCTCCCCCATCGCTGTGTGAATTACCCTCAAACCATTTCCAGCCCAGATCTGGTCTTCTTTAAGGTTGTCTTTGGCAGCAGCAAGCTTCAAGGTAGCAACTGCATTTATACAAACTCCTGCCATCTCTAGACTTATGAGATAAAATTCAGCGGGAGGGATATTTTCTTCCATATTTTTGTTTGCTTTTATTGTCATCTTTCAAGATTTAATGACACAGTTCTTAACCCTAGTCCTGGCAAAGGATTAACCAAAGATGTATACTAGTATTAGCATTGACAGAATTTGTATATTAGCAACTGTATAGTAATATCAAGCCAAATTAATCAGCCATCCACAAATGCCCATCAATGTCACAATATCTACCTGTTACATTGTATGAAGATAACAAAAGATAGTGGAAAAGATTTTTTTTTTAAAAAAAAGAGGATTCTTCAGTAACTGTTGGAATTAAAAAGTAATAAATCTACACTAGAAACTAGTACAGAAGAAATGTAACAGCTGACAGCCAGAGTCACAATTAAAAGTCACTAAAAAATGGAGTTTTCTATTGTGCACAGGAATAGAATAAAAATATTTTGCTTATGATGGAAACAAAAAACTTCCTATTGAGCTAGAATTTCTGAGACTATGTTGTTTTAAATCAGTGAACATGGTATTTCAGTATCCAGTAATTCACTCCAGACCATGCCATTACTGAAACTGTCATTTTATTTCTACCACTGCAAGGGGAACAGACAAAACTTGGGGCTGGCCACCTTGGTGGGCAGCTCAGAAAACCCCAGCACCAGGCGGGACCACAGGAGTCTCCAGCACTCCTGCAGCAGCTCCGCAGCAGAGTGCCTGCACCAAGAGCACGGTGCACCCACCTTGGACCTTCAGGCACTAAAATCCTGGTGTCACCAGCCCTGGGACAGCCTTCTTGAATCACCCAGGGCTGCACATCTGCCTGGGCATGCAGTGACTGCCTGGGTGAGGACTGGCAGGCTCCTAGCAGCCTGCCTTGGAGCCAGAGACCCCAGATTTAGGATGTTGCTGTCTTTGGGGAAATTTGCCAAGAGATCCCATCAGCAGCTGCCTTTGACTTGGGGTAATACAAACTGAACCCTCACGGTTTACATGTGTAGCTCTAGGTGGGTCTGACCACTGTTACACAGGTGAAACAATTAATCTTCTTCTGTCCTGCAGAGCTCAGACTGAAGGCAAGAAATAGAAAAAGAATCAGAATGAAACAGCATTTTAGCCAAAACCAGCAGAAATGAGACAAAACAGCAAGCTAATAAGCAAATGCCCTGAAGTGCACAAGAAAGCTCGTAGCATTTGAAGACAAGGGAAAGCCTCGAAATGATTGGAGCATTTAACAGTGAAGTGAGAAACTACAGAGAATGGAGAGTGCATCAGTAGATTTAAAACAGGCCAAGGAAGGTTGAAGGTAAATCAAACTGAACTTCTGCATCTTGGCTCAAGATAATAGTGGATCCATGAATCTTTCAATGTTCAAAAGGAAGATTTCAGCAAATTACTAAGAGGTTAAAGAAAGAGACTGAATAGTGTGCAAAGAGGGCATGGAGGAGAGTCACTAACACACAATAGGCTCTGATAGTCAGTAGAGTCCTGGGGTTGATTGATGAGAGAAACCGAGTCTTGGTACCAACAGGGGAGTCAGCACATAATTAGCTGGGCTTTCCTCATGGGATTTGGTTTGCATTGCTGTATATTTAATAGCTGTCAGTCGATTTGCAGTCACAGAGTCAGAGTCAGTCTGGAATGAGGATGAAAGAGAAAGCAGAAGATCATAAGGGAGCAAGTTGGCCAAGACCCAAGTAAGAAGAAGTTACAGAGCAGGGAATGACGAAGAGGGGAAGAGTCAGTGAGAGAGGAACCCAAAGGAAAGATTCCTTCAGCAAGGGCTAGAGGTATCGGATAACAGAAAGAAATTGCAAGGGAACAGGGTGGATGATGTCGCCGACTTACATATTCCTCAGGCCACTAGTTATTAGAAAGAAGTATCTCAAGGAAAAATCTCCTGGAAATAATTTTCCTGTTTCAAAGAGAGTTCACATGTACAAAAGTAGTTACAAGGGTCTGGTTTTGCCTGAAAAAAAGTTGAATTTAATGTATGAATCAGATGCTTCCACACCTGGGAATGCAATGGGATAAGGCCAGGCCAGGGCCCAGATTCAGCACAGGAATAAGAAAATGCTTGAGAGCTTTGTAGAAAAAATAACTGAAATCATGTAAGAGGAGTTCCTTCCGCAAAGTGGTGAACATGATCAACCACCTCTGAAGTCAGGATAGGTTGATATCTCAACACCTCCTGTGACTAGCTCCTTCTTAGATTTTCCTTTACTATGCAACAGCCTTAAAAACAACAGTATTTTCTCAATTAAACACTGAACCAGTCATTAAAGTGTAAGTTGGAAAAGATCCAACAGTACATAAACTCTTGTTGTGTTGAGTCCATTTCAAATCTTCATAAGTAGTAAAATAGTTATTGCAAAGTCACTACTTCAGTCGGTTGCTAAGGGACTGTAATTAAGACTATATATACACTAGAATTCTATTCTTTATTTTAGATCTAATGGGAACAAGTTTGCATGTAATTTACTGATTTTTTTTTAAACTTATATCCTTGGCATAAACCCCTCAGAATTTAAAAAAAGATTTCCCCTTCATTCATGTATTATGTTGCTGAAAAAAGACAGGGTTTTCTTTTTTGGTGGAGATAAACAGAAAGCATGAACACGAAAATGCCTAGTTTGCTTTTGCACAGACCTGCAAAGCACCATACAAAGCGAAGCATATCTGTTCCCTGCCTAGCATGTTGTATATCAAATTTCAGCTGAAGTATACTTTTAAAGGTGAATTATGCACTTTTAAAGCGGGAACTTACTTTAATTACAATCAAACAATGAAAGAGATAAATGATATAAGAAGGAAATTGTATCTCCCTGTTCAAAGCACAGTGCTGCATAATCTGTGCTGTGACTGCAGAATGCAGGAGTCATGCAGAGACATAACCCCAATTCCTGATAGAAGTATCCTACACTTGGGAGACTGCAAGAGGAATTATATTTTCAGTAAGTTTCTTGAGGCTTTCATATTTGCTCTTTAACAATCCTTGTTTTCCAAAATGGTCTTTAGAGTAATTAAGTCTCAAATGCTGTGAAGAAGACCTGTTAGGCCTGGAAGAGGTCATCTTCTTAAGTCACTACAAGAGTTTCTGTCAAATACTTAAAATTAAAAAGATCGAATAAAAAAATCAATACAGTGCCAAATTAAAGGTGCCTAAACATTGAACATAGTCTGTCAGATCGGTCTTAAGCTGTGACTTAAAATGGCAAAATGTCAATAAAAATTGTGTTTGGAGTGGGATTACATTCATACATTTAATAAAATTATTTGGCAGAAAACATAAAATACTGAAAGATGATGAGGATAAATCAAAGTAAATAGGAAGCATTTTTTTATTTCTAAATGATAATCTTGTTCATATAACAATTAAGGCTACAACCTGTGAAATCAAATGAATGAGACAAAAAAGAAATCAAATTGGATGATAACACTGGGTCCTTCTGAAATTATGTCTTTTAATTTTAGAATCTCTGAAATCCAATCTTTCAGATAGCAGTCCAGACATGAACAGCGGTAGAGGTGAACAAGAAGTTAGAATTTCATTTTAGGCATAACTCTAAATGTTTGAGACAATACTGGTTATAGTCTCCTGTACAAAATACACTTCTCTAAATTCTAGGGTCTTGATTTCCCTCCTTTGAACTAGACAGGCTTTATTCCTGATAACTCAAACACAAGATCATAAAATAACTGTAATGTGCATCATCCAGATTAACCTGAGTCCCTTATTTGAACCAGTTTTGAGTTGATCACAAATCTAGACCCTCTCCCTGGAATTCTGCTGAAGCATATTTTACAAAAATGGAAAATCCTGTCAAACAGCAGTGCACATACATGCTATATGGTCTAACCACTGTCAAGATGAGGAGTAGGTAAAAGAGGACTTCCAGAAAAAAAATGAACAAAAAAGTCTGAGAATTGAAAGAAGAAATCAAATGTATTGCACCAGCCGTAGCGCTCTCTGGAGAGCTTTCTAATCATACCTCAAGGCTCTGCAATGCAGACAAGTACTGCACCTCCCTTTTGCTATATGGTGCAGACAAATAGGCCCTTCTTGTGTACAGCAAGCACCAGCACCTGACCTGTTTTAACTATCTATCTACTTCAGGCTGAAGTTAACCATTCTTTGCAAGTGCCAGCCATAGAATTACAGAATCATGGAATATCCCGAGTTGGAAGGGACTCACGAGGATCGCCCAGTCCAAATCCTGACTCCACACAGGGCAACCTGTCATGCCCTCTAGTTCTTTTACCTTTGTTGGCCTCCTTTGGACATATTATAATATTTTAATATCCTTCTTGTATTGTGAAGCCCAAAACTGCACAGAGTACTCGAGGTGAGGCTGCACCAATGCTGACTATAGTGGAACAATCACTTCTTTTGACTGGTCTCTCGATGTTGATTATAATGGGAGTCTAGGGCACTAGCTTGGATGAAGACATCTGCCCTGTAGACACCTCAATTGAGACAGAAGAATCCTACCCTTACAGTCCATCTCAGCAAACGACTGTAGTAAACAACCGTAGGAAGGATAGACTCCTAAAGAGGGCATCCACAGTGTTCAAAGCGAAACACTTTGGACCGGACCACACTTCCATATGAAAGTGAAAACAGTCACTGCTCACACCTCATATCTGACAGCTGCTTTGAAAAATTTGTTCAAGTAAATCTGTGGTACTCCCTTGCATATGGACAAGATTATTCAGCTGGGCAAGAAAAAATTGCTTGTGGAGGGTGAGATTGCAAAAAAATAGGCCCGAGTAGCTGAATGATTTGGGGTCAGAATTAATTTCCTCCTTTTACCTAAAGACCACAGAGGAAGCCAAACAAAGCATGGAGACTTGGACTGACTCAGTGGTGACATCTACAACAGTCAGGCTCATCTTAGATGACAGACTTAAACTCCTGCTAGTAGTAGCTAAGAGTAATGGATAGGCATATGTACAATAAACTTATCATTTTCAACAATTGTTTTAAAGTCTTAAGTGGCACTTAAGTGTCAGAGTAATAAAATGATGTATTAAGTAAAGGTTTCACTAGCTGGCATAATTCCCAGAATGTACTCTGGTAAAATTTTTGATTTGAGATATTAGTAGGTGATAATTTTTTGAAAGGTTTGTGTATATTTTTTCACAGCCTCTAAATAAAGAGAAGGCCAAGTTATCACAAAAAGGGAGTATTAAATTCAAATTCCACCCTAAAGCAGATGTGTTTGGCTCATGCTGTCACATAAGATTTTGCTTCTGTCAAACCAACATATCTGGATTTGTTCAGAGAGCAAACAAGAAGTTCCGTGCATTTCTGAGAGCTAAGGAATTGCTAAAAGACTAACAAAATAATCTCAAAACAGCTGATGGGGTTTAGGAGAACTAGCTGAGTTTCGTTGATCTTGAGACTGGAAGGGATTGTTGTGATCACCTAGATTTGTGGCCACACAGGAAGGGGGTCTAAAAACGATACCCATGTAACAAAGTATTACATTACAGACTTCCATTGTAAAGAACTTTGTTGAAATAAAGGCAGTCAATATCAATTCAAAGGATTTCATTCTGCCTAATAAGTGTAGATAGTAAGCAATATATGAATCAGAAATGCTCCCACATACATATATGGGAACGCATAATCTCACCAGCGTGTTCTCCTTCCAGGCTTGTCTCTAAGAAGACCACTGTTACAGTAGGTGTTGAAGAGAAGTTGAACCAAAGAACTGAATTGAGAAGAGTCTGGAGAATGGCAGTATCCTTTACGATAGTATGTGTGGTCCCCAGGCCCCTGGAAATGAAACATAACCATCCTCTTGATTAGATTGGCAAAAATTGCTTGCTTCAGCCTCTGCTGAAGGTTCATGTCTGCACAGAATGCCAAAAATGCACACTAATAAAATCTACCATCCCAATAATTCTGCACATACCCTGTTATTGCCATGCAATTTCTAAGTGCTTTTTGGCAGATGATGAACGAGCCTTTATCATGCCTTAAAATTAAGCCTATTTTACAACTGAGAAAAATAAGAACCCAGATACAATTTACTGAGATTTAGGGGCTGTGCCTGAAGTGTGTTCTGGGATGAGAGTCCTCCCCCACATATTCCTGGGCTACTGCCCAAACTTAATACAAGTTTTTCTCTTTCCTTTTCTTTCCTTTTCTTGACATGATAGCACCATTTTCCTTCAATCTCCTCTTCAGAAAGTTGTTTCTAACCCCAAAGCACCAGACCTCTGTTTAAAAGGGGGGTTTAAAAGGTTTAAAGGAGTTTTAAACCTTCTAGGATTAATTTTTCTCTGGTAGATTTGCATTTATACTTCCGTTGGTCCATACGGTTACACTGTAAAGTCCTTAGGACAAAGACCACGTCTTCTTCTCAGCCTTGCACAGGACTGAGTGTATTGTTTGAGCTGAATGAATAAAATAACATGGCTCAGTTAACATTTCATCTAACTCTGATTTCCAAGGCTGTTACCCAGATATTACACTTGTTCTCTTGTTATGATACCACATATATTGCCTTCTATTTCTGGCAGAAGGGAATTTATCCCTATCTTGCTCCTCAATCTACAGCATCAAATGCACATAGATCTAAATATTAAAACATGTAAACACAAACAGTCTATGTTTTTTATGGTTTGACACTACATCAATGCTTAAGAACTCTATTCAGATCATCTAAATATGCAGATATACCTAAATTAGGCCTCTATTGTAGATGATGTGCACGCAACACTAATTCACTTGCCCAGACTTTGGATAGAATCAGGCTTTGAACCTCCTTCTACTCTGGACTTCCCAGACCAAAACTGCTCACCAATTCTTTAATCAAATCAGTGTCCACCTTTCTTGAAATAAACCAGTAAACAATTGTTTGGCCCTTTACAAAAGTTCCTAAAAATCAGACTAAATAAGACTATTCATGTATTACATTTATTTCCCTCCTTTTTCCTTTGCTTGCTTGCTAGCTTGCACATGTGAGTCTACTGTCTGTAAAAAAAACCACATTTACAATCACCTTGCCTGTCATGCACCTAATACTGCATTGGGTGACTAATGGTTCCTGGACAGAAGGCTGGGCAATACTGCTTTTGATTTCTGTTTAGAAATTTCTGAGGAGGTATTGTACTTCCTTCCCCACAAGATAAACACTACTGAGACTTAATAAATCCGTAAGCACACATACTTGCAAACGCACTGTGATTTATCATACATAAAAACACATTCTGCTCTTGCAGCTACAAGCTTATATAGACCACATGCTTGAAGCTGTCATTCTTTTCCATACTGTGTCATGCTGCAATTCCTTTGGCTAGAGACAACTGGGAGACCAAGGGGCATGCAGACTTTCAAATATGCACCCCTAGAGGGGAGAATCTGGGAGCACTTCTAGTCTTAGGTTTGTCTGGTTTCATACAAGTCATAGGCTGCCTCATGCACCAGAATGAGACTCTGGTGTACCCTCAAGGAGAGGTGGTCTGCAAGCTGGGGAGGAGCTGTGGTGTACTCCAGCAAATCCCCAGTCTGAAAGATCAGGAAAACATTATCCCAGAAGGTAGCATATGGCACACCTGGAGGTCAGTCTTTCAGTCCACACTTTGTGGAAGGACAGTAAGCAAAATAATCAGGTTTTTTTTCTTCTGCAGATGCTTTCCTTGTTTTCTCCTCCTTTTCCCAGGGGAGAGTTGCATGCCTACCTGTGGTTCTTGGTTTTGGTGAGTGACAGGTTCAAAAGGGTACTGGTAATTTTATGAATGACAAAATTTGTATTAAGGTAAATTGAGAAGTTTTGTTCTGAGCTATTTTCCCTACTGCATTGCATTGGAAACTCATGCCATGGAAAGGCTGGTACCAGCAGAACAAGACTGTGTGAATGTTAAATTTAATAAAAATACAGTATCAGGTACAGAAAGTCTGTGCTAACAGCTAGTGCTTGAACACCACTGGTGAAGCCTCACTGCTGCAACTGCTTGCACTCAAGCAGACCCTGGGCAGAGTCAGATGAAAGCTTGGTGAACATAGCAGGTCTTCTCAAAAAAGATGTCCACAGGTCACACCCCCACATTCCTTACATCTTCTTGTGTATTACATAGCTTAAGTTTGTTTTGTGGTCATTCTAGGTACTAGGACATTTTTTTCACTGATCTTTTAAATCACCTCAATAAGTAAACCAGCACTGTGTTAGGTGCAAAGAATGAAGTGATGTCATTTCAGAGTGGGGGAAGGAAAAGAAGTGCTGAACAAAGTTTCAGATGTCTTTAGTCATTTTGCAAAAATACATTGATTTGCTGCCAAGGCAGGCTGACCTTTAGCACTGCCTTGGTGTCCTCCCGAAGATTCTGCAGTCTGTGCCTGACCATCAAAGTAAACTGTTGCTTTTTATGCTTTATATTCCTAATGCCTTCATCAACAAACTTTAAAGTGAAAAATTAGGAAAAAAATAGATAAGATTTCTGAACTGCCCAGCTGTTCTATGCAAATATACTACACGTATCCTAGAGACCTAGGACTAGGCTGCTGAATAGGTAGTTGGCATTGGTTTGAAAAACTAGGGCCAAGAAATGATGAGCTTTGCCTTGGCACTTCACTTTAAAAATGTCCACCTTTTACATGGCTGAGAAGTTTTTGTTTTATTTGGTATTTGACTTTTAGTGGTATGCATTTATTTTAAAAACATTCTAGCAAGAGCCAGGTCATGGACAGTACAGATCTGGTAGACTCCCATTGCATTTGTTGGAATCAAAAGGGTTCAGCACTTTGCATGCTCACATCAGAAAGCAGTAAGAACAAAGCCATTTGAATTTGTTGATTCACTCTATGCGTAGATTGCTCTCAGCTATCAAAAAAGGCTTTCAGTGCATTGCAGATACAACTGACTACCCATAAAACATAATATTAAATATCCAGTCCATATAAATACTCTTAAGATTAAGCTACTACATTCCAAACTGATCTCTTTAGTCTGATTCCTTCCAGATTTAACTGGGAATTCTTTGGACTGCCAAATGTAGTGATAAAAATGTATTTACTTTACAACATTTAACTATTGAAACCAGAACCAGCTAAAATTTCAGCGTAATTTCTTGAGCTAAACCAAGCTTATTTTTTTTTCTAAAAGTAATAATAAAATTAACCAATAAAGCCCAAATTAAGTTATTACATTGAATGATGACCAAAGGGATAAAGGAGTGCATGGTCAGTATATTTTCATAAGATTAGTGCATATCTGTTGGAAATGAAGTCTGAACAGCTTCTAAATATATAATGCTTTTTTTTTCATACAAAATTTCCATAGATTGTACCTCCAATGGTCAACAATGTGGCATTACCTTCTCTATCACAGCATTGTTTGATAATTTCTTGTATCAATCTGGTTAAAATAAATAACTGGAGATCAGGATTTCCACATTGGATTGATTTTGTATGTCTATATTTGTAAAAGTTCAGTCCTTCAGGATATGCTCTGCTATATGTATTGGGATGGGAATTATTTGAATAGAATAAGTTTCTAGAGCAAAGTGTCTGTACAAAACCCCTTTCAATTAGAGGAGATTTTTACATTTTGAGCTAACTAACAGAATACTTCCTCTCCCCTAATACATCTCTGTATTTTTTTCTTACCACAGGATAACTGTGTAGAAGTGAAAGATGTGTTGGTAAAGGGCTCAAATTCCTGACTTATACAATGAGCAAATGTTTCTCAGACTCGCCTGCAAGGATATTTACTGTGAAATCACTGGAGTGCAACACAGCATGACTAACGTCTTGTCCTTTAAAAATGAGTGTTTACAGTAGCCAAACACTCACTTCGGAGTTTAGAACTATTAGTTCTCTTACTAGTGCTAAGAGAATGAGAGTAAGAAGTAATGCAGGAGAAATTTATTGTGACTCCTTTCATGAGGGTCAAACTGGAAGGTGCAGCGTTCTTCCTGCACTGCTAAATCAAAGTCAAAGCTTGAAAATGCAAGACCTCCTCCCTTCTAAATCCTTTGCCAGTTGCTCTCACTTTCTTCCAGCAAAGGCAGATGACTGCTACTTCAGTCAAAAGTCCCTTCAACAAGATCTCTTTCAGCTAAATTAACAAGAGTCAGCGTAATCCAATTCATGGCAAAACCCCAAACTCTTCTTTAGGTGTAACAATTGCACTTATCAGTTTTGAAAAGAAAGCTGACAATTTCTCAGTTTCGGCTGGGACTCTACCTAAAGCCATCTCCCGGGAAAGATGCCCTTCAGCTAATTCCCAGTGCTCACACGCTTGTTTCCCACAGACAGATTCACCTTTCCTGTCCCCTTCAGCAGGCCTATAGCATGAATATATACAGGAACAACAGACATGAATTTTAAAGAGCTTTTTTTTTTAAAACAAAACGTGAAAAATTGACTTCCAAGTGGATGAAATGGGAGGATCACATTTGTACCAGTTATCTTCAAGTGACTGAAAAATGTCTTCCCCAGGACTTAGTTACCAGCAATTTGAGCACCCTAGCAGATGCTGCAGCTGTTGTACTCTCAATTATTTCCCATCTTATCTCTCTAGTTTTAACTGTGCGGCTGCAGAAAAATCAAGTCTGAGTAATAATAGGATGTGCACTGGGAGCATCTGACTCCTTGTGTCGAGTGTGAGGAGAACCAGAGCTCCTGTAAACCTCCTAACAGCCCGGGGCAAGGTTAAGGAGGGAGGAAGGCTCCTTAGGGAAGGTTATGTCCCTCTCCCTGACCTCTCTGTTTAGAGCAACTGGAAAAAAAGATTCTTCAGCTTGCTCCTGATTAGGTGAACTCTTGTTAGGGAGAAAAATAATGACACTGGTGTGCATGACACATATCAAAGGCTTTCTGTGCGTGTATCTCCAAGACAATGACTGTTAAATACCTCTCTATGAAGTCCCTATAATTATTTGCTAAATAAGGCTGTATCACTACGCTGGAGAGCAGTGTAGGAGAAAGGGACCTGGGGGTCCTAGTGGACAACAGGATGACCATGAGCCGGCAATGTGCTCTTGTGGCCAAGAAGGCCAGTGGCATCCTGGGGTGTATTAGAAGGGGTGTGGTCAGCAGGTCGAGAGAGGTTCTCCTCCCCCTCTACTCTGCACTGGTGAGGCCGCATCTGGAATATTGTGTCCAGTTCTGGGCCCCTCAGTTCAAGAAGGACAGGGAACTGCTAGAGAGAGTCCAGTGCAGAGCCACAAAGATGATTAAGGGAGTGGAACATCTCCCTTATGAGGAGAGGCTGAGGGAGCTGGGTCTCTTTAGCTTAGAGAAGAGGAGACTGAGGGGTGACCTCATTAATGTTTATAAATATGGAAAGGGCAAGTGTCATGAGGATGGAGCCAGGCTCTTCTCAGTGACATCACTTGACAGGACAAGGGGCAATGGGTGCAAGCTGGAACACAGGAGGTTCCACATAAATATGAGGAAAAACTTCTTCACGGTGAGGGTAACCGAACACTGGAACAGGCTGCCCAGAGAGGTTGTGGAGTCTCCTTCTCTGGAGACATTCAAAACCCGCCTGGACGCGTTCCTGTGTGATATGATCTAGGTAGTCCTGCTCCGGCAGGGGGATTGGACTAGATGATCTTTCGAGGTCCCTTCCAATCCCTAACATTCTGTGATTCTGTGATTCTGTGATTCTGTGTGATTCTGTGATCACGGTGTTTTTAACTGCTCAATTAAAATGAGTAAGGTCAGTTTTTCTTCATCTGAGAAAAGATGTTTTAAAATGGTAATTTTCTGCTTCCCTTCTGGTTTGATGATCTTAATCTATTCTCGTGCAAGCTTTATCCAACTGTTTTCTTAAGTATCAGTTACATTTTATATTTGAAATAAAAGATTGTAATTGTAAAGGTCTATATTTAAAATGTTCATATAGGCATAAAAAAAAAAGCTTGTGGCCTAATTAACTCCATTATGAGGAAAACACACTTTCAGAAGTAAATGAACTTGGGCTGTAGGTGCAGCCAAAGCTCTCTTCCCCTGTATAGAAATTCCACAGTTATAAAAAGCTCAGATGTTTTGTCTAGGCCTACTTTTCCTTCAGGATTTTTAAGGAAATTAGTATCCTTTAGCTGTGTGAGATATGTCTCCACGGTGCAATGCTGGCTGAGGAGCTTGATGTAGAAGAGGGCAGTGTTAGTGATATACATCAGCAGTGCTCATTATACTAGTGACAAATACAGTGTATTAGCTGGAGAAAGATGCACTGATAAAAACAGCTACATCACTCTGACACCCCTAATCAGCACTCACTTGTGTTCCTATATTTGGAAAATTTGTCTTGGGTACGCACACACTCATATATGCATATATGTATACATACATATATGTGTATATGTATATTTAAGTTACAATTTCATTAATTTATTGAAAGTTAAAATAAGATTTATCATCGCTGAAATTGAAACCAACTTTCTTTTACTATGACGAAAACTTTATTGGACTGAAATACATTTATGTTAGATACAGTCTTTACCATACGGCAATACCTGCATAACAATTTACATGATTTGGGCCTTAACTTCTACAGCGTAGCGCACTTTCATGAATTTCAAGTTAAATACCCTATCAACAGCAGTGCAAACTACATAAATCAACAAATGAAAACAAAGTAAAAGCAATTATTGCAATCAAGTTTATTCTGAATTTTAATTCAAATCTGTAAAACCATGAATGCTGAAATGATTTTACAAATGCTCAATACACTTCCATGTATGCAGTTAAACATTAAAAAACTCCAAACTTACCTCTGATGTAAATCAGTGCCTGAACTCATCTACCCTGCTGCTAGCCACTTTGTCATCCTTCAGTGACATATTTTCAATATCAACTATATTATTCTTTCAATAGGTAATCTAATTAAGATGTATAACAGGGCAGCCAGGACCGTATCATTGCTCTACGTAAATATATATCCTCATTTCCAGGGGTGCTGAGATCTCATCATGCTTCTAATAGGATCATTTTTATATTAAATTATACCAGTTTTATATTATCTCCTATCTCATTTTTTAAGTGCTGCATTCCTTGCCACAGCAGTGTTCATGTAGTTTGCTGCTGGTTCCCTGGAGTATCATTTTGAACTAAATGTGAGCACTGCACTGCTAACAGGATACACTTATCAGTAAAAATTTTTAATTGGTGGTATAAGAAGAACTGATTTTTCTTAACTAAGATTTTGGTTATCTGTGTGAAGATTCTTCGATGTAAAATAAAATCCCTGTCTCCAGAATTCTTTAACTGTGTACTTTGCTTCTAATTAAAGTCTGAATCAGTCAGATTTTGTCAACCAGCTCTGTACAGCAGCCAGTAAATTAGCAAGGGCAAATCTAGTTCAGATGACTCATTTTTGGAAGTTTCATCCAAAGTTGTTATGAGAAAGACGAAATCATCAGCTGAAATGTAGTCAAAGCTGAAGATCTAAACAATAAAAGTTGGGAACAAGCCTGGATGTAAGTAAAGGCAAGACTTCTTGGGAAAAGCAAATTGTTTCTGAAGTGGCCAGATGAATGTAAAGAGTCAACAAAATGCAGGCTTATAGCTTAGTGCTTGTAGTGGAAAACAAGCTGGTGTCTTGCATGGATAGGAAGAGGAAGAACACGATGTGAATTCAAGCAATTCTGTTCCGGCTGGGACATAACTAGAAACTCACTGGGATGAAGTACCTCGTAAAACAAAATCTTTAAAAAGTAAATTCTTATGTGGGATTTCCAGTCCAGGGACGAAGATGAGAATTATTTTGAACCCATCCATCTGGTGCAGAAATGGAGCAAGTGTGTGACAGTTCTGCTGCCGAGCAGATTATATTTTGGCTGACCGACATCATGGTAATGAGAAATTTCTGAAGATCCAATGCATACTTATATCAACTGGCAAAAAACACCCTTGGCAATGGAATGGATCTGTTAGGCCTTTGGATTCACCCTTCAAATTCAATGTCAAGAAAAAAAAATTGAGCTTGATCTTTCACAGCTGTCTAGCAGCTGAGATTGTGGTTTAGGCAGAGCATAGTCAAGATAAGCTACTAAAGCTTGGTATAGTCACTGCTCTCCTGTGGGGAGACCAGAAAGTTGTGCGTTATAGAGATGGTTCATAACTCTGATTTTACCCATTTAAGCTCCCTAGCATATTAAAATTGATGGGCTTATCAGCAGGTGCATTTCCTAACATTTCTAACTAAAAATGGTATAGTCTGTTTTCGTACCACTCTTAATGAATACATCATATTGTAAGAATCATGAAGGATTATCCTCACTGAATAGAAAGTGAATTTCTCTGAGCTTATTCACATTGATTAGATCTGGCGTTAAATTAAAAGACCTGAATCTCACACTGAAGAGTTTTCACTGAGGACATTCTCTAATATTTAGTTTCTATCTGCCCAGTCCCACGCAGGTTTAATTTCTGATTTTAGGGGTTTTAATTTCCATTTCCTCATTTGCACCAGCAGCGATGGGTTCCATGGATTATTTTATCACTGGGGCACCTTGTGCTAGCAGACACTGTTGTTGACAGATGTGAATTCTGTCATTATTTTTTCCTTGCCACTCACAACTGCTTTGAAGAGACATCGGCCAAGAACTGAGTTTGACATCTGCCGGCTTTGAGGCAGCCCCTGTAAATCTCCCTGCCCCAATGGCACTAAGCAACTATATAATGACAACATGCTAACTAGAGCCCCATACTGCATAGCTTCCACTTTGTGGCCATGCTGCCAATCATGCACTGTCAAAATAAGCTCCCTTTCAGTGCTGAAATACAGGCAGTGAAGTTATTGCATGAACTAGAAGAAATAAGTACAACTTGTCTTAGAGCAAAGTTAATGTGAGGTCTTCTATCATGTCTAATCCTTTCAATGTGTGTCAAAGAGATTCTTCTTAACATAGGTTAACCTGGTGCAAATGGTTAGCCATAAGCCAGCAAGAGTAGACAGTGGGAAATATTTCATATTTCAGTAACTGGAAAATATTTCAATGACTCAGAGCCAGGCCCTTGCAAAAGCAGAAAGCAGGGGCCCATTTTTAACCCTGGCTTGATTGTTCACTCTGGGAAAATCATAAAACAGACCCATGGCCAGATCCTGACCGCAGTTTCAGAGATGTACCTGGATGACTCCAGTGTCATGGAGGTGACTCTCCTGAGGTGTTAATGCAGATTTACACACTTCTGCACCACAGTGATTAAAATTGAAATCTGACCCATATTTAAGCAAATATGGATCCTCTGAGCAGCCAAAAGCTACAGGACACTGAAAAAGAAGGATACACAAATATGACCTTTTTCTTATTTGCTGATGTGAAAATCCGTTCTTACGATCTCTTCTGCTGTAATTATTATTGTTCTACCTTTCTTATTGTTAACAATTATAAAATATTTGTAGATAAAATTAACCATCAATAAAATAATAAAATAATGTCAAAGGGTGGCAACAGTTGCTTTTAGCTAGCAGCTCACTCCATACATATACATGCATATTAGACTGACAGTTTGACAGAGTAAGCCTATCCACATCAACACATGTGTAATTTAATACATATATTTGTGGCTATCAAAAGCACTTTTTAATGACACACTAAAAAAAGACTTGGTTGAAAGGAAAAGAGGAATCTGAACTCTCAGAAGAAGCAATTATATGAAAATTTGTATTGTAAATGCTTAATAAGCCATTTTTAGCTCACAGGGAATCCCATTGCACTGCTCTGACTCATAAACACTCAGCAAACACGGGATATGATAAAGAGCTTTATCTCACCAAGTGGCTTCCAGTATGCATCTGGAATTTTTTTCCTCTCAATCATTACGTGTTTTTAGTAGTAAGCAACCTGTGTTTGAAAGGCAGGGAACACAAAAGCTATGTTTTATTGTAATGAACAATCAGGAATTCCAAACAATTTGGCTCATCAATCAAAACATTAGTATTTCCCCCCCCCCCCCAAAAAAAAGAAATGAAAGACCCACATCTAGCTAAATAGTCTTTTCACCTGGGGCTCATTAGTGCTGCAATTGTTTCTCTCTCCTGTTTCTAACTAATGCACTGCTGGGAGTCCAGGCCAGGTGCTCCTTTCAGTGCTGTCTGCTCCCAGCAACTCTATCTGAGAACTCCATGTCTACTCACACCAGGCAAATGTAACCTTTGGCTCTGCCCTGCTAAATTAGAGCACCCTCCAACTCCACATTAGGAAATGGAATAATTAACAAATAGCAAGTCAGCAATGTTTGGGTGCCTCAGTTACATCTTGAGGGGTTTTATGCTTTTTTTTTTTGGTGGGAACTGGTCACATCAACAGGTTACAGATTTCTAAAGGGCATATTTGAATAGCGAATAATTATTTCCTTTTTTTTCAGTGGTAGACTGGTTTTAGTTAAAAAGACCCCACCAGTTCCATGATTTGGAAACTAAAAGTGGACCAATTCCCATCCTTTAGCCCACCAGCGTGAATCTAGAGTAGTACTATTTGACTGAAACTGCAAATAACTCCATGGGTTTTAAAGCACTTAACTAAACATATCAAGAAACAGAGGACTACTGTTGTATCTGAATCTGAGGCCACCCTGAGCCTGAGAACTTTGATTCATTTCTTTATGCATATAATTTCAATTAGAGACCACAGAATCATAAAAAGACCCCGAACTATTGTTTTCCAGTCCATTACCTTTCAATTTAGAGATAAACTTATATTGATTTCTGAACGTCAGTCAAATAAGAAATGAATTTTATGATTGGTTTTGCCTAAACTCACAGCAGAATTACTCTGAGGGACCACTGAAAGCAGATGGTGGTTAGTTGAGAAGGGGCCTACAGAGCATTTACAGACTGTGAGACGGTTGGTGAAAGAGTCTGGGGCACAATTTGTTTTCTCCTCCCTCCTTCCATTTTCAGGTGATGATGTGGGATGGAATAGTAGGATTCTTGCTATAAATGCCTGGCTATGAGACTGGTGCTACAGGCAGGGCTTTGGGTTCTTTGATAATGGCTGGTTTTATAAGACACCAGGCGTGACGGTAATACATGGGAAAGGTTTATGTCGTAGGGGCAAAAGGGTTCTGGGACAGGAATTAGCAGGGCTCATTTGGAGAGCTTTAAACTAGATTCGAAGGGGGATGGGGTAGTAGCTGGGCTTGCACCACTGGGGCAACGCTCTAGTGTTGAGGTAGACCAGGAGGCTTCCCATCCCCCTGGGGTGAAATCGGTGTGCTCAGCTCGCTCCCTGAAATGCCTGTACACCAATGCACGCAGCATGGGGAATAAAGAAGAGGAGTTAGAAATCCGTGTTCGGTCGGGGGGCTATGATCTAGTGGCAATTACAGAGACTTGGTGGGACGCCTCGCATGACTGGAATGTGGTCATGGATGGCTATGTCTTCTTCAGGAAAGACAGGCCACTAAGGAGAGGTGGTGGAGTTGCTCTTTATGTGAGTGAGCAGCTAGAATGTATTGAGTTCTGTCCAGGGGCGGATCAGGAGCGAGTTGAGAGTTTGTGGGTGCGAATTAAGGGGCAGGCTGGCAGGGGTGATACTGTTGTGGGTGTCTATTACAGGCCACCGGATCAGGATGAGGAGGGTGATGAGGCCTTCTACAGGCAGCTGAGAGCAGTCTCTCAATTACAGGGCCTGGTTGTCATGGAGGATTTCAACTACCCTGATATTTGCTGGGAGGCCTACTCAGCCAGCCATCCTCAGTCCAGGAGGTTCCTCCAGTGCATTGATGATAACTTTCTGATGCAAATGGTGGATGAGCCAACTAGGAGAGGAGTGTTGCCGGATCTTGTTCTCGCTAACAAGGAGGGTCTGGTGGAAGAGGTGAAGGTTGAGGGCAGCCTTGGTTGTAGTGACCATGAGACGGTAGAGTTCAGGACCTCATGTGGCAGGAACAGAATAGCTAGCAGAATCACAACCCTGTACTTCAGGCCCTGTACTTTGGCCTTTTCAAGCAATTGCTAGGGGAAATCCCATGGGACAGGGTACTAGAAGGTAAGGGGGCCCAAGATAGTTGGTTAGCATTCAACGACTGCTTCTTCCGAGCTCAAGATCAGAGCATCCCAACAGGTAGGAAGTCAAGGAAGGGTACCAGGAGACCTGCATGGTTAAACAGGGAACTGCTGGGCAAACTCAAGTGGAAGAAGAGAGTGTACAGATCATGGAAGGAGGGGCTGGCCACTTGGGAGGAATATAAGTCTGTTGTCAGAGGATGTAGGGAGGCAACTAGGAAAGCTAAGGCCTCCTTGGAATTAAACCTTGCAAGAGAGGTCAAGGACAACAGAAAGGGCTTCTTCAAATACATTGCAGGTAAAACCAACACTAGGGGCAATGTAGGCCCACTGATGAATGAGGTGGGGGCCCTGGAGACAGAGGATAAAAAGAAGGCAGAGTTACTGAATGCCTTCTTTGCCTCTGTCTATACTGTTGGAGGCTGTCCTGAGGAGCCCCGGACCTCTGAGGCCCCAAAAGAAGTCAGGATAGAGGAGGAATCTGCCTTGGTAGATGAGGGCTGGGTCAGGGACCAATTAAGCAATCTGGACGTCCACAAATCCATGGGCTCTGATGGGATGCACCCTCAGGTACTGAGGGAGCTGGCGGAAGTCATTGCTAGGCCACTCTCCATCATCTTTGCTAAGTCGTGGGCAACGGGAGAGGTGCCTGAGGACTGGAGGAAAGCGAATGTCACTCCAGTCTTCAAAAAGGGCAAGAAGAAGGACCCAGGTAACTATAGACCGGTCAGCCTCACCTCCATCCCCGGAAAGGTAATGGAACAACTTGTCCTTGGTGCTGTCTCTAGGCACATCAAGGATAGGGGGATCATTAGGGGCAGTCAACATGGCTTCACCAAGGGGAAGTCATGCTTAACCAACTTGATAGCCTTTTATGAGGACGTAACCCGGTGGATAGATGATGGTAAAGCTGTGGATGTGGTCTATCTTGATTTCAGTAAAGCATTTGACACAGTCTCTCACAGCATCCTTGCAGCTAAACTGGGGAAGTGTGGTCTGGATGATCGGGTAGTGAGGTGGATTGTGAACTGGCTGAAGGAAAGAAGCCAGAGAGTGGTGGTCAATGGGACTGAGTCCAGTTGGAGGCCTGTGTCTAGCGGAGTCCCTCAAGGGTCGGTACTGGGACCAGTGCTATTCAATATATTCATTAATGACTTGGATGAGGGTTAGAGTGCACTGTCAGCAAGTTTGCTGATGACACAAAACTGGGAGGAGTGGCTGACGCAACGGAAGGCTGCGCAGCCATTCAGAGGGACCTGGACAGGCTGGAGAGTTGGGCGGGGAGAAATTTGATGAAATATAACAAGAGCAAGTGTAGAGTCCTGCATCTGGGCAAGAACAACCCCAGGTATGAGTACAAGTTGGGGACAGACCTGTTGGAGACCAGCGTAGGGGAAAGGGACCTGGGGGTCCTAGTAGACAGCAGGATGACCATGAGCCAGCAGTGTGCCCTTGTGGCCAAGAAGGCCAATGGCATCCTGGGGTGTATTAGAAGGGGTGTGGTTAGCAGGTCAAAAGAGGTTCTCCTCCCCTTCTACTCTGCACTGGTGAGGCCGCATCTGGAATATTGTGTCCAGTTCTGGGCCCCTCAGTTCAAGAAGGACAGGGAACTGCTAGAGAGAGTCCAGCGCAGAGCCACGAAGATGATTAAGGGAGTGGAACATCTCCCTTATGAGGAGAGGCTGAGGGAGCTGGGTCTCTTTAGCTTAGAGAAGAGGAGACTGAGGGGTGACCTCATTAATGTTTATAAATATGTGAGGGTAACCAAACACTGGAACAGGCTGCCCAGAGAGGTTGTGGAGTCTGCTTCTCTGGAGACATTCAAAACCCGCCTGGACGCGTTCCTGTGTGATATGATCTAGGTAATCCTGCTCCTGCAAGGGGATTGGACTAGATGATCTTTTGAGGTCCCTTCCAATCCCTTACATTCTGTGATTCTGTGATTCTGTGAGACCCAGTAGACATAATTTCTTGGAGTTTCTGCTAGTGTATTGTATAATAAAGTGATGCTGTTGTTAAAACTATGGCGTACATCAACAACACAGCTACAAGTTTAATGCTAGATGCTCCTTCACATCTCACTTTTCACCAGTGAGTGAAGGTGCTCCAGACTTAGAGCTTAAGAGCAAAAAACTTCTGTCACATTGAAATTTGTCACTGGGAGCTGAACAAATAGGGACACAAAGGTGGACAGTCTACTGAGAGTATGAGCCATATCATCTACTTTAAGATCTAAAATAGGCAGGAAATTAGATGAGGAGAGAGAACCCTGGCAAACACTAACACAGGCTGATCCCATACCTTACCTTCTCATTGTCCCTGCTGCTTTTCATGTCGAACCCAAAGAGCTGGACCTAGAGTTCTGTTTAAAATCTCTACATGCAGATGCTGTGGAACAGTAGGATGCTTCGAAGAAAATGTAATGGGAAAAAAGGTCATTGCTGTTATTAGGAAAAGGTTCACTTACCTGTTATTTCCTGAACTGAAGTATGCTGTAGACAATGACTTCCATTTATATTCTTGCTGTAGTCATTTGGGATTTCACAAAAAAATTTACAACAGAGCTTCCTTATTTAGGAATTCAGAATCAGGATCATGATATATTGGTTAAAACAGACAGTTTTCAGTTTGTGCCCCTTTAGAAAAGACCCAACTTTTTTTCACTATTGTCTTTTTTCCTAATATTATTTTTAAATACATCAAATAAAAGTCCAATGAACTCTGAAAAAATGTTTTGTAAGAGCAGTGTTAAAACTTTTACCTAGAAGAACCCAAAATAGTGTTAAATTTGATATTATGAATCAGTTTTCAGAAATGAGCACTTGTAGACACATACTTTCACAATCATAAGCAAACATCAAACTGCAGATCTACCACAGTCAGTAGAAAGTTCACAATTTTGGCTCAGTAACTGTGCTTGGCAGCCCTTTACACTGCCACATCTGCTTTATTGGATCTACCTGATAAGAGATATCTCAAGGGTACAGAAATTAGCACAATTGTTGGAATATGGAATCCAAAATATTGTAGTGGATCCCCAGAAAAGGAAGACAAAATGCTTAATGTATCTCTATTTAGCTTTATGTTAGATTTTGGATGCCAATAGAAGATATTTTTATATATATGGATATTTATATATTGCCATGATCCACCCAAAAAAGCAATCTGGTAGAGGCAACAGGCCATAAGGGGAACTGACAATAATTTGTAAATGAAAAGTCATCACAGAATATTAGGTTTAATAGTTAAAATGACCATGAGTTTCATGTCTGAGTGTAGGTTTGAATCCAGCTGTGTATCTAAATGGGGCAGAAAATTTCACTTCAGGACAGGTATCAAATCAAAATCACCTGAGTCCCAAAATCCTTTCAATTTGGGGCAGTCCAGATCCAGATCTGGATTCCAGCTTTACAGGCAGAGCTCCTCATTTGACTTAAGTCTTGATTCCCTTAGCTTTTGTGGATTTAAATTAAATCACATACTTCCCATTCTTTCATCAAAGCAAAAGTATTAATGTGTTTCTTTACCTGCTAATTGTCTAGGACTAAGAAAATGCATAAGAAACACTTTTTAAAGGGTTGTTTTAGATTTAATCTTTAATTTCATCATGGTGTTGCTCATTTTGTCTTCACCTTGCCTAGCGGACCTCAGTTGTACCATATACCACTTGTTATACAAAGATCTTACAAGTGATTTATGAAACTCAGCATGTATTTTATTTAAGGGGAAAATCACAGCAGGGACAGATTTCATGCCTGTATGTGGCTCTCTCTTAGTTCACCTACTTGCTGCCTTGCAATAAATGACACATGTGCAATTCCAATCATTTCTATGCTTTTACAAAGTATTTGTAGTATTTATGTGCAGACAAATGAGACCCCTGGGTACATTTTGGAGTTCATGTTTGTAAATTTGTGAAATTTCATCTCAGGTGACTGTCATAAAAACCACAATGAAATTTATATTGAAAATTGTCCTAATGAAACATGCAAGAATAAGCAAACAAAAAAGCTGCTGAGAAAAACTGATAGTGTTTGGTGCATTAGAACTCACAACTGCAAATTGTTTTAACCAGACATTTTCTTGTGCAGCAGAGCTGAAAATGGACATTAATGTTCAGAAACATACCAAAAACTAGTAGACTTGAACTCCTGCCACATCGGGGTTATTAAAGTTTAATATGTAGAGAAAGTACTGAGAAGGACTGAAATTACATGGCTGTGCATGGCCAGAGACTTTTCCTGTGCTGAGCAGAACTAGCACTAGTCCCCTTCAATCAGTGGGACTAATTGACCGAGTAAAGTGATCCCCAAGATGGATTCCGGTATCTGCAGATGACAAAAAGTCAAACACAAGGAGATTAGAGGCCCCTGGGGTCTGTGGAAAGATGCTGACTAGCCATTGTGTCTTTAAGCAATCCATCTTTCCAGAGAACTCCTGAAGGACACGAAGAAGGTGAACTTGGTTGCCTGTTGATTTGGAGTGACAACACGCAGCAGCCCCTCTACTCAAGGTACTGTTGAAATTGCAGGTGTAACCGGTCCTGAATAAGGGATATAACAAGTGAGGTAGGAAGGGGAGAAAGGCCCCTCTGCTGCATATACAGTGCTGTGCAGGAATAGGAGGCTGGGTTGTATCCCTCAAGTTCGCCCAGCTTGGAAGCCATCCCAGCTTCTCCTGCTCCGGCGTCATGAAGACAGCATCAAACAGAGGAGTGAGCCTACAGTCCATCCTCTAAAGGCCAGATTCTGCCCACTGTAGGGAGAGATAAGATTTGCAATGTTCGCCAGTTGTAAGCATGCTCATGCAACCCATAGTTATGGCCATGGATGACCCAATACAGGCCCAGAAGATTCTTCAACATCAGCAGGAGCAAGATGAAATTATCCTGGTGAATTAGTCAAGCCAGGCATGAGAAATGCCAATCTTTACTCAGTTACACTACTATAAAATAGAAATATCTCTGAATTTACACCAGTCTGTGTGAAGGAAGAAGCTATCCCAAGGTAACAGAAGCAGATGATAATGTGAAAAGTGGAGTAACCCGGAAATGTGTCAACCACCCCCATGCGTACAGCATAATAACCAAAACGATAGCTTCCAGTTGTCATAAAGCTTCACCAGAGGGCAGAGGAAATTATAATTCTGTCTTCTCATCATCATTTCCTCACTGCAGTACGTGTGTTCTGGGGAAGATCTGCAAAATCTGTACCTGTTTCATTCGCTCACTGCACAGGAGTGCCTTGGAGCACTGTAAGAATGCTGTAAGAAAAAGAATAGTAACCAGAATAGAAATTAAGCTGGACTTGACAGCTGTGAGGAAATTGCAGCACTGGCAAGATTGATAAGATGCTTTCTGGACGTAGATTTTTTGAATATTTGTCCAGGAACTCATGATACCCAAAGGAGTGAACAAATATAAAGGAACAATATTCTTACCTCGTTAGTGCTTCTCAGTGTGTTGTGTATTCTCTCTGGTCTTTGATGGTAGAAACTGGAGGACAGCCCACTTCTAGAGAGCTGTTGGGACTTCATATAAAAGAGAAATCCCTCATATGCTACAGATATAAACAAAATATGTGTTCTAGGATATGAATTGTGCAAATCATTGTGTTCATCTCAGATAAATTCATCCTGCAACTATAAACTGAATCATAACCTGTAAGGGGGAAAGTAGCAGGGTGGGGGAATGGCTTTTTGCCAGAGTAAATTTGTGTGCCAGTTTCTGTGAAGTGGGACTAAGACCTTAGGAGAATGCAGATGTCTGTCTCTAAAAGCACACGTGCAGGCAGGGCAAATCTTATTTAAATGAAGTATTGCATGTAAACTCTGTGTGGATAGACTAAACTAGCTTTCAGAAATCGTGTTTGTGTTCATGTAAGGAATATTTTGAGTTATTAATAAAATTGCTATTTTCCCATAAACTGCTTATCTTGGACATCTCTGTTTTCCCCCTCATTCCCAGAAAAATGTCTGGAAATAAGCTGGAGGACTGGAAGTGCTGATTCATTGGTGCTGTAAGATCATAATTCTCACAGGATGGATGCTAGGTTCCCAAAGCCTTTGCTCTTGGTAGTAAATAGGACCACACTTGAAGTAAATTGCTGCTCAGCATGCGTAAGCATGCACAGTTTGATTTGGGCCTGTAGAAGCACGGCATGGTGGCAGAAAGTAAGGTTGGGAAGACTGCTCACCCTCTCCGAGCAGCAAGAAGAGAGCCTGAGACTCACACAGTTGCAGTAGCTGTCACGTAGGATCACAAACGTCTATCCCACAAGATCAGTTTCCTACTGCTGCAAGGGCAGGTGTTTCTGGGGCCTCATTCCTTCCAGTCATCATCTTCCCGGTCTGCATGCAAGTGCCAGAAGCACCCTGTCTAGATGGCAGTATTTCCAAGAATGCTGTTAGAGTACACTAGCTCATTAGTCCCAAGAATTCACAGATATTTTGTTTTCAAGCTGCCTCCACATTGCAATGCTGAGAAGCAGTCTGTAGATTTTGTATCATTTCCAATTTATCTCTATCAACAATCATGCATATTCATATTTAACATAGAGTTCCTGCCATTTATGTATTAGGCAGAGGAAGAAATGGTAAAGCAGGCTTCCCTCAGATGGTAAATGTCAACATCTTCAATGCAATCATTATTTGTCTTATACATACAAAATCCATCAAGTTTACAAAACTGCTGCTATATTTTATAGAGTCTCAGAATATAAATCTCTTAAAAATATGGAGATTTCAAAAGGTCTGGAGTGAGCTGGAACCAAAGGTCTCTCAGTCAATTTCCATGATTTTTTTTCTTCTAAATGGCTTTGGTATTTTTGAGCTTCACAAACAAATTTTAAGATCCATTTAAGTTGTACTGAGCATGAAGAGATGATTTGGAGAAGTTATAGCTGCATCAGCATAAGGATTTAAGCTGGTATGGGAATAGACCTGGACAATCAAACCAAAATTCCTCCACAACACAGGAAGTTTAGAAGTTTAACCTCTTCTTATCAGAATATGTTGAAAATTTAATTGGCATTATAATTATGGTTACTGTAATATTTCACAGAGGCTAAAATACTCGAATAACAGAAACATCAGATAAAACCAAATTGCTGCAGAGATTTTTTTTTTTCTTTGTAAGTTCTTTAATCTTTTAGATTTGTAAGCCAACATAAATGAGCACTGTTCCTCTCTTTGCTTTATGTGTCTTGATTTATCTTTCGGTGAAGTAAGGTAAATGTTTCTCTGTTTTTAGCTCAGTAGTGATTTTTCCTTTAAAAAGATCCAACCCGTCCTTACCAATTATTAGCAACATCTTGAAATGAAGTTCTGCTAATTAATCAAAAACTTCTTGTGAGCTCAGACAAGCCAGACCCAACTGACCCCGAAAGTATATGAAAGCACAGAAGTAAACCCAGGAATTTCTTGGCCAAAGAAAACATCTTTATTCTTTTAATAGGCACAGAGGAAAAGACTGCTTAGTGCAAAGGACTCCATACAGCTGAGCCCTTTTACAGTTTTACATGGAGCAAATGAGGCCATGAAAAGGAACGCTTTTAAAAGTATCCAGGCCCTCACTGAAGACAGTGGTAAAATTCCCTTTTACTTCAAAAAAGCAGAAGATCTACCAGAGCAGGGCAGATGTGAAAGTCCCATTTTAATTGTGCTGTTGCCATTGCAAGTGGTTTTCATGCTAGGAAGAGACTCTCGGGGGGGATTTAAAAAGGCAGGACATAGTCCGCAGTTTAGTATCAGCATCCTGCATGCCGTTATAATGGGAAGAATGGCTCGCTTTTCCACCCACCTCATATTATTTCTTGCAAAGGAAGTAGATCGTCTTTGCAGATACAAATTTATCCCTGTTTTCTGGACAAGCATAAAGCAAAACACCAGGAAAGCCCTGCTTAAACTTAGGGGAATGGCTGTGCTGGGCAGAGCACTGGAGTGGATCTCAAGCAGTTTCTGTTTTCGACTTCTCCATTAGGGCCTGTGAATATTAGCCTGTAAGGAAGCATGTTTACAAGATAGTCAAAGATACTGATTAAAGATAACATCCAAGATTTAAAAAAAAATATTCTGGGTTGTTAACAGTTGATTTTACTTTAAGCAGACTGGAGAATGCAGTCAAGAGTCTCCAAAAATTCAGAGATTTGGCTAAAATGGTCTGAAAACATAACAAAAACCACTCAGGAAACTACTGTCATCTCATCATCAAAACTTCAAGGTAAGGAAGAGCAGCATACAGTAGAGTTCAACTTTATTTCCTTTGTGCTCTGTCAGCGACCTAGTCCAAAGACATTTATATAGCTGTCCTGATGCAGCAACCATTCTTGATATACCCTCAGGTTAATTCAGAGAATGCCCATCAGTTCGTCTGATTTAGTTCTTTAAAGAGATGTTTTATAGCCACTCAGGAGGGTTCTTTTGCACCCAAATGCCTTTACCGAGCCAAATTAACCCTTTATGCCTAGCAAATAACTTTCTGCTTACAGCTTCCATGGCCTTTGGTGGGTCAGTGTGAAGCAGCTTGGCACTATTCGAGAGAAACAGCAAAACTGCTTCATACCATGCATTCGCTTTGATTTGGGCATCAACCCTCCCATCAGCAGGAACTAGGCAAAGTGATGGTTCAGAAAATTCGGTCACTGTGCGAGAAGGAGAAAGGTCTTATGGGATTAACTGTGTCCTACTGATGGAGGTGGATCGGCATCCAGAAGAGCTGTTATGCACCGATGTTTGGTCTACTGTCTCTTCACAAAGAATAAATAACAAGCTACTTGTTGATGTTCACAGCTTTGGGCTAGATTTTGTCTTGGACTATGCGGGTGCGAGGTTGCAAGTGAGAGTACAAGCTTCATATTGCACGGGTCCTCACTGCGTGACGAGAAGACTGAGGGCATCCTGGCCAGGCTCTTGGCGAGAGTCACCGTTCCCTTTCCGACACGTCAGATCAGACAGTGCCTACCTGTGGAACAAATGGGCAAATCGGGAAAGAAACTGTATCTACCTGTCCCAGATTTCACATGCCTGGAGTGACTCTTAATATGAGACTGTCTATCCCCTTTTAATATTTTACCAGTATTTTCTCAACAAGACAACACACACATTCCTTACTCGGAGCTATCTATGGCCAAGACTGAACTTTTAACTTTCAAACCACTGCAAGTCATTCCAGTACAAAAACAACTTCTGAAGAAAGGCATTCACTTTGAAATGACATTTTTTTGTGCTTAAAAAAAGAAGTGAGCTCCTTTCTTTCAAACTTGAAAAAGATGCATTTTCTGGCTAAGCATATACAATAAACATTTAATTTGTGTAGAGTTTTTTTTCTTTTTCTTTTTCTTTGTCTTTTTGAAGATGGAGTCACTGGAGACTCCAGACATAGTGAATGAACTATTCCGTGGGTCCATGTTCCCCATAACGTTTTCCAACCTCACTGTATCAACATCTAAAAACACAAACATGACTTTGCAAAGGATGAATATTATTATTTAAAATAGATTTCAGAACATTTTTTTTCTTCTTTTTTTAAAAAAAATCTTCATTTTTATTTAGAAATCGGCTGACTGGGCTTTAAAGTACTGCCTGTTTAAAAGTTATTTACTGTTATGCAAACAGTCATGACGTTTCCTCAGCCTTAATTTAGAATATTTATCCCCAGAGAATCCAGGACCCTAAATTTAAGGATAAACTAAGGCTGTTTTTTTCCGTGAGGAATCTGTTCTGCAGATATGGCAGCAACTACACATTAAAATGGCAGCAGTGTCACAAGTTCATTTGTATGTCAGACTTTGTCTGGAACTGCAACACAGCAGCAAGCTGTTGCATGTATGCCCAGCCTATTGTCACAGTCAGGATAAGGCAGTACTACGCTCACAATGAAAATGTAGATAACAAAATATTTTAAATTTAGTTATAAAATAACAGAAACACTCATTAAATAATGATTTGAATAATTATTAAAAGAATTAATTAAATATTAAATAATTTCTTTAATAACTCACTTTGAATGCTTTAAGCCAGGCTTCAGTGTTTGTACTCAAAAAATCCTTCTAAGATTCTATACTAGCAGGGGCAGTAATCTATCATTGCCAACTCCCCAACAATTAAAAGTCTTTTGCCACAATTTTTAGCTCTATTTTCTTTTTCACTTCTGATGTGGATTAAAGTCTACAGTCACAACTCTGATCGTTTGAAGATATTTGATCCTACAGTATTTATCCATTATTGGCTTTGTTTACCCAAGGGAAAATTAAGTGCCGTGCCTCAGAACAGTTAGATCTGTAATACACCGATGCCTTCGGTGATCTCTGGCAGATGTTAGTGTGTGGGAAAAAAATGAAAAGCTGCATCACTAACTTGGGAAGCCAGTTTTGAAAGCTGCCTGCCTTTGCAGGTGCACATGTAATTATTTGTCACGAAAAGTATACAAAGGTGAGAACATTTCTGATGCAATGATGATTCAATGTTATTTTAGTTAACAAAAAACCTTTTTCAATATGGAAATTGTGTCTTCTGTTCTCCTCATTCTTATCCTCCTTGGGTAACCCAGTGAGGCACATCTAGGGATATTCAGTTTGCTTGCTTTGCAGAATGCACTTTTTTGAAGACAACCACAGAGAATTTGTTTCCTCCCAGATTTAGAAAATGCAGGTTTCTTTAGCTAGGAGTAGGACATATGTACCCCAACATCCAGCTTTTCTATAGCAGCGTGCATGCTTGCCTTAAGAATTGATGGGAAATAAGAGTGCCCTGTTTTGTTAGGAGTATGTCTTAAAAATACACCCAATAAATTTCTGGTATACCTGTAATCCTTGTTCATATACAGGGGTGTCTAATATATATTAATATTGTGAGTAAGTAATATTTATTTCTTGCAATACTTTGTCAGCAGTAGGGAAGAGTTTTACATCATTATTGTTTAATCTGAATATAAAACTGAAGAGATGCTAGATGGAAACCTGAAACCCCTCAGTATTACATCTAACACACAGCTCTGCCACAGGAGTAAACACTAAAAGCCTCATGTTGCTAACTTCTGGTAGACAGTGGGCTCTCACTGAATTTCTAAGCTACTCAACACTCTGCAGGTTAAAGTCCAAGAGAATCTAAATCCAAGTCGCCCTAGGGGAGTTTGGCAGTGTCTGTAGCAAGCTCTTTTAGGTTGATTCATGGAATAATACAAAACAGCAACCCCACAAAGCTGTTCTCATATACTTAGTTAGGTGGCAACATGATATATTAATGCCCTGAATCGTTACAGCAGAAGAGCAGAAAAAGCATAGAAGACACATTAAAATGTAAAGCCTTGACCTACTCACATTTAACATAGAAGAGCTGTTCCCTGGTATTAAGTTATGTGATCAAAATCCTATTAAAAAGATTGAAGTGATTTACACAGCACTGAGCAAAAGATCCCCAGAAATGCTATTGTGGAATATTTGCTTTCAAAAAAGCAGGGAAGGGTAGAGGACCAAACCTCTCGCTCTTACTTATACTGAATATGACAAGTGTTACATGAACAGTCAGTGTGAATTTGAAACAGGACTTGGGCAAAGAATTTCTGCTAATGGAGGAAGAGATCTTTCTGAGTTTTTTTGCTGACATTTTAAAATTATGTAGCTACTTATAGGAAAGCCTATGAATAAATCTACAGAATAAGAAACTCCATGAAAAAATGACATCAGAGCCTGACAAGTAGCTTTCATCAAAAACATATCAGGAATGGGAAGCTCATATTCTAAGAATGATATATACAAGATTTGAGGCAAGGACAGAAAAAATTCTCATTTTTTAAGGAGAAAATATAACCTGAGTATTAAAGTCCAGATCTGTTGCTAAAATAAATTGATGTATCTGCCCTGGAAGCAGTAGAACTATGCTAGCTGAAAGCCAACAACTTGATATGGACAAAAAAGGCTGCAGCAAGAAAACCAGGATGGCGAAAAGCCTGGTTGTTTGTATACATACTTAAAATTCTCAGTATTGGCCCATCAGTAGGAATCAACAGCTACTTTTAAGAAAATTCAGCTTTGCTCCCAAACAGACAACTTAAACTAGGCTTAGTTAGCCAAGCAGACACTAGAAGGCATTTCTTCTGTACAAAGTATTGTAATTGCTTTCACATATGGCAAATACAATTATGCATCTCACCGGTGGGGTGGATTATAAATGTGATCCATGAACAATGACTTGTATTTCAATAGATAACAGCTGCGTTTCTGTAAGGTATGTTACAGGAACTTGTGGCCAAAGCCAAAAAAAAAATGACCAGTCAGGTAAAGGAGAAAATGTAAGTTCCTGATCCCGAGAAAAGAAAGATCTGGCCTTAAATTAGCTTTTCAGTGCGCTGTACCCAGCCCTCTTCAAATATGCAAGAATGATTGATTTAAGACCGTATGCAAAACTTCCCTCTCTCAGTAAGGGTACAGTTACTAATGAAACATGTGTGCCTTGTTTTATACAATCTCCATGAAAGAAGGGCACAAAATGCTCATTTGGGCTAAAATTATTTCACAGATTATGGAATTTACTGTGTCTTATTTATAAAAGTGGCTACCATCACAGATGTGAACTGTACAAACGGACAGAACTGATTGATTACTCCATAGATAAACGCATTTCACACATAATCAAGAAAAATTAACATTTGAAATATGGGAATAAGTACAGAATCAATTCAGTTTCAAGCATAATAATGAAGTTGTTCTAGGCGTGTAAGAAGTGCAATTAAAAGGGTGTCCCAAGTAAAAAGGAAAATGGTTTGTTATGAACACATTATTTTATTCTTAGCTTCTTGTTTTCCTTCTACTGTCAGACAGATCATCCTTTCTACATTACCGATATACTACCACTGCCCTACTAAATATCAGCCCTGTTAAATAAAGTTCAAGACAGTATGTGAGCACAGTAAGGGAACAGTGTGCTGCTCTCTGTCTTTACAATAGCATCCAAAGAATAATATAGTTGTCTGTGGCATAAATGCTGTCAAAAAGAACCTGTTGGATTGCATACAGCAACATCTGTTTTGGAGCATGATCTAAGATTTAACTTACCTTAAAAAGAAGGTAAGTTTCTTTTTAAACCTTTTCCCCAAAATTCAGGATTAGAATTCTGACCCTGTTGAGGTCAAGGGGAGTTTAGCCATCAACCTCCAACTTCTGTGAATTAAGATTTTCCACAAGGGCCTCCATATAAGGCATTACTGACTAATGGGCATTTACACGGCAGTAGTGTCGAGATGTGCCAGCAGAAATCAGAACCTCTCTGTTCTCTACCTGCTCTGCAAATCCATAGTGAGAGACCAACCCAGACTTGGAGATACTGTCATCTACCTCGGCAAAGCAGACTGAGGTCAGAGAGACAACAGAGACAGGAGAGTGATTTGCAGAAGATATGCAATACAGCCAAGTAACCTCTACGCCAGTTTGTTGCCATAGCTATTCTGTTGTTTTGCTCTGCATTTGAGTTTGCCCACAAAACACAGTCTTTAAGCTATATCCAGAAGTAGATGTTATCTGACAAGGACCTAATAAATAGTGGTGAGCTTTAGAATTTTTCTCATGCATTTTGTTTTCTCTGTGATTTTCTAGGGAACCAGTTTCATCTGCAGTTGTGGGATGGAAAGAGAAAACAAAACAAAACAACCCCCCCCCCCAAAATGTAATACCTCCCAGAGGCTCCCACAGGCTGCACTGCTAGTAAAAGTCACCTAGCTTGGTTTGCTTCCTAGACAAGATTTGTATTTTTTGTTGTTTGAAAATTCTGTGAGCAGGGAATGTAATTTCCTCTCCTTGTAAGTGATATTTATAAAAGGGTGGTTTTCCTGGGCTCCCAGGTACTAGAACCCTCTTAAAACCTTATACGCAAATTCCACAGTGCGTGTCTCTGACCACACATTTGAAGGGTGGGACTCTCACCACCAAACTGAGGAGAGCAGGGGGGTCTCTTGCTATGCTGCTTCCCAAATTCCATCCAGGCTCTTTAACCACTGCATCGGGCCCTCCACCAGAAAATAAATTCAACTGCTCTTTTATGTAGGCTTTGTTGCATTTAAGAAAAAAAATATAGTTAGGAGTCCTTTCCCTGAACCAACATCAGAAGTGCTTTTTTTGCCCCAGCTCGGTTCTGTCCCCGTCTTTTCCCCTCACTGTTCTCCAAAGGGGTACCTGGGTAGCCAGGAAAGAGGAACTGTTTCCCATTATCTTCAAATATATTATGGGATAAGCATCACTCAACAACCAGCCTTAAACAATCACCTAGCAATCCCCTCTCTTCTGAACTGTAACAGATCATGTCACCACTTCAGCAGTTTAGCCAGGCTGCGATGTGGCTCTCAGGGAGGAGAACTGCTGCACCTCACACCTTGCTCTGGCTGCAGCCTGCGAGCTGCGTTTCCTTGGGCCCCTGACAGGTGTCATAAAAACTTCTTTACCCAGTATTGCATTCTCCTTCCTCACCAGCCATTAGCTGCATGTGCATCACTTTTCATATCCAGAGATCTTATTTGGATGAGCCTCAGAATAGCTTTAGAAACCGAACCTCACCTTGTCCTGCAGAAGGAAAAATGGGCCAAAGTAAGAAAAAAAATCTCACAAGTATGATACATTTCCAAGAAGGCCAATGGCATCCTGGGGTGTATTAGAAGGGGTGTGGTCAGCAGGTCGAGAGAGGTTCTCCTCCCCCTCTACTCTGCACTGGTGAGGCCGCATCTGGAATATTGTGTCCAGTTCTGGGCCCCTCAGTTCAAGAAGGACAGAGAACTGCTAGAGAGAGTCCAGCACAGAGCCACGAAGATGATTAAGGGAGTGGAACATCTCCCTTATGAGGAGAGGCTGAGGGAGCTGGGTCTCTTTAGCTTGGAGAAGAGGAGACTGAGGGGTGACCTCATTAATGTTTATAAATATGGAAAGGGCAAGGGTCATGAGGATGGAGCCAGGCTCTTCTCAGTGACATCCCTTGACAGGACAAGGGGCAATGGGTGCAAGCTGGAACACAGGAGGTTCCACATAAATATGAGGAAAAACTTCTTTACGGTGAGGGTGACCGAACACTGGAACAGGCTGCCTGGAGAGGTTGTGGAGTCTCCTTCTCTGGAGACATTCAAAACCCGCCTGGACGCGTTCCTGTGTGATATGGTCTAGGCAATCCTGCTCCGGCAGGGGGATTGGACTAGATGATCTTTCCAGGTCCCTTCCAATCCCTAACATTCTGTGATTCTGTGATTCTGTGATTTCTGTCAGTCTGCCAAACACACGCAGAAGAACCCAGCAACTCCTGGACAGTGAAGTGATCAGCATGGGATCATATTGGTGGTGTAGAGTTGACAGTCCTGAGATTTCTTTGAAGCATAGCTTAGCCCTGTGGTTGCTGAGTTAGGTCAGGTGAGTAGTCTTCTAAGCTCTACCTATCATCTATCATGTTGAATAGACCATTAATGTTCCTAGCAAGGTCACTGTTTTTAATACACTAGTTAAAAACTCAGCTAAAAAAGACAGTCACTGCTAAAAAGCCAATGTGATAGGTGACCTGGTTTAAGTGTTCCTGAAGGATAAATAGCTAGTCAGAATATGTAAAAATACCCTAAGACCTTGGCTCATGCTCAAGGACGAGGCTCACAGGGAAGGAGGGGACTGAGGACTGCTCAGTATTCACATGGGTAGGACAAGCCCAGGGACAAAATATTGACAACAAAAGCACAACTAACACTCAGTTATGCAACCCCATGGACTGTTTCTGCACATTTTTCTGTGCAGTAGAGGTCTTTGTCTCAAAGTGTTTTGGGAGATCACCTGAAAGTTGTAAAGTTTAAGCAGTTTATCTGGTGCTAAATCTGGAGCAAAATAAGAGCTCACTCAATGACTCTGTGGTTGTGAAAGTAAATACTTTATTTTTCAGGACAATGGAAGGAAAAATACTTTAATTATCTGTCTGTCTTGAGTACTGTAAGCACAGATCTGACCAATTCCCCATCATGAGCAAGGTGGTGTTCTCTGAAGAAAGTGAAGGCAGAAATGTTCAGGTGGGAAAATGTGCCACACCACCCTCCCAGAAGTTTTTGCTGTAATGTTTGCATACTGTTTGCTGTCCTGTTCTGAATCCTAAACTATGTTTTATATTTGTCTTATGGGAAAAAAAACCTTGCCTAAAGTCATTTCTGTGTGTGGTCTGAAGCTGCTTATCACAAAGTCAATCAGTCACACTGTCATACACCTCCTCAGTAAGTCTGTGGGGTATGGTGTGAGTTGTTTTTATACAAAACAACCACATCTCCCCGTATCTCTAATAAACACAAACCATGTCTCATATTTTCATCACAGGTATAGGCAAACCACCATTCCCTGCAGCCCTGTAGAAATCGTAGGTTGTGTATGCTGGAAACTTTGTCATTTACCAGCTTTTGTGAAACTGAGATCTCTTCAAGTTTCTGCATATCTTATTTTCTCCATTTTTCAGCTATCCACTTTGCTCAAACAATAAAATCATTGTCAAATGTATGAAGAGCAATGCCCATGAAGTTTGGCTCTTCTGCAGCAGAAAGTGTTTTTGGGGTGCGGGTCTGCAAGAACTGTCTGAAGGAAATACTGCATGGAAAAGATTCACAGAATCCCCGAAAATATTTTCAAGGAAACCTTAGCTCTATGCTGCAGATATTCTCAAGGAGTCTCTTACAAATGAGTAAGGAGGTGCTGCCTTCACTGAGTTTGTAGAGCACTTTCAACTTCAGTCCCTGTCTCAGACACAAGGTGAAAAGTCCTGTGATGTTTGCTACTATCCACATCTAATTTGAACCATTTAGCAAGGCCTCCAGTTCATAGTTTTTAAAATCATACATCTTAAAACTGCACAGCTGTTCACCTCTGATTGCCAGCTAGATAACAGCTATAAAATACAAACCATAAGACAAATATTTCTGCAGATTTGCTAAGTTATAGCCATCCAAAAATATTCCCTCTGCTGCCCAGTATGCAAACACCCTTTCTACTGTTAGGTTTTATGACTGCTGAGGATGGAAGTTGTAAAGAATGTGATACCATTGTGCTATACCATAAACTGCTATTTCACTAGATTCCCCAATTTCTTTGGGGAAATCTAGCGCAAAAAGCAATTTATGTGGAAAAAACCTAATTTATTAGAAATACCTTTCTTCTTGGATACAGTCAAGTACATTACCATAAATATGTTTTACAAATATGGTGCTCTGAGTACAGACCACCCCTATTACTGCCTGTGGATTGAAACCTGGGGTTTGCCTGAACAATACTGCTTCTCCAGTTCTAACAGTTCTGCATTAATATGGTGTGAAAAACCTATATATAGAATGCTTTTGTTAAAATCAGATTATACTAATTCTATATGAAGTGCTTTAATGAAAAATGTTTAATGGCTGAAATACTATAAGACCGCAGTTAGAGTGCAGGTGCAAAAATGATATTCTACACTCCCTGGAGAGCAAACTTGTACATACTGTGAAATATCAATTAAAGTTTATAGTTGCCTGTACCGGTTAAATGTCTTTTTCATGGGAAATTTTCATCTTCTCTTATGAAGCAATCACTTGGTTTAAAATGTGTACTGAATTATGTGGGCATTTTGAGTTATTATGGAATAGATTTGTTTTACAAGCAAGCTGTAAGCATTCTTTGCAGTTTTTATGAGGTCATCTACATGACTTTTAAATGGCGTTCTTGGCCAACCCTGATTCTCAGATCAGTTCATTAATTCACACAGCTGTCTTTAAAAACTACAAGAATAATATGTACTGGAGTCTGGAAGAAAGAGGTGGATTTCAAGGCTGTATTTCAATCAAGGGGCCTGTTGACATCATAAACTACGAGAGGACAGCCTAAGCTGTTTCGTGAACAGCAGCAAGCTCAAGGTTGATATACAGCCTGCTTATCTGATTGCTTTTAGAATACATGGAGCAAGGATCCAAAATTTCGCTTTCAAGTGAGCACACCTTCCAGAAATTGTTGTCTGGGACATATGTAATATTCAGTGTTGGTAAAGATCATCCCAATAAAATCTTATATTCTATGGTATATGCTATGGTGGTCAGCCTGCTCACATGCTTCTGTATCTCAATGGGGAAATCTTGGATTTAATTTCTAACTCTGCCACACTTCCTGGGTGATTTTGGACAAGCGTTTGATCTCCCTGTGCTTCTATTCCATGTTTTTATATTTTTGAATAGTACATCTTCTTTTCCTTTCTTATCTGTTTTTTCTATCTTATCTTGTTAACTCAAAAAGTTTTTGTGCCAAGGTCTGTCTGCCAACAGGTGTTTATACCATAGTTAATGCAACCTGTTGAGACCTCAAGATCTTCCTGCAGAGCAAATAAAATCTTAAATATGCTGATACAGAAAAAACCTGTTAGGGAGATGCTTAAGAGAAAGCAGCCTGGGCTGACAGACCTGGATCAAAACTTTCTAACAAGACCATGCTCTCCCTATTTTTAACATGCCTCTCCACAGTCTGGTAGAGAGCAAAAGTCGGAATCTAAGAAATACTTGCAACTAAGCAGGTGCATAGTGGAAAGGGGACAATTCTCACAGAGCTTCATTGAGAACAGGATGACTAAGACAATGAGGATCCACCCAAGATTTTCTTTCTTCACCTTGATTGCAAGTAGAAAGTGGCACAATCAGTAACTACAGAGGTAACAGTCATTATAGATTTATATTTGGTTTTATTTTTTTAAAAAAAGGGATTTGGATTATATCAAATAAAGTTGAGCATATTTGAGCTGAACCTCCTGCTGCTAGTTCATGCATAATGTTTTAGAATTCACTAAATTCTGTTTTCTAAATGTGCTTGAAGTGAAAGCAGTCATCCTGCAGTGCTGGTGCCAGGCTTAAGCCCTCCCCTTTCTTTGACTTTCGGTTCAAAACAAGTTGAGAGCTGTTAGTAGCTGGAGCTACTTTGTAACCCACCTGGGCAAGGCGGATGATCCGAGACACCCTTCAACTCAGAAAACCTGCTGTAACCTCTGTTCTAGCTTCCAGCCTTAGCAGGCAGCTCAAATCCAGAATGTGCCCACCGTCAGTATGCTGCAGTATCAGTGATATCTCTGAAGGGGGAAATAGTTAACTCAGTACCAACAGGACCTTGCACTGATGCTGGCACATCCATTTGCCAAGTAAATATTTGGATTTCAGTCCTTGGAGTTTCTCTCTTTAAAGCCTTTCAGAGAAGCATTTCAGTAAGTATTACAGTTTTTGCCATAGTAGATCTTCCTATAGTCATAATTTAATATAAAAACATAAACATCAATCAAGTTTGCTTAAAATGACAATAGTTGGAGTCTAGAAAGGACTTCATTACATTTACATCCAAATAATCTACTGTTGTTCAGAAAAACCTTTTAATGAAACTCCAGATCAGCATGACAGACCTGGTGAAATATAATCTGGAATATCTCAGATCAGCTGGAGTTTTGAACTGTACAGAGAAACCCAAACCTCACCCAGACTCCCACAGTAGCTGAGTCAAGGACAGTCAAGAACAACATCTTAGTAAGTCTCAGTTATTGAATGGGCGCAAAAGAGTCCATCTCCTGACCACAGAGTAAGAAACTCAGGGGAAAAAAAAAAAGGAAAAAAATAAAGGGAAGATAAGAGAAGAAAGTGTCCTTTAAAATTATATATGGAAATTATCTTTGATCTCCTAAACCAATCTAATTATCTGATTTCTGTGGTAGGAAGTGGCAAAACACTTACAGTGACACACTTATCAGCCATTGTAGCTGTAAATGCATGGCACACAGACACTTTGCCTTCTATTTGCTCTCTGCCTGGCAGCAGAGAGACTTAAGTGGGAAGAGATGACAGACACAGGTGCTCACTCTCATCATCCTCTTTAGCAGACCCAGGAGCAGTTTTTCCCATTTTTCCCAATGCCACAGCTATGCATTATGATTACTGATAGTTGCCCATCATCCTACTCAGCCTGACATGAGACAAAACATGGAAGCAGGAGACCAAGGCAGCCCAGCCTGTGGTGGGAATCAAGCTTTCCCTGCCACGTGGTGAGAATCATAACGAGGGTTACCGTCAGCAAGATGTTGGTACGTCGTGAAGGTGCAATAAGAGTATCTGGCAGAGGCACTGTCAACAAAGAAGCATGTATGAGATGCTGGAAAATAAATTGTGGAAACTGGCTGCTGATCAAACTTACAGACTTTGAGAAAAGAAACAGAATTAATAGGGTCCTTAATTTTAAACATGATGCAATTAAGTACAAATGAAGGAGGAACATGAGGGATGCTGAACAAAGGGAAGTGGTTACTATCCTAAGCCTCCAGGATATGACATTATTAACTAGCCTGAAGAGAAACACTGTAAGAAGATAGCTGGGACT
The DNA here is from genome assembly GCF_013368605.1 of Nyctibius grandis. Lineage (NCBI taxonomy): Eukaryota > Metazoa > Chordata > Aves > Nyctibiiformes > Nyctibiidae > Nyctibius > Nyctibius grandis. The sequence goes on from NC_090660.1 coordinate 76,915,143, forward strand.
CTGTCACCACATCCTGTAAGGAAGTCACTGTGCACATTAAAATCTATAGAGAGCCCATAAATGACATTGTAACAGTGGAAACCACTGAGGATCAGATATGGACTGTTTTTTAACTTAGACCAAGGAGGAATAGCATAAACCATCAACATTGACTAAAGAAAGACCTGAAAAAAATGCAGGATATGTGCTCTGAAGAATATGGAAGCTTCTATCCCCATTTTTGCCAGAGCTCATAGCATCTCAAGGGCTGGAAAGAGCAGAGCATTGCACTCCCACTAGCTACACCACTGCAGAACCTCAGGAAAGGTGTGAGGTGATGGTTTGCTGCAGCTGGCTCTCTTCCCTTCTGCTACCCATGTGATACCTAGGAAAATCCAGAACTGCATAATTTGAATACCAGCTGCCTATTGAGATGATGTTATTTGAAGAATGCCTCCTTCACAGAAGAATCTTGCTAAGGGCCATCACTTGTTTTTTGGCCTGTTTTTGCCTTTTTATGCTTCTTTTTATCAGTTAATTCTGTGCTTTCTGTGCCTCTCCTGTAAGACAATGCAGCTCAGTACCATTAGTAATAGATAATATAGATAACATATACAATATACGGACAGCCATAGTCCTACATTTTGTTTCAAGCATTACCTCCCAAACAAGTCATTTATAGTATCCTTTGTTTGCCAGTGAACAACATTGTGCTTTCTCACAGTCCTGTTTGCCGGTTAGGAGACAAGAGGCAAGTCTTCAACATGCATCACCTCATGTACACAAAAAAAAATTGCAAAGGCCTTTCAAGTACTTATTTACAGTCTATACATCTACTTTCAAATATTGACCTTTAAAATTGTATCTTTCAGCCTCAAGTCTGCACAGGAGCTCATGACAAGTATATGTGTCTAGATTGCCCTTAAAGTATCTTTGCAAGTGTCTGGAAAGAGCCATAGGCTCCAGCCATGCCTCTGGAAACCTTATTATGGTCCCTGACTCATTCAGGGCAAGCAGGCAAGGCCTCCATCATCACATACAGGGTGAAGAAAGCTGGATGGGACATGGGCGATGACATTCCACACATTGCACCACCTGTGCCTTGAGAGGATAAATGGTTTCCCCTTCCAGGACAAATCCCTTTTTCATTTTAAACCAGAATTGCTGCCATTGAACACATTGCAAAAGAAAAAAAACAAACCCTGGGTACAGGGCTACCTTACTCCTCAACAGTGTTGGCATTTTGTGGAAAAGCAATCATGCAGGTCATAAAATATTTTGTGCTGTAGCAGGCCATTTGTAACTGTGAAAGAGGGAAGGCTGTGACAGCACATGTGCATCCCCAGACACCCTTTGAAAAGACTAACCCTTGCTTCTTGTGCTTCTCTACATTTTCTGCTGGGAAAGCAGCTGATACATGAAAAGATAACAAAGATGCAATGTGATTCACTCTTCAAGTCTTCACCTCCATGGCTACTTTGTGATCCTGAGGCCTCAAGTAATACTGGCTATGGTTAGCAGTACGGTTACTTTCTCTTTGCGGACGTTGCTATGTTTGGCTGGTAAAGGCCATTAAAAGGAAAGAATAACATGGCTGCCCAATATTGCTCAGCTTGTCCATGCGTAACTGTTCACTTTTAATGATACCTTTATCGTATAACTCTGCCATATAACTTTCAATTGTCTGGCCTGATAGCTGGCTTCTTGAACGGAAAATACACCTTTCCAAAGTCACTTTCTTCCATGAATCATGATATCCTTGAATATTTTAAGTGATTCCACTGTGCAGTTTGCTTTCCCTTTAATTCTCCCAAAGGAATTTATTGTAAGTCCCCTGCACCTTGGAGACTGCCACAACCAGCAGTTGAGAAGACGGCACCATTTCCAGTATTATATTTTTTTAGCACCATTTGATTCCAGGAACATTTGAAAGTATTAAAGTCACCTGCTCCAACTTTCTGCCAGTTCGCTTCCAAACTCAGACTGCTTCAGTTATTCCATTTTCCCCACTTATGTACTTTATTTCTAACACTGTGTAAAAAAGACATGACACAGGAGTTTTGGCAAGGATCCTCAGGGCTTTTCCTCCTTAGGTCATTTCCAGGACATAATCACATGAGACTAGCGACGGTTTTAAAAGATTCACCCCTGCTGCGGGCATGAATTGGCTGCAGCAAGTGTGCTTCACAGATGCTTTCGCCCCTCTCTCCTACTTAACAGGATTTCAGGCCACGGGGCGAAGCAGTCAGTCCTTAGCTGTTGTAACTGCTCCTACGTGACTTCCTCTTCTACTGCCTAGAAATGAGCAGGAAAAGAAAACGGCAAACACATTTTTTTGCCACAGTTGTTCTAGTCTGCAGCTGTGTTTAATTAATTACTTGGGTAACTGAGATGGATAGAAGAGCTTTTGAAAGCTGTTGAGAAGAGAGCTGTCTGCAAGCTAATTATACTGTTATAATAATCCCTTGGCATTCCACAGACTTTTCATCCTCTGACTGAATAATAGTAGAGCAAAATATCCAAGGATCCCTTATAGCTTTGAATAAACAGCAGGGAAGAGTGGTAAAGAAAAATAGGATTCAGTTAGGAACAACTAACAGTCTTTAGGCTTGCTCACAGACAAATCATAAAAGAGCAGATCCCAGGAATATACACAGAGGATTTTCAGAATATTTCCCCTCCTTCACTCGAAACATTTATTTAAGTTTGCTTCTCTGTGCTTTAGGTAGTTGATATGATTCATTTTAATGAAAATACTTAATACTTATCAGAACCACTTGGGAAAGTTCCTCGTAACAAGCAGCACTGCCAAGAGGGAAAACTGACCAGAATGTCACGTAGCATTTTTACTCATTTTGGGAAGAAAAATGTGTATGTGAATACTGAAATACTAATACCATAGAGCCAAATGAAAGATTTTCCAAGGGCTTAATAATATGTTTGTATTTTTTTTTCCAGAACAAACTTTTATTGACAAACACCCCAGGTTACACCTGAGAAATTAGATTGGGGGGCAGAAGGGAAATGCTGAGTACCTGGTGAATTGGGAAACCTGTAATAACAACAGGACAAATTGGGTTGTTCTTCCGTAAAATGCTGTAAGACAGGTTTCTTTTTCTTTGTGTGCAGAGCTCCACACTGCAAATTGCTCATGCAGGAGACAAAACACATGAATCACACTGGGTAAAGTAAAGAATAAAAATGAAAAAGAACTTCCAATCTGTGACCCCTGAAGTGTTCTTATTTTAATATGCTTATCTCTGCATAAGCCTCAGTGAGCTTTCAGTGCATACATCAGTTCTCAATGCAGCTATTGACTACAAGCACACAATACCCTGAGGCATACATCTCCTGAAAACATACCTGAAAATGAAGAGCAGTTATGCAAGGTGAGTAAAATCAGTGCCAGCCAATGCCTAATGGTATCAGTCAGAGCCACTTTTACTAAAGGTCTTCTGTTTGCTGAGCTTCCATTCAGCCAAAAACCTGTGATAGGAGATGACGCTTAGTTAACATCAAGCTGTATCTCAGTTTAAGCACCATGATTTTTAATCTTGCTACCTATAAAAACATGTTAGCTCAGCATGTTCTCTAGACCATGACAGGTCTAAATATTAATGGAAGTATTAATTCAGATGTTAAGACAACAACAGTAAAATTATTAGAAATAACACCTCAGCTGCTGTGTCTCCAAGCATGGAAGGTATCCCAGAGTAACAAAACCAGAAATGACAACTCTATAATGCAGTCGCACAATGCTGGTTCAAATGGACATGTCCAAAGCTCTTATATTTTCAGCTTTCACATGGATAGTCCCACTAATATTGCAGATACAATCAACTTTTTCACTAGCAACACATATTTTCAGAGCTGGGTATGCAGCAGCTACTACTTTGATAATGTGCTGGTTGTAGACACTGTAGGTAGACAGCGGAAAAATATCTCACTTTTGTGGAATAAGTTTGTGTATGGGCAGGCAGAAAGGAGCTGTTAGTGTAATGCACTGACAGCCACCACAGAGACAACCTGGAGACTGTATTTGGCTGCTGACTGCTGAGACTTTTCTGCAATACTTCAGCGTTCTGCTATCTAGCAAAGACAACATTTTTTCCAAGCTAAAGTTACTCCCAACGCTTTCATTTAGGGCATGTCATTAATAATCTGGTGAAAAGGAAGTATCCCAACACCCAGCATCAACAGAGAGGTCCTTAAAGCAGCCGTTGGAATTCAAGAACTTCAAAAACTTGCCGGTGATTTTCTCGTCTCTTGATAAACCCTGTTGAGCAGGAGGGTGAACTTCACCATGAGTATTTGTCTTCTCTCTCTGCCCCTCAGCTTTCTTGCAAAGGCACAAGGCTGTGTTTTTTTTGGGTTTCTCAGTGAGCACTATCAACACCTGAAGCCCTGGAGACATAGCTCCATCCCACCAGAGTCATGTGTGCTCCCAGTCCAGCCCCATGATGTCCTCTGAAGGTGACTTACAACTGTCTTCAGAAGTGCCCTAGCAGAGGTATCCCCTTTGCCTGGACAGACATGGACTTTCAGAGCTGCTTTCAATCTCTTGATCCCTTTTGGATGGTGCAAAATGGGATGGAGTATGAGGAGAAATGCTAAATATGCACTGGGTGATGGCTTGTTTCTTTCTCTGATATGCCTTCTGGAATTGTATTTTCTTGAGCCTGACAGCTCAACCCTCTCAAATGAGAGGACACCTGCAAAGTCAGCACCTGAAATTAAATACTTGGCATGAAAACAGAAGCCTGGATCCCTGATGGGCCTGGCTCTTAGTCTCTATGGAGCAGTGACCAGCTCTGTTCAGTTTGTGTCAGGAAGGAAACTTTTCTCCAGCCAAGCTAAACGGTGTTGATAATTCAACTGTAACAATATAGCTCTAGTCTTTGTGTCATCTCCTTTAGACTAGTCCTTCCAGAGTTTTCAGTAGCCTCTATCTTTGCAGTTCCTAGTTATGATAGGGATGTTTAGCAAACACAGACATGCACATAACAAAAACTTTTCTTATAGTTTCTTGCTAGCATTATTTGTCTTTTTTCAAGTAGGTTCAATTAGTCCTACTGAGCACTTGAAAGATCAGTCTCCCATTTAAAAGGGAATAAATGCTGGTCTCTTGATTTCTACTGTCTTCCGTAGTCTACTGGATATGAAATAGAAAATGTCACCACAATCAAGTGCAGAGAGTATAATCATAGCACTAATGTAGGCAAGCATGGCAAGCATTTGAAGTAAAACAATGTGTAATTTCCATTTGAGACTTCCACTGCTAGTGACAGCTGAAGTCTACCAACCACTGTTTCAGAGATATTTTACAGCACGTGTCATGATACGTGGACTCCCCAGTGCCAGTGGGAATAAAGTAAACAAATTCAAAGGATTACAAGACGATGTCTGATTGGCTGTCTTACATGGGATTTGCACACCAAGAACATTTCACAGTGCTCTGGACAACAGACTGTTGCAGTAGTGCTGTAATAGATCAGTCACAAAAAATAACCCTCCCTCCCTGCACCCAAAAACCCCAAAGGTGAGGGAACAATAAGCAGCAATGAAAATCAAACAAAATAGGGAATTGAGGAGGAAGGAGAGGATGGCTGACCACTTTGTTTCTATAGTCATAAATGTACAGTGTCCGGTGATCCCATAAAGATGTGGAATACATGGGGTTTATTGTATTTTCTATTGCTTCTCTAAGGTAATTTCCCATTTCAGTGACATATCTCGATGTTGGAGACATTTCTCCCTGGAAAACTCTGCGCCAGTCCTTCCATGCCTCTGGCTCACAGTGGCGAATGAACAAGACAAGGGAGAATCAGGAGGTAATACACGGTTTCTCTTCCACCTGGCCGCGAGATAACTCCTCCAAAAGATAAAACTGCGAAGTTACTGCTGAAATAGACAGTGCGGCAAATATAATGGCACAAAATACATTTCCCCTAAAAGCTTCACCAATGCTAATCACATACGACATTTATTAATGAACTGTATATAATACAGTAAGGCTTTGTTAGTGTGATATGTAACAGGGGATTTCAGTTTTTCTATCTCACCGGTATAGTTCACGGATCACTTCGCTTTCCACTACTGATTGCATAGCACTCCTGGTGCAGCAATGAGTGCTTACATGGTAAGCTGATATTCAGGCAACGTTTGTAGTATAATTTAGCTTTCTTTTAGCAGAAATATAACATGGAAACTATGATAGGATTCAGCAGCATGTGACCAGTCAGCCTGCCACAGCTCAGGGGCTGCCATCTGACAGCCCCTATCCTGTAGGATACATCCAGCACGTGGAGGACCTGCTGCGTGGTGGTGATAATCACCTTTGCAATTAGACAATGTTATTTTGATATGTGTGGTTTTATTTAAATTGCTCTGTGCTTGCTGCAGAGAGGATCGATTGTCAAAAAATTGAAACTTGTCGCAACTATGGTGTTTAAATTTGTCTTAATATCAGGTAACTGAAATTATTTTTAAGGGCAGTCACCCTATACTTCATGTCTGATGTATAGCAATGATTTAATATCAAGAAAGTGCAATTTATTCTAATCAAATTTTCTTTGGAAATGAAACAGATTCTAATAGGACTTCATAGATTAAACACATTTCAGGACTTGAATCACAGATTTTTGAGCTGGAACTGAACAATGAAAAATCCTACTGTGCTATTAGTTCATTTACTCTTCAGTTTTTGCCAAAATAAAACTGCTTTTTGAAATGCATCCCCAAGAGCTTTGTCTAATCTATTTTTAAGTGACTCATATGGTGAGATTTCTGACATTCCTCTTTAGAGAATATTTCCAAATCTAATCAACTGATTAATATATTTTTCCTGCTATTTACATGAAATTTTCTGCCTTAAATATTTTCTTTGAACTTCCACTTCAGTTCAAGATTTATACATATTATGGTATGAAAATTTTTTTTAAAAAACTGATAATAATTGTCATGCACATAGGTTATTGCAGTAGCTGTGTCCTCCATTCAAAAAAATCTGATCCAAATTTCAGACGTACCCTGATGGACAGTGGCACCCATGCAGCATGAAGGCTGGCAAGGAGATTGGCATCCTGTCAAAGCGAGAGCGCTTGAGGGTGAAATGGGGAACAAACGAGAGGTCCACTAACCCAGTGAAATGTATCTGATCAGCTGCACAAGATCTCTTTACCTTCTAACTCCTTCTCGTTTCCCCTCCCCTGCAAGGTCAGGCACTCGGAGGAGCAATTTATAAACTCACAGCTCATATTCTGGTTGCAGTTCCAGAACTGACACAAAATTAAATCAGTCTTGAGTGCAGTAGGATACAAAAATTACCTTCTCAGTCTACTGAGCCCTTCAAGACTTCCAATAAATCTCCCAGCAGCAGCATTCCAGTGCCGGTTGCCTATCTTCCTTGCCTTACAAAAAAACCTTGAAATGGAAACAGAAGGGTTTTCTTTGAAGTCGTATTTCATAGCACAAAAAGACATGTACAGAAGCAGCTGACTTAAGTGGTTTCCCCCTCCTGTTCAAAGTATTTTCTGAAAAGTTTTAAATGGGACTTTTTACTTAATCCCCAGAACTCCTAATTGCTGGGGCCACACCATGTGTGAAAGCAGGAGCTGATGTCAACAAAGGCTCCTTTTAAAAAACAATAAAGGCAAAACCCTTTAACAGTATGCTGGCTAGCAGAAACATTGCATTCCTCCTGTGAAAATTATAGCACTCCGCCCTAAAAAACATTAAACTTAAGCAAATATATTCACTTCAGCTTAGAATTGGCACTGAGTACAGATGAAATATATCCTTGCGTAATTGTTAAATTGAGCAAGCCATAATTATCTCTAGTAAGATTCCCTGGGCTTCAGTAGATATATGCTTAAGTTGAAGTCTTCTCTGCTAGAGGAACCCTTTCATTTACACTTCATGGAGCAGCAGGAACAGGTCTCAAGACTGAGTCGGTCCGGAGCCCATTTTGCTTGTGTGTAGCCTGGAGTGGGCTCCCTGTGCTAGTACTGTGCTGTGCTTGCCTGGGGAAGAAAAGGCGCAGCATGTTGGCTCATTTCTTTTTCCCAAGAGCTTGTGGAGCTGGAGGACTGGCAGGCCCACAGCCCTCATGGTCCCCAAATAGAGGGGCCCAGGAGATATCCCCCTTGCTGATCATCACCTGGGGACAATGCTGGCTGGGAGAGGGAGCAGCTTCCAACAGGAGCAGAGGTGCCCTCCTCTGTTGCCCGCAGCAGAGAGAGAGTAGCTGCCCTTGCGTGGGTGACCACAGGGACACAGAAGCTTCTCAGAGCCTCCGTGAAGGTCACCCTACCATTTCATAAAGGGTAGCTGTGGTTTCTTTGGTGTCAGGCTCTCTGTTGCTTGAACCAGCTTAAACACTGCACAGTGGACATGGGCACCAGCCCTGGCATCTCACTAACTTTGGTGTCGATGCTGATTCAGGCTTTGGCCTGGGGCCCACCTCTGTTTTAGGTACAGAGCCCTCTGAACCTGTCTGTCTGTGTGCAAGCAGGCTCCAAGGGGAGCTCCCATGTGAGCGACCTGTGAAGACTTCATTTTGTTTTAGGCTGCCTAAAGTGTTATTGGAAAATTTTGTAAGGCAGCTCAAGTGAGTGAAAATGATTTGCTTAGGATGAATGTAACCACCAGTGCATTACTTCACATAATCTAAACAGAGTTTCAGGCACACTTCATCTATCATTCCCTGAAAGAGAGAGGCTGAGTTAATGCTCTCTGACAAATATGTTTCTCAGGCAGCCCTGGTGCTGTCTTCCACGTTTCCTGACCGACTTTGATTAGATATATAAACAGCACGAGTAAAACACAGGTCAGGCTTTGCTGTTGCAAATGCAAGATAAGGATACCATAAAGGCTCTTCAACACCCCAGCCCTCTCTGTGCGAGACACTGAGCACTCGGGAGATCGGAGATTCCTTCTCAGTGCTGTAAGATGAGTCACTTGGCTAATAACTATGATTTGTAACAGTGTTTTAATAGCTCCCCGGGCTCTCTGATGGAGGCAGGAGAGGGCAGGGTGTCACACCTCAGGACGGTTGCCTGCAGGGTGGGGAGAGAGGGGAGAGTGGGGCCGACGTCCAGCGGTGAGTGAGCATCGCTCGGAGGGTGGCAGGAAAAGCCCCGGAGGGAAGCGAGGAAGGCACGTGAGGCAGAGACACAGACAGTCTCCTAACAGCAAATTTGTAATGCTGGCACTCTCCTCTGGATCTAAAATTACTGTCAGGGTCAGGGCTTGGAGCTGGTAACGAAGAGGGAAAGCGCCATCTCCTCCATGTCGCCTTCGCTGCAAAGAGGTGTGTGGCTAGTGAGGCACGCGGGGCTACAGCCTCGGTAGGGAATGGTCAAGTGGGTTAAATTTGCCTTGAAAATACCCAAAGCCTCAAATGTATGTATTAATTAGCTCTAAGTGGGCCCATAGCCACATCTCTGGGCATGTGTACAAAAAAGTAATCAGAAGAAAATTGGAACGCTTCTTTCTAAACATAAAAACCTCCCACATCCATCAAACTGCGATTCCCCTAAAGTCAGCCGTCACCGCTCACTTTCCCAGAAAGGAGCATTATAGGGAAACTTGGAAGTCAGCAAACAATGTACAAGACACACATCTTCACTGTATTGCTAATCCGAAGGGCTCAGGGGTTAACTGAGAGCTGGCAGGAAGAACAAAACAGAGTTTTCTCTATCTGGTTTCCCTGATACCATCATGCTAAAATGTTGGCTGGAGGAGCAAAGGCTTAAGACCGTGCTTCGGAGAGCTGGGCTTGTTCCCTATCTTCGGATCTTCCCTCATTTGTTTGAGCAGGAGAGTACAAACTGAGCGACTCCACCTTCCCCGGCTGTCCAGAGAGGCGAGCACAGCTCTGCCCCGTGGAGCTGAACGGTGACGTTTGGGTTTCCAGCCCCAGGGGTCCAAGATGCAGTCACTGGTGCTGATGGACAATGCGGGAGCACCCAGACAAGCCTGCAGCTAGAGCTGGGTTGCCATGATATCCCTCCCTATGATATTTTTCAGGTTTTGAAAATATACTTCACAGGCCAGATCAAGACAACAAATTAAAAGTCTCAATCCAAAATAAAAACCACGAGGCTGATGGTTAAAAACTTAAAAAATAAATCCATGGTATATTTAATTCTGACAACTAATTCTGATCATTATGGTACATTTTCAGTACTTCTCTTTTTTTTTTTTTTTTACAAAACCCTCACATTTCAAAATGAAAATCAATTAAGCCTAACAGTTAGTCCCTTCTGACTTCCAACAAGTAACAAAATAGGATGTTTTCACAATTTATCAATTTTTTCAAAATGCTGATTTTCTTGTGAGTGATGTACATTTTGATGAATCAGTGTTTTCTGATTAAAAAACCCTTTCTGTAAAAAAATATTTAAAAAAAATCCAATGAGCGTGTGCTGATGTTTCCTTCCTTGTATCAAGCAGTTAAAAGCAGTGGCCTCACAAAGATGCCATGAAGTAGTGTCTACAATGCACTCTCAGCTTCCTGGGTGCTATAGAAATGGAAAGCTGTATTTTTTTAAGCATGATATTATTTTTTTTTTAAAGAAAAAAACAGAAGACCTGTGATTGCTATCTAAAAGCCTCTTTCAGGCTGCTGAAGTGATACTTGATATAATTAAGCATACAATATATGTATCCTGATTAATTGAAACTCAGATTTTTATTTTTTGCACTAAGAAGTAAGAGTCTGTTCCTACTGCCTTCTCTAGCAGATATCCAATTTACATTTCTACTGAATATTGAGATGGGGAGAAGAGCATCCCAGGGCCAGTGGCATTGTCTTACATGGTTTGCAGCAGGGGGGTCTTTTATTGCATTTGGTGAAATCCTTATATAAAGAGAGCAAACTTTTCATTTTTTTTAATGGGAAAAGGAGAAAAATAATAAACAAAAAGACTGTCACTGCTAGGAAATAAAAAATAGCCATGGAGCAGTGACAGAGAAATATTCAAGGTGGTTTTAGCTGCCTCTGGAGATCGCTGCACCAAAATGGTGTGGGTGGGGGAGCTGGGCACAGACAGCTTAGGTTTTGCCCGGTCAGGCACCACCTCAGCAGCCAAAATCTGTGGTTAGGATAAATTTAGAAAAGAGAGGGCAATTTATTAACGGTCGGTTCCTACAGTTAGTGAAGACCCTCCAGTGTGTTATGGGCTGACGGAGCAGGGATGAGAGGAGGGCTGGCAGTCCAGCCAACACTCTCGTAGAGTAACTCAGCCTGCACGATCAGCTGGCTGCTTACCATGTCCTGTTGCACCTGCAGGAAGGGTGAATTGTCTTCCCTGGAGCCTGCTTTAACCTTCTGTGGGTGAACATTAACACTTGAAGCTCCCTGCGAGCACAGCGAAGAGTCTCTGTTGGGTGTCATCGATCCGTGGAGGGATTGGGGACATTTTAGCAGCCTGGAGCCTTGGCCAGGGTCAAAATAGCAGAGAAAGAAATCAAGGCAATTCTTAGTCTGTACTGACAGCCGAATTAATTTAGGAGTTATGAAGAGCAGGCTACTGTTTTCTGTCCTTTCATCCTTCTCAATCTGGATTTGCTTTCCTTCAGTGTACCCATCGTATTGACTATGCCTGAATTGTCTTCAAGTTGCTGCCTACATCGAGCCACACCTGGAAGCTGACTTCAAGCTCTCTGAAGTAAAAATGGATGTTTCCTTTGCTTTCAATGATCTGCGGGACTTGCTGTCATGGCCATTATAAAGTTGTCACTTCTATGCAGTTATTAATTAGCCCAACAGCAAAATGCGAGGAGAGGGTGAAGAGTCACTGGCAGCTTTGAGGAGAGGGTGAAGAGTCACTGGCAGCTTTGAGGGCAGCTACACCATTCCTCTGCCTCTGTGACTTCCAGCTGTGCTACAAATGCTGCCGAGTGCCAACAGACGACATTACAGAAAGGACATCCACAAGGCTCTGTGACTCTGTAAGCCTCTCAGAAACTGTCATATGGCTCTGATTTGGGAAAGACCACACACGTTACAGTACTTGTTACCTGCTACACATTCCTTGCCAGTCACTGCTTTGCTTTGCTTTGCTTTGCTGATTCTGGTGTAGAAGGTGATCTTGAAAAATCTTCCTATTTTCATAACAATACCACAGTAATGCATATTCTTTCCTTATAAACATCCCGAGGGTGTATTGCAGGAAGGTCACAGCCTACTGAAGCAGTGAAAACCAAACAGTTGGTAAAAGCTCAGTTTCTGCAGCAGGTTAGAAGTTTCCCAGTGGATTAGGGCAACCACTTGGGCCACCACTGCTTTTGGAGGTTATTTTCATCCTAGAATACATAACTCATGCTGCAGCACCTGTTGTTTGGTTTTCCTGGCTGCAACTCTGCCAAGCGCACCCCATGAGCAGAGCCAGAGAAGTCCAGGGGTCCCCTCTGTGGCACCGGTTGTGCTTCACAGCCAGGTGTCTTCTGCTCATTCTGGACAACCTGCTCGCTGCTGGTGCACGCCAGTGAAGTCGTCAGGGAGAGCGGCAATGCCCAGGTGCCACTGCAGGTATTCAGCCCTGGGAATAGCTTGTGCCGTGTCACTGCTGGCAAAAACAGAGTGAATCTCCCAGACCACCCAAGAAGGAACCCAACCAACTTAAATTATGGATAACAGGGAATTAACCTGAGATGGATGCCACTAATGGCAACAGTAATGCTGCCACAACCAGTGTCCCTTTATCTTGCTTCCCTGGGGAAATGATCTTGCTGATAGAAACCAAGAAATACGTGCTGTGCTAGCATGGCAGTCCTGGCAGTAAAGAGAAACTTGCTGTGTTTTGAACAGCAAGGGACCATATACTCTCCTCATGCTTTGAGAGAGGTACAGGTTTGCTGTTTCATCTAAGAACGTGCTTGGTGGGGGATTGTGTAACACAGGGCAAAACTCTGCTGGCAGTTCTCCTCAGGGTGTGTTCAGACATCCCACATGTGCTCTGAAAACTGGCATAATTTGCTGGAAGGTTTGCATCAGTCTTTCGGGCATTTCCAAAGTTTTTTTAGGCTGGGAATGCCATAGCTGAACTAAGGTGCAACCACCCGCATGTGTCCCCAGGCAGGGACTGGGATTGTCACCTGCAGTCACTAGGCACTTCAAGCATTTTCTAAACTCCTAGGCAAAGTGAAGGCTGAATGTGGCGGGAAAGTAGAGAAGAGTTACTGCAAAAACCACCCCTAAATAACCCAGAAATGGAGTATCTGAAATAAACTACCCCAAGGCTATCTTGTTCCGTTTGAGTAAAACAGCAGAGCAGCAACACATCCCACTCTGGGGGTGTGCAGGTGAACAGCTGGACCTGGAGAGCATGGGAGAGGGCTCAGAGCAGGTTGCCTGGGCTGGATCAGGGCTTGAGTCCCATTGCAGCAGTGTGGCATTCAGTGCAAGGAAACAAGAATTACCACCTGCAGGTGAGATTCCTGAAAGAACAATTACCTGAGAGAAACTGAGATCTCATGGAAAGCAATCACGGGGGCTGGGATGACCAGGAGTATTCATTCCCCCTTTTTAGCTGCTGCCATTTAATGCAGCACTGTTTAAATATGTGCATTAGGGCAGACCGGGATTTGGGATGACACAAAAGGATTTATGGTGCTGAATCTAAGAATGACCAACCCTGCTTTAATTTTGCTTTAGTCTCACTGCAGCATTTTGCCTTTCATGACCCTAACTATTTAGATACATTACAAAATAAACCAAATAACCAAGCTTAAGTGATGTTTATTTTTTTCTTCAGCCCCTCTTACTTCCCTCTAGCTAGACATTTTTACTATTTCTAAAGCCTAAGAGGAAAGATATCCACCGTCCTAGAAATGTATTATTACTTGATTTCATAATTCAAGAGTAAGTTCTTTACCAATTGTTTGGTCTTTATTTAAAGGCTATTTTGTAAAGTAGGATTGTAGGCATTAAAAAGCAGACTTTTACACCAGAAAATATTCATGCTAGAGCTAGGATTCTATTGTTTATCTCTAGAGTCATTAATACATGTTTTATGAGTTCCTCAGGAATAATTTGTGCATTGTTGCATTTATTCAGATAAGTGGACGATGCTTTTATGACTCTGCTGGAAAACAAACAAAGCTCCCTGGTGACTAACAGCCCTTGTTGTGGACTATTGGCTCCATCCTTAATTCCCCCCCTGCCCTTGCCTTTTTTTTTTTTTCCACTAAGAAAGTCAAACTTAAGAAGCTTTAGAGCATTGAAAATTTTGCTGTCCCAAATCCAGACACCATAAATTCCCCAAGCTAGCTGCACTACAGCATCTTTCACGTTGTCTCTTCTCCTTTTAAGTTTGGCTGTAATTACCTACAGCCCCCAGCTTGGGTCCTATATGCTTTATATTTGCACCTCCTCCTCCTCACCTTGCACTCACAACTCCACACTGATCTTTCTTAGCCTCTTTGTCCATGTTTATAGATTACACAGTTAAGAAAATAGTTATTTTAACAGTGCACGTTCATTTGCTTGTACCCTCTGGAGAAACCCAACTGTGCACTTCAGGGGAAGCCTCAGCTGTGTCCTGTCCAGGAAAGGGTACTGAGGGGTGGCACCCTCTGTGCCACCCTGCGTCTGACCTCTGCCTGTGGCGACATCCATAATACAACTGATCTCAGGCAGAGAAGACATCACAGATCCACTTCAGCTGCTGTGAAGGCAGATGGGAAAGCAACAATTGGGTTTGGTATAAGGGAGGAACAGACAGCAGGAACCACCAGGTCTTGGGAGGCTTCCAAACTTCAGGCTTCAGCTGATGCTGTGGCTCGGAGGCAGCAGACATGTATTCCGGCAGTCACCTTCACTTCCTAAGACTCTTTTATAGTGTTTAACAATGCATATTTCCACCCTACCTTCCTGTAACAAGTTTTGTGGGAAACACTTTATTTTACTTTTCCAGCTGTTTTTCCTTGGTTGTAGCAGCCTGACTTTTGGATCACCCTCAGTCCTTCCACAAGACTCCACCTGTCTGGTGGGCAGGACGCTGAAGGTGCAGGCTTCTGATTGTGGTCCTCTGTCTCTGTTTATCTGATACCATTGTAGCATGTATTTTTACACCCCTTAGTACTTATTTGCTTATTTTACAGAATAACAGAGACCTTTTCAAAGCAAAATATCGTTTATTTGAGTCAGATGAGGGAATGAAGAGAGTAGCGAAATCTTTTGGTTAGTTTTATATATCAGTGAGGAAACATTAAATAACTGAGGTGTTTTTTTTTCACGTGCTCAGAAAGTCTTACTGTAACTAGCAAGGGAACAAATTGTAATGAAATGGAATCAGTCCAGCTCTATTAATTATCAAAGTTTGTTGGGTTGAAGTTAAAGTCAGTCGGCAGCGGCAGCAGAGGCGACAGCGACTGAGGTGAGTCCGGGGCGAGGGTGAGATCAGGCTGTACCAGGCGGGTTCCGTACCCAGGGCCCCCCCGAGCAGCAGCCCCAAGTCCCGTCTGGACCTGGACGTTCCCGGCAACAAATCAGGCGAGGAGGGGGCATAGCCGGAGGCACCACGCGAGATTTGAAGGGCCCCTGGGGAGCACGAGCGACCCGGAGCGCGGTGAACAGGGGCCTGGGAGCGGCAGTTTGCGCGTCAGTTTGCGCAGGCAGGGCCCTGCAGACCGCCTGTAGGTCCACATCCCAGGCAAGTGCTTCAGGCCCCTGCCATCATGGTGTGCACTCGCCTCAGAGTCAAAACCAGCGTTTCTACAGAGAAGGCCCCTGGGAAGTCTGATGCTTTCACCCAGATGGAGCCAGTAAGGAAAGAGGCTTCAGTACAGGTGGTAGGCTGCAACGAGTGCCCCAACCCTTCCCCTGGTGAAAAGGTAAGTATCTGCTTAAGGTGTGCACGGGTTGATGATCTGTTACGTGAAGTGGCAGAGTTGAAGGAAACAGTTAGAAGGCTGTGCAGTATTAGAGGAGATGAGGCAGAGATATATAGATGGTATCAGGACCATGCCCCCTTAGAAGACACCACTAAGAAAGAGGTTCCTTGGACCCTGGTGACCCACAAAAGCAAGACTCCACCTCAGTCTCCACCCTCCAGTATCCCAACCAAAAACAGATATGAAGCTTTAACAGCTATAGATACCTACGAGCAAGATCCACAAAGTGTAACCGTACCAGCAGCAGAGAGTGGATACCGTAAAAAGAAACGACGAGTGCTCGTGGTGGGTGACTCTCTGTTGAGGGGCACTGAAGCGCCCATCTGCCGACCTGACAGAGAATCACGAGAGGTATGCTGACTTCCAGGCGCTAAGGTGCGAGATATTGCTGAGAGAGTGTCACAACTTGTTAAGAGATCGGACTACTATCCTCTGCTTCTCTTTCATGTGGGCACAAATGACACCATAAGCCGGAACCTGGGTAGGATCAGGGAAGACTACAAAGCCCTGGGAGTGCAAGTGAAGAATATTGGTGCCCAAGTTATCTTCTCCTCCATTTTACCCATCAGAGGAAAGGGGGCAACCATAAATAGACGTATAATGGAAATCAACTCTTGGCTTCGTGGTTGGTGCTGTCATCGTGAGGGTTTTGGCTTTTATGACAATGGGACACTCTTTGACAACTATAACCTGTTAGGGAGGGATGGGATTCACCTAGTCTGAAAGAGGCAAGGGAATCTTTGGCAGCAGGCTGGCCAACTTGGTGAGGCGGGCTTTAAACTGAAGGACTTAGGGGGAGGGGTCCAGAGCGGTAATGCTCATGCCATTGCCTCTATTGGGGGAATAAGCCAGGCCAATCAGAGCAGGGAGAAAGGTTCCTTAGCTGCCTCCCCAGATAGGAACAAGAAGGCCAACCGCCTCAAGGGTATGTATAGATATCGTGGATCCTCTTACGCCTCTTCTGGGAAACCTGCATGCTTGGCTACCTCTCTGAAATGCTTGTATACGAATGCATGCAGCATGGGGAATAAACAGGAAGAACTGGAGATCTATGTGTGGTCGCAGGGCCATGATCTCATTGCAATTACAGAGACATGGTGGGATAGCTCTCATGACTGGAATGCTGTCATGGATGGGTACGTACTTTTTAGGAAGGACAGGTTAGCAAGGCAAGGAGGTGGATTTGCCTTTTATGTGAGAGAGCAACTGGAATGTATTGAGCTGAGCGTAGGGAAGGATGAAGAACGAGTAGAGAGCCTGTGGGTAAGAATTAAGGGGCAGGCTAACACGGGTGACACTGTTGTGGGGGTTTACTACAGGCCACCTGATCAGGAAGAGGAAGTAGATGAGGCCTTCTACAGACAGCTGGAAGTAGTCTCTTGATCGCAGGCCCTGGTTCTCATGGGAGACTTCAATCACCCTGACATGTGCTGGAAAGACAACACAGCTAGGTATCCACAGTCCAGGAGGTTCCTACAGAGCGTCGACGATAACTTTTTGACACAGGTGGTGGAGGAGCCAACGCGGAGAGGTGCTCTGCTAGACCTTGTGTTAACAAATAATGAAGGTCTGGTTGGAGATGTGAAAGTTGGGGGTAGCCTGGGTTGTAGTGACCATGAGATGGTGGAGTTCAGGATTCTGCATGGAAGAAGCAGGGCAATAAGTAGGACCACAACCCTGGACTTCAGGAGAGCTGACTTTGGCCTCTTCAAGGACCTCCTTGGGGGTATCCTATGGGTTAGGTCTCTAGAGAGCAGAGGGGTCCATGAGAGCTGGTCAATATTCAAACCTCTTCCTCCAAGCTCAAGATCGGTGCATCCCTATGAGTAAGAAATCATGCAAAGGGGGCAGGAGACCTGCATGGATGAGCAAAGAGCTTCTGACAAAACTGAAATGAAAGAGGGAAGTCTACGGAATGTGGAAAAAGGGACAGGCCACTTGGGAGGAATACAAGAAGGTTGTCAGAGTATGCAGGGAGGCGACAATGAAGGCCAAGGCCCGCTTGGAATTAAATCTGGCAAGGGACATCAAGGACAACAAGAAGGGCTTCTTCAAGTACATCAGCAGCCAAAGGAAGACTAGGGAAAATGTGGGCCCGCTGCTGAATGAGGAGGGTGCCCTGGTGACGGAGGATGCAGAGGAGGCGGAGTTACTGAAAGCCTTCTTTGCCACAGTCTTTCCTACTAAGGCCAGCCCTCAAGAATCCCAGACCCTGGAGGTACAAGAGAAAGTCTGGAGAAAGGAAGATTTCCCTTGGTTGAGGAGGATCAAGTTAGAGATCATTTAGACAAACTGGACACCCACAAATGTATGGGCCCCGACAGGATGCACCCACAAGTGTTGAGGGAACAGGCAGATGTTATTGCCCAGCCACTCTCTATCATCTTTGAAAGGTCATGGAGAACAGGAGAGGTTCCTGAGGACTGGAGGAAGGCCAATGTCACTCCAGTCTTTAAAAAGGGTAAGAAGGAGGACCCAGGCAACTACAGGCCAGTCAGCCTTACCTCCATCCAGATGGAGCAGCTCATTCTGGATGCCATCTCTAAGCATGTGGAGAAGGTCATCAGAAGTAGTCAACATGGATTCACCAAAGGGATAGCCTTCTATGACGACATGACTGCCTGGGTTGATGAAGGGAGAGCAGTGGATGTTATCTACCTTGACTTCAGCAAGGCTTTTGACACTGTCTCCCATAGCATCCTCATAGGAAAGCTCAAGAAGGGTGGCTTAGATGAGTGCACAGTGAGGTGGATCGAGAACTGGCTGAACAACAGAGCCCAGAGGGTTGTGATCAGCGGTGCTCAGTCTAGTTGGAAGCCTGTGGCTAGTGGTGTTCCCCAGGGGTCAGTACTGGGCCTGGTCCTGTTTAACTTATTCATCAATGACCTGGATGAAGGAACAGAGTGTACACTCAGCAAATTTGCTGATGACACAAAACTGGGAGGGGTGGCCGATACACCAGAAGGCTGTGCTGCCATTCAGTGAGACCTGGACAGGTTGGAGAGCTGGGCAGAGAGGAACCTCATGAAGTTCAACAAAGGCAAGTGTAGAGTCCTGCACCTTGGGAGGAATAACCCCATGCACTGGTACAGGTTGGGGACTGATCTACTGGAGAGCAGCTCTGCAGAGAAGGACCTGGGTGTTCTGGTGGACAACAAGTTCACCATGAGCCAGCAATGTGCCCTTGTGGCCAGGAAGGCCAATGGTATCCTGGGGTGCATTAGGAAGAGTGTGGACAACAGGTCAAGGGAGGTTATCCTGCCCCTCTACACGGCCCTGGTGAGGCCACATCTGGAGTACTGTGTCCAGTTCTGGGCCCCCCAGTTCAAGAAAGATAAGGAATTACTGGAGAGAGTCCAGTGGAGGGCTACAAAGATGATCAAAGGACTGGAGCACCTCTCTTATGAGGAGAGTCTGAGAGAGCTTAAGGGAGAAACAGTGCCCAAACTTCAAACAAATTTCCAACAGCGACAGATTTGAAGTGCTAATCCTAGGCCTTCTCAAAACCAGAAGAGGTAAGCATGCTCAGAGCATCATAGAACATAGAATAGTTTGGGTTGGAAGGGACACCCTGGTTTGGCGGAAGGAGATGCTGCCATTGCCTGACCCACTCTTCACTTTGAGGAGAAAACATTGCCAGAGCTGCTGAGCAGCAGGCGATGAGCTGGAATATTTACCCTCACTACCAGAAATACTTGATACACAATCCTGAGAGAGAAGTGACGCCCCCGTATGCCTACAGAACTGTCCATACCCTGAATGAAGAGCAGGTGGAACTTCCATACAGATTAAAGGGAAGTGGGTGATGAAGGTTGGATGCAGATACACACCCATCACAGTTTGCAGATTCTGTCTTCACAGCCAAATCAATTTTGGTTGAATTTATCAATGTTAATTCCTATGTGTGAATTTAAAAATTCACATGATGACACTTTCAGTTAACATATATGTACATGCCTAACGGGATTGCTTCTAGGGATTGCTTCTAGAGATTGCTGAAATGGCCCAGTATCTTCATCTCAGTCTACACAATTCTTTTCAAACATAACTGTGATTTGTGTTACAATTGTATTAAGTTTCTTAAGCTCTATACTTCTCGTACTTAGACTCTGTTAGATATTTCTATCACATGGAAATTAAATAATCATAGTCTGATGATTTCCGTAGAAAGTTAAATAACTAATTCTATGCTGTAATATTAGCTAATTATAAAATACCTTCTATCTGTCTTTCCATATAAAACTGTTGATCAAAATTGGTGTTTATTTGTGTATTAATTGGCATACAGGTGGTTTAACTGTTTTCTGTCTACTGTTATTTCTGTATCTGCTGAGAACTGCTTCTTCATGAAGCTTAAAAGCCAGGCTCTAACCCTGCATCTTCACCTTAAACTGCAGGAAACATCTTTCTTAAACTTCTATGTTTTCTTCCAGGAATTGTCCAATTTTGGTTCTGTGTAGGACTGAGAGAGTCCTACTCTGCAGGCACTCTCCCTATCCCTGCCTCAATAAACTTTTCTGCCACCCTTGGTGTGTACAGTCCTACTGTCACCACAATGGAAATGACCATTTCTCTGCCAATCTATCCTGATGGCCTTGGTAGCCTGACAATGCATACCAAACCCAGGAGCAACTACCTAAAACAACGTATCATAGATCCTAATATCTATTCAACTACCTATCTGTGTGCAAACTATCCAATAAACAACGTATATTTGGTAATTCTTCCTTAAATCCAGAGAGTTAAAAATACTACAGATCAACTTTAATAATGGCATTTACATTATAAAAGTGAGACTAATTTAGTTAATTGTATGGATGTGTTTACCCTTATAAATGGTATTATGAGACTCCGGGGAGTTTGTCAGAAGCATTTGTATTACCAAAATCACTTCTGTGCACCATGACATGCATTGGCTTCCTAATAATGTGCCAATACTGGATTTAGATCCACATTGGTTGTCCAAGCTGTCTAGTCACTCTGGTTTGTGGAAGAGCTGTTGCTAAGAATTTTGACAGGCTGTGAGCCTCCTATGCCTCAGTCACAGAAAATAAACCAAAACCAAACCGTTTAGCGATCTGGAAATTTATTAACACCCACCATGAAATGGTCCTCCATGCAGGCAAACTATCCAATGGCGTTAGGGTCGGCTTTGGGTGTGTATGTGGGAAGGGTGGATATGGTTATCCATATTTTCCACCATAATGAACACTGCTAAACGAGTGAAAGAAGTAAAGTCTGAGGAAAAAAAACCCAAACATTTCTCAAGTTGTAAGTTAAAAGCTCAGAAAAGATTAAATCCCTGTCCTCAGCGGCTGCTGTGTATAAATGTCTCAGAGTTCTGTTTAAAGAGGCTTGAAAGGCTTAAACTTTAAAACTATAAATACTGACTGCTTTGCTTCTGCTGTAAATCTACTGCTGGTCCTCTTCACTTAAAACTATGCATTTAGGCCCAATTTACTTTCTGAAAAATGTTATCACTCACTGCCATCTAGTGTTAACGGTACAGATTGTCAGAAACTTAAAATTACTTTTCTGGCTTTAACAATAGAAAATTTTCATTTTTCAAGTTTGGCCTTATCCTGAGGACCTGGAAATTCCTGCTTCCACTGACAGAGGGAGCTGCAGATGCACGGTAGCTCAGAAAAATCCAAACAGCTTTGTCGTGGTTTAATCTCAGTGGGCAGCTAAGCACCACCCAGCCGCTCGCTCACTCCCCTCTGGTAGGATGGGGGAGAGAATTGGAAGAGTAAAAGTGAGAAAACTCGAGGGTTGAGATAAAGACAGTTTGATAGGTGAAGTAAAAGCTGCATGTGTAAGCAAAGCAAAACAAGGAATTCATTCACTACTTCCCATGGGCAGGCAGGTGTTCAGCCATCCCCAGGAAAGCAGGGCTCCATCATGTGTAATGGTTACTTGGGAAGACAAACGCCATCACTCCGAATGTCCCCCTCCTTTCTCCTCCTTCCCCCAGGTTTATATGCTGAGCATGACGTCATATGGTATGGAATATGCCTTTGGTCAGCTGGGGTCAGCTGTCCCAGCTGTGTCCCCTCCCAACGCCTTGTGCACGCCCAGCCTACTCACTGGTGGGATGGTGTGAGAAGCAGAAAAGGCCTTGACTCTGTGTAAGCAGTGCTCAGCATTAATGAAAGCATCCCTGCACCATCAACACTGTTTTCAGCACAAATCCAAAGCACAGCCCCATACCAGCTACTGTGAAGAAAGTTAACTTTATCCCAGCCAAAACGAGCACAAGCTTATTCATAGGATTTGAGTTTAGAGGCCACAATGCAACTTCATTTACTAGAGTTACCTTCAATTTTACTTTCTTGATTCTGACTCTGCTTACTGCTTCTCTCCCTGTTTCACTGTGTCACACCAGGCTTGGTCCTGAAGCAGAACCCACAGCTGCTCCTCCTGCAGCCTGCAGGGCAGATGCAATGTGCTTTGCAGCACACAATCCTCATCCTCTACCTGTCCAGGGAAAACTGGAGACACTGTTACGCTCCTCTATCTATGCACCACACTTCTTTCCACCTGGGCATGCAAGAGTGATGGTACACACCATCACTCAGCAGCACAGTTAGACCATGATCCAGAGGTAGACTTAAGGATGGGGCCTCTGGGGCCCAGAAGTACATTTGTGGACACAGTCACACAGCACTGCATAAGTTCATGCCCCCAATTTGCTGTTTGAATCGAGTAGCCAAGTGCTTATTTTCTGCCTCACACTATTACTTAACTAAACTACGACAGTGACACTTCGATGCAAAATGCCTATGCAGATTCTGGGAGGCAAACCCAGAACAGAGCTTCGGTTTTAACAGCAAACACCTTCAGTTAACAACTGGTATCAATGAATCTTCCTAGTGAAGAGAAACAAACTCCAAATGCTTCCTGAATCTCTACAGATGCCATCCGCCATTTGATATTAACCATTCACCTTAGTAAGTGTAGTAGAAAAGGCAAAACCAGTGACAACCTCCTTCTTTCTCTATTTTACCAGGTGAGGTTCTGAAGTCTCAAAGCCGGGATAAAGCAGCTGGGTAAGAAAGCATTTCCCTGCTGAACAGAGTGTCATCCATGGCAATTTTAAGACACAAGTCTCACTAATTTACAGTGCATCTTCCTGTGTTTTCTGAAGATTGACCAAGTTCTGTACAGTGTGAATTGCCTTCTGGTGGCGACCTTTTAAATAAACAGGAATCATAATTTTTCTTTACATGAAGAATTAACATATATTAAGTTCTTAAAGAAAATGTCTGAATTCAAAAGCAGACCACAGAGCATTACAACCACATATAGTTATAATTAGTTTATTAGCACTGTTTTTGAAACAAATATACTCAGGTACTTAAACACAGTTTAATTCATGTTTATTTCCACATTTGATCTATTACTGTATATTACATAATGCACTGAATATACAGTAAATAAATAATAAAACCAAAGTGCAGATTAAAGTAGCAAGGTCAGTTTTTAGGTTATCAGGAAGGCCAAAATCACATTAGCAGTATAAGGACAGCAAGTTGTAAATGACTAACATTTAGCATGTCATTCTATTGTTGCTATATGCACGCTAGTACAAATGATCCCTCTGAGAATTGCATACAGTTATCTACAAAATAAATCAGTCCTTCCCTCACATTTTTGTGGCCTTTTTATTTCTTACTTTTCAGGCCTGATCCTGCAGTCCTTACTCAGCAACGCTTTCAATGCAGTCTGTCAGGTTAGTTTCTTACTTTTTCTTTAAGGTACATAAAGCCCATTGGTTCTCTCAAAACATCTGAATACTAAATGATTAGAGTTTGAATTTCTAAAAATTTGGAAATTCTAAAAATATTTGTAATGGAAAATAATGTAATTAAGTACAGACCTAAGAGTATTAGGGCCAAATCCAGGAACAGATCTAGACAGAAGCCTTGGGAACTGTCAGGACAGCAAGGTTGGCAACTGATGAGTGAGGCACTTTCCTGATCAGCCAGCCACTTCTAAGGATCACAGTTTTCGATGTAGGCATCTTCAGTCTCCTTAAATACTGCTTTGAGCACCTGCATCCTTTTTTCGGATCTGGCCTTTTTTTATACTTGAATACATGATGTATCACATTAACACTATGCACACACAATAAGAGAAGTGACCCTAAAGTAAAACAAAATGATAATACAACGCGATATCATAGACATGTCTAGAAGAGGGCATTGTTCTTTTCTGTGCTTGGGTTAGGCACATTTGTTTTAACAGCTTTTAACACTGTATCCCATTTACTATTTTTGTGCTCTAACTGCCTTTTCCTAAACTTGTGTTGAAATAAATCATTGCTGTCTTCATCCTCAGCCTCTGACACTATCTCCATTTTTTGGATAATCAATTTAATGAGGTCATGTTGCTTTTCCAACAGTGTTGATATATCTTTGAGCCTAAAAAAATAAAAATAAAAAAAAATATGCATACAGCAGGCATTGTCATTTGGTTTCAAAGGACATTTTAGTAATTAAAACTACATATGTAAAAGACCTGACAGTCCTCAACTTCACTCTTATGCTAACAAAGAATATTATCTGGAGTACATTTAATTTTTCAAGCTGTGGTACTTCTCCTGGTTTCACGTAATAGGATTAAAGAACTAATTCCTGGTTCTTGAGAACAGTAACTTAGTATATACTTCAGGTAAGAGCAACTTCACTCTCAAAATAAAATTCTGAACAGTTCTATCAAAAGTTTTTCCTATTGACTGAAGTAGTCTGGCAAGAAAAAAGGGACAGATTTGCAATGGCAAGTAAGCATCCACAAACATTTAATGAACTTCACAACCACTTTAACAGCATATGAGAGATACTGATGAGGCACTTACTGATCTTTTTTAAAGTGCTATCCAAAGGGCAATTGATACAAATAAAGAGTTAACATCAGTTAGCATCATGCATACGGAACACAATATCTGTTACCTTTTAAGAAACAATGAAAGAAATGGGAAATGTGTCCAGAAACTGTCTTCATAAAACTACTAAACAGGTTTTTTGAAAATCTACTTTTCAGAATGTCTAGACTAACAAAATTACAGCATAAAATGTATTGTGACTGAAAAGATTCTGAGATATAGTTGCCTCTTTTTTTTTAACACAAAAAATTAAATATGTTTTAGAATATGCGGAAACCACAAGAACTAAAATAGTGCAGCAACTAGCTAACACTAATACAAAGCAAAAAAATCCCACCTCAAATCAAAACCCAAAACCAGTATACACTCAGCACTGATTGCCACTACCTTGAGTGGGAACTGAACTCTGTTTTGAACACAATAAAAACATACTGGCAACATAGTAAAACAGTTTTCAACCCATATTTTCAGAGCAGTAAATATAACTTTCCATAGTGAAATGGCCACAAGTTATTCTATTCCAAATAATTTTGTAATTTTATAAAATGATAGTTTTCTTCCCTCTCTGTAGGGAAAAAAAAGGATTATGTTTTATGCTGGTTCCTAATATATTGATGTAGTATGGATTTGAAGAAAGACTTGTTAAATTTCATGGTTTGCCTACATTTGTAGGGTGTATTCTCACTCCTTCAACTCTTGCTGAGTCCTTCATGCAAAAAAATACTTAATCAGAACCTGTGCAGGGAGACAAAAATCTAGTAGATTAAAAAAAAGTAGAAAGAAAAAAATGAGGGGAAAATAGAGCAGGGGAAAGTGAGACAGAGTGAGAAAGAATAGATTTTCCTAGCTGTACATTCACAGAAGGCTTTTCTGAGACCATTCTTATGGATATATTGGTTAAGATGAGTAAGAAAAGTAAGTACAGAGAATTCCTTCCAAGGCTTTAGGAAACAGATGATTTATTCAAAGGAGAACCAGGACATCAATCCATTTTTGGGGGAGAAACAATCTGAAGCAGATTTACTATCAGACCAGTGGAAAGTCAGTTACAGATTGTGTATACTTGAAAACCAATTGGAATTACATCAATTGTGAGTTTAAAATAACCCTTGAAAACCTCCATACACAAACCTCTAATTCTGAAATGAAAATGCATTTTCCCCATTACTTCAGTTTATTTTAATAAGCAAACAAGCCTCTCCTCTTTCTCTGCCATGGGATAAAAATATTTCTCTATTACACAAGTAATTTGAAGGTAAATACATTACAGAATATAAAACACTAAGTTACCACAGTGAGGGAGCTTACTTAAGGACACTAGATACATTGAATTTTACTTTTTAGGTACAGTATGGAGCTTTAGAACACTTTTTAAAATAGGAGTATATTTGTAATATTGGTTCTACTTATTTTTACAGCAGTAAAATAACACACTAAATACCTGTATTTCTGCTTCAGAACTTCCAGTTCTAATGTTGTATCAGTGCTCTGTGCGTCTGTGGTAGAGTCCTCATACCCAAAGCAATACTGGAACACACTCTAAACAAAACATGGAACCAAACTGAAATCACATATTATAGTCTGACAATAGATTAAAAATCCCAAATAAGTCAATGATGTTAACAGTCTCCATACAATGTTAAAGTTGAAAAGAGTTTCTGTTATGAAGTTATTTTTTCTATATTAAACATTTGTTTTGCAAAATCTGTTTAATCAGAAAATTCAGTCTACCAACAACAGCTGAAATGAAAAGTAAATAAATAAAAGAAGAAATGCCAAAAGGAAGTAATTCTATGTCCTGCCTGAATAACTTTTGTAGCTTGTCTCGCTTAGTAAAGTCACAGATCACTGAGAATTCAAACACTAATTATATCTGAATAAGTTAGGCTGCACGCAAACTGATTTATCATTTTCACTGACGATAGTCAAGGTCTAATCACAGTTCCACTGATGTCAATTAATGATTGAGTCTTATTAATGCAATGTTGCTAGAAATCTGTGTACAAAGTAAGTTGATCACATCAAATTTTAGTAAGGATTCTTTAGTCTAAGATTCACCATCTTACCATAAATCCACAGTATCTCGGCCTGTTGGGATATACAGTGATTGATTCCTGGTCCACCCGACTTAAGAACCAAAATGGTAGCTTCTTCTCTAAGTTGGTGTGAAGATTAACCTAAATGTAGTTTTGCATAAGTTATATTCTTTTAAGATAAAGACACATTATCATGTGAAAATAACCATCATGTCATTATATTTAAATTACTATTACTAGATGTTAAGTCTCAGAGGATATCTATGCTGCAAACAATGGTATAACATTTGAACAGTCCATCCCAGACACTAAAACCATCCAGTCACAGCAGTATTGAGTATCTTAGCAGAATTAATTATTCCACATAGATGCACGCTCTCATAAGTAAAATGGTTCCAAAACTGAGCTAACTCTTGTGTAATAGCTTGAATAGCTCCTTAGTACACTGTGAGTTGCAGTATAGAATTACAGGGCAGAAATGTTCAAAAGACAGAATACCTATCATAGCCACAGGTTTTAAGACCAAATAAGAATGGGAAAGAGAGTGATCTTTCTCTTTAATTGTGCTATATCCTTTTAATAGATTATGACAGAGTCAGTATAGATTAAGATGCCAGTGGAATGCCTGTGAGAAAAGGAGTTTTCCCTTGGGTATAAACAAGTATGTTATATATGAGTGCCTTTTCAGGTGATGCTACCTTTCCAGTCGTTCTCAAATTGCTACAGAATACTGAGCATATGTATTTAAAAGGACAGGATGTACAGGATAAGCCTATTTCAGACAACCACAATCCTGTCAAAGATACAGACGGTTACACGCTTAAAGATTTCGTAGTACTGTCTGAAGTTGCAAGACAACATCCTGAGCATTCTGTTGGCAAACAAATACCTAAACAGGTGAAAAGCATTAACTGCTACAAGAACTGACCTTATACCTCTGCTTTAGTCATTCCTATCTCTAGCAAAAGAAATATCTCTTGGGAGGAAATGTTACACTAAAAGAGAATTCTTCAAATACGCTTGAACTAAACAAGTAGAGCACACAACTTAAAGTTACATGACTACCAGAAGTTATTTCTGAGCCGTTCTTGTTCTTGGGTATTCTGTCTGTGCTCACCTCTCTTCTTTATGCTCAGCCACTAGGTAGGCTCTGAAACTTTTTAGAAAAAGCAGAGCCAGCAGGGAACATAGCCAAAGCCACTCTCTGCATCAGTTTTATGAATCAACAGTTCCTCTCACAATACAGACTTTAAGCAGAACTTCAAGGAAGCATGTGGACACATAGTTTCTAAGAACACATTAGTGAGAACTAATCTTTATTCTTTATTTGACAGGTGTATACTGTGTGTGTTTCCACTGTGAAAGTCAAGCTTGATATACAGTTCACAAGGAAAAAAAGCTTTGAAAACTGTATGGCAAATTTATAATTTCTTAAAATGAAAATTTTATGAAGTTGTGCTATTGCCCTAGCCCCAGTATGTAAGCTGTAAGGACTACATTTGCAAAAGCTACTTTAAAAATATCTAAGATGCATGTAGTTTTCAAAAGCATATAGGTTACTAACTTCTTCCGATTTCAACAGAAGTTCTGTTAGGTGTCTTTATACATCTTAAAGTAACTAAAAACATTAAGAAATGTGATTTTAAGTTACTTAGTTATACCTGGTGTTGCATAGTATCTCCTTAGTACGCAGACCGGCATGAGCCTTCAGTATACTGCAATGAATTTGGCATCCTTTCAATTTCTGCATACACACAGCATCAATTCTCTCCTTAAAAGGCAACTCTCCAATCTCAAACATTGCATTTACTCATTTTGAGATTCTGTTGTTGGAATAACTCAGAATTCATTGAACTGACTGTTCCAAAGTTGCTTAAAAATGCGTTTGGTTATATATTCCTTGACAAGAACTCACATGACTGAAAATGAGATTCAGAATAGGATGCCCATGTTCACCAAGTTGCTTTACAGAGATGATAAGATGTTAGTTTGGGATGTTGATGATAAATCAGCTAATTATCTGAATGGTGTTCTAACAATGATATCCACTTCCTATAGTTGGTGCTTCTATGGTATGCTACTTACCTGCATTGCAATCCTCTTGAGTGCAGCATATTTTTGTACTTCAGCTATGTCCCCAACAGCCAAACCAATCTAAAAATACCAAGAAAGGTTTCATTATCTATTTTTTCATAGTCTGTGATTTCAATTGCATTTATTATTCACATTTAAATCCAAAATTACTCTAAAGTTTCTTTTATTTCACTTGATTTTGGAAACATAACCCTTTTGTGCACATTTTGAAAATTCATATCAAGAAATATAATAAGCGTTTTTTAATGCCAACTATCTGTCTACTAGTAAGGTACTAAAGAGCTACTTCAAATATTTGTCAAGAATAACATCTCTTTTGATTCTGTATTACTGCTGTTACATTAAAAAACTTGTTGACCTCTTGATTGGATCATGGCAGCAATAAATAACTTAAGAAACCTGAATTGTTTGATCTTTATTGGTCAGTTCATATAAAAACCTGATTTCCTAAAAAAAACCAAATGATGTTGAATGGAACATGGCTGAAGATGTATTACATATTTTCCCCCTCTCTCACCATTACCATGTTTTCTGATCCTTTTTGTTCAGGTCAGGATCATTAGTTAGTTTTAACACTACTGCTGCCTGCTGTTTTGTGTACAATGAAGATCCTGGGTTTGGCTTTTTAAAAAAAAAATATTGCTAGTGCTAGGTTATGATACAGCAAGGGGTTGAACCATTAAGACTATGTCTAGTCTAGGAGGCACACATTTATCAAAGTACTTCTTAAAATCATTGTTCCTCAATTTGCTTTATCAAGACCTCATAATAATACATTGCAGCTCCAATTCAAATTCCATCACAGTTACTATCTAAAGATCTACAAGATAACCCTGCAAGAGTTAACTGTGCGAAAATATTCAGAACAGTAAACTGGAGGGAAAATGAGTCCAGAGTATGGCAACTTTTTAATACGTTACTGAAAATATAGTTAAATAATGAATGAATGTCACTAATCAGCACTAAAGTAATTCTATATGCTAAAACTGTGTATAAATCTGTGCTTAACCACTTTTGTATATTAATAAGTAGTTTACTTACTAGCAAGTTCATAAGAAGGATTGGAATAAGCAAGGTAAATATAATGAGAACTGTGTAACTCAGGAATGGATATGGCAATTCACTGCTTAGTAGTGGATCAAGGAATGCATCATGGTAATTAATGTCTCCCAGCATCATTGCAAATGTCTTCATTACAGAAAGAAGAGGTGTGCTATACGTTTGCTGTAAACAGAAGAAATACCAAAATCAAGAAAAAACCTAAACTGATGAAATTTGTAAATAACATCTTGAGATTCTTTAGCCAAAAAACATAATGTCTATAATGATAAAAATTAACTGTGCCATTCAACTAACCTGTGAACCCAAAAGGACAAAGAAACTCAGTCCAAAGGCCAATATCAGGAAAAAGAAAACGACAGCAATCCGAATCAAAGTCCTCAAAATTTCCCAGAACATCACAACATAGATGCCATAGTTTTCAAATCTAGGCAATAAGTAAACAGAAAAGATACGCAAAATTAAATACTGAAGTTAGAGTCCCTTACAGTTATTTATGTAAGAGAATAAGTAATCCTGATTTTCATGTGTGAAAACAGACATTTTGCCTCTCCGAGACATAGAATCATAGAATCGTCTTGGTTGAAAAGGACCTTTTAAGATCATCAAGTCCAACCGTTAACCCAGCACTGCCAAGTCCACCACTAAACCATGTCCCTAAGCACCACATCTACTCGTCTTTTAAATACCTCCAGGGATGGTGACTCCACCACTTCCCTGGGCAGCCTTTTCCAATGCTTGACAGCCCTTTTGGTGAAGAAATATTTCATATCCAATCTAAACCTCCCCTGGTGCAACTTGAGGCCACTTCCTCTCATCCTATCATTTGTTACTTGTGAGAAGAGACCAACACCTACCTCGCTACAACCTCCTTTCAGGTAGTTGTAGAGAGCAATAAGGTCTCCCCTCAGCCTCCTTTTCTCCAAACTAAACCACCCCAGTTCCCCTCAGCCACTCCTCATAAGACTTGTTCTCCAGACCTTTCACCAGCTTCGTTGCCCTTCTTTGGACTCGCTCCAGCACCTCAATGTCTTTCTTGTAGTGAGGGGCCCAAAACCGAACACAGTATTTGAGGTGTGGCCTCGACAGTGCCGAGTACAGGGGGAAAACATTCCGAGATGGTACAAACGTGTTGTACTTTCACATCCAAAAGAATGCAAGTGTTCCTATTTACAGCAAGCCTATACTACATAATCTTGTATTTTAATACACTAGAGCAGTACTTCTTCAAGATATTATTTTTTCACTGACAACTTTTACTCTCTCCATAGCCACAGACAGCATAATATTGTATCACTGTTGCACTCAGAATAATAACATTAAGAAACTATCTCATTTTTTGCTGCTTTTTGAAGCAAATTAGCAACCAGAACAAAGGACAACTGGCACCACGCCTAATTTAAAAAGATTTTGCTTTTTATGACACTACAAAGTAAGGAAAACAAGCAAACAAGAAGAATCACATTGCTCAGGAAGAGAAGGGGAGTAGCACAATTTTAAGACACCTGTGTTTCCAAAAACAGTCTGTCATCTGGCAAGTCTCTCCCATTCTTGGCTTAAACAAAAACTAGATCTCAGAACATGAGTTGTCATAAAGCAGATTAAGCTACTTTTCCCCCCAAACCTGAAGTTGGGAATTTATGTCCTCTGCCAGATTCAGGGACCAGATGACTGTTCTATGCTACAACAGTAGCAACTGAGAAAATCCCTCCACAGGATTTTCCCCCTGAAATATTATGTGCAAGGCTAAAAAAGATCAAGCTGGAAGTAAAGCAAACCTGGTCTCCTATTTATTAGGCATTTATTAGGCAAAACTCCTTTGAAGTCGATAAAGCTACAGGTGGCTTTGAGATGAGATGGCCTGAATGAGTTAGAAAAATGATGTGTAGAGTTCTACTGCTATACAAACGAAAAATATTCAGGCCAGGGAAGCATTTCATCTAGCAGAGAAGGAAGGTTGGGCAATCACAAATTTACTTTTTACTGTTTAGATTCAACCCCCTTTTTGCCCACAGCACACAGCAGAGGAGAGAGGACATGCCATTCATTAGTCATCTAAGGTCAGACACATGTAGGACCAGGTTTGCGAGCAGAGGCAGTACCATAAAGATACTCTCTGTTTATGAAATTAACTGTTTAGAAACCTTGTCCTTAAACATCCCAACTACAGTAAAATGATCCTGAAATTAATCAGCAAATGCCGTGTTTGTCTGTCCACCTTGTGGCAGTGATTAGTGCATATATACAGTAAGAATCAGAAGAGCACATATGCCGTGTTATCACATACTGTCATCCTTATTTTCTAAACAGCTCCAAATCACCACTTTTTTGCTGATCAACCACACCTCATCTTTGTGCAAGGCCATCCTGCTCAGGCACAAACATGTTTAATTTATTAGTCTTAAGCACTACATTCACATTATTTTTCCCTCCACCCAGCTCTCCTGCAGTCCATAACTCTTGGACACTATTGTACTAGTGACAGCAATAAGATCATTAATGGCAATAAATAGACCTAATGTCAACTAAAGAAATAATTTCACCCATTTTAATTCTTTTACAGGACACTATGGTGTAGAAAAGCGGGGTGTACCATTTAATCTGTAAGATGATAGAAGAATTTACTTTCTCCCAGGTATTACTTACAAAAACAGACCTCCTTTTGCCTCTTGTAATTCATATCCTTTTTTTTAAACTAAAAGTCTATACAGTATAATGAAACATGTTTTTAAAAAGACATATTTGGTGGCTTTGCTTACTTAACATTAAAATAAACCTTGTTATTTCTTTAGTTGCCATAACACATGCTGTGATGCTCTACATGAAAAACACTGAAAACTACTTTACAGTTCATTAGGTTAAAAAATTCCTATGGTCCTAATCTGGAAACTTGTATAGCTTGAAAAAAAAAAAAAATAGGGCTACCACACTCAATCAGTCATGGTTTAGGATATGTAAAATATCTGCAAATATTAAAAGTATTTTATTGTAAAGCACGTAAATAACTTTTACCGTTGAAGGTAAAGCAAGAAGTTCATCCAAGACAAGTATACAGCAATTGCTCCACATTCCCACTGCAAATGAGCTGGTGTATTAATAAATAAAGAAGACACAAAAATTATGCTTGTAGTATAAATTGTCCAGTCCAGTAGATTGGAATAATCCAACAAATATTTCAATTTCTAGGATTTAAGAGAGACAGATGCATATTTACAAGTCATGCATCATTAAAGGGCTGAATTCAATACACTATTTAAATGTTTCTCACTTTTAATCTTATATACATTGGTATTTCCCTTTTAATTAGGGAAAAATCAGATTTATTTCAATATCAAACAAACTACTATGCAATCACACTGTCTGATTAATGTTATTTCTCTATGTATTTACCTGCTGAATGAGCTGAAATATTTCTTTGCAGATTCCCAGTAAACTCATAATTAAAACTAAACACATACACACCCTTGTGAAGTATGAGTTCTGAAACAAAAATCAGAGCACAAAACAAATCAGAAATTATTAAATGTTTATTTCAGCTCTACCTACTACATATGCATTATAATGCCAAATTAAGAAACTCTGTTAGCTTGCTTCAAATAAATTTATTACTATCTAAATTCTCTTTTACTAATATTTATTGTGAAATTCATGTGACATATATTGTGTTTAAGTAATTCAAACCAGGTACAAAAGTTTGAGCATTACCATGATAAATAGTTGCTGTGCTGCTTTCTTATTACTGCTATTCGAGTTTGGCAACTGAAATTGCAGTATTTATGCCACATTTTCAGCATGTTTTTCCACTGGATGGACATAAAGACAAATTCTGTTGTCCGTAACTTCACTATCATATTCTAGTATCCAGAATGGCAATAGAAGTCTTTGGACAAATTGGAAGTCCTGACATCCTTATGCGGCTGCTCCCTTTTGATGTCTCCCTTTACAACCAGTAGAGGCAAAGACAACTTTGTTGTGAGAAGCCTTCTATTGGCACAGATAACAATAGCAAATTTAATCATATTCATATACATTTCATATATACTGCTGTTGCTCTAGTCTCTCAGGCAGCATCTTCATGGCTCCTGCTCTGGCATCATTCCTCTTTGAAGGACGGGACTCCCTCTTCCAACTATGCTTCTTCCACCCAGTCTCTGACTATTCAAGGACCTGGGTCAGTCTGAGTCATTCCTCTGTCTGCTGTATGCAGTTCCTGTCATTCTCCTGTCTTCCACCAGGAAGATGAACTAGTGGAGCATGAATTCTTCCAGTTCTGCTAGTTCTTCTGGCTTCTGAATCTTTGAGAATCCTGTATGTAATGGGCTGGACTGGGTATGTGATTCTCCAGACTTTTTCATATATCAGGATAGCCTCATGAACCTCTTATATCCCTTGAGTTTATTTTATTTCACTTTTCTACTAGCATACCCTTTTCGAGTTCCTATTTCAGTTTTATGTCTTTTCTCTCCCAAAAGAACTGTTTTCTTGCCTCTTTTTTTTTGCTTGTCAAAATCCTTGGTTTTAGTGATAAAATCACTTACTTGAAATGGATCATTTGAAAAGTTCACCATGCAACAAAAACTTGTCTCCATTAACACCAGTATGTTACTGTTTCAGGACTAACGACACAGGCGCCTCTTCTCAGAATATATGACTTCATGTCATAAAGACAGAGCTCTGTGACTCTCCTGCCCTTCACACAGACACAGGAGTGCAACACTGTGTATGAGTTGTACTCACAGGTTCAATAAACAGCAGAACCTGCAGTTGCTTCTCTGCAAGTCTAGTACAATGTTCAGTTTAGGAACAACACAGCCTTCTTAAAAGACAGAATACTGCTTACTTTTAACTGCAGGAAGGAAACACTTACAAAAAGGACATCAATCAGTTGCACCAATGTCTTTCCTTCCTAAAGCCTCATTCTTGTGTAGTGGTAGACCTGGCAAGTCTGACTTCTTTGGTTCACTATGGTGTCCTAATTATTCCAGTTCCAGCTTCTGAAAAAAGTTTGAGCTTTGTCTCTTAACAACCCCAAAGTATCTATGGAGGACAGGTTTATCCTGAGACAAGGTTCACCTTTTCTTGCTCTCCTTATGGCTCCAGCTAAAGCATCATTTCCATCCAATGCATATCATGGACAAGATCAATATTCATAAATCACTAGAGTAGCCCCACACCTATCACAGCTGTGATGGAGAGATGGATATTCAAAAGTCACTATGATGCATATGTACTTTGCTAACTACTCAATTTTTTATTTGAGATATCATAATTCCAAAATGGGGGTATATCATTCACATTTTAGCACAATACAATTTTTTCTATTTTTTTCTTTTAAGTTTATTAACAGGGATTATAGGAAACATCCAATACAATTAAAAACCTTTCACAGAGTTTTACGCCCATATATGACTGAATTCTGCTGTTACTTTTTTCATTACTGTTGTACATGAGGTACCTATACACAGACTTGTTCTGTCTTAGCCTCATAGTTCATGAGCCTAGTGAAGAAATACTGGGCCTGCAAGGGAAAGTAATACATAATATGGGCAAAGAAAGATGTATCTGAATACCCAAAAGCACTTTATTATTGACTACTCTTTCTATGTCAAATTTTAAATGTGCAATATCCAGTTATTTTGGTTGAAAATTAAAAGGACATAGAAAGCTAAAGAATCCACTGTTTTCTGTCTTTTCATAATTAAATACACATTGATCTTTTTTCTTCGACATTAAAGAAATACTCACTTCAGGGAAGAAACTGAATTAACCATGTACCAGATGCAATATTTTCCAAAAAGATTAAAAATAAGAAATGAGAACTGAAAATTGTATACAGAAGTTGCTGCTGAATGTTTAAAAAGATACACTTCAATTCTATTCCTTAGAGTTGGTAAATCAGAAATAATTCTAGAAATTATTTAAATGATCATACCTTTTTGCTATAAGAATCCTAAACATATTGTAACTACTAAGACAACTCAGTACCTCATATTCTAATGGTCTTGCTTCATAGATCTCTGTTCCATTCAAAGGTCTTCCTGGCTGTATGTGAGTAACCAGAAGAGTCAGTGGAATGAGACCGAGAGAATATATGCCTAAATTCATCAGATGTGCTCGAAATCCATAGGCCATCCTTGAAAGTAAGAATATGAAAGTTACAACACTTTACATATTTAGAAGAACATGCATCCAAATGTAACAGCCAACAATGTTCTCAAGATGAGGAAATAAACATTTCTTAAAATGTCCTTTTGTGATGAATGTGTTCAGCATCCTCCTAGACAAACTAGCTGCCTGGGGCTTGGATGGGTGGACTCTTCAATGGGTTAAAAACTGGCTGGATGGCCGAGCCCAGAGAGTGGTGGTGAATGGGGTAAAGTCCAACTGGCGGCCGGTCACTAGCGGTGTTCCCCAGGGCTCAGTTCTGGGGCCGGTGCTGTTCAATATCTTTATAGATGATCTAGATGTAGGGATTGAGTGCACCCTCAGTAAATTTGCAGATGACACCAAGCTGGGTGGGAGCGTCGATCTGCTGAAGGGTAGGAAGGCCCTCCAGAGGGATCTGGACAGGTTAGATAGATGGGCCGAGACCAACGGCATGAGGTTCAACAAGAACAAGTGCCGGGTCTTACACTTTGGACACAACGACCCCATGCAGCGCTACAGGCTGGGGGAAGAGTGGTTAGAAAGCGGCCCAGTGGAAAGAGACCTGGGGGTGCTGATCGACAGCCAGCTAAACATGAGCCAGCAGTGTGCCCAGGAGGCCAAGAAAGCCAATGGCATCCTGGCCTCTATTAGGAATAGTGTAGCCAGCCGGTCTAGGGAAGTGATCGTCCCTCTGTCCTCGGCACTGGTGAGGGCACACCTTGAATACTGTGTCCAGTTCTGGGCCCCGCACTTCAAGAAAGATGTTGAGGTGTTGGAGCAAGTCCAGAGGAGGGCGACCAAGCTGGTGAAAGGTCTGGAGGGTCTGACCTATGAGGAATGGCTGAGGGAGCTGGGGTTGTTTAGCCTGGAGAAGAGGAGGCTCAGAGGTGACCTTATTGCAGTCTACAACTACCTGAAGGGAGGTTGTAGCGGAGTGAGCATCGGCCTCTTCTCCCAGGCAACTAGTGATAGGACAAGAGGACGCAGCCTCAAGCTTTTACAGGGGAGGTTCAGGTTGGACATTAGGAAGAATTTCTTTTCAGAAAGGGTTATTAGACATTGGAAGGGGCTGCCCAGGGAGGTGGTGGAGTCACCATCTCTGGATGTGTTTAAGAAAAGACTGGACATGGCACTTAGTGCCGTGTTCTAGTTGACATGGTGGTGTCAGGGCAATGGTTGGACTCGATGATCCCAGAGGTCTCTTCCAACCTGGCTGATTCTGTGATTCTGTGATTCTGTGATTCTGTGATTGAGCTTTACGTGGACAAAAGCATATTGGCCATTCTGAAATACGGTTCCTTTTATTTTTAACTCAGCAAACCTATTATATATTTTTGCAATAAAGTGGAAACAAAGATAGTGGTTGTAAATATCAAAGAATCATTACTAAATGCTAAGCTACATTTTATATGATAATCATCAGCATATTCTAAATACATTTATGAGAGGTTATATGGAAAAGACATCTGCTTCAGTCAACACTATAAATATGTACATCTTAGTAAACAACTCTTAGGCACAACAGCCTTCACCTGACATGCAATATTATATTTTATGTACATTAAAATACACCTACCATTTCATAAGCAAATATTCTTTACACACAGGATGACTGAGTAGCTCCATGCGATTGTGGCGTACCATGGCCTACAAAACAAGAAAGCATAAGGATCAAACTTATCTCATCTAGCTAAGTAAAGTGCTTACAAAACTGGCTAGGCCAACTTCTTTCCTTGAATATTAGCCTAACGAAAAGTAAAATGTCTGTAAAATATTGCAAAGTTCTTTTGTTTATGCACTCTGGGCCAAAGCTCTTACTATCTTGCCTTCTCTGCCTACTGAGGCATCGAGCTTCTCTTCTGCTGCTCTGTTAGTCTATTTCAAGCTTTAAAAAATTGTACAGACTATTGTCAACTATATCTGTGTTGACCAAGAAAAGACCAAGCTTTTCTAGTTATATTTAATGAGAAAATATTTATTTATTATTAGACAGTATACTAAGTCTAATAGCCAAGAGGAAGCCCCAAAAGTAATCAAATTAAGCCAAAAAGTTTGCTCTGTAAACATTTTCTGACAAAGAATGACCGAACAGACTGGCAATGTGAAAGAACAGCAAAATTTGTTTTAGACACAGAAAGTATATTGCAATTAACATATGAGAAAATTAGTTTTGTCAGATTTTTCAATGCCTTACGTTCCAGTGCATGGTCACTACAATGACTGGGGTATGGTTTTCTTTGGTGTATTACCTGCACATACAGCATGTTCTCTTGAAACATTCATAGTTGTTTAAATAAACTAAGAATTTTTATCTAAACTTAAAAGAAATGTTATTTATTACTTAGACTGTAAGAACTCTGGCCCATACTTCATTCCAATATACTTTAAATATACAGAGTTACGGGCTTTGGAAAAGAAATATTATGATGAAAAATTCAAACCTCCTGATTTTGTCTAAAGCAAGACAGCATGGAATGATGTCAGAGTAAAATAAAGAACTTTTACTTACATTTAAAGTGGTAAGTGGTTCATAGAAAATGTCTTCATCATCCTTTAGTTTCTTGTTAAGTGTCAGGGGACACTGAAGATATCTGAAGTTATATTCAATCTGAATAATAATCATATACAAGCATTTAAATATGATGAAACTGATAATCTAAGACTGAGATAATGTGCTTAATTTAAAAAAGGTTATGTTTAGAGAAAAAAAAATATATATTGTGTCAAAGTAATTAGAACATTGATTTATATTGATTGTTAGTTACTCTGCCAGTGGACACAAGCCATGAATACATCACATACATACATACAGTCACATCTGTGAATGTAAGATGATTAAACAGCCATTTTGAATTGTAAAATAAAAAGTACACATTTCTTCTTAAAATATTACAGTTAAAAAGTCATTCTCATAACTCTAATTTGTTTAATGTTAACTTTGAAGAAAAGCTTGTATTTAAAATTTATATGGTTTTGATAACACAAAATAAAGAAAATGTACAGTAGCAGAAAATCTGCAAGTTTTCAGTTAATGATGTAGACACAATCCAATATAATAATTGATAAGGTGGTTTTCAATACGTTTTCAAGGTAACATAACTGTAGAACATTCATGCCTCCTTAGCATTGTGAAAGCAACCTACTGCTTAAGATTTTGGACAAGAATTTACAAAAAAAGAAACACATTGGACTGTGAATTATTGATGACAATTGAACTACTTATGATAGGCAAGCTTTTGACATGCATAAATAGCTATTATGTCTTCTACCACTGTTATTTTGAAATACCCATAACCTCTGATACCCAGCATGATGGCAAGAATCAACATAGCAAAGATAAAGTCTATAGATTGCTCAGGTTTAATGTTATACTTGTTAAAATGCACAAACATGAAGATTACAGAAACTGAACTTCAAAGTCATTTACGGCCCAAAAGAAAATAAGATCAGCTGTGTTTTCTGTTAAGATCTGATATTCATCTACAAGTGTACCTTATCCACATGAACTTGATGTATACATTAAAGTATACATACTGTGTACTTTCCAAACTTTCAAGACAAAAATATGTTCATTTCAGCATCACAGAGGCAATAAAGACAATTAAATCAGTGCTTTGCAGAGAAAAAAAAAAAGACTAACAGTTGAAGATTGCTAATATCTGATGAAGTGATTTTCAAAAGTCATCCTAATACTGAGGAGTTTTTTGCGAAATATATATTAAAAGCGCAGATTCAAATATATTTATTGGTGAATAACTACTGAATTATTCATAAAACAAGTTAAAATATTGGCTGATTTCAATTCACCAACTATAGAACTATAATTGCAACTATAGGAAATATTTAAGAGGTATCAGAATTTAGTCCACTAGTAGTAGCTAAAAGCCAAGCTGATGATTTTCTAACTTATTATCCAAATAATGTACTGCTGCTAATATACAGCCAGGCGAATCATGACATATTCCATCCTAAGACTGTAAAATACACTGTCTTCATAAATGTTTTCATCCACTTACATAGAAGTCTCGACTTGTCTTTTCCTCTGAAGATTCAATTATGCAGTTGTCCAAAACCAGCTTTGCAGATGAACAGAAAAGTGAATTAAGATGATAGAGATAACGTTCAGCAGAAAGAATATAATGCTTGTACCTGAAGAAAATAACCTTCAAATACAGCAGTCATCTAACAGAAGTGATGATTCAGTCAGATTTTACGGTGTATGTTTTGAAGACATAAAACTCCGAGTTTACAGGTAGGAGTTAAATAATTAAACTATCCAGTTTACAAGGCTACATGCTAGTTTACAAATATAAAATGTTAAGTGTTTATAAATATATACATACGAAGTCACTTGCTATTTTAATAAAAAGCATTTCTGTAGCATCATTTAACAGGTCAGAAGCTGAAAATATCTCAAATGTTTTTGAACCCAATTCTCTTCTGGCTTTCATCACTTTTATACTCCTTTTTATACTACTTTTATAACTCCATTGACATCAGGAAGTTAGTAACTTTTTGTAATACTAAAGAAATTAAACTGGCCAAACTGAAACCATCACTAAAATACAATTATGTCAATTTGTGAATTTATATTGTTTCTATTTTATAATAATACATATTAGTGAGGATAGCATTAGGAAAACAATGGCAAATGATACAATGTAACTAAGGTTTTTTGTGCAGTCTTTTCTTTAATATGTGCAGAAAACTTACTTTAAATGAATCAGGAAGATACTCGACCATTTCCAGCAAAGGACACTTATTGGCACTAGAATAGTGAGAGAATGTCACAACAGCTTCTTCCCATCTGCAAAAATTAGCCGAGATAATAGAAAATGAATTAGTTGCTTCTCTTTTAAATTAACTACTTCTAGATTATTTGAGTGTTATTTAAGATATTATCTTGCAAATCACAATATGTAACAAGTTTACATATCATCAACTGGAAAAATCAGCTGTTTGGGGAGCAATTGAGTAACATTCTGGATGCTTCTCTAAGAATGATTCATGTTTAATTGTGTTATCCATTAAACAGAAGTGTTTCAACTATGCTAAGACCTCAAAAATATTAAACTTGAACTAAAGCTGGAATCTTGGATTACAAGATTAGGTGAGTAATAATAAATACAGTAAAATACTGGCAGTGTTTCTGCAACTCTTACCAAGAGATGTGATCATTAGGCAATGGTGCAACACATTTATTCCTGAAGTGGGGCTTCATTATATTGTAATATAAAAAATCCTAAACTGCAGTTGATCTGTCACATTTTTTAAATATTTGCAAAATTTAAAACAACAATTTTAAATTAAATCTCTTGAATGGTATCAGTTGTACTCACATTTTGATTAAAATTCTGTAGGTATTGAAACATCATGTGAAAAGCCAAAATTATGTAGGTAAGAAGAGGGAAGACATGGGAAGGATTACTTATTTCTAATGGCTCCTACGTATTTTGTTTTAACAGAATGTGAATACTCAATCTAATATGGGAAACAACATGCCACATATCTGATGTCCAGTACAATTATGCCATTTTTTATTTGCTCTCACTAGCACACAACATAATGTCTGGAATTTTAAAATACATACTCAGTCTTACTTATTCACTGCAGGTTTTCAGAACTTAATCTCAGTTAAAAAAAAAATCAAAACACAATGGAAAATAAATTCAAAAAGCATTTTCTGTGTACCTTACCTTTTGTGCAAAATGACAGCAGACACTACATCTTTCCTCCTATTGTGTATTGCTTCATGGAAAAAAGAAGCTACTGCTTTGTTGAACAGAATTTTCGCACCGTAGTCAAGAAGTAACCTTACTGCTTTTGCATGTCCTTCTCTTGCAGCCAGGTGCAAAGCTGTGTTCTGTGCAGAAAAGTAGTACAGCAATGTATCCATGAGAATCATTAAAAAAAAAAAAAAAGTACTTATTTCAGTCCTTTCCCACAGTGAAAAGCCACATGCTATTCTCATTTGCAAGTCCGGAATACTTTTACTAGTAACATTGAAAAGTAGAACATTGTCACAGAGATTCTGATAGAGATTATAGATAAGTTCTTTATTCTGGGTCTACAGCTCAGTAGTGCTAAATCTGAATAGGAAACTCAGCTGTAGGTAAGAAAGGCCAATGCATTAATACGTTTTAGTTTTATAACAAACTGCAAGTCACAAATAGGTAAAAAAGATGGGATCTACAGATACAGAACACCTGCATTTGATAATCAGGAAGAGAAGCATCCAATTATATCCAGATGTGCTCATACAAACAAATCTGCAAGAAAATCTGCAGGCACAGTTTTGTAAGAGGAACGTTTTTTTCTTTGGTATTTTCATAAAAGTAAGGCAATGATGGTTTAGGAATCAAGTCACACTGAAACTGACTTTTGAAAGCCTTTCCAGCTTACCCAGATTTTTTCAGGAGGGAAATTAAGAACTGAGCATTGGATTCTCATTAATTTCTAGGCAAGATTTGTTCCTAATATAATAATTCTAAATGTTTTCAACACCAGTTCTCAGAGAAATTAGCAACACCTTCTGTGTGGGAAACTGAATAGTTCTTTAAAATGATGACCCTGTGTTTTCTGATGGGGAACTCTTAGGCGGGCTCATATAAGAGGTCTCCAATTCAGGAAATGGATTCTGTCTTGACCCAATAGATATTGCATTTGTTCAAACTTCAGAGCAAGGTAGGACCTGTATCTGTTGGACACTGCTGTGCAGAACAGATGGGTTTCAACCAATATGTTAATGAGCTACAGTTGAAACGGTATTTTTTTTAATCTGTACAAGCTCTTTAAATTTAAATTACCAATGTTTGTATTACATTGTTAAAATACTCTTGCATTGTAAAGGGGGCAAGAGGGATGTGTCTAACACACTCAGTATTTATGTTTTCTATTAGGCTATTTGCATTTTTTTTGTCTCCCACATAAGAATTAGATAACAATTTCAGCAATCATATATTAATCTAAGCAATAAACTTTAACAGTGGTGAAATATAAAGACTTTAAATCTGCCACAGGAAATGAAATGTTACACATGTAATGCACAGTGGAAAACTGCTAATAGCATACAACTGATGTTTGGTCTAGAAGTAACAGCAGACAAGAAACAAATAATGCTATGTGAACACATACCCCTTCTTCATCCACTCTGTCAGTACACTTCACATTAGTATCCAAAATGATCTGCATCGTGCGAGTGTATCCTCCAAAAGCAGCATGGTGCAGGGCTGTCCAGCCTTTATAATCACTTACATGTAGCGGTATAAAATTAGTAATTATAAACAGAAAATGTTTTATAAATTTAAAGTAAATGTAAATGCCTCCTCCTTTGACTCAAACCTCTTTTCTTTGGCATGACTACTGCAGAGATGTCCATGCCTTCTGTCAACTATTATGTGATTATCAATGCATCATTTGGAAGTAAAAGGTTCAACTCAATAATAGTATTTGGGTCTCCTTCTCTCTTTTCTCCTCTCTCTCTATGTCTGTGTATATCTGCATCGCTCACATTTTCTTATACGTCCCTTGAAAATGACACAAAAGCTTGCAATATTCTGTTACTAATACTCCGCAACAGATGTGTCATAGATCATGGCCATATTACGGCATTTGGCATTTAAAGATAGTGAATATACAAAACATTATAAGCACACAAATTATTTCTGTTAATATTACTTCATCTTAGTATAACAAAACTCATTAAGCCTTTTATCACATAGAACCTACCAGGACATTTCTTTTAAAAATGCCAGATTTAAGTCTAAATTAAGCCTAAATACATACACACATACATGTGTACACTTAGATATACATACAAACATACATATATATATGTATATTATCATCTCTATCCTAGCTCAGTATACTAATCCAGCTAAGGACACTGCAAACAAAGGGTTTAACAGTAGTTCATTTAGCGGGTCCTCCGCAGTCACAAACAATGAACGTCTGACAGGTCTGTTTGCTAAAGGATCCCCTTAGAACACTTAGGTCCCCAGCTCCAAGGTGCAGCTGCAGTGGACTTGGAAGCACAGGACTTGAAAGTTAAAGCTCTAGACTGTACCTTGGAAACAGTACTCTCAGCTTTTTGGTAGCTTTGGCTCCTGTCTTTGCAGGTGTGAGCCTGGAAGCTTTTGTGGAGCTGCCAATGATCCAAGGATCTTTGACCTGGAATCAGGACTTAGAGTGCAAGGCAAGTTGCCTGTGAGCCACTAATCCTAAGAACCCCTACTCAAGCCTTTAAGTGAAGCTGACATGATTATAATACTTCCAAAACTGTATTTTTTCCATTCAAAGGTTCAATGTTCTTCTCTCAGTTGGATTTCAAGAAAACTGTTTCCCCAGCATTAGAAGCCTTGCTTTACAGCTACACGATTCTACGTGTCAGGCTGAAGCAAGGCACAATTAGCTTAGTTTTACAAATATTTTATAAATATGATCTTATATTGTATATTTATATTTGTAAATATTAATATAGTAAATATTTTAATGTGTTGTATTTATATTTATATTGTATTAACTTCCCAGCAGGTGGACATAAAATGTACGGTGATTGATAGTTCTTTTTTGCCTTAATGAATGGAACTTTGTACACTTACCAGAGAAAAAGGGCCCCTCTCTTCAGAAGAAACTGAACTACCTTCTCATGACCATTCTGGGCTGCCAAATGAAGGGGAGTCATTCCCTTCTTATCACCTTCATTCAAAAGTCTTGTGTCTTTCATATCTCTTATAAGTCGTTGACATGTATTGATGCGCCCATAGCTTTGAAAGATAAGATAAACATAGGAA
Source organism: Nyctibius grandis (assembly GCF_013368605.1). Lineage (NCBI taxonomy): Eukaryota > Metazoa > Chordata > Aves > Nyctibiiformes > Nyctibiidae > Nyctibius > Nyctibius grandis. The sequence goes on from NC_090660.1 coordinate 76,960,034, forward strand.
TTAATGGCAAAAAAAAATACAGATGGAAAAAATGGCATTGATTCCATTGCCTAGACTGCGCTACTAACCTGGCAGCAAAGTGTAATGGTGACTTCTTGTCCCTGCTCTTAGAGTAGATGGAAACGTTGAGGCTGAGTAAATTATTGACAGAGAGGGCCACGCCTTGTCTGCATGCATAATGCAATGGAGTGCATCCTTCATTATCTTCATCTACTACAAGATTTTTAATATGTTCCATCTGTTGCCCCCCCCAAAAAACCCAAAAGCACAGAATTACATTTATATCACTAATGCTCCACAGCTTCTAATAGCTTGTAACAATAGCATTAATACTTTATAGCAGTATATAAAATGAGAAATAAACTTTAGGAAAAGTAATTTTAGCAACAATGAGCATTTAATGTCTGCTGATTTGTGGGTCACCATTTTTTTCAAACAACTACTCTTCAAAGAACACAGCAGTTTGCCACTCTGCACCCTTACTGCAGTCCATCCATAGTACAATACAGGAGATTCTTCTTTGCTTCTATTCAGCAGCATAATGCTCATTGCTGTCAGTAGAAGGCTTGTACAGAATGTAAGGGTAGTCTATAGTCTGTATTCAGTAGCAAAACTTAACGGCTGCCAAGAACCATCAGTTCACTGGTTTACAGTGTAATTTTATTCCCCCCATTTCTCTTTCTCATCTTCATTTCCCTGTTTTTCCTCTGTACCTTGTCTAACGCTATCCTATGTATAGCCTTTTTTAAAGCAACTAAAAATCTCCTCCCCTGGTCTGCTCCGCTCCTTTGTCTGAATTATTAGTGTGATCAATAGTTAGAAAGTCAATGCAGACAACTGAGAGTTATCACTCCGGTTTAAAACTGATTCTCCACATCTGCTGAAAAGGGAGATTAAATCCATTCTGCGTTACTAATCAAAGTTGTTTACAGATTTCAGCAGATGTTGTAAGATCAGTTATACTTGATTCACATTTAAAAGTTTGTTTCTGGAGCTCTGGAGGTTAGCAGATTTAACTCTTTCAAGTGAGCTTGGGCTCCAGCAATATGGGTGCTTCGCCTCAGCATAGCCAAATACCAATCCATGTTTGAAATCGTTTTTAAAACTAAATCCAAGACTTCATTACAGTCCAGTCCAGAGAAAGCTCCTGCAGAATATGCTGTAAGCTATTTAAGTCCTAGAGCTTGACTGAATATGAGCACGTTCCCTAGCTTTACCGCATGCAATCTGGGAAAACAGAAGTGAAAAGTTCTATATTTTATTGCCTACCTCTTGAGCTATTCAATCCCCCAACAGCAAAATAATTTATGGGATTATGTTATTCCTTTGCCTGGCAATAAGAAAACTGTATTATTGGCTTTGAAATGTTTTCATGAGAGATATGTACCTCTTCAAACTACTTTCTGTGACACTGGGAAACTTAACAAGTACCACAGATTTTTACAAACATTCCAAAATGAAATGGTAGTTCCTTTTTTCTTTATGTTTTCTAGTAAGTGTAACAGAAAGACATAAATTGATGCTTACTGTACCTGCAGAAATTTCTCATTCAGATGCTGTAATCCTCCAGGCTGCAATACCGTCAAATGCAAGAAATTCCGACCAAGATGATCTTTTAATGATACATTTGCTCCTAGATAAATATGGAAATAAATACCAGCAACTTCAAAACTGCTGGCCCCTGGCACTAATTGATGATGTTTAAGACAAAGGAACAAATGTTGAACAAATGTGTTTATAAATCTATAAAATAATAAATATTATTTCAAGTCAACATTATAACATATAATTTTACTTACAAAACTCCCCCTACTGACACTCAGATTTCATCATTAACTCATGTGTGTATGCATTTTGTATTTCATTGCAGCACTAAGATTTGTGTGCAGCCCTTATATTCAGAGATACTGAGCTCCCACAAATCAAGAGGTAATTGAAAGACACAGTTGATCACCTCTTCTAATCTTTTAAAGTTGCAATCTTGTTACAGCTTCAAAACTCACTACCGGGCTTATTAACAAAATCAGTTATATTACTACTAACAAGAGGAAAAATAGTAACAATAATTAGCTTGCATGAAAAGTGTAGTAATTGAAAGATATAGCTCAAACATTTTCAGATGTAAAATCATCACCCTAATTCTTCCTTTATCTCAGGGGATACTAGCACAGCGCAGCTGTTTAGCTCAACTGCTCCTGGACTGTGTGCTGAAGTACTGAATTGAAATTGAGAGGAAAGTTAGATGCAGTGTTTTAACATGTATGAACCCTGCTCAAAGGAGGTATTATAATATGTGTATATTCCTTTTTACCTTTTGAGAGCAGTAAATTCACAATTTTCCACGATGCACAGGAAGTAGCCAACAGAAGCGGGGATCGACCTTCTATGTCAACACTATCAATATTAGCCCCCTGCAACAGAGAATTTCAAGTTTATCATGAATAATGAATAAACTAAATTTCAAAATGGTGCTGCCCTTTATAAGCACAGCAGAACTACAGGCATTCTTAGTAACTCCAGATAAGCAAATTCAATAACCACATTACACCTCTATATAAAACTACCATGTTTTCAAACTATCACCCACAGCCCAGTCATCTATACATATAAATTTAGATGCCTAAATAATAGTGGCGTACTTCTAGGTATACTGAACTCACAACTCATGATCTTTTGTTAGGGTACCTTTCCATGCATTTAAATACTTAAAATGTATAATTCTAACTTGAAAACACTGGGATTGAAGCTCTGGAAAAATAAAAAAAATTGCAGCCCTTTCAATGATACGGTCTTACCTATCAAACAACTACCACAACAAGACCCTTCTGAACCTCCACGCTATATGAATACAGTTCAAGAAGTAACGTATCCAGAGATTAGAACAGTTCAATCTGTACAGATAGATCTATCTTATTTTCAATTCTTCATCACAAGATATATGAGCCAAGTTAATTTTGACCCCAAAGTAGCTGTATCAACATTGGACACATTTTTATTCTCCAAACTCAAGGTTTTTCATACAACCTTTCTCCTTAGGGGAAGCACAAGGACTGGAATGATATTCTGGCAAAAGTTCAGTTTTGCTGGTTTGTCTATTTTTTGCACAAGACACATATTGCCAGGACAGTATGGTCACTATGGTCACAGTATCGCTATGATCATATCAGCAAAATGCTATGAGCATAAACATATCTATCTAAAAAATCCCACCTACAAGGGAGTATGAAGATACAAGTAAATGAATCAATGAGATGGATGTATGTTTTATGATATTTTAGATATAAATTTTCTAGATATTGAGGTGCAAGTCAAATTGGATGAGTTGAACAAGTACACAAAAAATCTATTTTATTTCAGATAATATCCAAAGATCATTGAAAAAAAAATCAATGGGAGCTTTTCCATCAACTTGAGTCATCTTTATGTCCAGTCCTAATTTGAGAGAGAATTAATCATAATCATGAGCAATATTTACTTTCTAGGATGGTAAAACCTGTAATGTAGTAATAAGAAACATTTAATAAATGTACAATGATTTCTTTACCACAGAGAACAGGAAGCTGCCAATGTGTGTTGATGAAATGTTTGAGACTAACACATGCAAGACCCTTTCCCCAGTTACCTTTCTACAAAGTCAGACAACCTCTTAAAAATCACAGAATCATAGAATAGTACAATGGTTTTGGTTGGAAGGGACCTTAAAGATCATCTAGTTCCAACCCCCCTGCCACAGGCAGGGACACCTTTCCACTACACCAGGTTGCTCAAAGTCCCATCCAATCTGGCCTTAAACACTGCTAGGGAGGCGGCATCCACAGCTTCTCTGGGCAACCTGTTCCAGTGTCTCACTACCCTCACCACAATGAATTTCTTCCTAATATCTAACCTAAATCTACCCTCTTTCAGTTTAAAACTGTTCCCCCTCTCCTACCACTACATGCCTTTGTAAAAAGTCCCTCTCCAGCTTTCCTGTAGGAAAAATGTTCTTATTCATCAGAGATCTTTTTTATCCAAGTGGCTCATTCATTTTAGTGAATATAGGGCAGCACTCTCCAGTTAACAACACGACCTTTAATCACCTTCCCTCCAGCTAACACCATTGTTCAGCCTTCAGCAAAATGAATTCAGCAGCATTCATCATTATTTATCACAAGTAACTTATATACTGCCATATATAATTAACACACTTACGATACAGCCGAATTAAGAGTTTGTAAATTTAGTTTCTGAACTCCTTTTACTTTTGCATTTGTACATTAATATATATGAATTAAACAGATATTAATATAAAAATAAATATTATGCAAATTTTAAAAATATCAATTAGTATTTATACCAATTTTATCTTTCATTTTTCTTTTAGTGAAGACAAAGGAAGCAAAAGGGGAAAAAGGAAGTCCAGAAAAAAAGCAGCAAGAAAATGTATAAAATTACTGCTTATTTACTTTGAATAAGGACATTTTAATAAAATTAATGAAGTAAACTCAGGAAGCACCAGACACCTCAATGGTAAGTTGTCCAGTACACAAGAACAAAAACCACTAAAATCATGAGAACTTTCTGATTTTCATGTCTCTATTCTTCTTTATAGTTGTGGATATAACTTGCAAATACAATCACAAACCAGATACTGTGCAGCTTATTGTCAAATGTGACAACGTCCACTTTGACATTATTGTTAAAGCCATTGTGCTTAAAATGTTTAATTTGCAAACCAATTTGTAAGTAGTATTTCTTTAAAGCTACAAAGTTTTGTAATGTTTAGAAGTTGGGAATATTGGCCGAGGTTTCTGTCTTTTCCCTTTTTTTTAAGGCTTTGGTTAGTCTTCGGTTATGGTAAAACCTAGCTGTACATCTCACCAAAACAAGAGCATCTACTCATTGCCATGTAATGTTGAGACCAAATGCAAAATAATGAAAAGCTCTGCAAGAAACATCTGTAGAGTTTGATGCTCTGGTTTTTGTGTAGCACATTGACCTACAACTTACCAAAAAAAATGGTGTAATTTAAATGTAAATAGCATACATAGTGTGCCTGGACAATTCTGCTTAGCATAGATAATCTTACCTTTTCTATCTAGAAGACCTGGATGTAACACTGTATCTGTTTATAATGGCTTTTATTTTCAGACACAAAAAGTACCAAAAATAAGATAAAGGAAGTAATAATTCTAAGTTAACATATACAAAATGTGGATATTTAATGTATAAAATAAATCAATTTTGGTCTTTATTAAAACCAGAAAGCCATTCTGAACTGGAATTTGCCATTATTTTTCGGCAGTAACATTGCTCCACCTTTTCTTTTTCACCCTTGTGTACACCACAGCACAGGAAATACCTAGTGATCTTGACAGGAATCCGAGAGAGCAGGCAGCACAGGTTGTACGTGCTGCATCCCACTAACCTCAACTGACATATTTTGATCCATTCCCAGACAGGGCAAATGAAAACAGTCCTAAAGCTTCAAAATTGACATACTTCACATGGAAAGCCAAACGAACCCTCAGCATAGATTCAATGGAAGAGGCCAAAATAGTCAAAATGACACTCATGGAATAAAAGTTTGTTCTTAGCAAATGCAGTGTTAAAGATATTCCCTCTAATACTTTGTGCACGCAAGCCTCCACATGCAAAAACTTGTGCCCGTATTTCTCAGGTAATAACTTCTGAAGAACGGTTGTTTTGTCAGACAAGTTTAAGCAGTCAAACCTCACCATTTCACATTTGAATTAAAAATAAGCACAACATCTAGTTCTGACTAAATCCAATCCCTCTAACAGAGTTTCTGAGAAAAGCAAAACTGTATGTAGAAGAGAATTCTGCTTAATATAACTGTAATGAAATTAAGTAGAAAACCTAAACATACATAAAATGAAAAAGAGTTCTGATGACTTCTGAAAATTTCCTCAGCAGAGTGGGGCATATAATGATTATATGAGCCACAGTTTAACTGGTATAATTGGACCCCTGGAGCATAGCCAATAGCATCCCTGGTCACATTTCTTCTCTTTCTCCCTCATAATTGTTCAGTGAAGCAATATAACCAAACTACACAGAGTAAAAAATATTTCTAGATCATGTACAAACTTCAATATATGGCTATGGGATCTCAGAACAATAACATGTACATACTTTAAAGAAAGAATTTCTTTCTGGAAAAATCAGATTAAATTCAATGCATGTTTAGCATTTATTTCATATTTCATACCCTAAAAGTGAGGATGACTTAACTAGTTTGTCATATTTGGTAAAAGATATTTATGAGACCTTTTTAAGTAAGTAAAATGGAAATAAAAATATGAGTTTTCATCCTCTGTAACTGTGGGATGGTATTATGGAGCCATAACTACCGTTGTACTATAACTGTCAATTATGCATTATGAAATATATACCTCTCTCTAAATAACCTATATCTGAGAACACATTCTCCTTTATGAGTTTCTCTATGCAGACCTGTAGTAATAGATAGCAATAATCTCTATAAACATGTTGCTTGATTAAATATTTACCATTGAAATCAAATACTCTGCCAGTTCATAATGATCAAACAATGCTGTCCTGTGGGGAAAAATGCAAAAATACAGTAACATTAGAAAGGACAATGAAGTTTCAAGCCAAAGGGTAGCATTTTTCTCCATTTGCTGCATTTTCTAATATTTTCAAATAAATACATTTTAAAATAAAGAGACAGAGAGATACCTTTATTACATAATTCATTTTAATAAATTGTTTCAATTTTTGTCACGGAGTTTTGTTTTTAAACTAAGTTCAGTTCAAGTAATACATTGAAAACTCACTGCGGGAAACAAAGACCTCATTGGTAGGTCAACAGGCATTTTACCACTGATTTTTAACAGAACCAGCCATTGCACATGTCAGATCTTTCACTGTATCACCCAAGGTCAATATAGAATTCCATAAACTTCAAACTCAGTTTGTTTCAGGCAGACCTAGAGACTCAAATCCACTTCATTGATCCGATCTTCAAAAACAACTTGCTATATATTTTGTGTAATAATGCTAGGGTGGGGTTAAAATGGCAATGGCTAAACATGTATTATGACTGTGGCAGGCAAGTCTGCTAGAAAAAATATAATATACTGATATAAATCGTGGTGACATTTATGAATTTACTAAAAATATTTTAAAGCTCTCTATACACATTTTATTCTCAGTTTTTATTCTACAGTAAGACATTGAATTATATATTAAAGAAAAAAATGGTCAAAGCAGGAAGTACAGCACAGTTAATACAACACTCCAAATGTAATAACACTGGGTGTACTATAGTTAGAACTGATTACTCAAAAGACATATTTTAAGAAGCATGTCATGGTTCCAAATATGTAAAGATGCCTCCACTATCTACAGTAGACCCCTCCAGCCAGGCATAAATACTGAATGTTTCACGCATACTCAAAATAAATTCCAAGGTGACTGAAGAGAAAGCGAAGTAATTTTATAAAATATTTAGATGGAAACATGGCAGTAGGAATGCGAAAGGATGAAGTCCTGCCTATGCTTTACTGCTCTTTCACTTCTCAACACGTTAACATTCCTATTCAGTTTATTTGTAATCTGAGAGATTTGGGTGATTTTCCACCTTTCTGATGATTCTTGATAGTATTTTTTTTTTGCTGTTTCACAGACAGAGAGAGTAAAAGAGTGTCATTCTTTTTTCCAAGCTTTTTCCAAGGACAATCATTTTCATGGATATGACAGCCAGTTATCTGTTAAGTAGTATGTTGTGTCTGCACAATTTTCTTTGGCATTCTGTCACCACTTTGCCTGCAATCGTAGTCTATCGTGGTAGCATTTCCAAGTGTACCCAAACCTTATCTTAACTTTAGAACACACTCCCCTTTTAATTTATTCAATTATCTTTGAATCATTTCACTTTATACCGTGTCCAAAGAACAATCAATCATCTCCACTGCCTCTTTCTACCAATTATTTCATATTGTAAAACTCCTTGTAGAATAACACCATAAAACTATTACACTTACATGTAGTGAGATAGATCTTCCTTGCAAAAATGTATAGATGGGGAAATATACTATCTTCCATAGAGCTGGTAGCCAGCACATTTATCTAAGCGTCTTTCTGCTACAGAAGACTGAGGAAACTTCTCCACTGTCTAGTGCTCTGGTTTCAAATGGACTGTGAAAGACTAGAAGTCTAGAGGATTATTACATGCACAAATGCCATTGCAACTTTGTAGTCATAGGAAAGTGTACCAACATCTACTTGTAGCTGATCAGGTATAAGATAATTTTTTGGGGAAAAAAAAGAAATTTTTTTTAAACTGTTTATATTATTTTTCATTCATTTTCCAGAGAACATAACCCCATTAGATGAGGGCATTTGTTCCACAACCTCAGCAGCTGTTAACAATTATTTAAACTTGTTTGCCTACTACTTTACTAGAGTAAATTTTCAATACAAACTGTTAGTGACCATTCCTTAACATGGTTCCAAGGTAACTGGAACTGTTTTGATTTTGATATCAGCACCAAAATCTTTAACATTCTGATCGAATTACTGACTCTTTCATAGTGTACTAAAGTCCTCCCCATCCCATGGAGAAGTTCCAACCCATGTGGAAAGGTATTCCAAAGTATACTATATAAAGTACAATCAGATGCTGAGAATAACTAAATAGCATGGCTCACAATTTATAGTGAAGTCTGGAAGAGCAGCCTCCTACCTGTGAAGCAATGTTTCCTTATTCCCATCTACAGCATCAATAATGGATTCCTCACCAGCATAGGATGACATCATTAACTTTACAATCTCAGTTGCTCCTTGAGTAGCAGCAAAATGAAGTGCTGTGCATTTTTCATTCTGTAAATGGGAAAATAAACCAACATCTAAATATTTAAACCCCAACAACCTAACCTCCAACCTGTTAAACACACTAGTGATCTAGCCCGGGATTCATAGCACCTAAATGCCTAAATTTCTATGCAAGTAATGAAACTTTAGTCTTTAACTAAAGTAGTGGAACTCTAAAGAGATCTTAAAGACCAGAAAAGACTAAAGAGATAGTTTTAAAGGATCACTACAAAGCTGCTTATTATACTATGCCAAGTCCCTAAGATTAAGATAATTACACTCTTAATGATCTTTTTCAGTTGAATTAATAAACAGACACACAGAGCACCCTTTAATACAAGAGATGAAGTAAACGAAAACTACAGAAAACAATAGGTAGACCAGTACAAATGAATAAGCATACAAATGTGCCTATATAATACAGAAAATGCATTATTTTAAAATATTTTTTACTTCCTTAAATGGAGTCTTCCTTAGACGTCATTCTTAAATAAAATTTTCTGCAGGTTAAAAATAATTTGGTCTAATATGTTATTAAACTATTATAAGCTAGACAGTCATAAAATCATTAAGCAATAAATAAATGATTAGAACAATATTTTCCAAAACAGTATTTAATTTAGCTAGATGGGACAAACTAGCTTTGATACATGCCTGAGGGTTTTGGCTTTCTCCTTTTTAGAACAGGAACATTTCAGTGACTGCATTGGAATGGGCTTTTCCACAATGCCATAACCATTCTCAAAACAGTCTTACACATCACAAAATGAGCAGCATAAATCATCTCATTCAAAAGCTGTGTGTTCAAAGAATTGAACCAATAAAAGAAGGCTAAACCGTGTTTATCTTGGCTCTCATGAGTTGATTTCAGCCTTGCAAACAATTTGATTAATGATAGATATTTTCAGAAATGTTTGTTCATCATGAAGCCATGCACAGGACCTCACATCAACAGTATCACGGTAGCAGCAGTAGTATCACGAATTTGTGCTTGCTTACAGAGAAGGTACTGTAAAGGCCAGGGCAAGGCTACGGATAAACAAGAATGATGAGATAGGGTCAGATTGAAGATCCCATTTCTGGGAAGGGATGATAGCAGTTGCACAGCAGAGTTTGCACAGAAGGCCGTACCATCCTCCAGAGTGCTCTCCCAGACTTCATCTGCTTATGACTCAATGACTTCCTGAACCAGAGGGGATATTGTTATATTCAGTAGTTAGGACTGATTTTTCTTCTATCAATCTGCCCAAATGCATTTTGAACCCATGAAAGCTTTTCATACCCACAACATCCTACGTAACTTTTGTAAAGACGTTTTGCCTGATTTGAACTAGAGACTTTTTTTCATTTGCTGCTCCCTAGGTTTTGCATTGGAAGAGACAACGAGCAATGATCACCTGCTCATATTTTTTTCATACCACTCACAGATTCAGAGATACCTAGGTTTTATCAAAATTACATTTCACTCCACTCAGAGTTTTACCTGTTTTAGATCAATTTGGGCTCCAAATTCAATGCACATTTTAATCATTTCAAGATCCCCACTTTGAACTGCCAAATGAAGTGGACTGCACTTTCCGTTATTGGTAAAATTGATGTGGGTTTTAGCAGAGTGACCTAATTCTTCACCTGAGAGATGAAAATAAATGGAATTTTTTTAAGCGAGAATGAGATAACAGAAGATATAAAGGCTTTCAAAACAAATACATTAACTGTGGAATAATATTCTCCTCCCTCAAAATACGAAACTTTCACATCTATCATTAAACAATAGATGGACACGCATTTAGAAAAGCAGTTAAGCTGCTGCTGCAATCCTACAAAAGTTACGAGTATGAATTGCCCATAGGAACAACTGCATTAATTTCTTATAAGTTTAATCACAGTTATAAGTGCTTGTTTCCACAGGTTTTTTTGAGAATTAAAGCAGTAAATTGGTAACACTACTATCAAGAGCTGCTTAGGAACAATGTATTTACCTTTTTTTAAAAGAATTTCCATACATGTTTTTGCACCTGAAAATGCAGCTGCATGGATAGGCATACATCCCGTTTTGTTCGGTTTACATATTTTCCCTCCGTTTTCAATCTGAAAAATAATGCCTGGATATAGCTTAATGACAGACAGAAAATTCTGACTAATGAACATGCTATTACAGATATAGTCTCCTGGGGAGCTGTCTCCTTTTTTTATGTTGTACATGCAGTCTGAAGTTTATATACAAACAGCTTTTGCATGTTATATCCATACATCTACACACACATGTGCTTCATTTTGTTTTCTGATGACCTTCAAAATTCATTTAAGTTTTTTCTGTTTGTCACTCAGATATATTTATATATGCTCTTAAAAGATTAAAGTTTCTTAGTAACCTATAAAAAGTAACTTGACTACTAGGTCCATGATTAACCTTCCTCCATCGAACAAAGACAGAACACAGGAACAGAATAACACTGCATCAAGGTAAACAGAATCACATCAAAAGATGATGGGTAATTATACCTACCAGGAGTGTCAGTGCTTCAGGATTGTCCTTGTAACATGCTACAATTATAGGTGTGTTCCCTGCTTCACCTTCCAAATTAACATCTGTACTGCTATGCTGGACTAAAATCTAAATGTTTAAGAAAACATTCAGTCAGCCATAAGCCAAATACAACAACAAAGGCCTATGCCATCACTTTTTTTGTTTATCACCCATAACACTCATGCGACTTGTTTTTTTTGCATGCCTACAGGCCATAACACAGGCAGAGGAGGGACAAAATGAGGCAGAATGTAAAAATATGCAAGTGAAAAATGCAGGTGAGAACAGACAAAGAAAAGTAAAATTCTTTACAGCAGACAGCTTGGTAACGAGGATAAACACTGCACACAGATGCAGAGCATCTTAGAGTTTTATTTAACAATTTCCCCAATACTGGGAGAAAATCTTTTCTGTAGCAAATCGCAGCTGGGGATTTTCAACTAAGTTTGTTATAAAGTCTTGTAAGATTCTGTATTTCCTGGAAAGTGGCAATGTTGTAGATCCTACTCAATTAGGCATCTATTGGACAGTTATATAAGATCAAGGGAGATGGGACTTGATGAAAACAAGGACCCTTCCAGTCCTGAATTCCTGCTTCAGTCCCTATGTTAACAGCTAACACTGAGCTATCAGTATCACCAAGTACCTCTATGACTGCTTACAGCATTTTTTTGAGAAGCAAAGGATCTGGAAATGATAATGACCATACTGCACCACATATTTATTCCTCTATCCACATATTTCTTGAATTGGCTTTCAGGAATTCCAGTGAATTTTTCTGTACTGGAGGAACTAGCACACTTCAGTCACTCTCAGGCAACTTGACAATAGAAACTAAAGGATAATTAGCTTGAATAAACAACAGAGTGGGGAAAAAATGAGAGCACATATTTAGTCAAGAGAGGAACTCTAAAATAACCCAAACCCAGAACTTGAAACAAAGCCCATTTTAAAAATGTCATTGATTTTCAGTTTTTATTGTTCTTAATTCATAATAAATAGAGATATTGTAAAAGATGTGAGGACAGTGAAATATTTTAGTATTGAAAATCTCTAAAAGATTTTAAGACTTGAATACAGAAATACGATTTTCTTTCTTTTGTTTGGATAAACTAGAAAAAGAGAGAACTTTAAAGTGAAAAAGTAAGTGATGCAGTGTTAAGGTTGCATTCATCTAGTAAATTCAAGAACTGTACAAATTCTAAAATTCTATCCAGATGCCAAGTATGGAGTGAAAACATTTTCATTGCACTTCAACAAATGAAGAAAAAATTACGTTGCTTAAAATCTCAATGCTATTTTACAAGGTTCAAATGGACACCTTAGTAATTTCTTCACAATATATTTTTGTGATTTTTAATTGCAGCTTTAGTTCTGCTGTTATTCAAATTATTATTAAAATGTTGGGTTTAAGAACTGTGTTTTCAGACTAATTTTAATCTAGTTTTAATAAAAAAATAATACACTAATTTCAAGAAAATATTGATACTTCTATGACTCCCTATACAATTATAAAAAAAAGAAATAAGAACGCAAACATTTGAAATAACACATGCCTACATGAAATTTTAGCGTTAAAAAAACCTTTTTAAATAAAATTCATTGTATTTGGAAAATTTAAAAGAATTCTCCATGAAACATAACAACTACTATAATAGCACAAATTTCAGTATTTGTATAAATCAGTAAGTTACTTTTTACTTGCTATGCTAAGAAGACACAAACATTTCTATAAGCATCATACTGCTTGCTAAACAAAGCATATGAGGAGATACAGCATACATAAACAAGGTCTTGCTGTTGTGCACGCAGCTGCTGTTGAGCTACTTATCAAGTCTGTGTATTTACATGGACTTTAGACTTACCTTAACAATTTCATTATGCAGGGACTGCACAGCCATATGCAAAGGTGCCATCATATTAGAGTTAAGAATGTTTGGATTGGCTCCTCTGCTGAGAAGCAAACTAACACTTTCAACCTGGTTCTTCTTTGTGGCCCAGTGCAGCGGGGTATTTCCAGAAGAATCCATCACATTTAATGCTAGGTCAAAGGAGAGAAAACAAAACAAAACCAAAACCAAAGCAAAACCGTCAAATGTTCTGAGCACACTGAAAGAAAAAAAGCATCTTCAGTGGAGGTTTAGGTCTGTGCTACTACGTTTCTTTAAAGAGAAAAAGAGAAAGATTGCATGTCACGCAGTGTATTGTGTTAAATTGAGCAAATATTGTGCTGAACACATGGCATCGGTTAGAGAAAATGTTCTATTAAAAATATTGCTACACTAAAACAGCAGAGAGGAAGCTTGATAAGGTTAGCAAATAGCAATAAAGCTTTTTATTACATCTTTTGAAATTATAATAGTGGAGAGATGGGAGGGGTGAAACACCTGTCTATTTCTTGCCCATTACTATACACCTTTTTTCTGCCTTCAAGAGTTAGTTGATTTCTCTCTTTCCTTGCCTCTTCTCTTTCCTATCTGCTTTGACTTTGCAGCTATTGCTTTAGAGGCTGCACGGAACAAGTGAGTGTGAATAACTAAAATAAGAGATAATAAATAAGTGCTTGCAAGTTATAAGAAGATTAAAGACCATATCTGTTCTGATTCACTTAAGAACACAGAGGTAAATCAATTCACACCAGTTACAAAACTGGCCTGTTCTACACATATATTTTGAGCTTCAAAATTGGAACTAAACTTCAACAAATGTTCTCAAAAATTAATTAAAAAAATTATATATTTTTCAGACAGAATAATCTAAAATTAGATTGGCCATCATTAGGTGAAAAAATGAGCTTTTTAGGACCATTGTATGTTTGCTCAGTAGCCCACAGTCTACCAGTGGGGGTGTACATACTTTCACAATGCTTATTAATAACTGCTAAACAACATCTTTTACACAGAGTGTTTTTCAGTCATTCAAAGCCCCACATTCTCCTACATATCACTTCTTAAATGTCTTAGATGGCCTGTCTCATGAAATGTTTATTCTTCCTCACTATTAAGCAAACAAGTTGTGATGACAACTTGAATGACAAGTATGAGAAAGCAAATTAATTATCTTTTCCATTTCCAAGATGTAACAAAAGATACATGATGTATATAAGGAAGATAAAAAGTCAGGCCTACTGTTCTTCATTGCATTTTTCTTTTTCATATCTGAAGACTGTAAAACTGAGTCCCAAACAAAATAAAATATATCGATTCACTGCATTAGAGAGAAAACAGTCCTAACATCTCAAGGGCGACCCAAACCACACCCGAGACACTGCAAACTGTGGCAGACAGTTTGAACTATATTTAAATCCATAAATGTTGATAACACATACCAGTTCTGCTTCAGTTGGGTAACAAACACTTTGATTATTGAACTTTTTTATTCTGTTAAATAAAATAGTTCATAAAACACTTGTTACCTTCACAGGAAGAATCATCTATGATCAACTGCATTAATTCTATTTGACCTCCTTCTGCAGCGTGATGCAGTGGAGTGGCATTTAATTCATCCACTTTGGTAAGCCCAGAACGATTCTTCTTAATGAAGCTCCGTAGCCTACAGGCACTTCCATCTGAAATCACCTATTTTCGACACAAATAATCTCATTTTCCTAATAGGCAAGATGCTAGCAATGCTATCATGTGTTACTGTGGGCATGTTACCACTCAGTAATTCTCTCCCAACTGTTTAGTCTCGTACAGAAGTACACAAATCCTGATCAGATTGAGTCAACAGTGAAACTCAGATTGATTCGATCGATTGCAAAATCAAACCAGATGAAGAACAGTGCAAAATTAACAAAAATGGAAATTATCTCCAATACATTATTTTGTCTTCTCTAGTGAGCTCAAGATCTTCCTTCCACCATCGAAAATCTCAAACAAGCAAATTCGTCACTTACTGTTTTATACTCTCTCCAGCTATGGCCACGTCAAATGAATTCCACAGAGAGGAAAAATTTATAATCCTGATAAATTCCTTTTCTAGAT
Organism: Nyctibius grandis; assembly: GCF_013368605.1. Classification (NCBI taxonomy): domain Eukaryota; kingdom Metazoa; phylum Chordata; class Aves; order Nyctibiiformes; family Nyctibiidae; genus Nyctibius; species Nyctibius grandis. The sequence continues at coordinate 76,975,385 of NC_090660.1, forward strand.
CTTTCTACAGAGACTGATATTATGTCCTGGGCTTTCTAGTCCAGCTGTTGGGTTCCTGTGATGTTCTTTACATCAGAGAAACCAATAAATTATTTAATTTCAGCAGTATGCTAAGAGCATCCCGTGGGCTATTTTGTTGGTCTGAAACAACCCAGCATCTTCACAGCATAATACAAAAAAAAATCCCTCCGACAGCTCAGCCCTCTGACACCTTGATACCTTCCTGGTACTGTGCTTTGCAACCACAGCCCACTATGGAAACCCTGCTGATTCTTACTTTATGATGTTCTCCAAATATTTTTGTTAGCATGTTTCAAAACTTGTACTTGTATATGAAAAAAAGTGATAGAAACAAAAATTATTGCAGTAGAACAGGCAGGGATTTTAAAAAAAAAGTTATTAAAAAATTAAAAGGGAGTAAAAAAGAAAAACAATTCCAGAAAACTGGGAGGGAAAAAAAGAGAAAAATGCATATCAAAATTAATGCAAACCTTCCCAAAGATGTGTAAGCAAGCAAAGGGTAAGAAAAGGAAATCCCCTAAAATTACCGTTCTCTCCTCAGCTGCAAAAGAGAAGGAAAACTTTGCTCTCCAGGATCCCCTGGGCCACAAAGACTCAACAATTTTTGTTGTCATTAAGCATACATACATTGCGGGGCAGCCCATTCATACACTTAAGCATGTGTTTCACTTCCTTCGGCTTAATAGTCATACTGACTTCAGAGAGGTTACTCGTGAATAATGTTACAAATGTGTTTAAAGATTTAGAAGACAGGGGCCAAATATAGGGGTAGCATCTGCTTCAAATATGCAATTAGAAAAAGCTAATAGAAAACAGAAGACACCATTGTGGAAAACGTATTTAAGGTGACTCAACTGTCATAAAAATAAGAGGTCAACTACATACACAAATACTTTATACACACTAAAAAGCTATTTAGGAAAACCTTATTATAGAGCCCAGTATCTTCTATTCCTTCATATATTCTAACTTAATTTGAATTGCAATGAATTTCAAATCTTTCTATTGATTTAGACCACATTTTGCCACTCTTTACATTGGAATTTTTTGTCAATGTAGGACAAAATGTAGCCAAAATGTGGCATGACGATAATTTCTATCATCAAAAAGAGAAGATTTTTCAGCCAATGCTGCAGTATTTCATTAACAAAATAGGAAAAAAAGAATCAGTTAGGTGTTCTCAGTACTTTGGTTGGTTCAGAACAGCAAAGCAAGCTATTTTAAATAACAGCCGCTCCTTTGCACTTTGCCTGAACAGCCCTGTAGTGTCAAATCACCCACCAGAGTGACAAGCTGTGTTATGCTGGAGAGGTGTTGCTCAGGACTACAGCTAGCACACAGAAAACCAGCGTAGAAATGATCTCAAGAGGTCTTTAAACCCATTCACATACTTTGTCAAATTTGTTTAGCCTGTTCTTAAAAATCTCCAAAGTTACCCAAGTCATCCATCCCGTAAGCAACCTCTTCCCTTGCTGAATTATTCTTACCTTTAAAAAAGACTTCCCTAAAGTTTGGTCTAGGTGTCTCTAGCTGCAATATAAATACATCACTTCTTGTCCTAGTCTTCATGGAAAAGGCAAGAGGTTATATCCTTCCTGGTTTTTTGTAGGTTTTTGTAGGTTGTGCCACTGGTTCCTTTTTACTTCATGACAGTCCCACTGCTTCTGAACTTTCCTTTTGGGACATTTTTGCTAGACGGTCTACTTATTCTCATCATGACCTCTGGACCTCCCTCTAAGAGGGGATGTCTTTCTGGGGAGCCGTGCCCAGGAGGGATGTGAGTCCCTACTGCCCGCCACCCACCCCTGCCACCCCGCATCCTCCCTCCCCTGCTCCCCTCCTGTATTCCTGCTCACCCGGGTCTGGACTTGGCCACACAACACCCCAGCCTCCTGTGCCTTCACGGCCCATGGCCAGGGCGGCTCCCAGTCTGTCTCCCACTCCTCACAGCTCCACTGACAAGTGAGGGAAAAGGGCCTCCTGGAGTGAAGGGTCTCTGGGACGTAACCAATGCCAAGCCCACACAGCTGCCTCCTCACCCTCCGCCTTAAACCCTCCTTGTCCCAACGCCCTCACACGAGCCCCAGTCTTGGGCACCATCTCATCCCACGCCTGCCTCGGTGCGTCAGGCAGCTCGGCTGCCCCGAGGATGTCCCCTCACACTCACACCGCCACCCAGCCTCCGGGACCGCCACCCCCTCCGCGCCCCTCTGCACGCACCTTGAAGACATCCTGCGAGGCGACGGAGGCGGCATCCGCCTCGCAGACGACGCCCTGGTAGGAGCTGGAGACGGCCGCCTTCTGCCGCGACTGGCAGAGCCGCAGCAGAGAGCGCTTCATGGCGCTCGCCCGCCCCGCCCGCTCCAGAGACCTGCGAGGCGAGAGACCGAGTGACGGCCGGTGCCGCGGCCGCGCCCGGCCACCCCGCCGAAGCGGCGGCGGCGGGAGGCGGGGAAAGCGGGCGGGGGCGCTCCCGCCGCTGCCCCCCGAAGGCAAGCCGCTCCCCGCTGGGGCGGGCACCCCGCCGGGTGGCTCCCCCCCGCGGAAAGGCGGGTCCCCGGGGGCGCGAAACCCCGGTCCCCTCAGGGGCCACCGCCTAATACACTGCTGGGTGGGCGCTTGGCGGCTCGCAGCCGGCTGGGGAGCGGCGGCGGCCAGAGGCTCCGCTGACAGCGTTAAGAGGGCGAAGCGACCGCTTTTGGGGTTTGAGAGGGTTTTTTTTCTTTCCCTGATTGAATATCTGACGGTGACAGGTCCCTGGAGATGCGCACATCTGTACATGCAAGAACTGCAGCGCGGAGAGTGCGACGTGTGAAAACCACAACGACTAAATGCAATGCGAAACACGAGCAGCGGAGCTGGAGTCTCCGTTAGCGCCCGTGGTGCGACCTGTGAGGAGAAAGGCTGTCCCGGCCGGGCCGGGCGCCGTGGGGCGGCCGGGCGGTGCCGACGCGGTGGCGAGGGGGCTGGCCTGCGCCGGCCCCGCAGCTTTGAAACAGTTAGTTGAGTTTTCTACGATTAACTTCTCGGCATTTACTTTGTAGTCATTAAATTTTCTTGTAGAATTTGTTTTACCAGCAAATTTGGAGCAGTGTAGGAAGGCTCTAAGAAGAGTAAGGAAAGAAGCAGCACCAAATGTTTCAAAGGGTTAATTACTAAAGAGACTCTGACTGAGTCATTCTTGCTGAGTATCTACCAGAAACATTTGTAACTGGGAGAACTAACAATTTACTTAATGTGATAAGAACAGCACTACCAAAGGTCAGGCAGTGGCTGGGGCAGAGGCTTAGCAAGAGCAACAGGAGGAATATGGGATGGCTTTTTGCCTGGGTGTTTGTGGTTTATGGCAATCGGCAGCTTAAGGACTGCCAGAACCAGGTGTCGCATCCAGTCCCAGACTGTTTAGTAGCTGTCAACCGGCAATTCTCCATCACTTTGCTCATACCCTTTTTGAACCCTTTTTATACTGTCTGTGCCACAACATCCCGTGGCAGTAAGTGCCATAATTTCATTACGTGTTCGTGAAAAATGCTTTGTTTTACCTCTAGCTTCACTTAGTGCTCCCTAGTGTTTTTATTTTGAGAAATGGAGAGTTGTTCCCCATTATTTTATCCCTGTTAGTGCTCATAATTTCACAAAGTTCTTCCAGCTATTTGCTCGCTGATGGGACTTCGTTCATATGATTTTCGTTCTTAGGCATGCCATTTTGTATCTGTGAAGAGCCTCATCCTGCTACTCTGCATCTTTTCCATGTTCTGTTTGAAATGGGATGGCAAGACCTACATGCTGAAGTCAAGGTATATTCGAGCAATGGTACTAATTGTTCAATTTTTTCTTCATTCCTCTCCTAAATGCTCACAAAGGTATTTGCTTTCTTTGAATGCCGCTGAGCTAAGTTTCCTGAGAATTTTTGCTGCTCCACCACAACCCCTTTTCTGAGTGGTGATAGTATAAATAAATCGCACTCGTGCTATACTCACTCGTATGAGGGAAGTTAGGGTTGTGTTTCCTCAGTGTACCCACCAAGCATTTACTAACATTGAATTTTATCTGACATTTCATTACTGTATCACCAAATCTTGAGGGATGTCCCACAATCATCTGCATTTTTGGTCATTCTGAAAAATTCAATAGCACTTTCCAGGTCACCAGAATGTCTTTGCACCATTGATCCCCATGCTGACTTTAAGGGGCCCTAAGGAACCTCCCTGCTTTGTGAACATGTATTCCTGTTCCACATTTTTTAACCCTTAACCCGATTCAGGAAATCCTTCCTGCTTGTCCTCTGACAGTTTTGTTTCTTTAAGAGACTATGAGGAGGGACCTTTTTGAAGAACCTTCCCAAATCCACTTATCACTGGCATCATTTGTACCTTTACACTTGCCAATTCCTTCAGAGAGTTTCACTATCATGTGTAATGCCAGACTTCTCTCTACGAACGCTATTTGTTGTTTTGATCCTAGAGCCTGTAACTCCAGAATCATTTATAGTAGGTTGCTTGAGTTACACAACCTTAACTAAGTAGTCTTAAGATCATAAGACTAAATATTCCTAAGACTAACTGGGTGGTTTTAAGTGCTTGTGGTGTAGAGCTTTGATCCTACCAATTATCAGGCAACATTAAAAAATGGAACAAAAGAAGTTTCTTCAGCCCACATTCTGCTGTAGCCATAGGTATTGCATACGTTCAACAGCAGTACATTAAGGTACATTTTTATTGTTATGTCACCATTAACTGTGACCAAAAGAAACAGGGTCATTTATGCTATAGCAAGAAAGCTGTAGTCAAGAAAGCCAGCCATTAGTGCCTGCAGAGATTCTGATTACGTGGCTTGGGATTAAGTCACTGGAGGAGCCCACTGTATTTCTGAACCCTTTTCCTGCTGCTTCCATGAGGAGCAGCCCCTGTTAGTGAGATTGTTCACTTTCTAATAGTGAGGTCCCTTTGAATTCCCCATCTGGCCTTGGGTTTTCTGTTGCCCATAGTCCTCTTTATGAGAAGCTGAACTCAACAAATAGCAGCCTAGTTATATAAAGAAAATAAATGCTATTTTCTGCAATAATCATTACCTGTAAATAGAGGTATCACTGAAACATCGGTAATCCTTTGTAAATCTATCATCCATTTTTTCTTAAAATCCCCTCAATTGCAGTCAGAGTAATGCTGTGAAACAATAGAAGTGATGATCCTCGAACAACTGTAGTTTTACTTATTTTCTTGAATCTGATAATACTGGCCACTTATTTTAAAGTTACTTTTAGTTTTCAGTCTTCTAGTAAATGTTCAGAAGAATGTTCAGAGCAAGAAAAATAATACAAAGGTTTTCCATTCCCAGGAGGAATCAAATGGAATTTTAAGTGGGCTGACCACAGCTTTTATTTCTGCATAATGATTTGACATAAGGAAATAATTCACATAAGTAGTCAAAGAGTAACCTTTCTTACAGCTGTTTTTCCCAAGAGTGGATTAAAATACATTTATACCATTTTATTTCAAACATGATCTTGCTAATGGTAGAATAGTGGATCCATTAGTACAAGCAAAATTCACTAAAGGTAATCATAGAGTAGCATTTCATTAAAAATAAGATTGTTTAATAATTAAATTGTATATACAGTAAATATGCAGCATTCCGGTCCTGTAGCCTTAGTAATACAGTACTGAAATTTTGTTAATTTTGAAGGCCTAGGAACTGGAAATTCAAGCAAATATCAGTAATGAAAAGGATGTACAGTATGTTTTTTTGCTTTAGAAGTGATTTATTTGGCAAGTGTTATGCAGATTATGATGTGTAAAATGTTAATCAGGGTTTTGTGTTGTCAGCTTAATTCAGTAAGCCAAATGAATTCATGATGCTACTTCAGATATTGATTACAGTCATCCAGAAATTGATCTGAGCTACTGCCTAAACAAGCAAGAATGCATTGTCTCCTACAAGTTTTCAGAAACATACTTGTACGTACTATGGAGAAAAATCCTACTGCCTTTTTAAACCAGCAAGGTGAATTTAACTCACATTTTACACTTATTTCTAATGGATTTTTCATTGCATTTTTTCTTCTTGAGATTTTGCTGTAGTAAAGGAACATGCTGCTACTCTCAGCAGAAGGATTCAACTTATTGACAGGTTTATTACATGCTTCATAGAGGCCCATAGAGTACAATCTATGCTTTGAAAGTGAGTATAAATTGATCTTATGGTTAATATCAATTGTAATAAGAAAGGGATGTGACACTCCATGAGAACATTCTTGGTAAGGATACTTCCCAAGATGTCCAGGACAGCCCAGCAATTAATTGCATTGACTATTGACTTCAAGTTAGCTCCTAGGCAAAAGCTTTCAAGTATATAAGCTGGATCTAGAAAGGTTTAGGCATATGGTAGCAAAAGTGAATGCAATCCCTGTCCCTGTGAGAGCTGGATACTTCAGAAGGGAGAGTGTACAGGTGAGAGCTGACTTAGGTACCCATTTCAGCCTGTTATCCTCCTGTGAAGCTGGGAGCTAAGCCATCTCTTGCAAACTATCTTTTAAACAAGTGGAGGGCCTCTTACATGCCAGGCATCTTATGCCTCCCTCAAACAATTAAAACACACTCTGTCTACTTCTCAATAAAAGCAATCATGGCTACCAAATGGCAGCTTGCTTTCTGGTAGTGATGCTCTCTCCTCCTCCTGTTGAAGCTGTGCCAATGTGTAGGCAGAGACCGTCAGGGTCAAAGTGCTGAAGTCTGGTTCCCTGCCACACTGGAAAATATCTTCTTGTTCCTGCCTCCAGGGCTGTTTTCGTGGTTTTACATTCAGCTACCACAGACCAAACCTAGCAACCATCTGTGAAGCAGGGACTTCAACCCTTGTCTTCCCCTAACCATGGAATTTAGGGAAAGCTGAATTATCAGGATTCAGAAACTTTCCGGTCCATAAAGTCCAGTCAGACTGAGGCATGGTGTATATGCATTATGCTGCTTATTGTGGACAAGTTTATTTCAGTTCTGGATATTGTGAAGATATACCTCCAGTTGTACCAACTCTAAAAAACTGGAGAATCTTAATAATGAAATACATAGAATCATAGAACAGTTTGGATTGGAAGGGACCTTTAAAGGTCATCTAGTCCAACCCCCCTGCAATGAGCAGGGACATCTTCAACTAGATCAGGTTGAAGATACAGGTGCCTCAGGATACGCATACATCTAAGGGTTTGGCAAGGGTTTGTTTTAGGCAAGATACTCCTAGGTTTCAGAAGCCTAAATCTAATTTAGGCACTTTCTTGCTGACCAATAATACATTCAGAAAGCATTATTTCTTAGTGCTACTTGGTCTTTCCTCATCAGCTGTGTATTTTACATTGCCATTGCTGTCCTAACATGCATCCACAGATTTCTCCTACACAGTATATGTGCTGCCATGCCTGTCAGGTAACAGCACCCTCATTGCAACGGTGCTTTTTGTTCATTAGTCTGCCTGCTTAGAAACCCTTTTCTCTTCTGGACATCCTATCCAGCTAAATCTGTCTGTTAAGGACGTCTTAATAACACAGCTCCTACTCTCTCTTCTTCTCGGAAAAGCTGTAAAGAGCCTTTGATGACTTTTGTTCTTTCAGAGATATAGTCTAGTCTCACTGGTGGTTATTGATATTGACCTGTTATTGGTAAACATCTTTAAAGATGGAAGTTCTTAAAAATGACTGTATGAAGGAAAACCTGTCAGAATGTGTCCTAGTAATTCATAACACTCTTTAGGAATATAATTGAGTTTACCATATACAGTAACAGAAAGGCAAAATAAGTAGGAATAATTCCTTATTACAACTATATTGACTGCTTTATATATCATTCTGTTGAATGTTTCCATGCATTGATTATTTCCTAATGAAAACATAAGGTAAATTTTAAGCTCACTGTCTTGGAGTTTCCCTGTTGTGTAGGATGTCTGATACACTTTTTGAGACATAAAGATGCTTTCCAAAAGAAATGTCATCATTAAGGGATTAAAATAGTGATGGAAATATATTACAAATTACTAGATGGGTGTGAATATAGCCATGCTTATTCATGTTTGTAGAAAATAACTATTATATGAAAGATCATTTTTGCCAGAAAATGCTTGGAATCAGAATGAAATAGAAAAGTCTCAACTTGGAGAGGGAGTAGGGCAGGGAACCCAAATAAACAGAGAAACGAACTAGATTTTAGGATCACAAAAACAGGTGAAATTGTGGAAAAATGCATGTCAACATTTTCACGAGGGACATACAGACACTGTTTTCCTTGAAGAGTGTAGTCTGCGTCTCACCGCTAAACCAGAGTGCTCAAAATTTTTCATGATCATAGTTGTTCTGGGGAACCACTGATGGAAAACCTCATGGATGTTTCCCCTGTCACCAGTTTTCAAGCATTGAAAATGAAGGGTGGCAACCTCAAGCATAGAAAAGTAGGATTAGTAAAGTAGCATAGTGCACATTATTCCAACTGTCTTCATGTTGGCATTTCAAGCTTATTTTTGTGACCCTTTCTCTGTCCTTCCTACTATCTCCTCTCTTGCCTGTTCTTCTCCCTTGGCTTCTCTGTTTATATTTCAAGGCTGCATAATCCTCTTTCTTCTCTTTCCCTGACATTATATTCTTTCTGTACACATTATCTAGCCAAAGCTTGTCTTCCCCTTAGCTTCTGCTGACTATACTTTCATTTTTCGAACTAGGAGGATTCACTTAACACTCTCTCTTATGTACAAGCATTCTCTGAAAGCACTTCCATCATTTCTAATATCAAAGAGAGACATGGATCCTACCTTTCCAGTGGTTAACCTGAACCTTTTGTATAAGTAACTGGGAATAAAGAATTGAATCTATATTGCAGAAGCAGCCAACACTGGAAGTCTTCAACATATGCTTTCTATGGATCATCACAGACTGGTATAACTGCAACAAAATACCAATTTTTCAAAACAGAATGAAGTTCCCATTATCTATGTCAGATTACACCTCAGGTTTTCACTTCTTTATAATATCAACAATTTATTTTGTAAGATATCTGTATCACTTTTATTTCTTCTGAACGAATTCCCCATGCAATTGCACTGAAATGATGAAGCAGAACTTTTGGTATATTATACTATATGTCTATCAGGTTAGGAAAAAAAAGACTTGTTAAAAACTAGAATTATTAAAATGTATGCTATATAGTGCAAATAAACTATATATATATATTATTTTAAAATGGAAGAAAACTTTATCTTGAAAATGGTTACATATGTATTTGAGTGAAAATGATGCTAATACATAGTTTCTCTCTAAATTAGTCAGTTTAAACAAATACAATTCAGGAAAGAGGAAAAAGGCCAAAATATCTTAATGAAGTTACTTTAAGTACAGTATTGCATGTTTTAGACAGTCTTTAAGACTTGCTGACCCTCGACTCGATTTCCCCAAGTCCTGGACATTCCTGTCCTAACTGAAGGATGGTAGTCATATCAAAGTCATTCAGACATTGTGTTTCACTGACTAAGATTAAGTTCTATATGCTTATTAGATGGAATAGATATGGGTATTTGTTTGAAATATATTTTCTATTTCATGTTTAGTAGATATGAAGCTATGACCAGACCCTCAGTAATAACAGTCTATTTCAGTCTAAACAGATATAATTAAATACTTCATTTTTACAAATATTACTTAGAAATAGAGTTAATATCTACTGGTAAGGCAGGTGCAATACTTAGAATGTTTTTTCATACAGATCTGCTGGGGAAAATAAACAATGTTTGGTGGCCAAAAGAAAAACTAGATTGTGAAAAAGTTTTGCCAAAAAAAAGAAATGTAAAGTCATACTGAACATGAAAGAATGTCATATTATTTGCATATTACTTGCATTTTCCTACTTGGAAAAAGTAGATTTTATTAAAATTCACTAAGAATGTATCATACAGTTCTTTAATTAGCTGAAATTATGCCAAATTTATATTTAAATATGAATTTCAGTATTCCACCTCGCATTTTAAACAGAGAAATCTCCCTAAAAGCAAAAGAAAAATAGGCCAAACAAAAATTTGAGCGACAGAATCTGAGCTAGAGGAAAACTATATTATGCTTACCATTCAAGAAGTTGGCAGGTGATTTCTCTCTGAAGCAACACATATATAAAGAACACAAAGATATTGCTATTTGAATCCTTATCTGATGCTTATATCAGTCAGTTCTTGTGACGTGTGAAGCCACAAGTTGTGTCATCTGGTGGTTTGCTCTATGTAGACAGGTGCTTTTTTAAAAGAGGTAGGTATGCATTGCTCAGTGTGGGAGGAGCATCCATACTCATCAAGTGATCCTTGAAGCTTTCTTTTTTTAATATATCTAATCCAACCCCATCCATTTTCATTTCTGGCTGCAAATTTACCTTCCATACCAGAAGCTTTTTTCTACTGAAATATCTTAGCGTAGTTTCATTTTTTTTTTAGGTAGTCGCTGGAGGGTACTTGTTTACCTATTTGCAGCGAACTAATTGCTTTTAATGGAAAATCTAAACATCACCAAAGAGGAATACTGTCTACTTATGAAAAGTCACTTTACTAATAAATGTTTCAAAAATTAGAATTGCCATATAAAAAGCAGCAGACTGTGATCAATACCTAATGCAATATGGGGCAGCGTAAGAGTTGCATGTGCTTTCTTTCTGAAATATAAATAATATTTTGTTTTCTGCACTTTATTTTCAAAGTGCCACAAAATTGCTCAGTTCATTTGAACTAATTCTCAAATGACTCTTTGGCCCCATCTGTATTAGACTGAAAGTCGGACTACACAGTTCCCTGATGCTGGAATACTTACAGTGGCCAGCATTTTGATATAAAACAATTTTCTTGTTCTAGCACGTAGCAATCAAATCGTCTCACCACATATGCTAAAATACATAATTGTGCAATCTGGGGAAAATAGCTCATATGCTCCAAGCAGTATCACAAATTTAAGTTCTGTGTGATTTCATCTTCTTGCTTCAGAATCTATGAGCCTTACTGATTTTCAAGGAAGGTATTCAATTTGTGGTTCAGAGAGGCACATTTTCAAGTTTTTCTATCGTTTTGATCACATACAAGCTGGACAACAATAAAATATTTAGAATAAAATGTTTACTCTAAATTTAGATTAAGTTTTATCCATATTTTTTTTTTTAATAAAGAAATTTAGATAAAGTTTCATAAACTAACATTTGACAAGGATGGAGCTTCTGATTCTGCAGCTCTTCTTTCCCCAGCCTGCTGGAACCCACCGAGCATTGTAACTCAGCCCAGCTAGATCAGTTTGTGACCAGGATAGCTTAATGACTCAAAGAGACAGACGAAAAACAGCTTTCTAACCTCTCAACAATCAAGCAACCTAGAAACTTCTCCCTACAGAAGTTGTCCACCATCACTAGACAATTCTATTTATCTGCCTTTTTGGATGTGGAGTCTCTATCTCAGTAAATAGAAACTAGGTGCACACACAGAAGTAGTCTGAGTGATAGCTGAAGCTTTACAGCACAACATGATTATCTTTTACAAATATGGAATGTGAGAAAGAGTGGTCTTGATAGACTTTTTGGACTTACCAATGCACTTTGTGTTATTTTCCAGTGCTGCCATACAGTGCTTGAAGAACGAAATGTGTTGCGTTCACAGACTCTTGTTACAGCAAGTAACTAGACGATACTGTGCCCTGGTTCATTAATAGGGACGTGGTTGGAATTTTGTGGATATTGAATAATGGTTCTCAGTCAGAAAACCTAATTTCCTCAAAATCAAAACTTCAAATCACCATGACATTTTCTATGAGGAAACTTCAAAATGAATGGTTTTTAAAAACAGATTTCTGCAGTCACTAATTTCAGTCATCTGATTACCTGAGTGGTCACACCATGTCATTCATCAGGTGAACAAATTCTAGCTTAAAGCCAGTTATGTTTCTTGCCCCTATTGTTCCTGCTAAAAGGCTTCTCCAATACCTTACTGCTTTCATAGTTAGGAATGTTTCTGTAATTTCCAGTCTAAATTTATTAATGAGCATTTCCTCTTGGTTAACATTGTCTTCTGTTTTAAGTTATTCTTCCTTCACCATGGTATCTATCCTTCTGATTTACTTTGAAGAGGCCAGTCGTAGCCCTCTGTAGCCTTGATTTTGTCAGACTCAGCAAACCAAACTATTTTTTTATCTGCTTGCCGAAAATCCTAACAGCCTCTATTCCTGTTCCTAATTCTGTTCTCTTTGTAATTCCTGTTCCTATTCTAACCTGTTTCTGTTTGTTCTTACTACTTCCAAATAGCAATTTGAGGGTTTTTTCTTCTGTGAATATTAAAACAGGCAGCTACGCAAGTAATAGCACTTTCAAGAATTCCAGGTGTACATTAGAACTTAATTTCAGAACATTTAATGGGACTAATGAACCCATTGTAGCCCTTTCTGTTGCCCAGAGAGTGAAGTCATGCTTTCGACCACTCAGATGTAAACTAACAGTGTTCCAAAGACATCTCCTTCTCTCTTTTCATGATGGTTAGATTGCATTTTTCTTCTCTTATCCCTCTGGTGGTAGGGATTTACAAATCAAGCATGAGGGCTGAGAACCACTGGGAGCCATGCTTCAAGGATATTTAGGTCCCTAACTCCTAGATACTCTGCTTAAGGAAAAAGCAAGGAAGAGACAGTATAACATGATGAAGGAAGACCTCCAGGATGCAACTGTGTCAGCCAGAGGAGTGCCTAAGCTGTGTGCAGTGTGGAAATAAACTTTGCAGCATCTTTTATAGACCTCGTCACATAAGTATTGAAAGCATTCTTTAACATTTAAAAGTCATTAAGTACCAAATTAAAAATAGATCCTGATCAAATGAATGGGAATTAGATGCTTAAATATCACGAGGATCCGAACCCGAATAATTTATCCATTTTAAGAGTTCATTTTTTAAGACTGACACTGAAGGATTAGGAAGACTACCTGTGAAAAGTTTATTGTTCTGTTGCAGGAGTGATACAAGTCAGAGAGAGTTTGGAGAGGAACTGGCAGCACTCCATAAGTCATGTGGCAACTGGTGATAATATATACAGATAAAAGTAGAAAAGGACAGCAAGGTACACTGTATCAGAGAAAAAGATAAGATGGTATTACAGAATTAAAAGCAGCAGAGAAAGCAAAGAGAATGAAAGTTTTAAAAAAAGCAAAAAATAAATGAAAAGATATTTGAGTGAAAATACCTTCCATATAATGGAGAAAGTGCGAAGGACTAGAAGTGGTAAAGTCAAAGTAAAGATTTTAGATATTACATCTAATGAGTCCAGAGCTGACATTAATTAAAAATAAAAGTAAAAAAGTTATAAATGGAGAGGTAGGAGAAGGGGCTTTTAGAGGGTATCTTCATATGGTGGCCTGTGAGTAAGGGATAGAGAGTAGTTGAGAAACTAGTAAAATGCTATTTAAGTCTTTTCTTTCTTGAAGGCAAGTTGTGCTTTAATGATATTCATTACAAACTGAAGATGAGTAAACATATGCATAGTTTATACATAATGTCAAAACACACCAGGTACTCAGCACTGTAAAAGGTGAAACCATTTGGCTGGTTCACAATTAGAAGATTTTAATCAGAAATATTGTCCAAATACATCCAGTTGCATATACCCTGAATAATTTGCTGATTTTTCTTCAGCATTTTCTCTGCCTAATGACTCCATTTCTATTCTCTGGAACAGAGATACTGCACTAGATTTCAAAGCAAGAAGCAAGATTAAGGTTGATAAAATAATGTAGAATATATATCTAAAGATGAAACTTTTATTAAGTTCAAGCTTAGTGTTTGCACTTCTCAATGAATGTGTGGCTTTCATGAAAATAAAGATTTTTTTTTCATATATCATTTCACTATCACTTCATTTAATTAAAATATAAAAGTTAATGTCACATTGCAAACAACGCATTACCCCCTTTGCTTCTTGGATAGATATTTATTTTTACTTAGTGAAAATTCTCATAACTGTGGATAGAGCTGACTACAGTGGGATGACAGTGTGCAGTATTATCCAGTATATTTAAGGCATTAGTATGTAATTTAAAGAATTTTAACACTTTGACAGAACTACTTCAGTACAAATCCTTATGAATCACCTCATCTATTCTTGCCAAACCAGAAGAGATCTTTCAAACAAGTTCAAAATCCTTCATTTCTTCTCCACAGATTTCTGGGGTATATTAGAAGAACGTCAACATTGTTCCAGTAATACACTGGCTGCACCAGTCTTTGAGTTACTGGTTCAGCACCAAGAACATTAGCACGCTTTGCAACTGCCCTGGGAAAGAGAGATGGCATCGAGCCACTACTTTCCTAGCATAGGATTCTCAAATACTAGGTACTTAAAAGCTCCGTCAGCTGTATTTTTGCAGTTTCACAAAACCAGAAAGCCATAATGGAATGCCTTCAATGGAAAATGTGTCCCTTTGATTTCAAAACTAAAGAGATTCAAGCAAGTAGGTAGGACTCATTCCTCAGTTCTGTAATTCTTAGTACTTGACAAATAGTTGAATTTTTCAAATATCCTATATTCAGTGCTAAACAAGTATAAGCTATTGTGAATTTCTTTTCCTCTTAAGTCTAACCATCTCATATGCTTTCCCTGAGTATATTATATTGAGTCTCAGACAGATTCTGCATTTATACGCAGGTACTAAAAATAGCAATCAACATATTTTATCTGGTCTTCTTTACAAATGTTCTCAGTTTGATGTAAGAACATACAGAAACTTATATGTCAAAATATATGTATGCATTAATCTGGATGAAATGTGATGTGAAAATAGAACTTCAGAAAAGCTTCAGTTATACTATGTCTTACGATAAAGAAGGAGGTGCTGTTTCCAATATTATTAGCCATTATATTTGCTGTTATCAAAACCTGTAGATTTTATGGAAATGCTTATAATAGAAAAAGCATGTATTAACATTAAGTAATTATTTGATAAATATTCATTAAAACGCTGCAGATTTTGCCAACAGTCACCATTTAGTTGTTGGCAAACCTAGTAGATCCTGTTATAGTGCATCCAAGTAGTCATTGTCACTGAAATGGCATTGGATTTTTAGATAAAATAGTTTACTGACATAACTATGAATACTCTTTTTCATTTTATCAGAAACTCCATGGAATGACATGTGAATTACACAAAACTAGTTGGGAGTTAAGTTTCTGTCTTTCACAAGTTCAGAAAGAACCTGAGTTTCTATGTATAATTCCAGATAATTTTACAATGAGGAAAAAAATAGCCCAAACCTTATGTGAGGGAAGAAGGGGATGGAAGAAAGTGGGGGAAGAAGGGCTGGGAGGCCAAGGGAGAGGGAGGCAGGCAGAAGGCAGGAAGGAGAGGGAGGCAGGCAGTGGGAAAGGAAAGGCCATTACTGCTTCTATATTGTCTCTTCCTTTTTGGCAATAAACAGATTTATTTGTATGTACATATAATTTTTTATAAATAGGCCAACTGGATTGACCTTTTGTGGTATTTTTGCATCCATGACAGTAGCCAGTTTGCTTTATTTCCTATTAGGACATTTCAAAGATCCCCACAGCAGTGAATACTCCATTAAAATGTGGTTCGTAACTCTCTTAGACCCTCTGAAATAATTTACCTTTTTACAACATTTGTTAGCTTTGCCTACTGCATTAAGCTTCCAAATGTGTGTCTGGAGTGGCCATAGTTATTGCATTACTTAAACAGAGCAACAACTAGGATGACAGCCATATGCCAATTAGGTTGTATAGGAGGTCACAAGATTGCTGTATGCTTACATCTGGTAACAGGCAATACCACATCTGTTAATATGACTCATTCTGTTTATTGAGTCATAAGCCATTCGAAAAATAATTGTTTCCCTAAAAGTATTGTTAAAACTACACCAAGATAATCAGTCACTCCAGCTGAAAATATCTTGCCATGAAAAACGGAAATACAACTGAGAGCTGCTGAAAAATAAGAATGTGTTAGAAAGATTTGTAAGATGTTCATGTCTAAAAGAATCTCAGATATATAAGCAGAAAGTCTGAAAATGCTGTGAGCCTTTCAGCTGGCTCATAGTAACTGAGACATCAGATGATGGAAAAATGGGCTGTATGACTTCTCAATCAGAGCTAGGTCATGCCTTGCTCGTGTCAGAAGCTGGCTAAACGACTTGAAATACAGTCTGCAGCTGCTACCTCCATATACCCTACCCTAGGCTGGATAAGGATCTCTGTGGTTTAAATATTTACACTGGGTCCCTTTTTCGTGTTTATAATGTTAGTAGAAACTTTATTACATGGATTGTGTCAGGACTGTAAATATTAGCTTGGATATTAATAGCGTTCTTGCAAACATGGTAAACTGTGACTTTGTTTACTTCCCTATTCAGGCTAAATTAAAAAATATATTGTTGGAAACAACACAGCAAGAAGCAGATCACAGATCATGAAGCATTCAGTATATACACACAGTTTGTTTCTGCACTTGCTCTTCTTTAATGACAGAAGAGAAAATCTGACATGCAATTGCACAGACCCATCAGTCTGTCTGCTTACACCACTTACATTGAACTGATCTAAACCAATTATCGGCTTCGGGGCAATAAAGCTGATGAACCTGAGTTCAGTGGAATGTTTTATTAGTTAGTGAAAGCAGCATAGTCATTATAGATGATGCTTATGGGTTCAACAAACTGAAGGAAAAAGGGGAAATAGAGTGAGGTAATTAGAAAGCAATAGGAGGAGTAATAGAAGAAAATAACCTCAATTATGCAGTCCAGTTTCAAGACTAAAACCTTGGTTGTTGTGAAATAGCCACCTAGAAAAACCAGTAAAACATGACAGTCTCCTCATAGAATTCCTTAAGAATAGGTCCAGGCAGGCCACCTACCAACTGAATGTAATAAATTCCCTCTCAGTGCCATTTGCCCTAGCAAATGGGCTTAGCCTTTCCATTTTAAATCCATTTTAAACCCCTTGATTTTGTGCAACATGATGTCAATACCCGCAATCTGTGGCTGTTACTTGTTCAGAAGAGAAGAAAGCCAGATCTGTCAGAATCGGTGGCTGAAATTCTCACCAGATGAGACCTATATTCACTACAGTTGCTTAACAAAAAATGTATTGACATACATGTGCTGACCAGAGATTAAAATGTGTCAAGATTTAGCATCCAAAGCAAAATACTTATGCATTTACAAGGTTATATTTAGCTGCATATTTTTGCTTTTAAAAATGGGGTTGAAATGTATTACATGTTATACAGCTGTACATATCTGACAGTACTCAGCTCCAAACTGAGTGATAGGCTGATCTAAGAAAATTAAAAAGACTGTTCTTAAAGTTCTCCAGAAAGGCAGAAGAAAATCTCAAGAAGAGAAGAGAAAAAATGCCAATAAATACAGAATCCAATGGAACAGGTTTTAATATTGTAAGAAGAAAGCAGCAGCAAAGTGTAGCTGAATCATTGGCATAATTTGATAGTCCAACAGCTGACCAAAGCCTGTGGCTACAAAAAGGACTGGGCTGCGAAATTTCACCATCAGTTGTGTTGCTGCATGTTAAGGAAGATAACAGCACACTATGTCAGAAAGAAAATCAAGACAAAATGAGGTAATCATATGTGAATTGATTGGGTCAGGCTGCTGACGAGTAGATGTTTGAGCACAGGGGGACCTGAGACTGGACAATGCAATTACAATATGTGATTCAGTGTAGGTAACATTCAATTCTAATGTAACCATATTCAACAAGCAATTGCTCTTTGTTCAAAGATAGCAGCCAGATGTTACTGTCAAGGCTCCCTGTACAGATACACCTAGGCCTCAAATATTTAACCCCAGGGGAGTTTTAAATGTCTCTCACCTGTGATTGATGTCCCCAGCTTGCCGATCTTTCCAGGTACTTCTTCAGTGTGTTTGTTGTGACTCCTGGCTATGCGATGATTTTGGTTGGTAGCTCTTAGGATCAGGAATTGTCTCCCTCAGGTATGTAAGACCATCAAATAGACAAAGAGCTAGTTTTTCCAAAAATAACTGCTTTCAGAAGATTCTGCAAATGCTTTTTTCCTTCTCCACTCCTTTAACTGTGCCATGTTGCCCTGAGAGTAAACTACCACTGCCTGCACGAGAAACTTGTAGGGATCCATTAAAATCCATGGCATCTCCTGAGAGACTTGTTCAGCGGCTGTATTTCCCATCTCCTAACTTAAGCACACAACAATCTGTGCACATTGTAGTCTTAGAGATGTATCATTGTCAGATAATATAATACAAATCGTGGTCATGTGTAGAACTAACAGCACTCTGTCCATTTGAAAATCACATGTAGCATGTCACAGAGCCCAGAACAGTGGCTGCTCTCATCACTAGTGGTGCCTGTTGATGCCGCTGCAGGCAGCGATGCCCAGCAAAAAGGTTAGGAAACCTTGGTGTAACTGAGTTTGAGGCTAGAAAGGACACTTAGACACATCACACATTTTTGTTTACATAAAAATAGAATGATACCAGCTCTATATTTAGGCCATTCTGCCTGTGAGAGTGGGGATCAGAATTACCTAGTCCTGCAAATGAAAGGTGTAATATAGATATGATAAGGAGATCCTCAGGTCACGAAAACAGTCATAGATTGGCTGAAATAGGATTAGAGTGCTTGCCTGTGGTATTGTCACAATATATTGTCTTTTTATTCTTCTCCAGAGGCATTTGTGTCCTTTTATGTATTAGTAGAATCATAGAATGGTTTGGGTTGGAAGGCACCTTTAAAGATCATCTAGTCCAATGCCCCCTGCCGTGGCCAGGGACATCTTTCACTAGACCAGGTTGCTCAAAGCCCCATTCAACCTGACCTTGAACACTTCCAGTGATGGGGCATCCACAACTTCTCTGGGCAACCTGTTTCAGTGTCTCACCACTCACCATCAAAAATTTCCTCCTTATATCCAATCTGAATCAACCCTCTTTCCGTTTAAAACCTTTGCCCCTTGTCCTGTCACTACAGGCCTTGGTAAAAAGTCTCTCTCTGTTTCTTATGAGCTCCCATATAAGACTATATCAAAAGCCTTACAGAAGTCTAGGTAGATGATATCCGTAGCTCTTCCCTTGTCCACTGATGCAGCCACTCCGCCACAGACGGCCACTAGATTAGTCAGACATGATTTGCCTTTGGTGAAGCCATGCTGGCTGCCTCTAATCACTCCCCCGTCTTCCACGTGTGTTGACATGTCTTCCAGGAGGTTCTGTTGCACGATCTTACCAAGCACTGAGGTAGGGCTTACTAGTGGGTAGTTCCCAAGGTCCTCCTTTTTACCCTTTTTAAAAATGGGTGTGATGATTCCCTTTTTCCAGTCACTGGGGACTTCGCTTGACTGCCATGACTTTTCAAATATGATTGAGAGTGTCTTGGCAACTACATCAACTGATTCCCTCAGGACTCCAGGATGCACCTCGTTGGGTCCCATGGACTTACGTATGTTCATCAGGTGGTCTCATACCTGATCTTCTACAGTGGGAAGGACTTCATTGCCCCCATTCCTGCCTTGAGGTTCGGGGGCTTGAAAGATGTAGGAAGAGAGATTACCATTGAAAACTGAGGCAAAAAAGAATGTCGAGTTCCTCAGTCTTCTTCATGTTGGTTGTCACCAGTTCTCCTATCTTATTTATCATTTTCTTTAATCTTCCTTTTCTGGCCAATGTACCTGTAGAAGCCCTTATTATTCTTCACATCCCTTACCAAATTCAGCTCATAACTCACAAATGACAAAACGTTTGAAGCCCAAATCTATGAAGACACTTTGCACCTAACATCACACTGGCTTCAAAGTGATGTCACCAGAGTTAGGGATGGACTTAGGCTTCTAACATTTGGTAGAGCTGGGTCTTTGTCTCATACATTATTCAGTCAACATAATAAACAACAAACCACAGAACTTTAGCTATTAACTTTTCTTATCACTTTGATGTATTGTCTGGAAAAACATTTGAGCATTCAGCATTAGTAGATTCAAAACACATTCTTACTGCCTTTTCTTCCAGGTTTTTCATTCTGCATTTCAAAGTAGTCGAGAATTTTTTTTTATGTTACAATGTTTTTCCCACTAGCTATTCTAAGTAATTTTAGCAATTTAAATGCTGAATCTGAGGTATTTATATGGGCAAATGTAACATTCATTATACTTTCTGCAGTAACTTGAGAGTAGCTCTGGCCATTAAATCTTGCTTTATTGAAAATTAGAATACAACCTAGGACATCATGGCTTGTCATCTTTTGTGCATGTTCTATGATTTAGAAGAGAATGTCCTCTTCCAGCACTATCAAGACTGGCATTACTGAGACCCAGCTCATGCAGACTTTGGATGGAAAAATACCACACATGATTTGCAACTAGGATGAACAGATATTTGTGCAAGCTGCTGGTGTGTTTAGATAATGGTCATGAACAACTAACTGTCAATGCAGCTGAAAATGTTTTAGCTGCAGTGACTATGATAATCATGAGGCTCCCCACTACCACCAGCTGTCCACTTATCCATCATCACAAAACTGTCTGGTCTCTTATGATTTGGTTAAAAAGTACGTACATGCATTTCTCATGGGGTCATATGAGAAATATGTAAGTTGTGTAAGTGCTGCTTTTTTCTCCATACATTCCGAAAAGGTGTTTTTCATTTTTTTCCCCCTCAATTTGACTTTCTAATATAATCCATCCCAATCCTTCCAGTTCCATCCCAATCCTTCCAGTTTGATGCCAGGGCCAGCAATAGGTGCCCAGAGACTGGAGAAGGATGGCAGGTCAGCAGGAGAGAGACGGAAGAGCAGCGGAAAGGAGTTTCAGGCAGTAAGCAGTCAGCTTCATCGGGGGCCCAACTGAAATGCCTCTATGCAAATGCACGGAGCATAGGGAACAAACAAGAGAAGCTAGAGACGTGCGCATACCTGCAAGGCTACGACCTTACTGGCATCACAGAGACATGGTGGGACAGCTCCGATGACTGGAGCATTGGAATTGAGGGATACTGGCTTTTTAGGAAGGACAGGCAGGGGAGACGAGGAGAGGGTGTTGCTCTCTATGTCAATGACCAGTTCGAGTGCATGGAGCTCTGCCTGGGGATGGAGGAGGAGCAGACAGAGAGCTTATGGGTCAGGATTAAAGGGAAGGCAGGGATGGGAGACATTATAGTGGGCATCTGCTACAGGCCACCGGACCAGGAAGACGGAGCAGATGAGGCTCTCTACAGACTCATGAGGAACTTCAGCCACCCCGATATCTGTTGGAAGGACAACACAGCTGGGCACAAGAAATCCAGGAGGTTCCTGGAATGCGTGGATGACAACTTCCTTCTCCAAGTGATAGAGGAGCCGACAAGGAAAGGTGCCATGCTGGACCTTGTTCTCACCAACAAGGAGGGGCCAGTGGGGGACGTGAAGCTGAAAGACAGCCTTGGCTGCAGTGACCATGAAATGGTGGAGTTCAAGATCCTTAGGGCAGCAAGGATGACATGCAGCCAGCTCACCACCCTGGACTTCAGGAGAGCAGACTTTGGCCTCTTCAGGGACCTGCTTGGGAGAGTCCCTTGGGATAAAGCCCTGGAAGGAAGAGGGGCCCAAGAAAGCTGGATAGTATTCAAGGACCACCTCCTCCAGGCTCAGGAGCGATGCATCCCGACAAAGAGGAAGGCAGGCAAAAATGCCAGGAGGCCTGCATGGATGAACAAGGAGCTTCTGGATAAACTCAGGCACAAGAAGGAAGCCTACAGAGGGTGGAAGCAAGGGCAGGTAGCCTGGGAAGAATACAGAGAAATTGTCTGAGAAGCCAGGGACCAGGTTAGGAAAGCTAAAGCCCTGATAGAATTAAATCTGGCCAGGGATGTCAAGGACAACAAGAAATGCTTCTATAGATACGTCAGAGACAAAAGGAAGACTAGGGAAAATGTGGGCCCTCTCCGTAACGAAAGGGGAGACTTGGTTACCTGGGATATGGAGAAGGCTGAGGTACTCAACGACTTTTTTTGCCTCAGCCTTCACCGGCAAGTGCTCTAGCCTCACCGCCCAAGTTGCAGAAGGCAGAGGCAGGGACTGGAAGGATGAAGAACCAACCACTGTAGAAGAAGATCAGGTTTGAGACCATCTAAGGAACCTGAAGGTGCACAAGTCTATGGGACCTGATGACGTGCATCCATGGGTCCTGAGGGAACTGGCGGATGAAGTTGCTAAGCTGCTATCCATCATTTTTGAGAAGTCGTGGTAGTCTAGTGAAGTTCCCACTGACTGGAAAAGGGCAAACATAACCCCCATCTTCAAGAAGGGAAAAAAGGAAGACCCGGGGAACTACAGGCCATTCAGTCTCACCTCTGTGCCTGGCAAGATCATGGAGGAGATCCTCCTGGAAACTATACTGAGGCACACAGAAAATAAGGAGGTGATTGGTGACAGCCAACATGGCTTCACTAAGGGTAAATCATGCCTGACAAATTTGGTGGCCTTCTGCAATGGGGTTACAGCGCTGGTGGATAGGGGAAGAGCAACTGATGTCATCTACCTGGACTTGTGCAAAGTGTTTGACACTGTCTCGCATGACATCCTTGTCTCCAAATTGGAGAAACATGGAGTTGAGGTCCATGGATGGACCACTCAGTGGATAAAGAATTGGCTGGATGATCGCACTCAAATAGTTAGTGGTCAACAGCTTGATGTCCAAGTGGACACCACTGACAAGTGGCGCTCCTCAGGGGTTGGTATTGGGACCGATCCTGTTTAACACCTTTGTCGGCAACATGGACAGTGGGATTGAGTGCACCCTCAGCAAGTTTGCCGACGACACCAAGCTGTGCGGTGTAGTCGACATGCTGGAGGGAAGGGATGCCATCCAGAGGGACCTTGACAGGCTTGAGAGGTGGGCTTGTGCGAACTGCATGAAGTTCAACAAGGCCTAGTGCAAGGTCCTGCATATGGGTCGGGGCAATCCAAAGCACAAATACAGGCTGGCCGGAGAATGGATTGAGAGCAGCCCTGAGGAGAAGGACTTGGGGGTGATGGTTGACAAGAAGCTCAACATGAGCCGGCAATGTGTGCTTGCAGCCCAGAAGGCCAACCGTATCCTGGGCTGCATCAAAAGAAGCGTGGCCAGCAGGTCGAGGGAGGTGATTCTGCCCCTTTACTCCGCTCTTGTGAGACCCCACCTGGAGTACTGCGTTCAGCTCTGGGGGCCCCAACATAAGAGCTGTTGGAACGAATCCAGAGGAGGGCCACGAAGATGATCAGAGGGCTGAAGCACCTCTCCTATGAAGACAGGTTGAGAGAGTTGGGGTTCTTCAGCCTGGAGAAGAGAAGGCTCTGGGGAGACCTTATAGCAGCCTTCCAGTACCTGAAGGGGGCCTACAGGAAAGCTGGAGAGCAACTTTTTACAAGGGCATGTAGTGATATGACGAGGGCAAATGGTTTTAAACTGAAAGAGGGTAGATTTAGATTAGCTATTAGGAAGAAATTCTTAACTGTGAGGGTGGTGAGATGCTGGAACAAGTTGCCCAGAGAAGTTGTGGATGCCCCCTCCTTGGCACTGTTTAAGGCCAGATTGGATGGGGCTTTGAGCAACGTACAAATGTGTCCCTGCCCACAGCAGGGGGGTTAGAACTAGATTCTCTTTGTTCTCCCTTTCAACCCAAACCATTCTATGATTCTATGATTAAGTAAAAAAGTAACAAATCTATCCAATAATGGCTTGGTGTTCAACATCATGATCCAGCTTCAGCAAAGTACAAAAATAAACACAGAGTTAAGTAATTTGCAGAACTGGGGTCAAAAGAGCAATGGAAATTAATGAAAAATATGTATTGGGCTAGGAATATGTAAGTACTCAATACATGGTACTAGCAATCTATAAGTACATTTATAATGTTGTGCAAACAAAACGGTCTGCCACTGGTACAGGCTCTTTCCAGTGCTGTTAGAATTTCCTGGATGGTTGGTCCGGTTACGATCACGTATGGATTCTTCTCTTTGGCCAGAACCTCTGGCGATGCTGACGTGCCATCCCTTACCATTACAAAGGTGGGATGTACCCAGCTAACAGATAAACTTTCTGTCTTTGATACTCTTCACAGTGTCTAACACAGGCCAGATTGTTTCCTATATTTTGCTATCTCTACAACACTGTTAGTAGCGCAAAAGACCTACCATGCAGATAACCAAACTAGTTGTGAATTCCATAGGTATGAACCATCACATCCTGACCCTCAACTCCACTCTGGGAAAGGCACTATGTTATTTGGGTTATGGGCACTTTAGCAGCCTGTAAATGACTTATAGTCACTGGTTTTCTAACAACTGCCCTCCAAAGATAAGTCCCAGTCTGGCACAATCGCTTGTTTTGTGATCATAAGAATTCAAGTATTCAAAAGTCAGTACTCACAAGAAAATTTGCATTAGGAAACCCAAACACAGTAGGGATAGGGTAGAACACTTTGGTCTTGTGGTTTTCATTCAGCAAGTAAAATACACGTCGGATACTTCAGTTTCTTGAATATCCATCATGTCAGTGTTGAAATCTGGGAAATAATCAGTCTAAGCATAGAGAACACTCACACTTCAAAAAGGAAAATATCCTGTTTTGATCTTCCAAAAACCCATGGATTTTGTGCTTATAAACAAAGTCTTTTCTGAATTTCTTATTATTTCTTTCAAAAAAAACCCCACATGTAGAGGGCAAAATTGAAAAAAAAAAGGTTTCTATCGTAAGATTATAATTCTGCTTTAATTACCTGTTCACAAAGATAGCTATTACAGGTTTTCTCCATCTGAAATTGAAAAAAAAAATCTACTTAAATACTTATTGAACAGGAAAGACATGCCTCGAGTAGCTGAATTCATCATTCTATTGTGGATGAGATGCAAAAGAACTTAGGAAATGTCACTGTTCCCAAACCAAAGAGACCAGGAGTGATCAAATGAAAAAAGAAAATAATGAGTCTTTCATGAGGATGAATGGAAGCAGGACACAGGTTCACCCCAGAAATTACAGCAGCAGAAGGCTACTATCTTCTGCCACTGATGGGGAGTTATATTCGTGCTTGACTGATTTCTCATTCAAAGTAATCTACAAACACTGAGTAATTTAAATATTGTAGAGAAGTAGGGAGCTGTTATTCTCCCTGTAGGCTTTACAGATCACCTATGAGGGGCGATCAAGAGAGGTCAAACAACTTGCATGAAGCCATGGAAGGGAAAAGAATATTTCACCTTAGTATTAGCTCTTAGTCCAGTGCTCAGACAACTAAGCTATTCTTTTATCAACTCAATTTACTTTTTTTTTAACAATCTATAAAAAATAAATGGGAAAACACCTATTGTTTGAGAGTCAGCCTCTAAATGAGAAAAATAAGTCACTGCTCTACACATCTGGTTGCATATGTTCTCTTTTCTCCTATTTATGCTTCAAAATGTCTGTTTAAATAGAGCAAGACTAACATATTTATATTAGTGCCAAGTGTGATGTACTAATAGGTTATGGTGGAATAAGAAACATACCTGTGCTCCTTTTACTATATGTTGTTTTGACATAGCCCTTTTTGCAGGAGACTGACCTACTGCTTCATACATGTTTGAGTACAAGTGAGGCAGAGGAAACATTAGTAGAGCTAGGGACACAGTGAAAAGATGCCACCCTTTAATCTAGCTTTCTATTTAGTTGTTAAATCTCCTTCCATGTTTTCATCTCCATAGGCCTGCCCTCTGAACACTCTTTATCTTTTTGAAAACCTATGTATGTATTCTAGTGCAGCAAAAGTCATATCCATATTAAGTGCACAGGTAGTAAAATGCAAGTATGAAACAACATTTCCATCCAAATGGAACAAAATGGAACATCCATACAAGATCTGTCAAACCTTTAGACACAATTTATACTGCTGTCAGTGAAAACAGAAAAGCAGAAATACATCTCCTGTCATTCATTTATTGTAATATGCAAGGAACGGAGCTGCTATGTCCACAGTAAAGCTGAGTTCACAGAATCACAGAATCACAGAATCACAGAATCACAGAATCAATCAGGTTGGAAGAGACCTCTGGGATCATCGAGTCCAACCATTGCCCTGACACCACCATGTCAACTAGAACATGGCACTTAGTGCCATGTCCAGTCTTTTCTTAAACACATCCAGAGATGGTGACTTCACCACCTCCCTGGGCAGCCCCTTCCAATGTCTAATAACCCTTTCTGAAAAGAAATTCTTCCTAATGTCCAACCTGAACCTCCCCTGTAAAAGCTTGAGGCTGTGTCCTCTTGTCCTATCACTAGTTGCCTGGGAGAAGAGGCCGATGCCCACTTCACTACAACCTCCCTTCAGGTAGTTGTAGACTGCAATAAGGTCACCTCTGAGCCTCCTCTTCTCCAGGCTAAACAACCCCAGCTCCCTCAGCCATTTCTCATAGGTCATATCCTCCAGACCCTTCATCAGCTTGGTCGCCCTCCTCTGGACTCACTCCAACATCTCAACATCTTTCTTGAAGTGCGGGGCCCAGAACTGGACACAGTATTCAAGGTGTGCCCTCACCAGTGCCGAGGACAGAGGGACGATCACTTCCCTAGACCGGCTGGCTACACTATTCCTAATAGAGGCCAGGATGCCATTGGCTTTCTTGGCCACCTGGGCACACTGCTGGCTCATGTTTAGCTGGCTGTCGATCAGCACCCCCAGGTCTCTTTCCACTGGGCCGCTCTCTAACCACTCTTCCCCCAGACTGTAGAGCTGCATGGGGTTGTTGTGTCCAAAGTGTAAGACCTGGCACTTGTTCTTGTTGAACCTCATGCCGTTGGTCTCGGCCCATCTATCTAACCTGTCCAGATCCCTCTGTAGGGCCTTCCTACCCTCCAGCAGATCGACACTCCCACCCAGCTTGGTGTCATCTGCAAATTTACTGAGGGTGCACTCAATCCCTACGTCTAGATCATCTATAAAGATATTGAACAGCACCGGCCCCAGAACTGAGCCCTGGGGAACACTGCTAGTGAGTTCGTAGTATTCGTACTTTCCTTTCCCCCTTTTCCCTATTGTAGAGAGGAAAGCTGAACACTTTCAAACTGAAGACAGAGGGGGAAAAAACAGAATGGCAAGAAAGATATAAAATATTACTGAGGAGAATAGTTATGAGGTAAGAGGAGCTTCTTATATAAAAACTGTTTCACTGATTCACTGGGTATGTGGGGTGCAGTCAATAAGATGCCTGCTCTACCTACACAAAGGTAGCCAGAGGCATGTCTTCAGCTCCCCATGAACTTGCATGAGTAGGAGGTACTGCCCCAGGTAAGAAAGCCTACCTAAAGACCATATGCTACTGTGGATCTGGGTGCATGCCTCAGCAGCTGGCCCTCACTGTGCAAATCTGCCCTAAGCAGATGCAATTACTGTTTCCTTCTCTCCTCCTGAAGAATCTTTCTCAGAAATGCAGATTAAACCTCAGGACTTATATTTGTTTCCATACCTCCTCTTGTCTCCACAAATAAAATATATATTACACTTCTGTCCCTTCTAAAATGTCTTTGAAGTGCTTCAGCTGCATGTCCAGAAGAATTTGCATTCTCTTCTGGAAGGCCTTCAACGAGGAGCAAAAGAATACTTGCATCCTAACTGTCCTCTGGTCTAGCAGGTTGACACACTCATGAAGTGTGGAATATAGCTTTGGACATCTTCTGCACTAAGAGAGAACTAAATGCAAGTTTCTCACTTCCTGCGTGGGTGAGCTGGGAGAGCTAACCAAAGAACCTACTAATTAGAAAATAGTATAATACATACAGTACAAGCTAGACAGACTCTGCTTCAAATGAAATGGGATGCAACAGCAACATTTTGTAAGGAACCCAAGGCAGCAAGCATTAAGAATAGGCCAAGCGCACCTCCTGGACTGGGTCAGCCAGAGCAGATAAGCAGACAGATGTTCAAACTAAATCTTCTAAGGAAGATTGTGTGACAGACAGGGCTGAGCACCTCCGAGCATGACAACAAGACAGCTGTTTTGGGCACGTGTATGAGCAGAAGTCCTGCCAGGCACGTACCTGTGAGACAGGCATTTTGAGCATCTTTCTCTTGAACATGGGATGCACTTAAGAGCCTAAACCCTTTGTTTTATTGACCTTCTTCCATTTTGTCAACAGACAATGTTTTGTGGACTCTGCAGTACATTTCTTTCTAAACATTTTTCCTCGCCCACTCAAAAAGAACCATTTCCTGAAGTAGTTTACAATTGTCATGAAAGTCAGGAAGACACATGTAATTGTGGCTGAATCTGTCAACCTAAGCTATTAAACAAAACCTCAGTTCTCTAAGGCAATACTGGGATTAGTTGCTTTTAGTGTGCAAGTTTGAAATGTCTGTCTTAAAGCTTTTATTGCCAGTGAACTCCTTATAAAGCAGAATACTTGTGTACTAGAGAACTTTGCTTCAATTTTAAAATGCTTTAAAATGAAATATATTGAAAATGTCTAGCCTACTACTCAACAAAAAGAAAGCACATTATTCACCACTTAGAAATATAATTCTTACCACAAGCAACAACAACATCCTTATGGCAAAAAATAGGAATTTAAGGGACAGTTATGAGCTGAACGGGCTTTTTTCCTCCGCTGTATAAGAAGTAAGTGGTGCCTGAACTTTTGAGTACAGAGAGAAAAAATATAAACTTAGTAGGTATGTTCCTTGCTTTGCTCAGTGGCAAAACATACTTATTCTGCAAATGATTAGGAACATGGCAAGGGCTGATTTTCAGCATCATAAATATAGTTCATTTATGTTCTATCTATCTGACCTGAATGAAAGTTGACAATACTATCTGTTTATGACTTTAAAAGTTTCTGTAATATGGAAAGATATGATAGGGAGATCCTTTATTTAATTTTCTATTTCAGTTCATTAAGGAATAGTTTTTTATGGCAACTATCATTATAACAAAGAAGATGTGACATAAAAAGATACATTTTTAATACACAAGTCTGAAAATACTTTGGGATTTTTATGTAGTTGGTTTTCTCAGTTCTCATGGTGTGATCCAGCAATGTCAGTTTGGGGAATGTTGAGCGAAGTATCTGCCTAATGATTATTTAATTCGTACTAGCTTTGTAGCTTTGAACATCCTACCAGTTTACTCAGTCTATTGTCAACGAGCCAATGTAATATTTTTGTCTGCCTTTTACATTACATCCTGCACCCAGTTCCATCTCATTCATTGTTCTGAAAGAATTTTTATGATATTTGCTAATGTTTTTCTCCTCTCTTCCTCTCTTAATATTTTGTTATTTCTCCTATTATAACTTTATCATTCATAATGAGGAGAAAATGTAAAATGGTATTAAAAGCTTTAGAAGAATTAACAGCATCCTTATTCAAATCCCTTTTCTGCCTATCTCTTTGGATCAGTCTGCATACACACTGTTCAGATAGTAACAGGATACCACTTAAAAATGTTCTTAGAAAATATACAGAGAGTAAACTCACAAATAATTCAGAGTCAATTTCAATATCTACCTGTTCAAAAGCTAAAGAAATTCAGAAATGCAACTTTCTCCACTCCTGTAGTGCCTTCAAAGTGCTGTAAGATATCTCCACATGCATTCACTGTTGTGCCTTCAGGCTAAATTTGCTGCCAGCTCAATTCCTTTTCCTAGTAGTTTGTAAACACATCTGTCCAGCAGAAAGAGGAAACAACCAGCAGTTCATTTCACATATTTCCAACAAGTGTTCAGGAAAATGTGACCTTACGTTCACTATTGATTTTGCATGGTCTTGGATGAAATTCCATTTGGCAGTGAGGAGTATCCTGCCTTTTCACTGAAGAGTTTTAAGGATTTAAGGACAAAATAACCGGAAACCTGACTGCCAGACAGGAGGGGTACACTTTCCTATTACTTTTCTCTTACAAGAATGAGCATATTGTAGAAAAGATATCCTAACTAGTTATCAAATAATTCTAAGACATAGACCAGTTAACTACTGGTATGAACCAGAACAACTCTACTAGTTTAAACAGTATTTTATACCAGGGAATTTGGCTCTTTATGTTTCATTCCTAGTCCTCAGACCAGATATCTAAATGTATAACCAATATGTCTTCTTTCTACAGAAAAATGCAAGTGCCATTCAAGGAGCATCATTGTCCAACTACAGGATTTAGAGTCAGATTCTGTTTTCAGCTTGGTTTCCAAAACTACATTCAGCTCAAATACAGGTCAATTCGGGCATCGGAAATGTTAAGCAGCATGAACTTCTGACATTTTCTAGTGTCCTGATGGAAAAAAAGCCTTTTTACACATTTGCCCTCTGCATCTTAATCCAAAAAACGAAGAATGAGAATTTCAAAGTAAAGTTGCCATCATTGATGTTTAGTAAATTCAGAGAACTGTAAAACTAAAATACAGCATAAATTTATAATGTTATTATTTAACAATTTTTACTGATTTATTAAAACTATTTTACAGCCCAAATCTACAAAATATGCACATGTTGGATATACATGACATATCCCTGTATCATGCTCATGTTCAAATCATGCTCATTTATATATCAGTGGGATTGCTACGCTAAAAAATGTGACATATTTGCCAGAGAGAGAACCAACTATATAGAAACATTGAATTTCTTTGGCTGTTTGATGGCCTTTTCCTATTACTCTGCTCTTCTTCTCTGTTATGCCAAACAATGGTGGTGAGAAACAGAAAGCACAATAAAGTTTTGATAAAGTAAAAATACTCAAAAGCATTAGCTTTGGTTACTTTTTAAAGTGAGTATTATTTTCAAGGACGCAAACTCATCAATATCCTCACATACTCTACATAACATTAGAACTTAATTAGACTTCCCAAATACCAATCTATACAAGTTTAATTACTTTCAAGACTCCTTTTGTTCAAAGCTCTACATTAACTTCCAAATTAATTTTAGCCTGTTGTGAGTGAGCTGAGAGTCAGATTTAGGCATGCTATGCGGGCCTAGCAAGACAAAGACAAAACCATATAGACCCATGAAATAAAGTTAGATTTTTATTTGCTGGAATATTTTAAGTAAACTAAGAAAAAGGGACATACAATCCATTTGCCTTCACAGAAAGCCTTTAATTAAGTCCACTAAATCATGCATTCACTATATTCAAATGCTTTTTGCCTATAAATTTTCAGGACTGGGCGCACTGAACAGTCAAATCCCTCCTCTGCAGCTAATTAAGTAAAAATATGTATTGAGCTTATTCCTTCATAAGGCCTGGAGAAGTGGGTTGAGACAGACAGGACAATGTTTAGGAAGGCTGTCACAGACAGGTTGCTTTTGCTGCACCTTCGTGGAGTAACATAAATCACAGCAGGGTACTAACAAACTGGAGCCTAAGTAAGAATGCCCCTTCCTCACGGATGCCTTAATCATCCCTGCTCTTTTCCCATCTCCCTTTAGGTTTCCTTCTTTCGCAGCCTCAGGTGCTGCCTTTACAAGCCACCCTTTCCAGCATCAGTACTCTAAACAATTTTATCCCAGGACTTTGACAGAACTCAAGCTTCCTAAAGACTACTTTAAGACTTGCTTATAACAGCAATGTAACATCACCCAGAATTATTTTATTTCTGTCTGTGGAACAGCAATTTTATAATTTCCCTGTGAATGCACAATATTGCAACAAATCCAAAGGAGGTAATGTTTTCTGAATGTTTTCCTTGTGATCATAGTTTGATTCCTGGAATTGCCAGTCACTCAAAACTATCAACCACAGTTTACATGAAATATCCTGTTTGCGTAAGCAGTGGATAATCACCAAGAAATGATTCTCCTTCCCCCTTTAAACAAAAACACTGTAACTTTAATTTGAGGCATACAAGCTTTACTGAAAAGCCAGAACTAGTAAAATATCAGGAAAGTTGTATAATGATGCTTGACAGTTTGAGTAGATCGCTGCAGATGTATCATTCTTATAATGGTTTATGTTGTAATACATTATTTATTCCCCTCCAACCCTAGTTAACCATCAAAAAGAGAAGAAAATATTTCAAACAATATATTAATACAGCAATGCACTTGTACCTCATCTCCTTAGTAGTGGAATAGCACACTTGGGATTGAATAAGTACTGTGAGAGTTACTTTTCCTTCTGTCAAAGCAACAGGAGTTTTCTCAGATGTCTACATAGCTTTGTACCATCTAGTTTGGTATCAGGCACCTCTCGCCCCTCCATCCAACCTAAGCGCTGCTACAGAGGAGTCTGACCGATCTCAGTGAATGAGGAAAGAGCCGGGAGGGTGGATGCAGTCACCAGTGCAGGCAGGGAGTGAGGGATGGGATGAGGGAGCTAAGGAGGCTGGAGGGATACTGTGGGAGGGACACTGTGCCCCACGCAGGGGTGACTGGACACTGGATGTTTTCAGCTCCATCTCCAGGAATATCTTGGGACTGGAAGGAAAAGAAGGAGATGTGACGAGTGTAGCTACAGAATGCTGACATTTTCTGCAGAAAGGAAACTCCTAAAAATTGTTCTTAAATAATTTACAATATTTTCTAAAATAAAATAAAGTGTAGAAGCCCCACCTCCTGGATTTTAAGGTTCCTCACTGTCTCAGGCTACCAAGGGCATCACACACGTTGCAGGGAGGCTCTGAGCTCATGGGGTAGCACGTGAGGCAAAATGGCAAATGCCAGCACCAGAGTGCCCACCACCAACACCATTTTCATGGCAAGGCTTCCCAGAGCCAGCAGTTAAGCAGCTTCCAAGAAAGCTGTCACAAACCAGTACATTTTCTTGAAACATTTCCCTGTCAATGAAATGATGCTTTCTGACAAATCTCGTTTCACTGGAAATTTTTTGCTAATTTTATTTCCAAACTGACAGTATTTGCTTACAGTAGTTCTGTGGGTTTTGGATCTTCAGCTTCTTAGATGATGGGTAAATGAATGAGCTACAAGGAAAATAAAGCCTTCTGTCCCTTATGCAGATCTTCTCTGACACGTTTGGAAAAATCTCCATTTTTATCTTCAGATTGCCTCAATGCACATTCATCTTCCTAAAATGCAAAAGCATCTAAGGTTTGTAGTACTGCATTGAACTGCATTGACACGTTACCAAGAGGCTCAGGATTCTATCCAAGCAAATAATTTTGGCTTTAAATGACAGCTGTAGGAGCATAGCTCAGACTCCATGTAATTCTGAGTACTACCTAAAGACACAGCTCAAAAATTGTGGGTGTCACTGTCAGATGCAGAGGCTCCATGAAGAACTGGTAACAGAAATCAAGGATTATTTGCCTATTATAAGAGTCATATTTGCCCCATATTTGGTGCTATCTTAATGGAACATACAATGGTGGAAATAAAAGCTGGTTATTTTAGTATAAAATATTTTTTACTATAGAAAAGACACACTACTGGGTGGGATACATCAAAAGAAATGGAGTCTTGAATTCATCCCCTTAGACTTCAGGCTTTTAATTGAGATATATTTATTGGAAGTTTAGAAATCCTAAACACTGTCAGTGGAGGAAGAGGAGAAATTCAGCCCATGTCAGATTTGAATGATAGAAAGTTTTGGATAAGTATATGGATAATTTAGCCATTTTAATTCTAAAAGAGTAATAAATTGAAATGGTAAACACCTCAAACTGATGAGGGTACCCCTGTTTTGTACTGGTGATCCTTTAAAAAAACCTGCACTTTTATGTAAAACATTATGCAATTCACTTGCCTGGATCCCTGCTTAAGGCCACTTTTTTCTCTGATGATACAGCAATACTTTGTGTCCTGAGTTCACTGCACAGATGGGGCAGCAGTACCCTTCCTTCTCACCCAGCAGGCACTGGGGGTGCCCTGGGTACTCCTCACCCCTCGTGACTGTGCAGCTTTTCTTTTTCTGGTGAATGCAGTCAGTCCTGCTGGTGTGCCTGGCAAAAAAGCCAGGTCTGTTTTGCCTCTCCCTCTTCTTCTTCCTACTTTGGGTGTCTGAAATCCACAGGCAGCCATAGCCAGGCAGAAAAAAAGCAGAGGCAGGGAAGATCCTTACAGTACCCCAAACAATGACAAAGTTGGTTCTTGAAGCATGAAACAACAATTTAACATTCAAAATGAAAATATTTATTGCAAAAAATTAATTTATTTCAAAAAAAGCAATCCTCCACAGATATATGAACACAAAATCCTTGTTTACAGTTTTTAACAGAAAGAAAGGGGATGTTTGTTCTTTTCCAAACCACCAGCAGCCCCTGCCTTCATTGCTCCAATGTCACATCACAGCTACTCCCACACACGCAGCTGCTATGTAACAGCCCAGGACCACATTTTTCCCAACATCCCTAGCACAGTATTTTGCTTGACTTGGCATAACATTGTCCTTGAGAAAGACGTTAGCAAGTTCACATCTTTTTCCAAAGCCAAGCTTATCTTTGCATACTGATTTCTAAAATTCACTTCCAAAGTTTATCCTCTGCTTCTATTTCTGACTTTTGTCAATACTGCATCTATTAACACAACTAAATGCAGTTCCCAATATTTGCTTTCTGAGTTTTGCAAACTTTGGTGGTGGTTGATCAGCTGGCTCTGGGACAAGAAAGTTCATATCGTTTGTAGTAGTTATCTTATCTGGGCTTACAGAAGTTTGTATAGACATTATCCGTCCCATCTTTGTCCTCGCCTGAATGATATGTTGTGTTCAAGACCTCCATAATTTTGTATTGGACTGGAAAAATCACCTTTTAGAAAAACATATTGATTTGTATTTACTACCTTTTAGCTACTGGTTATTTCCTAATGGTTCTACATATGCAGAAGGGTTAGGTATTTCAGACTGCTTAATTTATATGGATGTGTAAGGAGGTTCCTGTTAAAAGAGGACACAATAACAAATGGTGGTACCTACATATGAGGATCAATAATTGTAATCGCTTTCACAGCTTTCATCCTGCAAGAACCATAGACTTTTTGAATTTAAGTTGCTCTCTCTCCTCTCTATTCCTATGATTTCTAGGAATACTATATATCTAGGAATACTATATACAGTATATAGAAATATACTGTATACTTAAGTACAGATACGGCATGTGAAATTTAGTTAACAACCCCAGGTTTCAGAAAGACCTTAGAAAGTTGGTCTTTTGCAGCTTGCTGACAGTCTCTAGATGCTGTGGCAATCAAGTCCTTTTGTGGAAGGATTTGTTCTGAAACTGCACAGTTTGCCTCTTTAGTATTCCCAAGACGTTTTCACAGCCTTCTTTGGAGAGCCATATATTTTCTAGATCAGTAGGAATGAATATAAAATATGGAGTTTCCTGGTTTTATCTATCCTTTCTCTATGCCATTTGGATTGACTTCAAATGTTAAGGAATTAATAACTTTATTTTTTAATGTAGGAAGGTTGTACTTTTCTTTAATGGACAAAAAAATTAAGTAGATTTCCCTTCTCCAAGTCATCTATGTCCTTGTTAATTTAAAAAGTCGATGAAGGTTCAGTTCATTTAACAGAATTGCTCAAGTACACACGTGAAAGGATCACTCGTATTTTAAAATTGAATTAAACCACTTCCTCTTACTGTATACAGAAATAATAAGCAGAACCAAGTTTTGCACAATACCTAAAAATATTTGAAAAACTATTTTTTACAAGTCTTACACCCCAAAGTTGGTATGAGATTTGAGCATGTGACAATATTTAATACTAGTAATTTTTTAATGCATATACACCTACAAATTTGGCTATCGTTGGAAGTAAGAAATAAAGGAAGAAAAGGAGTGTGGAGGAAATGGCATCTAAAAATTGGATTCCAGATTTAAAAAAAACACGACTCCAAAGAAAGTTTACATTCAGAAGAAAACGATGAAGCTTCATGCCCTTTGTTATTACTTTCTCTCAAAAATAGACAAGCTCTGTAACAGCTTTTAGAACACACAAGCACTTTTTCAGCTCCTTGAAAGTTATCTGCCTCCCTCCTCCCCAAACACCCCACAACACACATCTACATCAATCGGTCTATAAGCCTGGCGTCGTTACGGCTGTAGACTATCACAGGTATAGCCGCAGTCCTCTATTCCTGAAACTGGTTGTTCATTCATTGCTGTGATTTGGCACAATTTTTACTTAGGCAGAAATCTGTTCTATTACTTTCTCAAATATTTTTGCCAAATAGTAGCAAGAAAATCAGGATTATGTTTTTAATCATCCAGACGATGGCAGTATTTTCACAATTTAGTTATGCAGTAGGAGAATATTACTTGAAAAAAGTATTTCCTGGTTAATTGCATATTAGAAAAAGCTCAAGGGCTTTGTCTTTTTTTTCTCTAAGCTTCAATTATTCTGGTATTATCCCTTCCTTTCCTTGTACTACTTTACTTAACAAAAAGAGCTTTACTTAAGATCTTAGTAATATTCCCTGAGTTACTCTGGAGTGCTCACCGCAGTGTCATTCAGCCAGTGTCACCTCACTGGTGTCACTTTGCGAAACGAGTATTTCAGAGCAAATAATGCCTGGCTGGGCACAGATGCGTGGGAAAAAGGAAGGTGACAGGGGACTGTCCTGCTGGCCTCCAGCCACCACCCTGCCCCTGGAAAAGCTCAGCAAGTGCAGGAGAAAGGGTGTCTGTGGCACAGGGAGTCCCGCTCTGCAGCGCTGTAGGCAATGGGCCAGAAGTGAAACCAGAGCACCGAGCTACTTGAAACAGCCCTTTTCCCTGCCGAGAGCTGTGGCTGCCTGTGCCCAGGGCCAGCCCTGGTACATGGGACCATGGATCAGCCATGGGAGGAAGACCCTCTGCTGGTCCCTCCCCACCTCATTCGGGAGCTGCATTTAAGGAGAGAGCTAATGCCCTTGCTCTTGCCCCATGTGTCATGGACCTGTGCTGCACCACTCTCCTGCCGCAGCCTCCACCTGCCCCATCACGACGGGCCTAGCTGGGATCCCTGGTCTCCAACACTGGCTCTGCCCTGCTCTCCCGTTTGGGCATGGGGGGACGGTGTCCCCTCACTGCCCTGCCAGCCTGGCTGTCACCCGCAGCCCCTGGCTCATCTCCCCTGTCTGGGCAGCCCCCTCCCGCCACCCCTGACATCTGCTGTCATGAGAAGTGAAGTCGTTAAGAAAAATTACCACCCTGTAGGTGAATCCTTCTCTTGACAGGGTGAAGAAGCTCAGGCTGGGCTGACATCCGAGTCCAAGTGAGCTCTGGAGAACAGACACTCCTCCATCCTTTCTCCCCGCAGGCTTGGCCCAGGGCACCTCCCTGGAGCCCACACAGCTGCGGAGAAGCAGGTGAGGGCAGGTCCTGCCTTTTATCAATCACTGGAGGAGGCAGAGCAGCTCTCAGAGGAGGGACAGGGACCCAGCTCCCTCTCACCATCACCGCCAGATGGGTTCCCTGGTTGCAAAGCACAGTGAGTCTTGAATTCTGTGCTCGCTTCTGGGTAAGGATCACCTGGGAGGATGGGCAGTGGCTTTGCTGTCCTCCACCCCTTACCAAATCCGCCCCTCTGCTAGATGCTGAAGGAGCTCCCCAGAAAGTTGGAAAGAGTTATTAGCCATGTGTTGAGAAGGGAAATTAATGCACATTTCCTTTAACAATTTTTTCAGGTATTGGGGAAGAGAGGGGAAAGGAGGAGATGAAAGTCTGAAACCTCATTAGTAGCCAGGCTACATGCTCACTTGATACCAGGGCAAATTCAGTTAAAAAATAATGGAGCCATAAAACGTGTGGCCTATTCAGCTGCTGTGATTACACTAGGTATGTTGTTCCCCTTTTTGAGATTAGCGCCCTTTACATGAGCTGGGAACACCTGGATATTCTTGTGTGTGTGAGAGAACAGGCCCTGTGCATAAAGTTCAAAACTAAACCCAGCTGTATATGGTGATTGTTGTCTCCTGTCATGCTACTCCATTACGAATTTATAAATGTTAATTGAAATAATAGAATAATAATCCACAGCATGAGATTAATAAGTATATTTGCATAATACAGTTTTACTATTGCATGGATGGCAACTCATCCTTCACTAGAGGAGAGAAGATTTCTTTGCAGCATAGTGATCCCCTGTCACAAGTTTCCTTTCCCTGAAGCACATAGTATTAGCCGTTGCCAAAGGCAGAATATCTGACTAAAAAATAGTAGCACAGCATTCCCTCTATCCCTATGGCTGAGCTATGGCTCCCCGAAGGGCTGGAGCAGCTGAAGTCACTTTTCCCATCCACCTGCCACTGGTCACGCATGTCTATACCTTGTTTAATGGGCTCATGGATCCACTCCTGCATAGCAGCCCATTCCCCACCAGCTACATCAGAGCTAAACCTGTTTTTTTTCTCTGGTACCATGACTGCAGGCTTAAAATTAATTCAATATCCTTATTCCCTGACTTGACTAAACTTTTCATACATGTTGCTCAATCTAATCAACATCCGTAGATCCTGGATACAAACGTAAAACTCACACTAAAACCTCCACAAATAAAAACAATGGGTTGCAAGTGCTTTAGATTAATTTAAACCAACATTTAATTACAATGAACATTACCAAAGTTACGACTAATCCTATTTGAATGAGGACACTAATTGTTATTTACTTGTCTTAAACAAAAATCTACCTTAAATTAACTTGTTACTCCTTTGTTTTTCCTTTTTTTTTTTCTTTAAATGAGTGAAAAGATGTCATAAAGAATGTATCTTGCTGTTGTTCATTATTGTGAGTCTCTCATTATTGTGGTATGGCTGTATCTTGCACTCTTCCATAATAAGTGCTACTACCTTCTTTTTAGTGGGGTGGAGGTGAGGCTTGCTGTCTGCAGGCAGTGTCACACAGGGTGGGACAGGAACTCTGCTGTGGCTTGGGACGGCCTTTACAGGTGCCCTAAACATACCTCTTCCCTTCAGAGAATTTGAGCTTGTTTTCTTTTAACACAGACTTTCAATCAAAAAGAAACATCTCTTTGTTCAGCTGTAAAACCACTCCAGTTAGAGATTAATACCAAAAATGAAATTAATTTTCAGGTAAGGAGGTCATATTTATAGTTGATTTGTGACATAAGTAATGACATGTTACAAACTAATGACTGAGTTGGTCACAGCGGGGAACAGGGCTGGGTGAGGCCATGGGGCTGCCACGTGTGGGCAGTGGGGCTGGTGGTGGTGGTGGCGGCAACAGCCACAGCGGAGGGCACGGAGCACCCCGGGATGTGTCTCCCTGCGCTCTGAGCTCTGAGGCTGCTGGAGGCTGCGCCAGACTGGAGTGTCTGGGCATATGGAAGAGGTAGAAATCCCAGCTCTGCCAAAATCGACTGAAGTTTTTCCCTTAAGGGGATAGATATTAAAAAAATGTAAGGAATTATCTTCTTTTCCACCATCCATTTCTTTTTTTTTCATTTTCCAAATAAAAAGAAAAAACAATGTTAAGATAACCCTTCTACATTCACAGCCATCTCTAGCACATTCTGTTTTAAAACAATGCTCAAAGACACACATACACAGACATTTATGTGATTGAGATACAAATGGCCTTTGCTGCCATCACTGTTATTCAGCTGAGAATTCACTCTGTTTCATGTTCTAGACAGGACCATTGCCATCTAGGCAGGTAAAAGTGAGCCAGAAGGGCATGACAATTTGGGGATCTGCGTTTGACCTCTACCAAGACATAATCAGGGGACTATTTTAAAGATTCTCGCTCAGAAGAATAAGAGGAAATACTCCAAGAAAAGAAGCAAGGGCTAAGCAGCTGAGATATATGACATAGACTCAAGTTTAATGAGTGTTTACAGCTGACCTTACACAATGAAGTACATGGAATTTTAATCACTTACACACTCAAACAGCCGCCTGTAGGTTTTTCCATATGTGGTATTTATAATGCTCATAACTATGTTGCTGAGTAACGTTAGGTTTCTGTGCCAGAATCAACAGCAGACTTCTTTTTCATCTGCTACCAACTAAATGCTTAGCAACTGATAGAACAGTTTATCATCCATAAATAATGATGTGATGTATATAAGAATTTGTTAACTATCAGTCAGTATTTTTTTCATTTACGCATCATGGCCATGTTCTTTATCTCCTGGGTGATCTTTAGTTAATACTGCTGTTTCTTCTCTCATCTATTTCCAAAATAAAGAATACTACAAACAAGCTTACAGTACTTCTACAAGATATATGGCCGTGAAAATTAGTGTTGCAACATCATCCTCTTGTATGGTTCCTGAATTTACAATTCTAAGTTATTTCAAATCATAAAAACATCATTGTGGTTATATGTACTTGTCCAGAAGAACAGAAACTTCTGAGATTTGCCAGTTTTCCAGTATTCAACAAAACAGATGTGCTTAGTACAAATAACTTTAATAGAAATCATCAGCAAAGAAATGAGTGGGAATGGAAACAGAAATACATGCAGTGGTCTTTCCAGTTTTGAAATCTATCAGGGATTGTTGTGGAGAAGTGCACAATAGCATCAATGATCAGTTTACTGAGATTCTGATTCTTAACCCTACCCACGTTACTCATTTTCTTTAACTGCAGTGACATTTTTAGCATAAATACCTGTCAGGCAAGTGCTGAAGTTTGTGACTGAAGCTTGCACCATGGCTGTGAGCCTTAGACATATATTATAGTTTGAAAATTCAAACAAAGACTTGTGAGAAGATCAGAACAAACAAGTTTTCCATTTTTTGGCTTCATATTTTCACAGCTGTGTGTGCCCCTTTTTCAAAATCGAAATGGGAACTAGCTCCTTGCCGAGTGTGGAGTTTCTCCATGCAGAGCCTGTAGTTGTTACTAAATATATAGTAAAAAGTTTGAGATTGCAAGCACAAGCATATAACTTAGTTTTATACTGTTTCATGGTGCACGTTGCAGAGGGAAAAAGGTGGAAGTCCATTTGAACACAGTGACTGGAACAGCTTCACAAAACAAGCAACACTGACAGCACAGACCTCTTGTATGGTGCTTCTGCACGCAGGTGTGCCAACGTGAACGCCGCGTGCCATTGACGGGCGGCCGCTGAGTGCTGCTTTCAGAAGGCATTGTGCCTGAAACATAGCCATGAGACCTCGTGGAGTTCTTCTGGTGGTAATTTGTCCATAATCAGTGGGGTAGTGACAGCTAACCCTTGTTATGAAATTCATAATGCTGCTTTTGTTAGGTACTGTGAGAAAAGTAGCTTTGCTTTTAGTATAAAGATATGTTTTTCAGCTACAAGCATATACTGGCACAAATGCCTGTCAGGTAGATGGTTTCTCTGAATGTCTGACTTTTTAGAAATTGAGAATTCATTCAATA
This sequence comes from Nyctibius grandis, assembly GCF_013368605.1. Lineage (NCBI taxonomy): Eukaryota > Metazoa > Chordata > Aves > Nyctibiiformes > Nyctibiidae > Nyctibius > Nyctibius grandis. The sequence goes on from NC_090660.1 coordinate 77,016,661, forward strand.
TTGTCTCATTTGTTACATAATTGTCCTCTGAGCCAACAAAACAACCCCAACAATTACTCTGTATGAAACCAAAAGTGGCTAAATACTCCTCTAAGGCCAACTGAGGAAGACAAGTTAAGTTGTTCTGACAGTAGTAAATGATTGATTACATCTTTTACTGACATTTGCTAATCCAATGGTCCTCTCTCTTTCTTCCTTTCCTACTAGAAATTCATTCCTTTAAAAACAGCAGGAAAAAGGAAGAATGGACCAAAATAATATCTGTAATTTAAACTAATTTCTAAATCAAAACAGATGGCAAAAGAGACTATGGAAACCGCTGACTCATCAGCTGAGCTGTATTTAAAAGAGGAAAGCCAGAGCAGGGATCATCAGATTATCTCTCAAGAAAGTCTGCATCTGTCTGGAAGAATATTTGCAATATAATAAAACCTGTCTTCCGGAGAAAAAAAAAAAAAAAAAAGACATTTGTTTTCCTGATGGAGACCATCCATTGCAATCTGTCAGTTTTCCCTTTATATTAGGTCTTTAATCCAAAGAGAGACATTCCAAAATTAAGAAATGGGTGAAATGAAAAATAAGGCTCTGATCTCCCTCCAACAACTACAGCTGTGGAAGTTGCCTGTTTCAAGAACTCAGTGAGAAGAATGTCCCATCGCTTTCACAGAGAGTTTTGCCAGCCTCAGGACTTCAGTGATGACCCAACTGTTACTGTATTTGGTAATAATATTTATGTTTAATACCTAATTTTACTATAGGTATAAATGATTGCCAGAGCATATTTTGTTGTAAAACACATTTAAATTATAGCAAGCTTGAGTTAGACTTGCAGACTTGTTTTGGATCACAGAATCACACAGAATCACAGAATCACAGAATGTTAGGGATTGGAAGGGACCTTGAAAGATCATCTAGTCCAATCCCCCTGCCGGGGCAGGATTGCCTAGACCTTATCACACAGGAACGCGTCCAGGCGGGTTTTGAATGTCTCCAGAGAAGGAGACTCCACAACCTCTCTGGGCAGCCTGTTCCAGTGTTCAGTCACCCTCACTGTAAAGAAGTTTTTCCTCAAATTTAAGTGGAACCTCCTGTGTTCCAGCTTGCACCCATTGCCCCTTGTCCTGTCAAGGGATGTCACTGAGAAGAGCCTGGCTCCGTCCTCATGACACTTGCCCTTTCCATATTTATAAACATTAATGAGGTCACCCCTCAGTCTCTTCTTCTCCAAGCTAAAGAGACCCAGCTCCCTCAGCCTCTCCTCATAAGGGAGATGTTCCACTCCCTTAATCATCTTCGTGGCTCTGCGCTGGACTCTCTCTAGCAGTTCCCTGTCCTTCTTGAACTGAGGGGCCCAGAACTGGACACAATACTCCAGATGCGGCCTCACCAGTGCAGAGTAGATGGGGAGGAGAACCTCTCTCGACCTGCTGACCACACCCCTTCCAATACACCCCAGGATGCCATTGGCCTTCTTGGCCACAAGGGCACATTGCTGGCTCATGGTCATCCTGCTGTCCACTAGGACCCCCAGGTCCCTTTCCCCTACGCTGGTCTCCAACAGCTCTGCCTCCAACTTGTACTGGTACATGGGGTTGTTCTTGCCCAGATGCAGGACTCTACACTTGCTCTTGTTATATTTCATTAAATTTCTCCCCGCCCAACTCTCCAGCCTGTCCAGGTCCCTCTGAATGGCTGCGCAGCCTTCCGGCGCATCAGCCACTCCTCCCAGTTTTGTGTCATCAGCGAACTTGCTGACAGCGCACTCTATTCCCTCATCCGAGTCATTAATGAATATATTGAATAGAACTGGTCCCAGAACCGACCCTTGAGGGACTCCGCTAGGCACAGGCCTCCAACCGGACTCTGTCCCATTGACCACCACTCTCTGGCTTCTTTCCTTCAGCCAGTTCACAATCCACCTCACTACCCGATCATCCAGACCACACTTCCTCAGTTTAGCTGCGAGGATGCTGTGGGAGACCGTGTCAAACGCTTTACTGAAATCGAGATAGACCACATCCACAGCTTTACCATCATCTGTCCACCGGGTAACATCTTCATAAAAGGCTATCAAGTTGGTTGAGCATGACTTCCCGTTGGTGAAGCCATGCTGAGTGCCCCTAATGATCCCCCTATCCTTGATGTGCCTAGAGACAGCACCAAGGACAAGTTGTTCCATTACCTTTCCGGGGATGGAGGTGAGGCTGACCGGTCTATAGTTACCCGGGTCCTCCTTCTTGCCCTTTTTGAAGACTGGAGTGACATTCGCTTTCCTCCAGTCCTCAGGCACCTCTCCTGTTGCCCACGACCTAGCAAAGATGATGGAGAGTGGCCTAGCAATGACTTCCGCCAGCTCCCTCAGCACCCGAGGGTGCATCCCATCAGGGCCCATGGATTTATGGACGTCCAGGTTGCTTAATTGGTCCCTGACCCAGCCCTCATCAACCAAGACAGATTCCTCCTCTATCCTGACTTCTTCTGAGGCCTCAGGGGTCCGGGGCTCCTCAGGACAGCCTTCAACAGTATAGACAGAGGCAAAGAAGGCATTCAGTAACTCCGCCTTCTTTTTATCCTCTGTCTCCAGGACCCCCACCTCATTCATCAGTGGGCCTACATTGCCTCTAGTGTTGGCTTTACCTGCAATGTATTTGAAGAAGCCCTTTCTGTTGTCCTTGACCTCTCTTGCAAGGTTTAATTCCAAGGAGGCCTTAGCTTTCCTAGTTGCCTCCCTACATCCTCTGACAACAGACTTATATTCCTCCCAAGTGGCCAGCCCCTCCTTCCACGATCTGTACACCCTCTTCTTCCACTTGAGTTTGCCCAGCAGTTCCCTGTTCAACCATGCAGGTCTCCTGGTACCCTTCCTTGACTTCCTACCTGTTGGGATGCTCTGATCTTGAGCTCGGAAGAAGCAGTCCTTGAATGCTAACAAACTATCTTGGGCCCCCTTACCTTCTAGTACCCTGTCCCATGGGATTTCCCCTAGCAATTGCTTGAAAAGGCAAAATTGGCCCTCCTGAAGTTCAGGGTTGTGATTCTGCTAGCTATTCTGTTCCTGCCACATGAGATCCTGAACTCTACCATCTCATGGTCACTACAACTAGTTGGCTCATCCACCATTTGCATCAGAAAGTTATCATCAATGCACTGGAGGAACCTCCTGGACTGAGGATGGCTGGCTGAGTAGGCCTCCCAGCAAATATCAGGGTAGTTGAAATCCCCCACAACAACCAGGCCCTGTAATTGCGAGACTGCTCTCAGCTGCCTGTAGAAGGCCTCATCACCCTCCTCATCCTGATCCGGTGGCCTGTAATAGACACCCACAACAGTATCACCCCTGCCAGCCTGCCCCTTAATTCGCACCCACAAACTCTCAACTCGCTCCTGATCCGCCCCTGGACAGAACTCAATACATTCTAGCTGCTCACTCACATAAAGAGCAACTCCACCACCTCTCCTTAGCGGCCTGTCTTTCCTGAACAGGACATAGCCATCCATGACCACATTCCAGTCATGCGAGGCATCCCACCAAGTCTCTGTAATTGCCACTAGATCATAGCCCCCAGACCGAACACGGATTTCTAACTCCTCTTCTTTATTCCCCATGCTGCGTGCATTGGTGTACAGGCATTTCAGGGAGCGAGCTGGGCACACCGATTTCACCCCAGGGGGATGGGAGGCCTCCTGGTCTACCTCAACACTAGAGCGTTGCCCCAGTGGTGCAAGCCCAGCTACTACCCCATCCCCCTTCGAATCTAGTTTAAAGCTCTCCGAATGAGCCCTGCTAATTCCTGTCCCAGAACCCTTTTGCCCCTACGACATAAACCTTTCCCATGTATCACTGTCACGCCTGTTGTCTTATAAAACCAGCCATTATCAAAGAACCCAAAGCCCTGCCTGTAGCACCAGTCTCGTAGCCAGGCATTAATAGAGAGAATCCTACTATTCTATCCCACGTCATCACCTGAAAATGGAAGGAGGGAGGAGAAAACAACTTGTGCCCCAGACTCTTTCACCAACTGTCCTAGGGCCTTGTAGTCTTTCTTCATCCCCTTCAGACTACGGGATGCAGCTTCTTCCCCACCTGTCTGAAAGATCAGCAGGGGGTAGTAGTCTGTGGCCTTCACCAGGTTGGGGAGTTGCCTGGTGATATCCCTGATTCGGGCTCCAGGCAGGCTGCAGACCTCCCTGTGATGGGATATTGGGCCCTCAGATCCCTTTAGGAAGGAGTCTCCAACCACTAAAACTCTTCTCTTCTTCCTTGTGGAGGAGGTAGCTATACACCTGTCAGGTTTTTCTGACTGTGGTGGGACCTCTGATATAGGTTGCCTCACCACCACATCCCTATTGGACCAGCTGTATTCCATTAGGGCTTCATATCTATTGCTCAGAGGCACCTGTGGAGGCAAGATAGGCAAGGAGGGCACTCGCCTTTTGCCACAGCCATAGACTTGCCTCCACTCACTCCTCTCCTCTAGGTTATTGTTTTCCACCTGAGAGGGGCAGAGTACAGGGGTCCCTCGATCCTGGGAGCTCTCTGGCAGGTGAATAAATAGTGGCTTTTTTATGGCCACTCTTTTCTTTATAGTAATTCTTTAACTGGCATTCTCAGTTATGCTTTATATTACAGGTGGGTTTTTTTCTTTGTTTTTGGCTATACACATGGAAACATGCAGAACTATGCAACAGGCTAGCTGTCAGGAGAATTCATGCCAAGTTATTACAGTATGATTGTAACACTGGACTCTAGGCTTAGTTCTCCGTTGGGCTCCATGTTCTAGAGGCATTACTGTCATGAAAGATGTAAGGTAGTTATTTTTTCCTAGCATAAATGAGTATGAACTCTCCTGGACAGTGAAAAATTAGCCTGTGTTTGGGTAATACCCTGTTATCTATGTATTGTTTGAATACTTGGGAAATATTACATAACAGTCCACACCATCAAGTCTCCTATGCCTGGAGACTTACCCGGTTGCAAGGTAAGTTTTTCATCCTTGATGAAAAGGAGAAGTTATGCTTCACTAATCTGATAAACTTCTACAATTAAACAACTGGCCTGGTAGATGAGGAGACAGCAGCGGATATTGTCGACCTAGACTTCAGGAAGGTCTTTGACACTGCCTCCCATGAGACCCTCATAGAGAAGTTGTTGATATATGGGTTGGATAAGCAGACACTGAGGTGGATTGAAAGCTGTCTGAATGGCTGAGACTAGAGGGTGGTGATCATTGGAACAAGGTTACTTGGAGGCTAGTAACTACTGTTGTATCCCAGAGTGTCAATACTGGGTCCAGTCCCATTTAACATCTTCATTAATGGTCTAGACGATGGGACAGAGCAAACCCTCAGGAAGTGTGCTGATGACAGATAACTGGGAGAAGTGTCTTATACACCAGAGGGTCGTGCTGCTGTCCAGAGGGTCCTTGACAGTCTGGAGAAATGGGCTGACAGGAAACTCATGAAGTTCAACAAGCAGAAGTGCAAAGTTCTGCACCTGGAGAGGAACAATCCCTGTCACCAGTACATGTGGGGAGCACCCAGCTGGAAAGCAGCTTGATGGAAAAGGACCTGGAGGTCCTTGTTGACACAAAGTTCAACATGAGCCAGTCATGTGCCCTTGCAGCAACGAAAAGCTAATGGTATCCTGGGCTGCATTAGGCAAGATACCTAATATATTATCTTATATGTTTATATATTATTTATAAATGTATATATTATCTTGCATTTTTAATTTCTGATGCCATGTGGAGATATAAAAAAATTCATATCACATCTTCAAACATGAGGGACTCTTTAACTGTAGCAGTAGAAGTAGTAGTAGTTGTAGCATGCATTCCTCTCTTAGTCCTTTGTCCTGCACTGCAGCCAAGTCTGATTAATCAGTGCAACTAGATGGTAGATGGTACAATATTTTACTTTTTCTTCCAAGCATTGCACAATCCCTCTACCTCTCTTTATCCCTGTCCCCAGCATGCCCATTCTGGATGACAGCCTGACAGACGCTTTTCACCAATCCCATGCCCTCTACACTCAAGTTTCTCCTTTCTTCTGACTACTTCTGAAATTAAGCTTTTAATTTCAATCCTCTTATTTAAACCCCTTATTCCCAGGCCATGCAACCTCTACTGAGCAGTCCATGTTCAGTGGCTCTTCAGAGAGCCTAGACTGTTTCTCAGTAATCAGTCAAACACAAAGTGCTACCTAGATCTATGGATTTGATCACACCGCCCCTGACTGGAGACTTGTTTGTCAGTGTAGGTACTAGGTAGGTACTAGGTACATAGGCATTACCTATGTACTTCCAGGCAGATGCCTGGTCTTACTGAGGATGATGCAAGTCTGCATTGAGCTGTGTGACAAAGCACACCTTGTTCAGTGAAGGTCTCATTCTCTGCACTGATGCTCTGGGATGACAGGCAGAAGGAGGCAGTTCGTTCAACTTGGTAGGTATTTTTAACTGTGCAAAAAACACCTTGCCATTCTTTGCAGATGATTATTTTCTTATTAAAATAGTCTGCTTATTTATCAGTTGAGCTGCCTAATTTATCTTTTTTGCTAATTCCACCTTGGAGTGCCTCTCTTCAGTTGTCCAGTTTATTGCTCTATATGTTAAAATAAAAATTAAATGGAAATTAGTATTTACTAATGTAGCATTCAACACAAGACTGTGCCTACTGGTCTTCTACAATACAAACATAAATGGGAGCATTTTTGTTATCTAGGTAAATGTCTATTCCTCTTTGAATCCTGCTAAATTCATTACCTCAGTTCCGTCCTGCGAATAGCTGATCCTTCTTTGAGAATGGACTTAGGGACTTTTAAGGTCTTCTGCTTTCTATTCTGTATTTTTGGTAGTGGATCACTTGGATTTGTTTATGTACCTGGTTAATTTGCTTTTTTTAATTTTAAATATACAATATTTGACTTGGAAAATCCTCCCATTTTTGTTGAATAAGAGGAGATTAATCAGTAGTTAGTCAGCCTTTTCCACAACATTGTCTTTTCAATATGTAAGTATCATCCCCTTATTTGCTGTTTATACCAGTCTACCCTCTAAACATATATTTAATCTCCACATCTCCTATTGCACTCATTAACTGTCAAAATGTTCTGTATTATAAGTCATATTTTACAATACAAGTTAGGAAGGAAAGGAACGATGAACGTAACTGTGTAAGCCACTATATATAAAAAAGAGTATGCATAGAGGTCTAGGTTAGAAAGAGGCTTTCCCATCATTTAAAGTCATGTGAGATCAGAAACTCAGTCTGTACATATAAAAATGGCTAGAGGCAAATACAAGCCTCTTAACAACACAGGTCTGCCAGTGTTTGTCTGAGCCTGTAGCCAACCTATGCAACAGACTCAAGAAGTATTTCATAGAATCATAGAGTAGCTTGGGTTGGAAGGGACCTTTAAGTGACATCTAGTCCAACCCCCTGTGCAATGAGCAGGGACATCTTCAACTAGATCAAGTTGCTCAGAGCCCTGTCCAATCTGACCTTGAATGTTTCCAGGGATGGGGCATCTACCACCTCTCTGGGCATCCTGTTCCAGTGTTTCACCACCCTCAGCATAAAAAATTTCTTCCTTATGTCTAGTCTGAATCTACCTTCTTGTAGTTTAAAACCATCACCCCTTGTCCTATCGCTACAGGCCCTGACAACATTTCATATTAACATCCTGTTGTATCTCACAGATGGACATAGCCCTGGCATGAAATGGGTGCCTTGGTAAGCTCACATGAATAAAAATGCCCACGGAATTCCACCTTGCTTTAATTTAGGCTTGGTTCTTCTTCAGAGCATGTGTAATTTTATGCATAGCATGTGTATATTTCTGCACACATATATATGGACAGATGTGATCAATCCTGATTCATTTGAACAATGCTATAAAAATGTACCAAATTATAACCCCTAAGAAGTGAGAGATTGTTTTACACTCTAGGTATTACAGGTTATATATGTGCATTAGTCATCGGAATAAAATTTCTGTTGAGTCCTGGAACATATTTGCCTGTTCATAGCTTCAGGATTTTAAGCATGCACCTCACTGTTCCATTACTTAATTCACCTGATGTACTGCTGAGAAAATAATAGGCTCTTCTGAAACAGCATGAAGAATATTCTCTGGTATTTTACTTTTTCTCTTGAGTCAGTGCTCGAAAGGCAGCATTTGTATGGTCTCAGGACATGACAATGCTGAGTCACTTATATACACTCCAGCTAGTCCAGCCGGGACTGCTTGAGGTAATCCTCACACTAACAGCAGAGTAAACCTGAGTTTACAGAAACAAAATATTTTTTTGCTAGAATTTACTTAGATACAAAATTAAATGAGCTACCCCTCCATCTGGACCATTTCATTTCCCAGCAAACAGAGCAGGATGACTTTGGGAGCTGTCTGCAACAAGAAAAACATTTTAGGCAATTGTTAGTACCTGTTCTCGGGAAGTCATTAGGCCTGGTAAATTGGCTTCCTCATGCTGGAAATCTGATTCTAAGAATCAAATCTAGTCAATTTGCCAGATATCAGAAACTACAACTACAAACTCGCTTTTCTTGTTCAAACTAAGCAACACAAATCAGATATCAAATACTCACAAACAGCTATTTTCAAGCACTCTACAGATCAATGCAGTTAACTGCCAAAGGATATATTTTTTGCATTGAATATATTAGTGCCCAATTTATGAACATAAAAATGGCTAAGCATTAAATAAAACATTACTGTATGAATTAGTTATCCAGCCTTCAGCCAATGCAAGTATTCAGTCTTTTAAAATCATCCTCGTCTCTTTTATTGTATGACTAGAAAAAGAACTTCATTAGAATCAGAGACTCATAATTTTCCTTTGGTTTTCTTTATGTCATTCTTTGTCAAGCTACATATAAATAGGAAATTTTAAGTTAGGTCTGTGTAGTGCTTACATAAAATCTAAAGCTGGATTATGCTTAGTACTTTATTTTTTCCTTTAAGTCTCATCTCTTGTAAGTTTGACTCTTCCCAGTTCCCTCTGTAGCAAAATCCCAGCAGTCATGATTGTGCTGTATTTGGGGAAAAATGTGGAATTAATGAAAGAGATGCCTTACCATTGGATGTTATTAATATACTCCACAAGAAATTTCACTTGTGGGCTGGAAAACAAACAACAAAATTGACAAGTAGGCAGGCCTTTCTGTTGCTTTTCAAAGGGGATTTTACAATCTGAAAATATGAATCTCTTTAACTCTGTAGTGAGTAAAGTTCTCTGGAGACATTCAAAACCCGCCTGGACGCGTTCCTGTGTGATATGGTCTAGGCAATCCTGCCCCGGCAGGGGGATTGGACTAGATGATCTTTCCAGGTCCCTTCCAATCCCTAACATTCTGTGTGATCTGTGTGATCTGTGTGAAGTTCTTCTGTACTTAAAATTATGTAAGGCAATACAAGTAAATGATGAGAATATGGTGCTTTAAGAAGCACAGCTTGTCAACATAACGCAAATGACAGGAGACTGGAAATAAGGGTAAGATTAATTGTAAGGAACAAGTATCAGCAGAAAAACAAAAAATCCTCAAAACATAAATGGCATCAGTATTGCCTTAACAGAATTCAGATGCTGAACAAAACACTATGATATTTCAGAAAAAATCATTGACTTAGTTATAGTGCTGGGTAACAACATTTTTCTATAACACTCACTTGCAAATATATTGTGCTTGGCCAAGAAAGTGAAAGGTAGAATAAATAAATGGCATTTTCTCTAACAACATCTCTAACACTGACAGCAGTAATTTATAATCACTGTGGCTGGAGTGCAAATATTTCACTTTCCTCAAACAATTCGGAGCTATCCCAAAGAAAAGATACCACACAAGTTCTGTCTATTTTAAATCCAGCTTTCTTAATTTTGCTTGATACAGTAACTTCAATTGTTTTGGCTTATCAAACCATGATGCAGTGAAATGCTTCCTTAAACCACTTGATGGCAACAAAGCAATTCAGATACTAAAGGAGTTTCAAAGACTGTTTTATGTATATCAAGGTCTACCTGTTCAAACAATTTAAAACATCTAAACTAGCATACAAGTACTTTAAAAAGCCTGAATCACAAGCTTTGTCTTGTAGTTGTGTCATTCGATTTCTTTGACTATTATTTCAACTCAGAAACAAAGACTGATACAAAAGAATAATTATCAAAAAAGCTACTTCAAAGCCACCTCCTCCAAGGCTGCGTGTTAGACATGCAAAATGATAACACCTCCCAAGCAGTGAGCTTTCAAATTAAATGGGAGAAACGCACTGGAATCTCAGTTCTCTCCATTTTCCAGCAACAGCAGCCGTGACAGGAGGAGGACAGGAATTGCTCAGTAGCTGGCAGGGCACCGCAAGGAGAGTCACAGATTAATGCATCCACCTTTGGTCCACTCTGCACATGACAATCCTGGTACTAAATCAGCCACTGCTTCCCAGATTGGCTAGGACTGCCAGGGGAAGAGGCTGTGGCATGGGGGTCTGATAGTAGCACTTAGCCTGGAGAAATGGAGAGGAAACTACTGATCAGAGAGTCTATCCATCTAATTTATTACCTCTCTGGGCACGAGAAACCAAATAGAAAATTGCAGTATTCCCTGAAAAAAAAAAAACCTTTCATTTGTCTCCCATTTCAAATCTATACCTGAACTGCATTAGAGCAATCCCCAAATTGGTGAAGTGACACATAGATCATGAGGGAAGAAAATACATCTCTTCTTGAGCCTTATATAGATGCAATCCATATCAAATGCAGATTTAACTATGTTTATAGATTATTATGTGACTAATGACAACCAAGGTCAGCTAAAAATAATAAGATTCAAGTGGAAGATAGGTGGTTTGCTCAATTTGAAATACGTTCCTTTTTCACAAAAAGTATTTATCCTTTTAAACTGCAGTTCTGTTACATTGCTCTGCAGGGCCGCAGGCTTCATATACTCAATAACCCCTGGCAACTACATCTTCTGCTATGCAGACATACTTGTATACGCTTTCTCCATAGTGCAGCAGTCCTCACCACATTTCTAAAGTGTTTAGAAACAGCATGGTAGTTTTTACCCCTTTTTTTATCTGTTGTATGTTTTTTATAAATTGTGCTTCAGTGATACAAAAGGACTCAAGAATATCCTAATATTAGCAGTCTGGAAATCTCACTAGGGTGGAACACTGGCTTGGTTGACCAGTGGCTTTTGGTGCATATTAAAAATCTGAGGAGGCCCTGAAGGTATAGGTCCTGTACAGCCTACACTGTCTTCATCCATACAGTGACCTCTTAAATATTATAGCTGCCCTATATGATATGAAGGGCTATGTCAGCCTGCAGACGTCCCCTCCGCCAGGAAAGCCAGGAAGTTTTTTAACAGTCCCTCACCTCCCCCCCTGCAGCTGGTATCAGCTTAAACTTGTCCTTGGGCTGAAACCTAGATAGGGTCTTTATATACACTTTGGCAAAGAGAGCCTGTGGTTTCTGTCCCAGTGTGTAATGCCCATTTCACAGCCTGAATGATTTACTCTGAAGCCCAGTTTCACTGCCTTTTACCAACCCCACTGACATTCCTTGGTGTGGCTGCTGGCCTTTTTAGTCCTTTCTCCCCATTGTGTAAATCAACCTTGAAGCCAGAGCCCCTGCAGTTTTTACATTCCTGTAAAAACCTCTTTAGATAACTTATTATTATATAGATTAGTTTTAGTATTTCATTAATTAATCTAAAGGCACTGATTCAATCATCACCAGCCAAACAAGCTAGAAATAATAGAGTAATAATAATCTAGAAATAATAGATTATTGGTGATGTAATGAGATATCTGCAAGTTATAGGTGCTGAATTAGAAATTATCTAGATAAGTACTGTAAATACAAGACTGAAGAATAGTAAACTTTTCATGCACAAGCATGTGAGACAAAGATAATCTGTTTCATTTCAGTAATTGAGCCACTGAGGCTGTCTTTCACCTCCACTTTCAAAAAGATGTTCACCTCCTGAGATCAGATGGCAGCAGAGCTGGAGTGCCAACATTGGTGTAACGCCTGGGTTGCCTCCAAAGCTCCTGTAGGAAACTGGAATCAACCACTCCAAATACCCACTCAAGGGCCAGTTCAGCTCCTTGTTATTCAATGTGCCATCTTTTAGAGAGTGGCAGCTGTTAGTACCTGCCTGTCAGGCAGACATCAGTGAATATCAAGTGTGCTAACATTTTGAACGACAGCACTTTTATAGTTGATATTTATCCTGTGACTTTGGTATACACCAAACTATCCAACAGGGACTTGAGCATTTAGAAAGGCTCCAGTTTGTGAACTTAGGTAGTACATGTTCGAAGGAAGAGCACTATAGAACAGAACACAATCAAGCAAAAGTTCTTCCTTAAGGACCAGCCAGGAAAAAAGGAACTGCATGTGACTGGCAGTGGCTATACTGAATGATGCACTTCTGTTGCTCAGATGTAGCACTGATGAGGGCAGTATAAAGAATAGAATAATAATGGTTAAAAGCGACAATTTTCCCTATAAAATTGAACACAGAAATAATTGAGGCAGAAGCGACTGAAACCCTATTATCCTTCTCTAAACTACAAAGTAATTTCTTTCCATTTTGCCTGCAAGAATCTGCCACTCCTAGACGTTAAACATCCAAGATTCAACAAGAATTTCATAAACCCACTGCTTTTGCCTCCACACTGTGACTGTCTAAGAACTGAAGTTTCCCATGTCCCGATGAATGCTCCAATAGGCAGAAGGCTGACATCATGCAAAAGGCTGCCACCACTGATGTCTGACAGAGCCTAGCAAATTTGCCTTAGACACCAGGCTGAATCCCACATTACCATGAGCTTTAGAGTGCCATGGTCAGCTTAGCACCTAGCGCCTTTATGGAACTTGAGCAAGTTTGGCAGGAATTTCCAAGAATATTGGAAATATTCCTTGGGGATACAAATTTTGAAATTTTGACTATATATGGTCTTTCAAATGTGTATGTTAGTACTTGAGGAACTTTTCTTCTCCACTCAACACAGAGTATCTGTCTCCCCTCAGCGTATCTGTAACCCCTCACAGGGTTTAAGCTTGTACTTCCTACCTTGAGTTTTCTGGAAGTTAAGAGTTTAGACATAGTCAGATACTAGAGCTGAGCTGACACATGATATAGCTTTGTAAACCAAACTAAGTTGATCATGTGTTTGAGCCTGGAGGATTGTCCTACATAAAAGCAATGTTATTTTTCGGATATTATTTTTCTGATGTGAGGTGTGTCATTGGACGATGTGAGGATCAGTACACTGAAAATGCTGAGAGACTCAATGGTTAGCTCATGTGATGGGTAGATAGACAGATAAGGAAAATGTGCAAGGTAATGAAGAATCAAATACATTTCTGCTAAATCAATTAGGTCAGTTTAGATATATTTGAATCTCTCTCCACTTTCCTTCTTGCTGATATCATTCTAAATGTGCGCATTTTCAAACCTCTCTGACCATAGAAGAGACTGCATTTTACAGATATCTGCATGTTTCAAGTAATTTGTTAAACAGTTAGGATTTTCTCATGGTGACGTCTTTTTTTTTATTTTCAAAACTAGCTCACATAATTTGTCTCTTATTTTACCATTAAAAAAAGAAATAAAAAAATTTGATTTACATGTTGCTAGCTCTCAAATTAGCAAGGAACTTCAGGCTGTTTCAGTAAAGTAGACAGAGCATTCTAGGTATACAACATAGCAGTCGTGCTGTTTTGGGTATGCACTGCACGCTGGGTTTTGGATGTCTTTATTTTGACTGTTGCTATCTTTCATCTAAGATGCCACCCACTAAGTCACGGTTCGACTTTCTTGGAGTTGCTGTGTTGATAGCAAATATAGCAGTCAGACATAGTGAACAAATCTTATATTTGTTACTGTTGTTCTTTCACTTCGTTTAGATGCATTCATATTAGTGAAGAAGATGGTACTGAACTGAAATGCTAGGTATGTAATTGCACTCTAAGCTCGAAGCATTCCTAAGGCAAAAATATTATTAGCAGATCAATAGTTTCCATTTTCTTTTCAAATATAATGCCCTACCTAAATTAGTGTTTCTGTCCCTCATTTTTTTTTGCATTGCAGAAATAAGAATGTGTTTTGCTCTTTCTGCAGCTCTGCTCTATATTCGAACTGGATTAATTAAAATTTTAAATCCCTAATTCCCAATCTCCCTCTCTCAGAAATTAATCTAATTCTTCTCACACAGCTGTAAAGCAGCGGATGTTAGAACTGAAGCTAATACAAACGTGGCAGGGTTGCGCAGTTAGGAGCAACCAGAGACTGCTTTGACTCTAGCATGTTTATACAGATTAATTACAAAGAAAAGTGCATCGGATAGGATATTTATCTAGTTTCAGACATCAGCATCCTCAGACTGTAGGTAGAATAGGCTCACTAAGGAAGTACCTCAAAAAAACCTCAGCAAAAAGATAATGTAATTTACTCTCATGACACTCATTTATATTCGGTAATAAGGCTTGTTGCTAAGAATACTGCTAGGCCAAAATTTGTGGAGCTCTGTGCTTTTCCTACACAGACCTCACTCTGTTTTCACAGTTTGGTCAGTTGGTTACACTGACCAACGCGTTGCAAAGAGATACAAAACAGAGGCAGAGAGGCAAAGTCAAGCCTGATTAGCAGATTTCAACACACATCTGCAATCACGTTATCATCCTGGCTATCAGCAGAGGTGAAGAGGCAAAAACAAAGAGAAATTTGCTGCAAATTTTAAAAGGAAAGAAATATTGTCAGTGAATAAAGACTAATTTGAGCTGTGCTCTGAAGAAGGCAATTGAAATTTATTGTTTGATAAAGATTTGCAACTGCATAAATAATATTTCAAAGTAAATTGGAAACTGAGGGTGGTACAGAGTCAACAAAGGGCTGCAAGAGCAACTGGCACAGAGCCTGAAATGAGTCTCAAGGCATCCTACTCACAGCTCCTGAAAGTCATTGTGAGTCCTATTAAAAGTTAGTATATCTGCATGTAGTTTTAAGCTATGGTTTTAATGTTTTGCCATACAAGCTTTTTTTTTAATTGAAAAAAACCCCAGGTTTATTTTCAAGATCTCTGTCCTCAGAGACAGCAAGGGAAAGTCACATAATGGTAAACATGGATAACTGGTTAGAGCCGGCCTGACACACCGGGTAAGCAACGTATCATAACATATGGCAAACTCGCAGCAAATATGTCTGTGCTCCAATAAACCTTTCCTAGTGTAAATCCTTCATTGGGTGGGGATAATTCTTAATCTGATAAAAGCGCCTAAACCTTTGAAGGTCAAAAATTGCTAACGGAGACACTTGGATCACACAGAGAAAGCAGTTGCTGTGATCTGCATATGTCAGCACGTTTTTAATTCTGCCTTACCTAATTGGAATGAGGCTTTATGTCTTTATGAACACAAAAATAGCTGTGTTCCCATGTTCCTCAGGCTCCTCTTGGTGTTTATGCAGGGGGGACTGGGAAGGGAGGGAGGAGGCAGAGTTTTAAAGTGGAACGGTACTGAAGGTCCTAGAGCAAGCAAAAGCAAGTTGGATGAAATCTCACATACAGAACAAGCATTTTTTGTGTGTGTGAGGGACTTCTGAAGTCCCAGCATGTCAAACCCGGTCATATCTGTTTCTTCCTGTATCTGAAGAAAAAAGTCATATACCCACTACTGAAGTCTAAGAGGTCTTTTTGTTCACTTTTTTCATTCTATTTTTCTGACTGAAAAGCAGGTTGTAACTACTCACAGGTTTTGAGACACGCCAAGTTGAGGTTATGTTGCTTTTACTAACATAAAGCCAACATGCAGTACCATGCCATGATGCACCATATCCCAGCATCATTGATTTCCTCTCTTGTGCAGGCCAGGTTACACTTGCAGGTGAGACTGCAGCTACCTGGACAAGTGAACGAGAGGGGCAGGAGAGGAGCCACAGAACCACCACAATGTCAGTGGTATTATTGGTGTAGAAGTGAGACTCTGGGGCAATTCCTGAGCAATCACTCCTCGTTTTGTCCATATCCTCAGACCTTCTTCCAGGGATTTTTCCCGCAGATGCTCGCAGAAGGACTGGAGCTCCCTGCATTGTGCTGCTCCTCCAGCGGTCCCCCATCCCGTGGGGGCTGGTTGTTCATTTATATTGGAAATCATCAGCAGGCTCTTAACCACACCATCTTGGGCTCCTTTTCTCATAGTTCTCAATGTATCATCAAGTCAAAGCAATCGTATTTTTTTTTAAGATTTGAAGGAAATAATACATCAGTTCTCCTAACTCTTGCATTCTCCTTTTGCCAAAGATTACTAAAAAGTAGCACAAATTCAGCAGCGCTTCACGCTGAGCAGTTTCACACATTTTAATTGAGGGGAAAGGACTGCCACTAAGCAAAACGAGACTGTGTAAATACATGGCCCAAGCGCAGGGCAGAATTCATTAAGAGAAGAGGTACAATAGCAGCCAAAAAGACCCTGGTGGAAGTCTGTAAAGAGCCCAGTGAAAAGCAGGTTGGCTGCATCTGTGTAGAGAAACAGGAGACTAAGGAGCCATTTGTCCTTCTCTTTAATGAAAAACTTTGTCAGGGCACAAATAGTCTTGGTTGGAAGGTGTGACTAACTAACCGTTTAGAGACTCAAAAAAATCTTACAGAAATAAAATAGATACTGATTCTCACAATCTCTGGAAACTGGAACTTTGCCTATATTTTTTCCAGAAGGCTTTTCAGCTCTGACAAAACTACTATTGCAAACTTTGAACCTAGAGCTTGAAAAGACAACACCTACAATAAAAAGAAGAGCTCATCCCAGGTTTGTAATTGAGCAGTAAAACTGTCCTGGCATGGTACAAAGCAATCTGTTTATATCTGCTGACCAGTGATTTACTTTTGCTTCCTAACCTCATCCAGTTGCGCCTCCCAAAGGCATCTTAGACATCTGACCTGAGGCTTTTGTTTCAGTGACTAAATACTTACAACGTTTCCAGTGCTAAGTAATTTCAAAGTCCCGCCAGGGATCTATCTTGGAACATATTTCTTCTGTAGTTACACGCTTTCATCCGGAAGTATTATGCATTCAGTGGTGTCTGATGTCATCCAGAGGTTCCTGTTGGCAATTTCAGATCTCAGGAGCTGTTATTTGCGTGCTTGCATATGCAAGAAACTATGCCTTAATGGCCTTTGTGGTGTCTCTGGCTCTTCTCCCTTTCTGGGGTAAAACTTGCTTTGGGGAGGGTCTGAGTTGGAGTTTTCGTTGTTTCTTTGGGATGGTCTCTTGATTGGTGTTGGTGTTGCGTTTTCATTCTTTAGTCAGTTGTATGTTTCCTGTCAGATTGAGAAGGGGTTTTTTTTTGCAAAAAAAGTTTTGACAATGTTGTTTGTAGATAGTCCAGATATGCTGACCCATTTGAAAGTCAACTCAGAAGTTCAAAATCCCTCACCTCTGCCTCTGTCCCATACACTCTGCATTGTCCATGATTTTCTCATCTGCATACTGCACTGGGTGTCCTGTGCTATCACATGGCAATGGAAATGTCTGAGCTGTTTGTAGAAGGAAATTCAGTCCTTAACACACGAGTTTCATTACTAATCATTACCCCTGAAAGCCAGCCAAGACTGGAGGAAGAGCATGGAGAAGACAGAGCCCACTGAGTAAGGGTGAGTGAAGACCAGGCGAACCCAAGCAAAACTCCGAAAGCCTTGTGTTATGCTCCCCTGGCCTCAGGAGCAGCCCCGCGACCTGCCAGAGCCACCATGGGACTGTTCAGGAAGGGTCCCCTGGCAGCTCTGCCCTGTGGCTCTTTGCTGGAGCACAGCTATATCCTTCTGACCACTGCTCAGTAATTCCCATCAACTGCCAGTGCTGCTAGCAGTATTGATACATTCTTCATGGGGTTGTTTCAACTATGCTTTTCAATGTAACTCTCTTAGATGTTTCTCAGATCTTGCAGAAGAAGAGTTTTCTATTTTGAAAGAACTCTGTCTCTTCTCCATTATAGGAGCTGGTCACGTTACCCACCATGTTAACTGACAGGTTTAAGACTCTTATCTGTTCATAAATTGTTCCTGATCCTGCTTTATACCAACATATTCACTACTTGGAAGGGTTAGACCAATCATATTCATGATTCTCTTTTATCCTTAGATTAATCATAAATTGATCATAGCAACTATTCAGGTGCTTAATCAAAGCTGAATTTAATCAAAGCACTCCTGCTTTGCAGTTGGTCATTTAAAAAGTTACTTGATGTTGCCTTATCACTGGAAGTATGACTGCAAGTATTTCATCTGGCAATGCTGGAAAGTGGTTTCCCTTTTCTGGATGGATCTCATGCATCAGAATTGAAAGAAAAGACAACGCTTCTGACATGGGCAGAGCTTCAGCACCTGCAGCAGTAGATATTGTTACAAAAACCTGTTCTTAAAAAACAACTTACTTCTGCTTCAACAAAAGATGAATGACAGAATAATTCCTTGATGTTAGTAGTCATGAGTAAAAGCCTGAAATTTGCTTTCTTAAAATATTTATGCGCACCACATTTTCTGTTGTTGGAGCATATATAAGCAATGAATAATAAGAGGGCAGATACGGGCTAATCAGATTCTTGTTCAGTGAACAGTCTCCCAAGCTATTTTTTCACTATTTGATCAGTTCTGCTTAGCATGGTCTGTGTGACTCCTCACATATTGAAATCCCTGCCAGAGTGATGACTGAATAAATGGGAGCTGAAAGGAGGTCAGTAGCTGATTACTTAATGAGCATGGATGACAACATGGGTGAGGGTGCGCCATCAGGCTTGAAGACCCATCACATCTCACACCCTGATTGTTGAAACTCTTTCTTCAGCCTCCATCAGCACAGTGCCTGCCTCTCACACACTGCCCTGCCACCTGTCCCAGGCACACGGGGCCTGGCAGAGCCCTGTGTGTGGGGAGACAGAGACATTTCTGTCTGTGTTCTCTGTGTGGCCAGCTGTGTATATATGCATATATGTGATGCGTACGTGTGCTCTGTGTGTGTGTGTCTACTCGGAATATGTGCTCAGCCTCGTTACTTGTTGGACATGAGGCATGAAACTGCGGCAGCTTTACCCCTTCCGACTTGCCAGATTCAGCAACTCCCTAGCATGAGCAACACAAGAAGCACACAGCAAGCAGTGCAATGTGCAAAGAAACTGTTAATACCTTCCTATTAATCATTCAAGAACAGGTCTTCAGATAAAATCCCATTTATTCAAATGACCTATCACATTAGGTAACATACTGTAGTATAAAAGTGATGTACAGAGAAACTAATGTCTCCTGTGTGTTCTCTTACAGCTACAATTGAATCATTGAGGGAAGCAGGTATCTAGCATATCTTCATTTAAATGTGTTACAGTTAGCACCTCATTCTTCTCCTTCCTCTACTGAAGTACCTCAGGTGATCGTTTCCAGTGAAGTCAGGAAAAGAACAGTGTGAAAGGACTTTTTAAGGGAAGAGAACGACACCTTATTTGAAATACGGGGGTAGTTATTTGAGTCTTTTTCTGCCATTTAGAAATCAACAGTTGCAATTCTCAGACTTCAGCCACTGAAAATATACTGAATATTTCAGAAAGCTTTCAGTGGTATTCCCACTCGCAACAGCACCTCAGGTTTTGTAATCAGGCTGGCCTCCATATTCTTGAAATAAGTACTACCTTGAAAGGCGTACCTAAATTACTGGTAATGGAGAGCCTGGCAAGGGAGAGAGACAAGTATTTCTGCAGAGCGTTCAGAGGTGAAGACCAGAGCAGTCTCCTGCAGATGATTGTTCCTCTCCACTGATCATACATGAAGCACAAAGCAATATTGCTACTGACCTTAATGATTCAAGGACATATTGAACTTGAGATGGGATATGCCACATTTTATTTGTGTAGATTATGCAGAAGAGTTTGCGCTCACCTGACACACAGGTGTACAATTACATTTTCTCTGTTACCAGTGCACGAGCTAGTATCACAGATGGACCATCCTAACAGTAGGACAAAATGGGCATTGGGGAGACTTAAAGAAAGTAGGTGAGCACAGGTCTATCTTTCAGACTCAAGAAACAGTGTGAAGTATCACATTGCTCTAAGTCACGGTCCCACATAGTCATCTTCCCCTGACATCAATACTTAAATGAGATCCAGGTGTTTTACAGTCACACCCACTGGTATTGGAGCACACATGCTCCAGGAAAATATTTTTTCCCTAGAGTCTTTTCCTGTTCCCTTAGAAATATGTGTCCATGATTAACAGCTGTACACCATGAGCTAAATAGCATCCAGTAATCTTAAAAAAATGATTTGCACTGGCCAGTGTTTAGGTATCTTGCCAAATATCACAGAGAGATTTGCAAAGCATCTAGCTGCACTACACCTGTGCTGAAATAAAAGAAACCACACAAGCAAGCAAGCGAGCAACCAAAAAAAAACCCCAAAACTAAACCACCAAACATATTTCTAAAATATTTTTAGAATTTGCATATGTGAAATGCTAGATGACGACGTTGTGATCCAGGTGACCTTTTACATTCAATTTATTTCATAAAATGCTCCAAAACTGAGATAGAAACAATTCAGGATACCTGCAAATTAACACTGGAAGGCAAAACTCCCATATATCAAAATCCTAACAAAAATGGGACTTTTTCATTCACATTACTTCATGCAAAAGATTGCTGTCTTCAGAAGGGAAAACCCCCTCAGCACACCTTTTGCCCCTGAAATGTAGAATAAGCAGAACTGTGGAGCACCCAAGCAACGAGAGAGGAGTAATGTAAAAAGAAAAGCCTTTTATTTATTAATTGTACCATGAATTTTCTTTCCAAACTTCCCCCAAGTAAAGCACTTATGAGTCATGTGCAGAAGGTTCAGCAGTGACACATTTACAGCTGCATCCATCTCTCACCCAAAAGTGTCTCCACTTGTAGTTCCTACCCAGCCAAGACAAGCAGCAAGGACTGTGTGTGTGGGAGGGAATCCCACACGGTTGCCCAAGACAGAAATAGAGAAAAACAGACTAGTTTTTCTGGACCAATTTATGACAGTTGAGTGCTATGGCCTGAACAACTACTGTCACTTCCCTCCTGCCATGACTTTGAGTCACTAACGAATTTCTAAGGCACAGGTTTTACAATGCCTTGTGCATACCATCAGTGCATTTCTTTAACTGATACCATTTCAGTTTCCTGTCTCCTTGGGTTTACATGAGTTCTCAGATCAGCCAGGAGCACAAAGCCTCTGCTGTCATTCAGGTGGTCTTCCTATGATGGATAGTTCCCAAGTGGAAGTCAATAAAGGAATAATATTAGAAACATAATTAACACCTCTTTCAGTCTGGTTCAGCTGGAAGTACAGAGCCTGTTCTAGTGTGATCTGCAGGCATCTAATGTATCGGCTTGCCCCAGCAGTTACCTGGCTTGCAGACATGCAGCCCTTTAGATGCATGAGAACAGTGGGTAGGAGCTACTTAGACAATAGGTGTAGAAAATGAAAACAGTAGGAAAGACTTTCCCAGAAGAACACACAGTTTTCTTATTATTTAAAATACTCCTCGAAAACGGCCACAGGTTTACGTCGATACAAAAAGAGAAAAGCTATTCCTTATTTTAAATTTGATGCATAACATCTAAATATTTCTACTAGTAGCTGTCTCCTCGTTGGCAAAATGATTCTGATTATTTGCATGCAAAAATGCAACATGGTATATGGCATTTCACTTGCCACCAACTAGATAGAGCTGCTTGGGCCATCCGGGTTCACACAAAGCTCCAGTCACACTGAACCTCATGGGATACTCAAGGGAAGGAACTATTGACCAGAATAAAGGGGGGCAAAATCATACCTATGAAGTGATCATTCAGTTTAATTAGAGGGGCTAAATTTGCTCCTACAAATTTTTTGCTAAGTACATCTGTATGGTTTCTCTTTCCATAAATACACATTGGAGACAAGTTATCCATCACTCTCATTGATTCACTTCTCCTGAAACAGCTCATGTAGCATCTCAGCTTCCTTCCTAAGCACCTTTCCCCAGGATAACGTGTAATAGCTGTTGGGCGGTTTATTCTCCTTTTCTTATGTTGCTCTTGCTTTTCTCTTCCTGTATCTTCAGTCACATCTTGCAGAGGAGCAGGGCTTTCTGCTTAGTGAGGGGCAGTTTCCCATGGCAAACACAGCTCACATAGTTCATTAGGAACAGGGTACTCACCGGTGGAGTCAAGTGCTTTTCTCAAAAACTGAAAGTACATAAGAGCATGAAGAAAGAACTTTAAAATCATAATTCAAAGCATCAAATTGGATACACATCAATTATTTAAGTCAATTAAAATAATGGGAATCAAACACTATAACAACAGAGAAGAAAGGATGTCTTAAAATACTTCCAAACTGATTTCCTTCCTCCTATTTTTGTCCCATTGAACTATATTTATCTGTAATACAGGAGGTTCATCCTTTCCTTTGGTTATTTAAGAAGGACAAACACATTTCCACCTTGATAACATATCAACTCAAACAAAGCAATACATCATGCTTTATGGAAGAGCAAATAGAATACTTGAAAATTTACCAAATCGATACTGCAGATCAAAATTCTGCTTTCAGGAAACAGAATAGAAAGCCCTTTCATAATATGAAGAGACATATACTGTATTGCACCCTTGATTTTTGAGTAAATTTTTCATTGGCCTCACTGAGAACAGTCTCTGGCCTACAACTGGACTGAACATCTATGCAAAAAGGTTGAACGATAGGAGGTCTAAACTGTGTGAATAAACACAGCCTCATGTGCTAGATTCTTCTATAGCAAGAATGCATCTAATCTGTGCCATCATACAACATCATGTATGTACTACATACTATGATTACATCCATTTAAATTTAGTACATTTGGAAATAGATATGTAGTTAGCTATAGCATCAGCACAGTTGTCATCGTGAATAGGATGTTATGAATCGTTTTCCGATTTTGCTTTGAGAAATACAATCCCTTTTACACAGACACTGTGTGAGGGTCAAATATATTTCAGAGAAGAGTTTGGAAAATAGAGAAGGATGGACCAACTTTCTTTCTGTTTCAGATAGAATGGTATATTAATTTTGCTCTCATACATATTTTTTTTTCTTTTTTTTTGAAAAAGCCCAAGTAAAACCCCTAATTTGTTTTCAAAAACCATAAAAAGACTTTGGTTTGGAAGCTGAAATGTGCCTCCAAGCACTGAGGAAGTACAGAGTGAGCCTTTGTAATATAAATGATCTCTTAAGAATCTGAGTTCTGTGCCAGAGCTCAAAATAGTTATTACCCAAAGCAGGAATATTTTCTTCCCCAAACAGAAGCACTGAAAGAAAGAAAAGGACTCACACCCAACCTATGCATGTTATCATACACCGGTTGAGTTGATAAAGTGAAAAGCCTATTTCTATAATTTTTTACTTCTACTATGTTGATATCCAAAGGACTTGAGAAGACAAATATAGCAACTGAAGATGGTAAGAGAACTCTCAGCACACCGCTCCTTTGTATGCTTTGACTATGGAATCTCAAAAGGACTGTTTCTTATTGAAAAGGAGCTACTGTGGTTATTGTGTGATGTAGATTTCCCAGAAAATACAAGAGGTGAGAACAAACAGAACAATGAGAATAACATGCGTTGCAATTTCTCTCCTCAATGTGCAATCAAATTAACAATTGAACTTTTCTAGAGAAGACAAGGAATAAAACCTTGAAACACTGAAAGCCTGAGCTAGTATTTTTTAACTAATGGCATATAATTAATTTTAAACGTTGTCACCACATCAAGATCTATGCTGTTTGTTGCGACGTCTGTGAGATTTGCTATTAGGCAGTATGTAACACTGTCTTAGTGAAAGGGAGGAATGAGGAACTGGTGTTTATTACCCATATTCTCTTTGCTGAAATCTGGTACTCAAGCAACTGGTGTTCTTTCCGCCTTTGCCTAAGACATTTATTGGTTCCCTATATTGATCTTTCAGACTGCAAACCCATTTTAACAAAGATTCAAGTATTAACCTCATGGAAATCTAGGGCTTCAAAGATTCCAACATTGCGCTTAAGGACAATACCCATGTGTAGACACACCATCAAATTTGCTTTAGAAGACAAAATACTGATTTTGTATAAGAGCAAAATATGTATATTCTACCATTAAAAGGTAAAGTTATGCTGGGTGAGAAGAGCTGGGAAACAGAAGCCTTTAAAACAATATTATACTGCACTACATGACGCTATCCTATACCATAAAATGTCTCCTTAGCAAAACACAACCAAAGAAGGGGAACAGTTAGTACCTGGAGCAGAAAAAAACAAGCCAATATGTATTTTCACGGCATACCCAGTGAGATTAGATGAGTGTATTCAATAGCGAAGCTGTAATGGCTCTCTTCATTTATGATGAAAATGTCCCTATGGTCAACTCCTATTACTCTCTCCAGGGTTTCCGATCACTAGCAGAAAATGGGCCAGGTAGTATCACATGGTGATCCTGCAAGCCAGCTGTCACTGAAGAATAGCCTGACCCTATAGTCACCCAGGTTTTCTAAAAGAGAGATTAAAAAGAGAAACAGTAGATTTCTGTGATCGCTCTTTAGTGAGGTAAAAGGAAATAATAACCTTTGGAAGACAATCCTCTCCTCCTCTCCTCCATAAAGGAGACTGCCTTTTGAGATATTTCAACACTGAGTCTGTAACAAAATGACTGTAGATGATTCTAGTAGCTTAAGTGAAATTTGTAACTCGCTGGGAACATTACTCTCTCTACCCCATATCTGTAGCCAACTTTTGTAACCCTAGAAGCATATGACATCCTAATGTGGGCTAAGTCTGGACTGGAGATACCCGAGGGGCAGAGGATGCCCTGATGAGGGATGCTGATGAGGGATTAAATCCGGCTCCGCAGCCAGGCTGGTGTGCTGTGCCCTGCAGGCAGGGCTCGGAGCGACGCAGTCAGCCCTGCACGAGAACAGCCGAGTGGCACAGCCACAGCACAGGAGCTGCACTTGAACCATTTGGAAGCTGCGCCAACGCAAGAGCTACAGGTGTGCTATCCCTGCAGCAGATCAGTGCCTGTTGCCCATTCTAGAAAATACATTAGGTATGTGTGTAAACTGTAGTGCAAAAGGGGGCTGCACTGAGAGAACTCCTCTGTGCCGACTGCAGCGTCACCGTGACTCACAGAGCTGACAGCAGCTACAGTCCCAAGCAATAGCTGCAATTCTACACAGATGTCATGACCCAAAAAATCCTGTCAAGTCATTGTTATGATCCTATTTAGTAGCATCTGGGCTAGGTGATTTACATTTTCAGCCTCATTCATCGATTGTCTTTCAAGTTTGGTAAAAGTAAAAGCCACCGAAAGCAGAGTTATACTGGGAGACATCATCTGGAGCTAGGACAGAAGTCAGAGTCAAGATTCGAATCTGGCATTTGACAAATGCTTCTACAGGAAGTTCCTTACATTTTAACTTAGATACATTTTAAAGGCTGCAGGTCTTGCTTAGATACAGGAGGTAAACCATGCTTTCCAGTGCATCCAGGAAGGTAGCCAACCCAGGCTCCACCAAAGCAAGGAATTGCTACTGTTCCCCTTTCTATAGCAAAGGGAGCAGCATAGCAGTGAGAAGCTGAAAAATATCTTTAAAAAGCACTGAAGCCTTCTGAAGCCTGAAAGTGTTGAATAATTAGAAAGTCATGCCTTTCCAAAGTAAGGGTTGTCCTGGTTTCATTGGGATTTTGTTTGAGTTTGTGGCCAGCCATGGTGATCAAGGCCCTCAGCAGTTAAATCTGGGGCAGCTGACCCTGGCTGGCCCACAGGTGTATTCTATATCATTGACATCAAGCTCACTATAAAAGAGAGGGGTTGGAGAGAAGAGGTGGGGCTTTTCTTTTCAGCTGACAGTGGTGGCAGCAGCAAAAGCGGCGGCAGCGACTTGAGGTTAGTGTGGGGGCGAGGGTGACATCGGGCTTAACCGGGCGGTTTTTCGTACTCTGGGCCCCCCCTGAGCCCCCTGCGAGCATCAACCCCGAGCTGCGAGCATCAGCCCTGCGAGCATCAGCCCCGAGCTGCTTCCCCCTGACCCCGGACCCGGAGGTTCCCGGCAACGAATCAGGAGAGGAGGGGGCGTAGCCGGAGGCACCGCGGGCGATTTAAACGCTCCACTCCCTGTTATCGGGTGATAAAAAGTCTCCTGGAGGACAGGGACTAGTCCCTGCCCAGAGGGAAGAGGGAGACTCAGCAGTGACTACGTGAGTCAGCAGTGACTGGGTGTGTCCCAGGGCAGGAGAGGCTC
Source organism: Nyctibius grandis (assembly GCF_013368605.1). Classification (NCBI taxonomy): domain Eukaryota; kingdom Metazoa; phylum Chordata; class Aves; order Nyctibiiformes; family Nyctibiidae; genus Nyctibius; species Nyctibius grandis. The sequence goes on from NC_090660.1 coordinate 77,042,994, forward strand.
CTCCAGGGCAGGAGAGGCTGCAGTCGTTTGCAGCTTGTTGGGGAGGGTGCTGACTCCCTCCCAGTGCACAGGCGAGGAAGGTGCCAAGGAGCTGTGAACCAGGGGTGGCACCAGCAGGTATTTCCCGGTTCAGTGAAAGAACAATGGTATCTACCCGGTGGAAGAAGATCAAAATGGATGTGGGAACCCAGACAGAGCTCCCACGGAAGGAGGTGATGGTGCAGGTTGTGGGCTGCAGGGAATGCTACACCGTCTCTGTGGTGTCAGGGGGCTGTGTGCGCTGTGAGCAAGTAGATGATCTGCTCGGCCGAGCGGCACAGCTGCAAAGCCAGGTTGAAAGGCTTCAAGCCGAAGTAGAAAGGCTTAGGAGCATTTGGGAGGCTGAAATGGAGATAGACTGGTGGAGCCAGGCTCTGCCCTCCCTGCAACAAAAATGGGAGCACCTGCCGGAGAGCTCCCAGGATCGAGGGACCCCTGTACTCTGCCCCTCTCAGGTGGAAAACAATAACCTAGAGGAGAGGAGTGAGTGGAGGCAAGTCTATGGCTGTGGCAAAAGGCGAGTGCCCTCCTTGCCTATCTTGCCTCCACAGGTGCCTCTGAGCAATAGATATGAAGCCCTAATGGAATACAGCTGGTCCAATGGGGATGTGGTGGTGAGGCAACCTATATCAGAGGTCCCACCACAGTCAGAAAAACCTGACAGGTGTATAGCTACCTCCTCCACAAGGAAGAAGAGAAGAGTTTTAGTGGTTGGAGACTCCTTCCTAAAGGGATCTGAGGGCCCAATATCCCATCACAGGGAGGTCTGCAGCCTGCCTGGAGCCCGAATCAGGGATATCACCAGGCAACTCCCCAACCTGGTGAAGGCCACAGACTACTACCCCCTGCTGATCTTTCAGACAGGTGGGGAAGAAGCTGCATCCCGTAGTCTGAAGGGGATGAAGAAAGGCTACAAGGCCCTAGGACAGTTGGTGAAAGAGTCTGGGGCACAAGTTGTTTTCTCCTCCCTCCTTCCATTTTCAGGTGATGACGTGGGATGGAATAGTAGGATTCTCTCTATTAATGCCTGGCTACGAGACTGGTGCTACAGGCAGGGCTTTGGGTTCTTTGATAATGGCTGGTTTTATAAGACAACAGGCGTGACAGTGATACATGGGAAAGGTTTATGTCGTAGGGGCAAAAGGGTTCTGGGACAGGAATTAGCAGGGCTCATTCGGAGAGCTTTAAACTAGATTCGAAGGGGGATGGGGTAGTAGCTGGGCTTGCACCACTGGGGCAATGCTCTAGTGTTGAGGTAGACCAGGAGGCCTCCCATCCCCCTGGGGTGAAATCGGTGTGCCCAGCTCGCTCCCTGAAATGCCTGTACACCAATGCACGCAGCATGGGGAATAAACAGGAGGAGTTAGAAATCCGTGTTCGGTCTGGGGGCTATGATCTAGTGGCAATTACAGAGACTTGGTGGGATGCCGCGCATGACTGGAATGTGGTCATGGATGGCTATGTCCTGTTCAGGAAAGACAGGCCGCTAAGGAGAGGTGGTGGAGTTGCTCTTTATGTGAGTGAGCAGCTAGAATGTATTGAGTTCTGTCCAGGGGCGGATCAGGAGCGAGTGGAGAGTTTGTGGGTGCGAATTAAGGGGCAGGCTGGCAGGGGTGATACTGTTGTGGGTGTCTATTACAGGCCACCGGATCAGGATGAGGAGGGTGATGAGGCCTTCTACAGGCAGCTGAGAGCAGTCTCGCAATTACAGGGCCTGGTTGTTGTGGGGGATTTCAACTACCCTGATATTTGCTGGGAGGCCTACTCAGCCAGCCATCCTCAGTCCAGGAGGTTCCTCCAGTGCATTGATGATAACTTTCTGATGCAAATGGTGGATGAGCCAACTAGGAGAGGAGTGTTGCTGGATCTTGTTCTCGCTAACAAGGAGGGTCTGGTTGAAGAGGTGAAGGTTGAGGGCAGCCTTGGTTGTAGCGACCATGAGATGGTAGAGTTCAGGATCTCATGTGGCAGGAACAGAATAGCTAGCAGAATCACAACCCTGTACTTCAGGAGGGCCAATTTTGCCTTTTCAAGCAATTGCTAGGGGAAATCCCATGGGACAGGGTACTAGAAGGTAAGGGGGCCCAAGATAGTTTGTTAGCATTCAAGGACTGCTTCTTCCGAGCTCAAGATCAGAGCATCCCAACAGGTAGGAAGTCAAGGAAGGGTACCAGGAGACCTGCATGGTTGAACAGGGAACTGCTGGGCAAACTCAAGTGGAAGAAGAGGGTGTACAGATCGTGGAAGGAGGGGCTGGCCACTTGGGAGGAATATAAGTCTGTTGTCAGAGGATGTAGGGAGGCAACTAGGAAAGCTAAGGCCTCCTTGGAATTAAACCTTGCAAGAGAGGTCAAGGACAACAGAAAGGGCTTCTTCAAATACATTGCAGGTAAAGCCAACACTAGAGGCAATGTAGGCCCACTGATGAATGAGGTGGGGGTCCTGGAGACAGAGGATAAAAAGAAGGCGGAGTTACTGAATGCCTTCTTTGCCTCTGTCTATACTGTTGGAGGCTGTCCTGAGGAGCCCCGGACCCCTGAGGCCTCAGAAGAAGTCAGGATAGAGGAGGAATCTGTCTTGGTTGATGAGGGCTGGGTCAGGGACCAGTTAAGCAACCTGGACGTCCATAAATCCATGGGCCCTGATGGGATGCACCCGCAGGTGCTGAGGGAGCTGGCGGAAGTCATTGCTAGGCCACTCTCCATCATCTTTGCTAAGTCGTGGGCAACGGGAGAGGTGCCTGAGGACTGGAGGAAAGCGAATGTCACTCCAGTCTTCAAAAAGGGCAAGAAGGAGGACCCGGGTAACTATAGACCGGTCAGCCTCACCTCCATCCCCGGAAAGGTAATGGAACAACTTGTCCCTGGTGCTGTCTCTAGGCACATCAAGGATAGGAGGATCATTAGGGGCAGTCAACATGGCTTCACCAACGGGAAGTTATGCTCAACCAACTTGATAGCCTTTTATGAGGATGTTACCCGGTGGATAGATGATGGTAAAGCTGTGGATGTGGTCTATCTCGATTTCAGTAAAGCGTTTGACACGGTCTCTCACAGCATCCTCGCAGCTAAACTGGGGAAGTGTGGTCTGGATGATCGGGTAGTGAGGTGGACTGTGAACTGGCTGAAGGAAAGAAGCCAGAGAGTGGTGGTCAATGGGACAGAGTCCGGTTGGAGACCTGTGTCTAGCGGAGTCCCTCAAGGGTCGGTTCTGGGACCAGTTCTAGTCAATATATTCATTAATGACTTGGATGAGGGATTAGAGTGCGCTGTCAGCAAGTTCGCTGATGACACAAAACTGGGAGGAGTGGCTGATGTGCCGGAAGGCTGCGCAGCCATTCAGAGGGACCTGGACAGGCTGGAGAGTTGGGCGGGGAGAAATTTGATGAAATATAACAAGAGCAAGTGTAGAGTCCTGCATCTGGGCAAGAACAACCCCATGTACCAGTACAAGTTGGAGGCAGAGCTGTTGGAGACCAGCATAGGGGAAAGGGACCTGGGGGTTCTAGTGGACACCAGGATGACCATGAGCCAGCAATGTGCCCTTGTGGCCAAGAAGGCCAATGGCATCCTGGGGTGTATTGGAAGGGGTGTGGTCAGCAGGTTGAGAGAGGTTCTCCTCCCCCTCTACTCTGCCCTGGTGAGGCTGCATCTGGAGTATTGTGTCCAGTTCTGGGCCCCTCAGTTCAAGAAGGACAGGGAACTGCTAGAGAGAGTCCAGCGCAGAGCCACGAAGATGATTAAGGGAGTGGAACATCTCCCTTATGAGGAGAGGCTGAGGGAGCTGGGTCTCTTTAGCTTGGAGAAGAGGAGACTGAGGGGTGACCTCATTAATGTTTATAAATATGGAAAGGGCAAGTGTCAAGAGGATGGAGCCAGGCTCTTCTCAGTGACATCCCTTGACAGGACAAGGGGCAATGGGTGCAAGCTGGAACACAGGAGGTTCCACTTAAATATGAGGAAGAACTTCTTTATGGTGAGGGTGACTGAACACTGGAACAGGCTGCCCAGAGAGGTGGTGGAGTCTCCTTCTCTGGAGACATTCAAAACCCGCCTGGACGCGTTCCTGTGTGATATGGTCTAGGCAATCCTGCTCTAGCAGGGGGATTGGACTAGATGATCTTTCGAGGTCCCTTCCAATCCCTAACATTCTGTGATTCTTGCTTTCGTTGCCTCTCATTGCTGTTTGTTGTTGTGATACCTGGAGCAACTTGCCAGTGATTTGTGGATGAGTATATTTTTGTCTGTTTTGTGTTGTCATTTATATTGATTTTCTTCATTTCATTACATCTCGTTAATTTCATCCCATGAGTTTCCCTCTCTTTTTCCCAATTCCCTTCCTCATTTGGGGAAGGGACATCGGGTGAGAGAAAAACTGCTATTGTTTAGCCCTGGGTATGGGCTAAATGTAGACAGGGTAATACCCTTTTCTGTGGTCTCGTTATCTAAAGTCATTGGTTTTCCCATGGTAAGGAAACTAAACTTTTAAAAACAAAACCTGTCTGCTGGCAAAATGTCATGTCAGTCAGAAACATAGCCCTTCTGCTTTGGGCAAATGTAAGACATTCAAGCCTCTACAGAAACACCCATAGATAGCTGCAAGCCTAATGCTGTATGTGCAGTGAACAGTCTTGCATGGGAACAGTACTGACTGCCCATGTGCATTGAGGTGCATAAATCTGAAGGAACATTAGCTGGATCAAGCAGGTAGGTATTTTTCTGCTTTAGTCCCTGTGTTCTGTTCTGAGAGCAGATGCAAAATTGTGAGGAACGGCAATTTCCAGCCACAAGCTTTGAACAGCCTTTTTCCAAACATATCTGATATTTTTCATAAATGACCATAACTATTAGAAAGCATGGTTATAAATCCCTGTGTTGACCAGTGCCATTTTGGTTCTTTTATGTCCCTCCTGAGCATTAGGGTCCCCAGCAGCTGGCAATGGAAGGAGCTGACCCAGACAGCTCTTGTGGAAGTCAGAAAATTATACATGTGCATCACACTCTGGGTAATGGTCTGGCGTCTGTCAGCACCAGTTTCAGGCAGATGAAGTTCTGAAGCTGTGGAAGAGGATAATGAATTTCCACTCCTCACATTGTCTCTCGAGAATTGGTCCTCCTTGAGTTTTTCTCTTTTTCTCTTCTGTGCACTCTTCATTCTTCTCTTTATCTCATTATTCCACTAGGAATTCTTTTTTTTTCCACTTTCTCTATGTATATCTTTCTAACTCAGACTCACCAATATATGGACGTACGTGTATTCGTGTGCACACACACAAGTGAGGCAGCAAGAGGAGACAGGGAGTTAGTCAGGGACTTCCAGCCTCACTCTTAAAAATTTTCCTTTGCTCACACTATGGCAGCCGAGAGGCTCTCTGATAACCATGTCTCCCATACATAATTAAACAGACATGCTAATGACATTTTTAAGTAACAGCAATTGACATTTTTCCCACTTTGGAATCTCACAGACAAGTCTGGACTTCATTAACCTTTTGCAGTATAATAGTGGTTTTGTGATTTAGGAGAGCTGATAAAAAGGCAAGAACCTCCTTCTTTCCACGTAAATTCTGTGTGCCAAAATAAGTTGAACAATAAATTCAGATAGACAGATTTGTGTGGTCAGGTACAGGTGAAGAGATATTCTCATTAAGCTTCATTGAAGTGACCCAGAAAAAGCAGGTTAGGTCATTTATAACAGAGTACCAAAATATTTCTGTAAGGTGACCTTTGAAGAACATGAAGTATGAAGAGTAAAAGTTTTGAGAAAAAATTGAATTCCTCTGTGAACTAACACATCATAAAGCAAAAATTCAGTTTGATCCAAACAGATTTCTTCTATAAAAGTAACATCCAAATATATTATTTACGTGAGACTCGATGACTTGCTTTCTGGGGGAAGATGTGGCAAGGTGCAGAGCATATCTTAGAGCAGCCCGGCGCCACGTGCCCTCTGGCATCACAGAATATGTCGTTCAAAAGCAGAGCCGGGCTCTGCAGCACCTTGGGGTTTGCTCTCAGCTTTATGCAGTGAGCAGGGCTGTTGAGCACCACAGTATTTGTTGGCTCACCAAAGAAGGCTGACAGGCCCTGAAACCCTCCATCACTTCCTAATGTGTCAACGACCGTAATTACTTTTTGCCTTCATTTTTGTGTGCAGCTCTCTCTCTAGCTAGGACGTTTCGGAGGCTGAGATGAATGGGAGAGCTACCTTTGGGATTCAGAGGAATGTGTGTCTCCTGTTCATGGCCTATTGACCATACAACACACATGTACTGAGCTGCTTGCCTGCTGGAGGAAACTCCTGATATCTAAATAATTGCCTTTTTGCACCCAAGGCTTGGATAGAGCTCAGACATAACAATGTCCGCTTCACAGAAAATCTGAAAAGTTCTCAATTTGTACACAAGTGTTCTGTAAAAAAGAGTAAGCACCCATGTCTTCTGTGTGTGAATGTTGATGTTATGATCATCTATAAAGCAACATGCACCAGTAGTTTGGGAACACACAAACCCGACAGTGGGTTTAACTCTACTGCCCCTTTGTTTAATGTACTCCATTTGCTTAGATTGTCAGAGCTCTGAACTGCCCATTAAAAGACAGAAACATATTGAGACATAGCATTTCTCCATTGCTTTATCGTCACCTCTTTAGGTTTTGGGCAGTGTTTACAGTTCTCTTAATTTTAGTTACATTGTTGATCTTATTTAAGTTATTAAATTCTTCAGGCAGTGAAACTTAGCACCCTTATTTTTAATATATATATTACAAAAAAAAGAGAAATGATTGACCAGAGCCTTTTCTCTAGTCTCCACTAACTCCAAATCAAGCCTTGTGAATTAAACAAGAAAGTGCTATCCAGCCCATTCTTTCTTGTAATGTATTTATTATACCCATTCAGGCCAAACACAAACCAATTAAAAACTGGCAATGGAAGAACTCTACCTGCAGCTTCCATTTGTGTAATATTAGTGCTTTTCTTTCCATCAACTACAAAAAGAGGTTTGAAAGCAGATGCTGTAATACAATCAGATCATGATTGTGCAAGTAGAACTCAGCAGGGAAAAAAACATGTAAAAAAAAAAGGGTTTTGTTAAATAAAGCTGCATTAACTGTTAGCATTTGTATCATCAAGGGGCTCTAAGGGAGCTACTTTCAATGAGAGTGTGGCACCTGGCTTACTGCTTTGAAATTCCCTGACTAAATGAGTAACACAATCAGCTCTATGCAAGGGGAAGGTCTGTACAGGTTGGATTGCAGTGTTTTTTGCACTGCAGTAATAATTCTCATTTCCTTCTGAATTCATCAGTGTTGTGCTGGGTAAATCTGCTGGCCTTGTCTGAAATCCAATACGCTATGATTTATACAAGCTCTCTAACTATACAGCTGCTCACAGTACAGTAGGTGCCCATTTTGCTGTGTAATTCTTTTCTTCTCACCTGATTCAGTTCGCATATACCATTCATTACAGGCTAATAAACGTGGTTTGATTTACTTGGCAGTTTCAGCTGAACTCTTTCCTACCCTGAAGAGATGCCCATCTGAGAGAAATATTTACTACCCAGCATTTGAGGGGTTTATTTAAAACTGATGTAGAAACGACCGCCAGGGGCATGCTCCATGCCCAGATCAGTCACTGGCGGTACCTCAGATCTGTCTCCTACCAGAGATTCCAGTCTTTTTTGGGAGTGGGACATAAAGTTCTAGTTCTTGGACACTTCCTGACCATGTGCAAATTATTACTACTATCACATAAGCCACGTTTTTTAATAAGAAACCCAAAGTGCCTTTTGTCTGGAACAGGTTGCATGTAAAAAGAAATCTTGTTTCTCTATCCTATCAGCAAGTTGTTGATGGATGGTCGCTGTCTCTGGCGTACCTATAGCTACAGCTCCTAACAGGAAGTATTCTCATACTTCTCTCTCTCCATGACTTCTTCAGCTCCCCACTTTATAGTTAGTTATTACTTTCAAATGGCTCTCTTCTTCTCCCCTTTGTGCTGTCAACAGCTGTAACTTTCCCTGCTTCAGCATAGTAACTGTTGAACCTAAACCTGCTCGTGCCATTCCTGTTTTGCTTCTGTTCTGTTCAGACAGGTCTTTAATTTTCTTACCGTTTTTTTTCAGTTGTTTTTTACATACAGATATAGATGAAGAGAAGGCATAGGAGCTCACAGCATAAAGTATCCAGAAAGAACTTAAGGGAGATAGAAGTAGTCCTTCCCTAAAGGAAAAGGGGGAAGTTCCACAGCTTGTGGGAGACTGTGGCATTGGCACTGAGAATTGAGAATTGCCTTTCCCCTTTTATTTGGAAACACATCCATGACTTTCTTATATCCTGGGCAGATGCTCATTTTACCCCTATAATCTGTGGACTGTGTACTGGGGGACGCTTCCAGCAGGATGACTAATGTTGAATGCACAAGTGAAACATCTTTTCTTTCCCATTAGATTGCTATCAGTCTTTGAATTAGGCTATTAAACTGTAAGGAATTAGAGAAAAAAATCTGGGACCTGTACAGACTTGTTTAGGGATCTTATACTGACTGCACTTCTAGCACCCTAGCACCAGAAGCATTAATTCATCCCTAAAGGTTGATGTGTTTCTTTCCTGAATGTGTGATTTGCAGCCTGACTAAAAAGGAGTTGCTGTATTTTATGCTGCAACTAGAAAATTATGCTGCATCCTATAAAGAAGACAAATGCTTAATGTGTTTGTCATGCTAGGCATGAAGGGGACAAAAAGCTTTGCATATGTTTATATTCTAAGGGGAAATACAGAAATTTCAAGTCTTAATATATACAAAATGTGTTTCTTCTTCCAGAACAACAGCCTTGGACATAGCATCCATTTTCAGGATGTGCCTCTGGAAAAGACAGGGAAAGCAGCCCAACACTTTTACATCTATACTTACTCCCTCTGGAGTATTTCATGCAATTCTAGCTAATCTTCTGTTCTATCAACATGAAATACTGAAAGTATATTATTTTCCGTAAATGTCAGCCAACTGAAATTTCTTTTATCAGCTAAAGTTCCCACAAATTACTTTAAATGCTGAAACGGCTATGAAAGTGGTCTGTTAGTGACTTTCATACAGCATGAACCTATTCAGCAGCTTGTTTATGAGTGTGATATGTTTCGCTATTTGCAAAGCCAATATATTTGGTATGTGAGGCAGTCAGGTAGGCAGCTGTCTGCATTTCGCTGGCTGTTTTCTTGCAGATGAACTTAGAACATACTCCATTGGTTTTGAATCTAAGAATCTTTAATGAAGAACACAATCACTTTTATCACTAGAAAATTCAAACAGCTCTCACATGTAGAGCATCACAATCACAATGATAAAAGATGTGCAACTAGGCTGAAAGTTTGTATAATCTTCTCATGATGGCTACCCACAGAAGCTGGACAACACTGAAGAAAGGGTTGCACTGATGGGAGCCCAGTCTAAGCTTTCTGCAATGTCATATTGTGCATCAATGAGGCATAGAATGTCTATGGCATAGAAGAGAGCTTTTCCCTATGGCCTTTATAGTTGGTTCTCCCATCTCTAGAAAGGTATAATAGCAACAGCAGACTTCAGAGAAAAGTAGAAAGAATGGTCACAGGTACAGTCCATTTTCCATGTGAGGAATAAACTAAATCTCTTCAGTCTGGAGAAGGAGGATATGGCGGAGGTCAGTAAAATGGCAGGGAAGAGAAGAGGACTCCATTGTTCATTGTCTGTTCCAGCACAAGAGCCAGTGGACCTCAAGTGGTGCTAGGAGGAGGCAGATCCCTAATGAACAGAGGGAGACTGCTTTTTACACAAGGGAACACAGGTAAGCTGTGGATCTCCTTGGTCCTGGAAACTGAAAGTGTTTAAAGTTTATGCGGGTCGATGGGCAACTTCTTGGCAGAGGATCCGCTGAGGGCTCTGAATATGCAAAACCCACATCTCCCTAATGGAAGTCTTTATACTGCTGAGAGCTGGAGTCTGGGAGAGTGCTTGGAGAAATATATACTGTCCTGTTTTCTGCAGGCACCCACTTTAGTCCACTGTCAAAAGGGGTGCTGGACTTCACAACCTATAGAAATATTCAATATGTTGGGGATTTTACCCTTTGCTAATCCTCTTGTGATGTGGTGTACCTAAAACCCGTTCATAGAGGGAGAAAGATGTTCATACTTTACAAATCTCAGGTAAAAAACCTGGGAGAAGGTGCAAATATTTGTTTCCATATCGAACAGTGTTTTCCTTTTTCAGTCCTGCTAAGGCAGTGTCCAGTCCCCATCTAGACTCACATCTGATAACTGCACATGAAATCTCTTTGATGTTACTAGGGCAGAGTCTGAATTCAGGTGCTTTTAATTTTCTTTACGCCTTTGCTATAAAGAAAGAGAGTAAGATGTTGTAACCTGAATTGGTCTGTCCTGTTGCATCACAAAAAGATACTAACCACACATATGCACCTACAGCATTTGAAAATATCTCCCTGAGCTAGTGGAAGATTTACTTTTTTGTCTTTTACCACTGTCTGCCCTTTCAGGAGAGAGAAACCAGACAATATCGAGGCAATGTATTCTGCAAGTAAAAAGCTGCTTTGAAAATTTTCCGTGCTCTACCTGCAGTTTGGAAATGGTTAAAAACAGAATAGTAATTGTAGCAATAACAACAAAATCATCAGTGCACACATTTATGAGTGTACTGATTATATTTCCATCTTACACAATCTGTATTAAATACACTATCATTTTGTTTCTAAGAAAAGAATACTCTGATATTTTCTGGCTAGGTTTTGGAAGGTTGCCCTAGAGGTTTTAGGACAGCCGCACATGAATCTTCTGCAGACTTTTATATTTCTGTATTTTTAAGTGTTTTCCTGTTCTTTTGAATTGTTGTGTGGATAGCAACATAGATAAGTGGGGGCAGGTTTTAAGGATCCACTAGGTGTTAACAACATCACCCCTTAAAAATACGCGTAGTTGCAGCTATAGCCTTTTCCTGGAATAAAGTAATTGGTATTTCCCTTCTTCACAAAAGCTTTGTGAGAATTCAAAATCTTTTCTTTGTACAGCACGTGAAAGGTGAAGAATGCCAAGCAAGCATGTTTCATTAGCATTCCTATTCATTTTGTAACATATGACAGGAGTTTACCTTGGCACTTCCTTCTTAAAAATGATAGGTAATGTCGTTAACACTCTGGTCTTACATGAACAAGCTACTGTATACAACACCCCATAGAAATAAAATGCTGTAGCAATTGATCTAGTTGAATGGACCAGTAAAGGCTAATTTCATTTGAATGTTTTCTAATTCTTTTCAAACCTTGTAACTGGTCATAATGTAATTTTGGCATGGAGACAACTGCCAATGAAGGCATCATATTATGATGTTTCTGTCTATAAATAGAGCTGAATCCTAGTTGATTCTGCCCTTTAGACTCTGTTTCCTTACTCCCTCTCCCTTTTGCTTTCCACCAAGTGCCTGGAATCACTATAAATCAGATTATGAAAAAGCCTTCTTCTGAGAATGGTAAAGCTGTTGTAAAGTCCAAATGCACTGAAGCAAGAACAAGCAAAATTGTTATTTCTGGTATTGTTAGGGAAATCTCAGCTACTGTCTGCTGTAATGAAAAGAAACACTGTTATTGGGAATACCTTTTCAAAATTCAGCTCTCTATAAAAAGCAAACATTACTATATTTAAGGACAAATTCACCCTTAAGCTAAGCAACTAAACTAAGTTGAATTACAGTAGGAATAAATATGGCTCACTACGTCAAATTCTGTTTTGGTTTACACCAATGGAAATTGGAACAATTCCAGTGACTGAAAAAAATAGTAAATTATTGAAGGTGTAAAGGATAGGCAGAGTGTGACCCTCTACAGATACAAGATTTTTAAATACACATTTTATGTGATGACAACAGTATGACAACATAATCTCATGGTAGTAAAAAATCCAAACCTTAATAAAAAATAAAGAAAACCTGCAATATTTAGTAGAACCATATACTTTCCACACATGGAGAAAGGTTTTCACAGTTTAGCAAGGTAGAATTCATGTAGGGGAAATCTTTGAAAACTCATAAAAACAGAGCTGAATCAAAGCTAGAAGAAGGAAATCATCATAAGAAAAGATTTTGTTGCAGAGATGACATTTTGGTCATTATTTATTCACTCAATGTTTCAGTGGAAAACAGGGACTATCTATTCAAGTAGCTTTGTATCGACTGGTAGTACTTTGATATCAAAAAGAACTAAGATACTCCGGATACAGGCATGATACTTATATTTTTAAAAGTATAAAGAGGTATAATTTGATAAAACTTACTACTTTTTTTACTGCTTTTATCCCTGATAAGGTTATCATGTCAATTATAAAGATGAGAGGCACAATATGCAATGCATTGCTCTCTCCACATTACATAGCAATTAAGAGAAGTCATATCTTAGAAGTTATTGACTATGTTGTTCACTGTTGCAGACCGGAGTTCTCTCCAACACCTTTACTTTCATTCCACTATGAAAAAAACCTCAAAAAACTCTTTATAACTCAAGGACGGCAGCCCATCCTCCCGGGACTGCCAGCTGTGTTTGCCACAACCAGATGTTCTGTTCCTGAAGCTCCTTGTGCTCCACCAGATCCAGTGTCTGTGTGCTCCAGTCTAGGTAGCAGCTCTCTCCTGTCCCAGCAAGTTGTTCCAGGCCCCGTTATCTGCTTCTGGTTTTTATCTCTTTGTGGCCTTAGCCACAAATTCAAAATCAGATGCAACTTATGTGACACAGCTCATAGAAGTGTGCTTTTGTTTGTCTGTTTGTCTAGTTTTAGAAAGCATTATCTCTTCAAACAACTCAGTCAATGTGGAATGAAAAATTAAGCTGTAATCTAAAAATCCCTGAAAATAGATGCCCAGTGATAGCTCACTGGTTTCTTTAACCTGCCCAGAATACAGGCCAGTATCTTTGGGACTTAAAAGTATAGAACATCCTGTTCTTTAGTTTCGTGTGTTCTGCAGCCTGTTTCACCCCCTCCCATTTGTCTAGAATGGTGGGTAGTCTTCAGTGGAGACCATAAAAAAAATCAGTAAAATCTGCTCTCTCTTCTTACAGTATTTTGCAATAACACCCCTTTGTTAGAGGACTATTCAAAAGCTATAACAAATTACAAAGAACATTGGCATGTTCAGGCACAATAACCTTTTAATAAATGTATATTTTTCTAACATTTAATTAAAATGTCATGTACTTTTATGCATTTCCTCTTCCATTACTGGTGATGTTCACCACGGAGCTATATTAAGCTTCCCTTTGTTTAATCAGCTCGTTCATCTTCATCAACTATTTTAGGTATTCAAGAACCTGAAAGTGTTCAAGATATCATTATAATAATATAACATGTTAGAGTTCTATAGTATTTTCTTGCCACTATCTGAAAGGTATTTTGTAAACAGTAATGAGTTCTGAGCCTATCAAAATCCCAATGGTCAGGGTGAGTTTACTCCTATTTAATACACAGATTTAAAAGGTTAAAGTCTCGTCCTAAAGTCAAATATTCACTTCCAGTGCCAGCAGTCAACACCAGCTTTCCTGATTTATGGCCATCTGGAGCGTTTTAAGAATTTTCCAATGTAATGTTACAGTTCATTGTTGTGCATCCAGTTGAGATCAGTTATGGAAAAAATCTCTTCATGTTCAGAAGCTTGAGGCTTCATTAAAAAGATCCATAAGAGACCTTTTTTAGATCTACAGAACAATTTATACCAGGTTAGGACCTGACTTGAGCTCCATATCCAAACTGATGTGAAATTTCCAAATTTCAGACTGAGTTGGATTCAGTTATCCAGTCCTCTAGGACTGAAGTTGGCAGAAATGTCTGTAAAATAATCAGAAATATTTTTTTCTGAGTAGTAGCAGCTTTGGACCTTTGGCAATTGAACTGTATACAGAGTTTATGATAGGACAGCAATGAACAGGACATTGTACCTATTATGGCATACCTAAGGAGCCAATCGGCAAAAGAAAAAAAGACTACAATAATTGTAAACGCTCCATGAGGTAACCCTAATTTGGAGGGTACTCTGAAGGCATCTGGGAACATGGGGAAGAATATTTTCTTTAAGAAATTAACACGAGTTTTTAGCTACTATTGGGACATCAAATTTGTTTAATAATGTGATCATGGCCACATCAAAGCCAAAGATGTGACTCTTCTTGAAGGAGTAACCTCTAAATGAAGCTCAGTTATATTTACATGTTGATGCAGACCTACTGGCATCATATAGTCCAAAACCAGTAGCTCTCACATATTTGTCTGAACATGTAGTCCCATACACCCTGGATATATGAGGACAACAGCTTCCCTGTGTGTGCACCGCAGAGCTGCTCTGTGTGGGTACTGTAGCCCCTTGCCTGGGATTTACAGATGCCCACCCAGTGCAGTACAGGGTGCATTTGCCACTAGAAGCAGTGGTTCAGTTTGGTAAGGTGGATGAGTCCATGTGTAGGTAAAGCATAGTGTTTCATGCCCCCTAAATCATGCGGTATGATTCAGCTTACCGTCACTGAAGGGAACCCAACCAGCAATTGCTTGGTAAGGTCCTGTAACCGAAAGATGGTAGCAAAAGGGAAACAGAAGGTAGATCTGTGAGTGAGTAATCTTTATAGAGATATAACAGAGTGTGTCAAAAAATGTTTTCAGTTTCATGGTATTCTGTAACTGGAGATATGCTAATTTGACTACATTAGTCTGAATTCTAGATGATTTTCACACCTTTCAAAAAACTGCTGAAATGTTATATTCTGTCCAACTTTTCCACTCCATCCTGCAACTTAGACTAACCAGACAACTATGTAACCATTTAGAAATGGTTTTGTCATAATATTAATTTACAAGCACAAGAACATGCACACATGCACATATATTTGTTCAGAAAGGTTTGACAGTATACAAAGAGCTGAATCACAGAAATATACTCAGCTCTGCCTTACATGTTAAGTACATAGCAGACAAATTTCAGTTATCAGTACTTTGTAAGAGTGGTCTTAATTGTGTGTATAAAGTTATTTTTCTTACTGAAAAAGCAATAAGAAATACCAAACAATGAAGTATGCACGTGCAATCAGGGACTGGGGAATACCAAAATCATGTCCAGAATTCCAGAATCAAAGTCTCTGAAGTCTCATTTGGAAAATTGTATGGAATTTAACTGGCATGACCTGGAAAGATAAAAGGTCTGTGTTCACTTTGCCAGCACTTGAGTCTGTAGTTTTAGAGAGTTCAAACCTGTTAACACTCTAACTTACATTTTGGCATTATACTTTCACATAAAGTTATCATTCATATAGCTATAAATATGTTTTTATTTCAATACAGCTTGAAAATAAAATATTTTCTCCTTCCCAAATTATCCCATAAAGCTGCTCTGAACTATTAAAATGACCTTTTTAAATGGATTATTTATTCATTCAGTTCCTTGTCTTATTTGTTCACATTTAATTTCAGCATTAATAATGCAGTCCACTGCACAATTTCATTTTAATGGAGAATTTTTTCATATGTCATATTTAATACTTTGCTGTAGCCTTAGGAGACAGCTCTTATTTTCCTTTATGGCATATGTAAAGGTCTGGTTTTGTTCCATATTGTCTAGACTTGCCCTTCTAATATCATGCTTAAAATAGATATTCATGTAAAACATGCAGTTTCTGGATGTTAAAAGGGAATGGCTTATTTTCTACAAGTTGAAAGGTAATCCAAGATGGCAGCTGTAGGGATCATGGCCTTGTTTAAATCCTGTTCTCATGAATTTCAGTGTAGCTGCAGATCACACCCTAGAGAACTAGAATTTGAGTATCTGACACTGCTGCTGTGTTTCCAAATACTAATTTTTCCAGATTGTGACGAATCTGATCAGGTGGAATGAAGCGCAATCTGCTGAAAAGAACTAAAACTACAAGGTGGTTATGGGATACTCCCCAAAACCAACCCCCAAACCTTGGTGAACTGGATAGTTTGGATTCTCACCCATGTCTCACCATTAAACCAATAGCAATGAAGTGTATCCTGAATATCAGCATTCACTAAAGCCCTTCAGTGAAGAGGAGAGAAGAGAGAAGAGAATTGTTCAGTTGGAAGGGACCTACAACGATCATCTAGTCCAACTGCCTGACCACTTCAGAGCTGACCGAAAGTTAAAGCCTGTTATTAAGGGCATTGTCCAAATGCCTCTTAAAAACTGACAGGCTTGGGGCATTGACCACCTCTCTAGGAAGCTTGTTCCAGTCACCCTCTTGGTAAAGAAATGCCTCCTAATGTCAAGTCTGAACCTCGCCTGGCGCAGCTTTAAACAATTAAACCATTCAATGGCCTGAGACCTCCTCACCACTGCCTGAAGACCCCATCTACCTCCTGGCTGCAATGAGGATCACGGACAGGCACAGGAGCTCTGGCATCCAGTATCTATCCTAAGCACTGAACTTGTGCTGCTCACCAGCTGGCTCCCATTTGCAGGCTTTGCTTTCTGAATAGGAAAAACCAAATTGTTGAAAACAATGTTTTCATTTTTTACTGTAGGGGAAATTTTGGTCTAATTTAGCACCACGTGATGAGTACTAACCCAGCCCAAAAAGCAGCTTTGCAGCAAAGCCAGAATAGGCTTAGGTTCAAATGACAAGTTCTAACTTTTCAGGGCTGCTAAAGCAAAATGGTTCCTCAGTGAGTGGCTGTGAGATCACTCCTATCATTTTATAGCACTGAATTTATAGTATTTATTGTATCTGCCATCTGTAGCATTGAACTTTATGTTATTGAATTTGAACATAAGGCAACTGCCCTTGTACAAGGATGTATTCAGGATTCTGATGATAAGAAACTTTCAAGTCATATTTTTCCAGACTGGCTATCACAGGACAACAGCCTTTGAATTGCTTTGCAAAACACAACAGCAATACACAATAAGAAAACTGTTGCCAGAACTGGTGGGATAACTACGTGGCTTTTGAGCTTAACCTGGTTTCAACAATTCTTCATAATTCGTGTCTTCGTACATACATGAGCCAGTTGAATTATTTTAAAAATAAAATAGAATCTTTACGTTTGTAGAGTGTTAGCTGAACTCCATATGACTCAAACAAACACATGACATTGTCATAAAAGTAATGATCAATAGGGAGACTTTTGGAAGAATTTCAGCCACTGGACATATTTCTAGCATTTCTAAAATGTCCAGCACTGTTTATCTGAGAATGAAAGAAAAATAATGAATGATTCTCGTAGAAACAGTATTTGCTGAAAATTATTTCTGTCAGATTACGGAAATAAACTGACTAGTTCATTAGGAAATCAGATATTCATACTGAAATAACACTGAATATATATGACAATGCTACTTCATAAATGTTGGAGCTAGAACTCATGAATCTGGATGAATAGTATTATCAGCATTGATGTATCAGTTCAGTCAGGAAAAAAATCCCATAGAATTGTTTAAATATAAATCATTACAAAAGCTTCTTAACAACAAATTAGTAAGATATGTTTGTTATTTTAAACCCTCACTATAATACACCTAATTGCATAATGTACCTAGTTATGTAAAATTTAATCTCTCCAATCCCAGTAGTATTTCTAACACAGTAAAATTAAAGCTAATTGCCACGATAGGTGATGTTGGATCTAATCTGAAAATTGTAGTGTCCAGTGGAAGTATTTAATATGTCATGGACGGCAGACAGGACATAACTAACTCTCTCATACTTTCCTCTGATCATCGTTTCCAAATGTGACAGTCCGGGGATATAAATACATTTGAGCCAGCAAAATGATTAACCCAGACTCAGGACCAACTCTCTAACAATGTGTGTTGAAGTGTTTGAGACTCCTTTAAAAAGACTTCAGAAGAGTCCTTTTCTCCTTTAAAAAAATCACATTGCTAAACTGTTCTTCTCATAATTATACAATAATCAGTCACGACCCCTAGATAAGAACACATACAAGCGCACACAGCCATGGAAATTGAAAAGAGACAGATTTTAAGAGGATAGGAATACATAGAGGTTTATTCAATGTGCAAAGCTGTGCTCCCCTGACCCAGTCCATGAAGCTCTGAGTTTCCATAACACATCAGGTTAACTTGAAGGCTTGGGCTTGGTGACCTGAGGGGCACATTCTCACAAACTGAAAATGAGGCTGAAACAGCAGGATTAGACATGCATATAAATAAAAATGGGCATAATTGCTTTAGACGGTCCCAGGTGAAGGATCAAAACTGTATTACTTACAACAGAACAGGAAAATACTCATACTATCAGTATGCTATTCCTCAGTCATTTGAAGTGGCTTATCCTAGTCAGTGTCAAAGAGAGAGTAATGAGGTCCTGGTACCGTTGATCTCTTTTAAATTACAAATCATAGAATCATAGGATCATAGAATCATAGAATAGTTTGTGTTGTAAGGAACCTTTAAAGGTCATCTAGTTCAACTTTCCCTGCAATCAGGAGGAACATCTTCAACTAGATCAGGTTGCTCAGAGCCCCATCAAACCTGACCTTGAATGTTTCCAGGGATGGGGCATCTACAACCTCTCTGAGCAACCTGTTCCTGGGTTTCACCACCCTCATTGTAAACCATTTCTTCCTCATATATAGCCTCAATCTACCCTCTTTCAGTTTAAAACCACTACCCCTTGTCCTATCGCAACAGGCCCTGCTAAAAAGTCTGTCCCCATCTTTCTTATAGGATCCCTTTAAGTACTGAAAGGCTGCAATAATGTCTCCCCGGACCCTTCTCTTCTCCAGGCTGAACAAGCCCAACTCTCTCAGCCTTTCTTCATAGTAGAGGTGTTCTACCCTTCTGATTGTTTTTGTGGCCCTCCTCTGGACCTGCTCCAACAGGTCCATATATTTCCTGTACTGGGGACCCCAGATATGGATGCAGTACTCCAGGTGGAGTCTCACCAGAGTGGAGTAGAGGGGCAGAATCACCTCCCTCGACCTGCTGGCCACGCTTCTTTTCATGCAGCCCAGGATATAGTTGGCTTTCTGGGCTTTTTCTTTTCTTTTGAGTGCACATTGCCAGCTCATGTCCAGATTTTCATCCACCAGTACACCCAAGTCCTTCTCCGCAAGGCTGCTCTCAATCCCTTTATCCCCCAGCCTGTATTGATACTGGGGCTTGCCTTGACCCACACGCAGGACCTTGCACTTGGCCTTGTTGAACCTCATGAGGTTCACATGGGCCCACTTCTTGAGCTTGTCCAGGTCCCTCTGGATCGTATCCTGTCCCTCAGGTGTGTCAACTGCACCACTCAGCTCAGTGTCATCGGCGAACTTGCTGAGGGCGCACTCAGTCCCACTGTCTATGTCATTGATGAAGATATGAAACAGTACTGGTCCCAATACAAACCCCTGAGGGACACGACTTGTCACCAATCTCCATCTGGACATCGAGCTGTTGACCACTACCCTCTGGATGCGACCATCCAACCAATTCCTCATCCACCAAACAGCCCACCCATCAAATCCATCTCTTCCCAATTCAGAGAGAAGGATGTTGTGGGGGACAGTGTCAAAGGTCTTACAGAAGTCCAGATAGATGGCATCTGTAGCTCTTCCCTTGTCCACTGATGTAGTTACTCCATCATAGAAGGCCACTAGGTTGGTCAGGCAGGACTTGCCCTTGCTGAAGCCATGCTGGCTGTCTTGAATCACCTCCCTGTCTTACATGTGCCTTAGCATAACTTCTAGGAAGGTCTGTTCCATGATCTTCCCAGGCACAGAGGTGAGGCTGGTAGGTCGGTAGTTCCCAGGGTCCTCCTTTCTACTCTTTTTAAAAATTGGAAAAATGTTTCCCTTTTTCCAGTCACTGGGGTCTTCACCTGACTGCCATGACTTTTCAAAAATGATTGAGAGTGGCTTGGCAACTACTTCAGCCAATTCCCTCAGGACTCTGTGGTGCATCTTGTCAGGTCCCATAGACTTACGTATGTTCAGGTTCCTCAGGTGGTCAAGAACCTGATCTTATCCCTGGAGGTATTTAAAAGATGTATAGATGTGGTGCTTAGGGACATGGTTTAGTGGTGGACTTGGCAGTGCTAGGTTAACAATTGGACTTGACGATCTTAAAGGTCTTTTCCAACCAAAATGATTCTATGATTCTATGAGTCTGATTCTCTTACAGACTTTGCTCCCCCAGTGCCTGTCCTGCAGTCCATACACTCAAGAGGTGTGGGAAGAGAGGTTGCCAGTGAAGACTGAGGCAAAAAGTTGTTGAGTACCTCAGCCTTCTCCTCGTCCATTGTTGCAAGTTTGCCAGTCTGGTTCATCAGCAGGGGCACAGTTTCTTTGACCTCCGTTTTCTGGCTGACATACCTGTAGAAGCCCTTCTTATTATTCTTTGCATCCTTTGCCAAGTTCAGCTCCATCTGAGCCCTGGCCTTCCTGACCCCATCCCTACACAACTGGGCAGCGTTGCTATACTCTTCCCAGGACACCTGTCCCTGCTTCCACTGCCTGTGCATTTCCTTCTTGCCCTTTAGTTTGACCAGCAGGTCTCGACTCAGCCATGCCGGTCTCTTGCCTTCCTTGACTGATTTCTTACACCTGGGGATCGAGAGCTCTTGTGCTCTATGGAAAGGGTCCTTAAAGATCTGCCAGCTCTGTTCTGCTCCCTTGTCCCTGAGGGCAGTTTCCCAGGGGGTCCTATTGACTAATTCCTTGAATAGCTGGAAGTTTGCTTTCCTAAAATTCAGGGTCCTGACTTTACTCTTTGCCTGACCCATATCCCTCAGGACTGCGAACTCCACCAGAGCGTGATCACCACAGCCCAGGCTGCCTCCAATCTTGATGTCACTGATTAGCTCACTTGCACTGGTGACTATCAGGTCCAGTATCGCATCTCTTCTGGTAGGGATGTCTATCACCTGGCTTAAGAAGTTATCCTCAATGCACTCTGGAGTCTCTTGGATTGCCTAAGCTCGCCGTGCTACTTTTCCAGCAGATATTGGGGAGGTTGAAATCCCCCAGCATGATGAGAGCCTGTGAGTGCAATGCCTCCTGTAGCTGGAGTAAGAAGGCTTCATCAATAGGCTCCCCTTGACCGGGGACAAAGTTCCCTTTGTTGCCTTGGTCTCTAATTCCTACCCACAATCTTTCAACCTGCTTGTGGCTATTCTTCAGAGACGGCTCTTCACACTCTATCCATTTCTTGATATAGCGGGCAACACCTTCATCCCTCCTTCCTCCCCTGTCCCTTTTCAACAGCCTGTAGCCATCAATAGACACACTCCAGTCATGGAATTTGTCTCACCAGGTTTCAGTAATGGCAACTAGGTCATAGCTTTCTAGCAGCAGAGTGGCTTCCAGCTCCTCCTGTCTGTTGCCCATGCTGCATCCATTGGTGTAGAGGCACTTCAGCTGGGCTGTTGACCATGTCACTTCCTGGAGGAACACCCCTTAATTCCTTTGAGGCATTTCACTGGTGTTTCCCTGTTGATTCCTATTACCTCAGGAGACCCTGGCTCATCTCCGTAAGACTTCAAGTGTGCTCCAGTGCACACAGCACATCTCGGAGCAACAGGCTAAGCACCCTCGCTAGCACCCCATCCCTCTAACCTTGGCATGTCATCCCACAGCTTGTTATTGGCAAGCATGATGTTATCCTCCTCCTCTTTCAAGTCTAGTTTAAAGCTCTGTCAATGAGCCCCGCTATCTTGTGAGCAAATCTCATGTCCTGGAACATTACCAAAGCATTTCTGGCTGTTACCAATGCAAGTGAAGATAAATTCAGATTTACTTTGGAAAAATACACGTATCAGGCTGTGCCTGTCCTTGCCAGTACCATTTTTGCATGTTTATATCTCAATTGTTTTAATACTATGTGTCACTCCCTTCCCCCATGAAAATCTACTCTTGAAGTCATCTCAGTGTCCAAGCCATTAAGAGGGGTAAATATATCATTAGGAGAGAGGGATAGGCAGATACGGAGGCAGTGAAGGATGCTGTAATCTGCTCATGGGCATGCCACAGTCAGAATTTATTCTAAGACAATCTATCAGATCATTTGATAAATACTGTTACAAACAAGCTATAAAACCTGAGGGGTTTATGCATCTAAACCACTTTATTTTTCTTAGTGTTTGCTTTTATAACTGGCTATTCTTGCTGCCTGTGTAACCTTCTACTACGTTTTTTAAGCTTGCCAAGTCTTTGCCTTCAGTACAGCTTCAGTTGTTATTTAGAAATGTGGGCTGTAGAAAGGATAAATAAACTGATATATGTGTCTAAGTCTCATGTGCCAGAGGGCATGAAAGGAAATACTCAACTAATAAATTTCCATAAATGATTGTGTGTGTTAGCATGCTTTTGCCTTGCATCTAAGATGTCAAGCCTTTAAAACCGCTATGTCTGAGAAGTTACAATTACAGAGATAGATAACCCAAAGAAAACCTTACATTTAGTTTTCAGTGCTCTCTACAGCCTTCTAGAAACTATGATTAGTGGGGGACAGAAGAGCTGACCCAGGGTAATTATTCCTCCTGTGTGCCTCATTTATCCACAAGGCAAGAGAATGACTCAAGAGAGGTGTTTTTGGCAGTCAGTTGTTCATGATTTTTTCTATCACACACTGAGATCACAGCTGAAATGAAAAGAATCAGAGGGATATTCAGAAATGAACCACAACAGAAACTGCCTGAGAAGTTGGTAAATAATTCCTGTGCTAATACCTTCTGCCTTCTCCGCAACTGCTGCAAGCTCGATGCCATAAACATCCAGCAAGCCTCTCATTAATGCTCACTACTGGCTAGGGTTTCTCATGACCTCAACTGAAATACAGCTCCCAGAGAAAGCGGACAGCCTTCAGCTCTCACTGCGGTCTGTAGTAAAGTGACTCCTTTAGATTTTGACTTCAAAAGACTATCAGTAATTTTGGCTACTAGCAACCTGCCATTAAACAAAAATTAGACAAGTGTCTCTTTCTTTTGAGCAAATCATTCAGATTCTTTGATTCCTGCTTTTCTTCCTCCTGTATACACATATGCACATGCACCCGTACACATGCATGTAGGCATGCACCCAACTCCTCTAATGCTTGGAATTTGTTAGATTCTTTTCCCTTTATAGTTAGACATTAAATATTGTATCTTGTGAACTTCTCACAGAAGACACTCAACCTTTCAGAAGGCAGAACTGTGTGGATATGATAATAATGACAAGCCCAGCTTTATTTGACTGGTAGGTATTTTAAAAATAAAATTTTATATCTCAGTTTCTGCTGCTTTTTTTTACTCCCTTGCTTTTCCCTCGCTTTAGATCACTAAAATTAATAAATTATTTTAACTCTGCATAGTCGTTTTAACTTTCCTGCTGGCAGCTCCATAACGCTTGGTTGCAACTACGCAGAAAAGTGATTTTGCTTCATAGCTGCATTATTTTGTAGGAATACCTTTTTGTTTCTCTATGTAAGTATATGTGTACACATAAGACACATACCCATGCACAAAATATATATACACACATATGTTTATGTATATATAAATGTAAAACATTTAAACTTACATATATAAGAATGTGTATATTTCTGTATGTATATCTATGTCTTCATTTATAAAATCTCAGTGATGAGTCTGTTTTCAATTGATAGTGTCCACTGGTCAAAGGAATGAGCTATTTTTCCAATGGATTAGCAAGCTTAAAAGAGTCCTCTGGCTGTAAGTGGTAGATTCATTTCAAGCTTTAGAGTATTCCACTGTGTCTACAACATGAGTCGTAGTGAGAGACAGACTGAGATGAGAAAGTGAGGTAATTCACGTGCCATTTTGTAACATCATACGGTATTTTCCTTTTTTGGCTTGTTTTTAAGGATAGGCAGGCATTCCCTGTCAATCTCATGCAAATAACTCCAATGCATACATACATGAGCAATAATCTTGCTATTTTTGTCACTTGAGTAATGCCATCAATGTAACTGAGAACTGGAGATGACACATTGCTAGAAACAAATCCCTATGGCCAAAGGCTCCAGTGGGAGTTCCGTGTTTGGTGTCCTCATTAACAAAAGTATTAAACAACTCCATTCATTTAACGTGTGATGACAAAACCCCACCCCTGTGATAAGATCAGAGTGAATCTATAGACGGATTAGCTGTAACACAGTTTCCTTAAATAACATTGGGAACGTGTTTAGAAACTGCTATGCTGTATGAACATGTCTTCCCTGCACAGTTACCAGGTTGAGATCTCTGCCTACAGATTCCAGACAAAAAAGGTTTTGCAAATATTCTCCACTTATTATTGCATGCATTTGTAGGACTATCATCACAGTATCAGCCGAACATATCTGGCATAAAAAACTGGTGCTAATCTTTCAAATGTTGGAGTAAAAGCAACACCTATTTTTCCTTCTGTTTTTTTTTTTAATATAGTTTTCCAGTAGCAGACTCCCTCTTTTGGCAGGTCCGTGATTTGGGCCACCCTCCTAAAACGGAAGAACAGAGAGCATTTCACTCAGTACAGGGCTTGACGTAGACATAAACTTGATTTCAAGTGCTTAACTATAATCAAGAACGTACCTAGAAAGGCATTTATTTGACCACTTAGGTGCCTGAGGGGCCAGCCAGGCCTAAAGACAAGAAAATGTAGTGATGGAACCACCAACTCATGAGCTCAAGAGAGGACAATTGAACACCAGTGGCAGGGCGGTCTGGACAGAAGTGCTCCTAGAGTCTGGGGAGGCTGGAAGGGGAGTATGGGGGGACAGCAGCACGGCAAAAGAGGTCAGAGGAAGGAAGGAGAGAGAGCCTCCAAGACCCTCCTCCATGGATTTTTTTCCGAGTTTTATCCAGTGACCATTGTCACGGTTTAAAGCTGGGCCGGCTATTAAACCTGAGGCAGACGCTCTCTGTTAACCCTCCCCTCGCACCCGAAGGGAAAGGGAAAGGGAAAAGGGAGAGAGACTTATGGGTTGGAAAGTTAAAACAGTTTTAATAAACTATAATAATAAAAAAGAGTATAATAATAATATTGGAATAATCAAATATACACAAATATATACAAAACCAAGATCGAGCTCCCCCGATGTCGGCCATGTCACCACCGGCACTGCAGGGCAGGCTCTGGGAAGGCCCAGTCTGGGCCCAGCGACGGTCGAGAGCTGGATTCAGGGATGCACAGCTCAGGATCGGGGGCAGCAGGAAAACAGAGTCCTCCTTGGACACTGGCCAAAGGCTCAAGCCGCAGAAGCAGCCCGAAGCAGCAGAAACACCCAAACACCAGCAGGCGAAGCAAGGGAAGGTGCAGAAGAAGGGCGAGACCCTCGTGATCCCCCCGTTTTATACTGAGAATGACGTGTATGGGATGGAATACCTTCGTTGGTCAATTTGGGGTCACCTGCCCTCTCTGCTCCTCCCTGCAGGTGCGACCCCCCTTCGGCTCTTCACTCGTAAGCAGTGAGGAATTTAGCAGTGACCTTGGTTTCTCTAAGACTAAGTGCAGCAAGAGCCTTTCTGCATAACATCCCTACCGGTGCCTCAGTGATAACT
The DNA here is from genome assembly GCF_013368605.1 of Nyctibius grandis. Lineage (NCBI taxonomy): Eukaryota > Metazoa > Chordata > Aves > Nyctibiiformes > Nyctibiidae > Nyctibius > Nyctibius grandis. The sequence continues at coordinate 77,068,549 of NC_090660.1, forward strand.
ACAAACTTTGAGTGTTATCAGTCCTGGAAGCAGACACTGTCTGCAAAACATGCAGTTAGTTTCAGAAAGTGCAGTTACTTAGAAGAGACTTAGCTGAAAGTAAAAATCACTGAAATGAAAATTGTCCTGGTTTAGGCCAAACCAGGACAACCATCTACGATGAAACACATGAGCAGGCCAGGGAAGGAAAAATCCTCTGTGCTGATTTATGTAGCACAACGTCCAATGCCGTAGCTCTTGCGAATTGCAGCCCTGCAGCCTCTCTACCCTCACACAGTCTATCTGTAAATTATCAATTTAGCAGTAGGAAACCCATTCCCAGGCAGAAGCCATAGCTCAGTCAGTAGAGCAGAGCTGGACAGCATGAGCCCCGTGTCTCTTTGGTGAATGCCTACTGCTTTCCTGAGGAAGGATCTAAGCACATAGTTAAGTACTTTCCAGACATTTGTGTATGATTAGATTTCAGATACTGAATAATTTATTCCTCATCTGTGCATGTAAACATTCTTAAAAGCTTTTTGATTAGTTATTTGGTATATATTTAATAAATGGGCTAGGCTGACAAATCTGGAAAATAACTGAAGAACAGATAGATACGGATCTTAACAAAGTAAGCTGCTCCGACTGTGGTTTGAACAAGCACAGACTGTGCTCCCATGGTCTTATGGGAGAACCAGAAAGCATCCATTGTGAAGAAGCATTTCCTTGGGGAACAGGCACTGTTTCTTCTTCCAGGCTTTGGCCTTTTTCTAATTATAACTAATTGTGCTAGTGATCCAATTTAATGCCTTCTCTGCTAACAGCTGGACTCCATTCTTCCTTCTGAAGCCTGAAGTTTCATAGATGAAATGACATTATTGATAAGCTGGCTAATTGTAGCACGTTCCCCAGTAACAAAGGTTGTTTGAAATCTACCATAGATCCTGGGAAGGGCTGGATTCTGCAGCTCCTATGAAAAAGCAGACTATGCCACGTGGTACAGACTTAAAAAATGAACTATGTGAGTCCAGAACTGCATGTTACTTCTGTAAAGGTATGGCAGACTGTCTGGCACTTGTCATTTTCCTTTTCTTCATCTAGGCCTTTGACACTTCTACTCCCAGCGTTAGTCTAAAATGATGCAACATAAGGCATCAGCCAAGAATAGCTTCAGAAAAACAGCCGTTTTTGGAAGCTATTCTAAGATTGCTTTGCAAAGCCAAACACTTCAAAGGCAGCATAAACTGTGGTTGTCCTGTATATCAGTGGGGAATAAAAAACATACACCAATGCCTCCCTAAATAGAAATATTTTTATGATGTGCCAATATTTTAGTTCCTATCTGCATCCTTTTCATTTCTACTTATTTTGTAGTCTATTTTGACAATCCTTTTAAAAACATTTTAAAGCAAAACTTTTCTTTAGAAAAATTGTTTAGGTTTCCTGTTTTCACAGAAAACAACCTGTTTGGATACTATGATCATACCTCAAGTTTTACTTTAGCTTTAGAACATGACCCCTGGTGAATCCCTGTGTGACAGCTCTCAGATTGCCTCTCCCAACCAAAAGAAATGCCTTGTCTTTTTGAGATGATGAATTTCCAGCAAGTCAGGTTTGACTATTATTTTTGAGGAAAGGCCAGGTCTAAGAAAGGAAATTTTGAACCCACTGAAAAAAATAAATCCTGATCTCTCCAAGAAATAGTTCTCTGGTTTGGCCAGCGAAGCATAATGGATGTTACCAGTCACTCAGGAACCTTGTACTGTGACCAGGTTCTCCTGTGATGCTGCAGTTCACTTTTCCAAGCTTGTTTCGTTGGACAAATGTGGTACATTTTCTTCCCTATTTCTGGGAAATTTTCTCCATCATGGACAGACAAAAGTGACACTTCCAGCAGCTTCTGATACCAGAGACTATGAACATCCTCTGCCTTCTTAGCAGCGTGTAAAAGGAAAATCCTGTTTTCTTCTTCCATGAAATGATACTAGGTCACGATGATCTTTTGATGTGGCAAAATCCATGGTGACCATCTTTATATCTGCTAGGAGCTGATCTGGCATATGTTCACTTGCTGTTGTCACTTCCCTCTCCAACATACCATCCATTTGGTTACCAGGTAACATGCATTGCTAGGCATTTGCATTAAGCATCGATGCTTGTCATGTTTTTTAAACTGGGTTTTTAAAAATAACCAAGGTTAAAATAGGATTGTGTTATGGCTGGGAATCTTCAGATTCATTCTAGTGACTTGTCAGGATATCAGCAGTATAAAATCCATCTGTTGACAAAAATATTATTGTTTAATAAGCATCGGGCCAAATCCCTGTGGATGCAGCTGATTTCGGTGTTGATAACTAGAAACAATTTGATATAGTGCCATATGACAACATAAGGCATTATTCTCCTCTTCACTTGAAAAGAATAATGGGCCAAATTCAAGTCTGGTTTCAGCAAGTGAAAATCTGAAGTTATTGGAATGGATTTTGTGTATTTTACAGATATGTTATGTCCATTAGCAAAAAATACTA